>NW_028227268.1:28010000-28610000 GCF_978045245.1 Mus caroli
CTGTGTCCATGAAGATGAAGACCTACCAGGTGGGTGAGGCATCTACTTTAGATAGTAATACCAGCTATCTGGGCTTCTCCACTCCCTCTACTGAATGGGGAAAGCCACAGCCTCTTGTACAAACCTTACCCCCCCAATCCCTATCATGGTAATGACAGTCTAATTTCACAACAGTGAGACCAAAGCCCAGAGTAACTGAGGCAGTCCAGAGACAGGTAGGGCAGTTATTCAAATGTGCTCCCACTTTATGGTGATAAGAGTTGATAACCAGGGGTTGGAGAGATGGCTCAGCAGTTAAGAGCACCGGCTGCTCTTCCAGAGGTCCTGAGTTCAATTCCCAGCAACCGCATGGTGGCTCACAACCATCTATAATGGGATCTGATGCCCTCTTCTGGTGTGCCTGAAGAAAGCAATATATATATATATATATATATATATATATATATATATATATATTTCTGACCCCAGCAAGAAGCCCCATCAGGTAGGGGCCGTGGGGTCAGAAATAAATATAAATATATATATATATATATATATATATATATATATATATATATATAAAATCTTTTTTTTTAAAGTTGATAACCAGGCAGTGAATTATCCATCTGCAAATGATTACTGGTGTCTTCAGCAGCTTTCTCTACACATAGAATAAATGACAAACCACCCGAGACCACCATCTTAGTCATTGCCCTGTTGCTGGGAAGAGACACCATGACCAAGGCAACTCTTATAAAAGAAAGCATTTAACTGGGGGCTTACGGGGCTGGTGAGATGGCTCCGTGGGTAAGAGCACCCGACTGCTCTTCCGAAGGTCCAGAGTTCAAATCCCAGCAACCACATGGTGGCTCACAACCATCCGTAATGAGATCTGGCGCCCTCTTCTGGAGTGTCTGAAGACAGCTACAGTGTACTTACATAATCCATTATCATCATGGTAGGAAGCATGGCAGCCAGCTTGGCAGACATGGTGCTAGAAAAGTAGTTGAGAGCTACATTCTCATCCAAAAGGAAAGAGACCCTGGGCTTGGCATGGGCTTTTGAAACCTCAAAGCCTACCCCACGGGACACATTTCCTCCAACAAGGCTATGCCTCCTAATCCTTCTAATCCTTTCAAACAGTGCTACTCTCTGGTGACTAAGCATTCAAACATATTAGCCTCTGGGGGTAGGGGGCTATTCTCCTTTGAACTGCCATGACCACCCTCGAGACTCCCTTGGTTCTTGCATGTCTCCATTCCTAATCCTCATGGGATGACCACACTCCAGATGTGTGTACGTCTGGGTGACTACATGGACTATTCTCCTTTCCTGGTATATTCCTCACTCTCTTTGCCTCTTTAACTCCTTCCCTTCCTTTATCTCTCAGCATAAGCATCACTTCCTTCAGAGAACTGCCTTGATTACCCCGAGGTCGTTCCCCTGCCCTCACCTGCATCCTGCTCCTTCCCTTTGGATCACAATTTTATTTCCAATTAAGTATCTATTTGGGGAAATATTTGTCGAGCAACATATAATAGCTACTTATAATAGATGAAACAGTATGAGATGGTGTGGGCCCAGTTTGTTGTGAGACAGGTGCTTCTCCATGTAGTCCTGGCACTCACTCTGTAGACCAGGCTAGCCTTAGGCTTACAGAGATCTGTCCGCCTCTGCCATCAAACTGTCAACTGTATGAGGACCAAGGTCTCCTCTCAATTGCTCCTCATGATATCCTGCATCTGGCACATGGGTTGGCACATAGCCACTCAGTAAACAAGAGCTGAGTGTATAAATCCATGTGGTTATGTCAAGCCTTAGATTAGGATCTGAGTGAACAGGAAAACAATCCCTGCCCATGGGAGCCTCACAGTCTGACTGGGAGCATTGTGTAAATAGGCAGGGAATGGGAATGGAAGTCAAGGGTCAAGAATGCTGCCTGGCAAGGTTAGTGATGGTGACACTAAACACGGAGCTGCTCTTCTGAGTCAGGGAGCACAGGGGACACAGGGATGGGGTTGGGCATTGGAGGTGGGGTGGGGAGGCATGTCAAGCAACATGTAATAGCTACAATAGATGGTCTGGTACGGGAGGTGGGAGCCCAGTGGATAGGAGGTCTGGGGAGGGGAGAGGGTGAGCCACTGTTCCTTTCCTCACAGGTAAAGCAAATGAAGTTCAAGGACTCCCGCATCAAGCTGATGAGCGAGATCCTGAACGGCATCAAAGTGCTGAAGCTGTACGCGTGGGAGCCCAGCTTCTTGGAGCAGGTGGAAGGGATCAGGCAGAGTGAGCTCCAGCTGCTCCGGAAGGGGGCCTACCTGCAGGCTGTCTCCACCTTCATCTGGGTCTGCACCCCATTTCTGGTAAGGCTCTCCACTGGCATGGAGTTCCTGTCAGTTGGTAGGCCAGCCCAGGTCTTGGAGTTCTCCGGGGAATTCCACCATGACACTCATTCTCCGTGTTACCCAGGTGACCCTGATCACCCTCGGAGTGTACGTGTGTGTGGACGAGAGCAATGTGCTGGATGCTGAGAAGGCCTTTGTGTCCCTGTCTTTGTTCAATATCTTAAAGATCCCCCTCAACATGCTGCCTCAGTTAATCAGTGGCCTGACCCAGGTACTAAGGCAAGCGGGGTGTCTGTTGGACTTAGGATATGTGGGGAGGTCAAGCAGGATTCACTTAGGGTCAACAGATAATCAAGTTGGGAGAGGGTACCAGGGAAAGCCATAAAAGTTAGTTACAGTTATGTGGGTGGTTTGGAGTCACAGGGCCTGAGTTTCTGACACAGTCTCCTTTTAGCAAACAAGACCGTCTCTTCAGGCAGACGGAGCCACGCAAGACTTGGTTATAGGAGGGGGTCCCAGAATTAGTGAGTCGGTCCTCAGGGATCCCTGCTTAGTCCCAGAAGTTGGGAACCCACAGAGCAATGGTGAGGCTAATCCACACCCTCCTGCAGGCCAGCGTGTCTCTGAAACGGATCCAGGATTTCCTGAACCAAAATGAACTTGACCCCCAATGTGTGGAAAGAAAGACCATCTCCCCAGGTCCCAACACTCTTACTCCAGGGCGATCCTGCCTCAAGCTTTCTAAGACTCCTCCTCTGACCCCCTCTCCTCCCTGAACTCTGAAGCCCCTCTGTTGATCAGTTCTTCTCCTTTACTCCTCCCCAAGGGCTCTTCATGCTCCTCCCTCTGTCGGTGTTCCAAGGATCCTCTCCCTTGCCCAAGCTCCTCCCAGACCTCCCTGACTTCTTCCAACGTCCTAGACTCACTGACCCCCTATGTATCTTGGCCCTCCTAGGCTACGCCATCACCATACACAACGGCACCTTCACCTGGGCCCAGGACCTGCCGCCCACCCTGCACAGGTAACATCGTCTTCTCTCACTCACTTGCCAGCTATCCAAAGCAGACACAGGTCAGATCAAGCATAGCCCTTTCTCTCCTTGTCGCTGGCTTTGACAGGGAATGCAAGAAGAACCTGCTCTTGCCAGGGTGGCATCGGGGAGGGAGGAGGCCTTGGGGCTGCAGAAGGAAGACTTGGATCAAACCCAAGCCCCACCCCTGACCGCTTCTTCTTGCTCCTAGCCTAAACATTCAAATCCCGAAGGGGGCGTTGGTGGCTGTGGTGGGACCTGTGGGCTGTGGGAAGTCTTCTCTGGTGTCTGCCTTACTCGGAGAGATGGAGAAGCTGGAAGGTGTGGTGTCTGTAAAGGTGAGAGGGGGAAGGTATCTAAAAAGCCATAAAGTCTGGCTAGCCTCAAGCAAACCCTAAGGTACCTTCTCCCTTTTCATTGGCCAGGGCTCTGTGGCCTACGTGCCCCAGCAGGCGTGGATCCAGAACTGCACACTTCAGGAAAATGTGCTATTTGGCCAACCCATGAACCCCAAGCGCTACCAACAGGCTCTGGAGACATGTGCCCTGCTAGCTGACCTAGCTGTGCTTCCTGGTGGGGACCAGACAGAGATTGGGGAGAAGGTACAAAACCAACTTCTCATCCCCGAGGGGCCAGCTTAGGAGGCTGCTAGCCAGAGCCCAATCTCAGATTCCCTTACTTGCTCAGGGGTTCATGTACGATCATGCCTAGCTCTGTACCAGGTACTGGGGAAACAGCTCTCTCTAAACCAGGCAGAACAACTCATGAACAGACAGGGACCACAGAATTTCCCAAGATCACGGCAAAGGTCTTTTTATGCAGGGTAGAAGAAGGGAGGAGGCAGAGGTCTATATAAGGAGAAGCATCACTTTGGAGCTGACTCTTTTTTTTTTTTTTTAAAGATTTGCTTACTTATTTAATGTATATGAGTATGCGTCTTCATGCACACCAGAAGATGGCATCAGATCCTATTACAGATGGTTGTGAGCCATCATGGGGTTGCTGGAAATTGAACTCGGGACCTCTAGAAGAGCAGCCAGTGCTCTTAACCTCTGAGCCATCTCTCCAGCCCCTTGAGAGGACTCTTAATGGCTGAGAAAGAGGAACCCATCATTCACTGATTCATCCACTAGGTTTTTATTAAGCATCTACTATAGGCCAGGGACTATTATGTGGTGGTGAATGTACCAGGATAAAAATCTCGGCTTTTATACATCCTACATTCTAATAGAGGAGAGAAAGTCAATAAGCAAGATAAGCCAAATATGTACTAGATAATCCTAAAGAGGGGAGATTAAAGCAGTTAGGAATAAGTGCTGGGCTATTTGGTTGGTGATGTTTCTTACTGAGAAATAGAAACCTAAACAGGAGGAACACGGAGCCCTGGCTATCTAGGGATCTGGTCTGGAGTCATCTCAGGTGGAGAGGACTGAGAGTTCAAAGCCTCGGGCAGGTATGTGTGACTGGCATTAGCCCAAGGAGGAGATCCGCTTGGTTGGAGCAGAGTGATCCAGGGATCAGGAGGGGAGGCGAGAGGGGAAGAGAGAGGTCGTCAGGCAGCTGGGACATTCAGAACCCTGCAGGCTGTTTGAAGACTGTAGGGTTTACCTAGAGTGGTAGAAGGCCCTAGAAGCAGTGGGTGGTCATTTGCTGCACTTTAAGTGGCCCTGCTTGTCTTGGAACGTACTCTGTAGACCAGGCTGGCCTTGAATTCTCAGAGACCTGCCTGCCCTTGCCTCCCGAGTGCTGGGATAAAAGGCATACAGCACAATGCCTGGTTTAATTAGGGTCTTTAAATTGTAAAACATGGAACCCAGGTGGAAGTTTTGAGGGGTGGGGGTGGTGTCTTTTATTATATGAATTTGTGGGAAAGATGTATGAACAAGTGCTTCAGCATGCGTTTGGAGTTCATTTTCTCCTTCTACTTTTGGGTACTGGAAATTGAACTCAGGTCCTCACAGTCTTGGCGGCAAGCACCTTTTTCTCTGTTGAGCTCCTTTGCCATCACTTGTTTTTATTTTTGTATTTCCTTTCAAAGAGTTCCGCTAAAGGTCTCCTAACATTAAGTGTATCCACCTTAACGATCATTTCCGTGCCCGATTCAGTCCCCGTTGTGTACGTTCACAATGTTACGCAATACTTGGTGGAACCCGGTCATTCCAATGTCACTCAGACCTTGTTGCCTTGTCACTGTTTATTGGACAGCTCCCAATCCCTCCTTCCTCTCCAGACCGCTGGCAACTATCACTTTGTTTTTCAGAATCTGGCTCCCCTAGACATCACTGAGAGGGCAGTTGCATTGTATTTGCCTTTCTGTGTCCGGTTCACTCCAGTTGGTATAATGATCTCAGAGTTCATCCCTGCTGTAGCATGTGCCAGCGTTTCTTTCCTTCTGGGGCTAAATAATATTCTAGTCTATGGGTAGACCACCTGTTGTTTGCCCATTCATCTGTCATGAACACTAGCATTGGGCAGGGAAGCCAGCTGGGCAGGGTGCTGTCTGGGCTCATCTGCCCCAGAGGATTCTAAGGGCCAACGCCAGTTCCTCTGAGGGCTACAGCTTTGTATAGGCTACAAATTTATGGAGACCGAGTGTCCCGTGAACAACAGATACAGGTGTGTGCCTTGCTGAGTGATGATAAATAGGCTCTGTCTCCCACCTTCTCTTCTCTGTAGGGCATTAACCTATCTGGAGGCCAGCGCCAACGGGTGAGTTTGGCCCGAGCTGTTTATAGTGATGCCAACATTTTTTTGCTGGATGACCCACTGTCGGCTGTGGACTCTCATGTGGCTAAGCATATCTTCGACCAAGTGATTGGACCAGAAGGTGTGCTGGCAGGCAAGGTAAGGACACAGGAAGCTAGAAGCAAGGATGAGATCTGGTCCTGGAAGAGAACAGACGGAAAGCTAAATTTAGGGGGTGGGGAAGACCTGGAGATGTAGGAACCCGAGAAGCAGGGTATGATCGGGGGGATCCCATAGGGACGCACACCCCAGAGATGCTGAGTAGGCTCTGGCTGAGGTGGTTTAAGTTGTGGATATGCCTGGCCTATGACTCCTCATGCTTACCCCATGGCTCTGTGTCAATGCTTGGGGTATGCCCAAGGATGCTGTCTCTTAGAGCCTGCTGCCTTCTCCACAGACTCGGGTGCTGGTAACTCATGGCATCAGCTTCCTGCCCCAGACGGACTTTATCATTGTGCTTGCTGGTGGACAGGTGTCTGAGATGGGCCACTACTCGGCCCTCCTGCAGCATGATGGCTCCTTTGCCAACTTCCTCCGAAACTACGCACCAGATGAAGGCCAGGAGGACCATGAAGGTGGCCAAAAATTAGTACCCACCATCCCTGACCTTCCCAACCCTTATCCTCTCCCATCATCTCCATCATCTACCTCATCTGGGGTTTCCAAGTACCCCTGGACTGTCCTAGTGTGGTACTGGGGACCTTGTCCTGGGAAACTGGAGCCATATGTGTGACAGGTGAATGGGATGCTCTCAGATCTTACCTTCTGCCTTCCAACTGTAGGATACATTAGCAGCAAGGGCCTCAGAGTCTATTTTCCCATGTGTTAAAAGGACACACAAAGCCGGGCAGTGGTGGTGCACGCCTTTAATCTGAGCACTTGGGAGGCAGAGACAGGTGGATTCTGAGTTCAAAGCCAGCCTGGTCTACAAACTGAGTTCCAGGACAGCCAGGGCTATACAGAGAAACCCTGTCTCGAAAAAAAAAAAATTTAAAAAAAGGACACACAAGCTCAGACCCAGAATATATACTGAAGCTGTCTTATGATTGAATTATGTTGCAATTGTATAAATACTTGCAAAATCACTTATTTATCAACAGGAGTTGTAGAATAATTACTATGACCTGGAACTATTTTAGCTAGTAGACTAACAAAAAGCCTCTCTCATCACGAAGCCCCAAGGCAGTGTCTGAGCTCCCCAAAGGCACCACTCCCCTCTGGATTGCCTAGGCAGAACGCCCTACCTCCACCCTCTGAGCCAGCTCTCAGGCCTTCTCTTGGTCCCTGCATGAGCCAACCTGCATGAGCAGTCCCCAAGTGCCGTGCCCTTCGATAAGCCAAGGACACACATCCTTTCCTTAATCCTGTGACTGGTGGTGCCCATGAGCTATCTATCAGTGATTATTACTCTTTGACTATGCCTGCCTGAGGTCCTGCTGCCATCAAGAGAATAGGATTTAAGGTCAGCCAGACTCACTTCAGAGCCTAAGTTTTCAGGCTATTGAGCCCCCTTCTCTACGGTTGGCAAAGGAAAGGGTTTTTTGTTTGTGTTTTTGTTTTTAGTTATTGTTGTTTTGTTTTGTTTGCATTGCCTAGACCCATTTCCTTCTAGCTAGTCTTTCAAACCCTCTCCTGCTCCCTGCTCGTCCATCCAGATCTCCCACCAGCACGGAGAACAGGCTCTCAAGGGCTGCCCAAAGGAGCAGATAACCTCTGGGCTTTTCCTTTCCTGCAGCAGCCTTGCAAAATGCAAATGAGGAGGTACTCCTGCTCGAAGACACACTCAGCACCCACACAGACCTGACGGACAATGAGCCAGCCATCTACGAGGTCCGCAAGCAGTTCATGAGGTAGATTCCCAAGAGTTCTCAAGTCCCCAGCAGGCGACATCAGGGCCCCCATGCACCGGCACGGAGGCCACAAGTGGACATTCTCTCCCTGTTACACATGTCCTGGGAGGGTGTCTGTAGTCTCCTGCCTGGGTCTGACCATTTGCCTCCACAGAGAGATGAGCTCCTTGTCCTCTGAAGGGGAGGGCCAGAACCGGACTGTGCCCAAGAGACACACAAATTCACTGGAGAAGGAGGTGCTGGTGACAAAGACTAAGGAGACTGGCGCATTAATCAAAGAGGAGACAGCAGAGACAGGCAATGTAAGCAGGGTGGACATGGCCTGGGGTAGATGATTAGGTTCCCTGGGATCATGAAGATGGTGTGGCCACTCCTTACAGGTGAAACTGAGCGTGTACTGGGATTATGCCAAGTCTATGGGACTCTGTACCACGCTATCTATCTGCCTCCTGTATGGTGGCCAAAGCGCAGCTGCTATCGGAGCCAACGTGTGGCTCAGCGACTGGAGCAATGATGCGGAGGGACATGGCCAGCAGAACAACACCTCCCTAAGGCTCGGTGTCTATGCCGCCCTAGGGATACTGCAAGGTGAACACATTGGCGTGTGCCTCCCTTCCTCTCCTCTGCCTGCTCACCAAGCCACAAAATCATACCCCTGTCTCAGAACCTCCATAACTCCCCCGGGCCATCTCCGTCTCCTTCTTCCCATCTGTCCCAGCTTCCTCCCCTGGGGTGAGTGACTCGATCTGTCTCTCCCAATCAGGGCTCCTGGTCATGCTGTCAGCTTTCACCATGGTGGTAGGCGCGATCCAGGCTGCCCGCCTGCTGCATGAAGCTCTGTTGCACAACAAGATTCGTTCCCCTCAGTCCTTCTTTGACACCACGCCCTCGGGCCGCATCCTCAACCGTTTCTCCAAGGACATATACGTCATCGACGAGGTTCTGGCCCCCACCATCCTCATGCTGTTCAATTCCTTCTTCACATCCATCTCCACCATTGTGGTCATTGTGGCCAGCACGCCACTCTTCATGGTGGTTGTCTTGCCCCTGGCTGTGCTCTATGGCTTTGTACAGGTATCAGCGTGGATGGGCAGGGTGCTGGAGCCAGTGGGGCAGGGAATGTGGTGGTGGTGGGACCAGGGAGTGTTGGGGGAGCCTCTGGTGTGGGCCAGGCACTTTTGTAGTTGTCCCTGGATTGGATCAGGGACTGTAGTCAGTCCTTAAAATTCACTTAGCTAGTTTGAAAAATAGGCTCTTAGCATCTACTTCATATGATTAATGTGAGGATGAAAGGTGTATTCAAAAACTGGCAGCCCTGGGGCTTTTTTCGATGGGCTGTGCCTTATTTTATTTATTTATGTGTGGGATATGTATGGAGGGGGGATGTGTATGCACATTCATATCTGTGTGCATGCATAAGTGTGTGTGTGTTTGTGGAGGCCAGAGATCAATGTCAGGTGTCTTCCTCAATCATGTCCCACTTTATTTTCTGAGACAGAGTTCCATCTATCCAGCTAGGCTGAGTGCCCAATGACCTTCAAGGATCTGCCTGTGCCAGCCTCCCCGGGGCTGGGGTTACAGTGTGCACTACCATGCCTGGATTTTTATTGTGGGTGTTGGGGAATTCTTAATTTAGGTCTCCATGCTTGTGTGACATACACTCTACTAAATGAGCTTTCTCTAGGTCTCCTATAGCTATCAGTATTATTTGAGTTAATCACTGTAAAAGGTTTGGGAGACCCTGTCCTTTGGATGCATACTACTAACATGTATATGTGTCACCTGAGTTGCTCAGAGACAGCCTGTGCTCGCTGGGGTCTTTCTCTTGAGGAGGTGATTATTTCCTACAAGAAGCTGGAAGTACAGCCCCTGGGTAGAGTTCTCTGTATACCCATCCTGTGCGGGCCTGGCTGTCTTGGGACCCACAGAATACAGACTGGAGATATAAATCCCACCATGGTTTTGTGGGATTAACCCTTAAACAACTAGTTTGGGTAAGAGGGACATTTTCAGGGGGAAAAAATACAAAATATTTCTTTGCAAAGTCATTTGAATATGATCATATTATCTAGGATCTTTAAGTAGAACAAGACATCTCACTGCCTTGGAGGTTAAACAAGATAGTATCATGGGCTGTAAAAGATGAGGAGACAGGGGGGCATAGGGAATCAGAGAGAGCTTCGTGGAAGAGGTGGCCTGGCTGACTAGGCAAAGTTGATCAGAGGGGAAGTGAATAATGTCTGTCTGGAATCTGTTCTCCAAGGAAGTGTAGGAAAAGCGAGCAAGGCTCGTGGGAAGACAGGGCCAGGAGGAGGAAGCACAGGAGACTGTTTGGAGGACATGCAAGGCTGAGTTTGGCTGGATGGCATTCCTAACTGGAGTTCTCTTCCTATCCCTGGCCAGCGCTTCTATGTGGCCACATCACGGCAGCTCAAGCGGCTGGAATCCATCAGCCGCTCGCCCATCTTCTCCCACTTTTCGGAGACAGTAACGGGCACCAGTGTCATTCGGGCCTATGGACGAATCCAAGACTTCAAGGTCCTCAGTGACACTAAGGTGGACAACAACCAGAAAAGCAGCTACCCCTACATTGCCTCCAACAGGTCCGGAGCCCTCCTTTCCTCTACAGGTGCCCACGGGTGCTGTTTGGTTCTGGGCGGGCTCTGGCACTCCCTGTCCTTGTTCATTTCCTCCCACTTGGTCCCTACAGATGGCTGGGTGTCCACGTGGAGTTTGTGGGGAACTGCGTGGTGCTCTTTGCCGCATTGTTTGCAGTGATCGGGAGAAACAGCTTGAATCCAGGGCTTGTGGGTCTTTCTGTGTCCTATGCCTTACAGGTAAGGCAGGGCCTGGAACTCTAGACAGGGCTACCACTGAGGCAGAGGCTCACCAGCATTGGCTGAGTATCCTCCTCTGCTCTACAGGGAGATCAGCCCAGCTGGGTTCTCAAAGGCCTGGATCTCTCAGCCAGGGAGTGTGATACAGGCTGCGGAGGTCTTCCTGGCAGGAAAAAGAAAGGGTGGCAAGAAGCAAGGGGATGTAGTTCATTGGTAGAACATTTGCCTAGCATGTGCAAGGCCCTAGGTTCAAACCCAAGTACAAGAAGGAAGGAAGGAAGGAAGGAAGGAAGGAAGGGAGGGAGGGAGGGAGGGAGGGAGGGAGGGAGGGAGGGAGGGAGGGAGGGAGGGAGGGAGGGATTGGAAGAGGGAATGAGGGAGAGAGGGAGGGAAGGTACCCAGACCTTTTAGGAATTTCCCTGTCTGAGATCTTGAAGAAATGATCTTGGAGCATGGTCCAAACAGAACTGTCATGTCTGGACGAGATGTGGGTCAACCTGACTGAGATGTGGACAGAGGATGCATGTGGCCAGACTACATGATGTGGTGTATGCCTTCAGGGAAGCTACAGCCAGTTCTTTATGTCCTTGCCCTCTTCACTGAAGCATCAACCAACTGCAGACAGAACTCTGCCACCCCAGAAGGCTGGGAATGATGGTGCGTGCCTGGAATCCTGGCACTGGGGAAGAAGCCGAGGCAGAAGGATTACTGTGAATTCAGTGCCAATTTGGCCCACAGAGTGAGACCCTTTCTCAAAACAAAACAAAAACCCCTCCCAAAACAATCTGCAAAAAAAATTCCAAAAGCTTATTTAAAACAAACAAACAAGAGCCGGGCGTGGTGGCGCACGCCTTTAATCCCAGCACTCGGGAGGCAGAGGCAGGCGGATTTCTGAGTTCAAGGCCAGCCTGGTCTACAAAGTGAGTGCCAGGACAGCCAGGGCTACACAGAGAAACCCTGTCTCGAAAAACCAAAAAAAAAAAACAAAAAAACAAACAAACAAACAAACAAACAAACAAACAAAAAAACCCCACAAAATCAGAATACAAAAACCAAGATGACTTCACTGTGCCTCTAAACACATGCAAAGGAGGTGACAGGAAGGCACCTTAAGAGGGCATTTACAGCATCAGGAGGCTGTGAGTGGCTCTCATGTGAATCATAAGCAATTTTATGTGAAGGGATGAGACATACGTGGATTTAGGTATATTCCAGGGTCCCAGAACCAATACCCTGTGGATGTGGAGGAATAAGGGATGACGGTAAACAGATCAGGTGACCAGAGCCTGAAATTGGAGGTCACCCTGACACCAGCCTGTATGGTCAAAGAGTTATACAACCTGCAAATGGGATTTTTGTAAAGCAAATCACATCGTCGAGGTCTCAGGTGGCTCGGATCTAAATGCATCGGTAAACAGAACCGAAACTGACAGGCCCTTCTGCTCCAACCTTACTGTGCATGTGACTCATCTGGAGATCTTGTTAAAATGTTCATTCTTGTTCAAGAGGTTCAGTTCTGAGCCCCAGCTTGGATTCCGCATTTCTGTCAAGGTTTCTTGGTAACACAGGACAGTCCTTGGACTGGCCACACTGACATATTCTGGGAGCATGTTCTGAATGAAGAGTCTCAGAGCTACTGACTCACACACGGCGTTTTGACAGGATGCTCAGAGAAGACTAATACATATTAACGTTTGAGAAGCACAGAGAGAGACTGTCCTCCACCAAGTCTGCATTGTCACCGCCTGAGGCACAGTCGTGATTAGACGCCCAGTCAGCATACACTTGTAGGTCTTAGATGGAATGGGATTCCACTGATCAAGAAATAAAGTCACTAGCAGGGTATGGTGTCCCAACATTCGGAAGGTAGAACAGACACATTCTTGATTTTGAGGCCAGCCTGGTCTACAGAGTAAATTCCAGGACAGCCAGGGCTACACAGAGAAATCCTGTCTCAAAAAACCAAAAACAGAAGGAAAATGGAAGGGAAGAAAAAGAGAAAAAGCCAGTGCTGGGCTCCTCCCATAACACAGTTCCTCTGTTCAGGTGACCATGGCTTTGAATTGGATGATACGAATGATATCCGACTTGGAGTCTAATATCATAGCCGTGGAGAGAGTCAAGGAGTACTCTAACACCGAGACTGAGGTGAGTTCCAAGAGGAGCCCTGCAGCAGAGTACCTGGTTGACCGGAGGAAGGATGCTTGTGACCTGTAATCACTGTATTTCAAGGCTAGCTGTTTAAGGGGCATCCATCCATCCATCCATCCATCCATCCATCTCACAGAGTATCAGGCTGTGGTTGGTGTTAGGTGTAGAGGGCTCAGAGTTAAACAAGAGATTTTGAGCCAGGGGTAGGCACAGGCATATAGATGCAAGGCTCTGGGGCTATGTACAGGGCAGCTAGGGGAGGTGGTTTAGCTATGATATCCCGGAGTAAATGACAATCAGAGGATGTGCAAGTTTTGACAGATGAGGTGAAGTAGGGGTGGGGCTGGGAAAGGGAGTATTCTAGCCAAAGAGGCCAGCCAAAGAAACAGAGGCACCATAGTGAGCCCTGTTCTAGGGAAAAAGAATTGTTCTCTCCTAGGTAGGTATAGATTTTTCTCCAAAGAGGTCATAGTTCAGACTTTTTCAGGCCAGAAGCTGCACCATCCCTAAGCTCTGAGTGTCAAGTGGCCCAATTTTTTTTTTTAAAGATTTATTTATTTATTATATGTAAGTACACTGTAGCTGTCTTCAGACACTCCAGAAGAGGGCGCCAGGTCTTGTTGCGGATGGTTGTGAGCCACCATGTGGTTGCTGGGATTTGAACTCTGGACCTTTGGAGGAGCAGTCGGGTGCTCTTACCCACTGAGCCATCTCACCAGCCCAAGTGGCCCAATTTTTGACCCCCAATTGTGTGGTCCACGCTCACTCACAGTAGTCTGCCTTGTATGAGACTCCAGTGCTCTGATCTCCCTTTGTTTCCCATCAGCTCCATCCTTTTCACCTCCCGTAGGCTAGATTGTATCTAAGCTCCACCAGGGGATGCTTTCAACCCATTCCCACCCTGACTACAGAACCCCACCTCACCTGAGCCCACCAGTCCACATCATACCTGCCCAGGGCAGGTAACATGTAGCTGGTGAACAAAATCACCATTGTTCCTTCAAGTTCCTAACCACCCTCTTCCTGTGGTATCCCTGCTTCACACCCCAAGGAGTATGTGCTCCTATTTTCTTTCTTTCTTTCTTTCTTTCTTTCTTTCTTTCTTTCTTTCTTTCTTTCTTTCTTTCTTTCTTTCTTTCTTTCTTAAATCTCCTTAAGATTTATTTTATGAGCCGGGCGTGGTGGCGCATGCCTTTAATCCCAGCACTCGGGAGGCAGAGGCAGTCGGATTTCTGAGTTCGAGGCCAGCCTGGTCTACAAAGTGAGTTCCAGGACAGCCAGGGCTACACAAAGAAACCTTGTCTCGAAAAACCGAAAAAAAGAAAAGATTTATTTTATGTATGTGAGTACACTGTTGCTGTCTTCAGACACACCCAGAAGAGGGCATCGGATCCCATTACAGATGGTTGTGAGCCACCATGTGGTTGCTGGGAATTGAACTCTCGAAGAGTAGTCAGTGCTCTTAACCAGTGAGCCAATCTCTCCAACCCCATGAATTAATTTATACCTGTGATCTACGTATGTTCTACCCCCTTCTTATCCTAGTTTTGCCTGCTGCAGCCTACTTTCTAGGAAAACAACTCGCTCACACCCTACCTGCCTCCATTCTAAGAGACCTTGGCTCTCTTTCAAGAACCCTTATTCTGATTCAACATCAGCTACATCCAAATGAAACCACACATTCTTCCACTTGGGATCGTCCGTGATCCAGGACCTGGGTCTGTTGGTAGACCTTTACTGACATCCACCCACCCCCATTTCTAACCTGGTCTCCATGATAGCTTTACCTTCCCCCAGCATACACCTGATTCCTGAGATATCCATGTCTCTCTGTCCTGTGCATGCACACAACTAGTTGCTTTATTCCAAATGCGGCTGCTCTCAGTCCTGATGTCCATTTCTGCCTTTAGCATCTCCTGGAGAAAGCTATCTTCATGAGCCGCTGTTGTTGGTTCTGCTGTTCCCTAGTCCCTCCCCCTCCTTTCACCTCCCTCCCCCTTCCCCACTCTCCTTTCTTTCTTCCTTCCCCCCTTTCCTTCTACTCCCTTCTCCCCATCCCCATCCCCCCCACTATCTCCTCCCTCTTCTCCTCTTCCTCTTTTTCTTCTTTCCCAATGCTGACATGGGAACCCAGGACCTCACAGATGCCAGGCAAGCATTCTGCCACTGAGCTACATCCCTAGCCCTTGGGTTTTTGGAGACAGTCTTGCTATTTAGTGCAAAGCCACAATCCTACTCCCGTCTCCTGGGGATTGTCATTCCAGGTGTGTGCCACTGTGCCCAGATCCCTCTGGAGCTTTTGTTGCCTACTGTCTGGCTTCCCTGTCCGGAAACAAGGTTGGCTCCTTGGGTGTGCAGCCTGAGCCACACTCACACAGGTTCCCATTCTTGGAAGGGCCCCCCACACACCAAGCCCTGTGTTCTATCCCTAACGCTAAATAACCCTGGTGTGTTGCCTCAAGGCTATCATCCTGGCACTTGGGAGGTAACAGAGTACCTGTCCCTGCCTGCAGATCACAAACAGCAAAGGCTATTCCTGTTAGTCATGTGTGTGCTTCCTCCAGATAGCCACCTGCCTTGTTCCTCAACTCTTCAGGTTACCTCTAGCATTTCTGAATAATGCATTGAATAGCAACCTCAAATTCTTCTGGGCCCAAGAACTCACTTGTTTCACTATAGACTTGCTTATGTATGGATCAAATATGCTCCTGTGCAGGCTGGAACGAAAGCCTTCCAGAGCAAGAGTGCTGTCTCACTGGTGACACTTAGGAATAAAGAATAAATAAATATGACAAAAGGAGGCGCTAATGCAGGCAGGGAGAGACCCTCAGATCGGCAGGGGCAGGACTGCCTGATTTTGGAGAAGCACTTGAGGGAGCGACATCAAAGGGTGTGGCCCAGTGACAACATGCTTGCCTGGCACAAGGAGACCCTGAGTTTCTTCTATGAAAAAAAGTCAAAGGATGTAATGATTCATTGAACCACAGGGTGCCAGGTCTCCACCCAAGGGACCATGGTGAGCGAGGGTTGAATGTGTCTCGAAAGAGGTGAGGCTGAACAGTGCGGGAGGGCTTGGATGCTATCACATGGATGAGAACAGGAGAATCCAATTGTCTCCCTCTAGGCCCCCTGGGTGGTGGAGAGCAACCGCACCCCAGAAGGTTGGCCCACGCAAGGAATGGTGGAGTTCAGGAACTATTCAGTGCGGTACCGGCCTGACCTTGAGTTGGTGCTGAAGAACGTGACTGTGCTTGTGCAGGGTGGGGAGAAGGTACTTGTACCTGGGGACATTGCCACAGCCCTTGTTGGGAAGACCGGGATATCTATTGGCTACTGATGGAAACCTGGAAGTGCCACTGACAGCCCTTCCCATGCCCCACCCATGCCCCACAGGTAGGCATTGTGGGCCGCACTGGGGCTGGCAAATCTTCCATGACTCTTTGCCTGTTCCGAATCCTGGAGGCTGCAGAGGGTGAGATCTTCATTGATGGGCTCAACGTGGCACACATTGGCCTCCACGACCTGCGTTCTCAGCTCACCATCATCCCTCAGGTAGAAGCCTGCTGAGCCCGGTGTGTCCCTGTCTGTCTATCTCGCCCCCACGTGCCCTCCCACCCCCACCCCCACCCCCCTTACCCCACCCCACCCCTTCTGCCAACTCCCTCTGTCCTGTCCTCAGTCCTGCCCCCCTCACACCCCCTCCCCGCAAAAAAAACAAAAAAACAAAAACAAAAAAAAAAAACAGGAACTTAAGAACTCGGCCTTGGGACCTGGTTGGGAGAGGCCTCCGAAGCAGGGAGCACAGACAACTTAAGAGCCCCCAGGCATAAATCTGGAAGGACAGAAACCTTGGCCAGTCAGGATTGCCCTTGGGCTCCTGGGCTAGCAACTGAGAAGGGCCACAGGCTCCTCCCAAGCACAGCAACGCTGAGGTGTCCTGTCTTTCTCTCCCAGTTGCCCAGTTCCAAACAGTACAGCCTTTTCTGGCTCCTTGGTGTGGGGTTTTTTTGGTTGTTTTTTTTTTTTTTTTTTTTTTTTTTTTCTGCTGAATAGACACTTCAGACAGATTAGTGGCCCTGGTTCCTGCTTCAGCAGGGGACTTAGCAACTGGCCAAGCTGAGGTTTATCACTCCCCCACAGACAGTTTTTTATCACCCTGGTAAAGTCCTCCTTCTGGAGAACGGAGGACAGAGCAGAGAGCCGCTGCTCCAGTTGCTTTTCTTCTTCACGGTCCTGGAACCCCTTAGAGGCTCTAAGCCCCATCTCTCTCTGATCTTCTTATGTCTCCAGGACCCCATCCTGTTCTCGGGTACCCTGCGTATGAACCTAGATCCCTTTGGCCGCTACTCGGAGGAGGACATCTGGAGGGCCCTGGAGCTATCCCACCTGAACACGTTTGTGAGCAGCCAGCCAGCAGGCCTGGATTTCCAGTGCGCTGAGGGTGGGGATAATCTCAGGTACGCATGCGAGTGGACATGTCACACATGCTGCCCCACACTAGGGACCCCGTGGGTGCTGGAGAGAAACCAGAATACCACTGATCCATACAGCATGCACCTCAGCCAAACTTGCACAGGGGGGTTGTTTTGTATAAAACATATTCTCACAAGCCTCACTTTGTAGTTTAAGAAACAAACTCAGAGACATCACGGGTTTAGCCTAAGTTGCACAGCTGAGAGAAGGCATGCCTGGGATTTGAACCAGCTCTGGCTCTCATCTAATTTGACCCCAGTGGCATTCAGACAAAACAAATCCCACCCTTGCTGGAATCTTCTGGGCTCCAGGGTCCTGTACCCACGGAGTAAGTGAGAGGAAGGCCGTGCTGCTCTAGAAAGATAAAGCTATCTGCCAGGATGGAGGCGGCCAGCTCAGGAATGTACAAAGTGGGCACCCTCTGCATTTCCTGTGATCCACTACCCCCAGTCTCAGGTTCCATGGCCCTGTGTGTTCCTCAGAGCTGTGTGTTCCAGGATCGGTAGTCTGTTCTTACTGAGTTTAAAGTCTCAAGATACCTAGGTTTTCTTTTGTATTTTGTTTGAGTTTCTTCATTTCTGGTGCTAGATTCACAACTCCTTGGCAAGCTCTTTACTGCTAAGCCATATTTCTAGCTCTTGCTGTGTGATTTGGGGCACGTTGCTTAGCCATTCTGTCTCTTTTACGTTCACTATAAGATAGGGATGATAATAATCTATGTCTGCTCGCATTGCACTCCCTGGTAAGAAGATGAGGACTGGAGAGATGGCTCAGCAGTGAAGAACACTATCTTCTCTTCCAGAAGACCCAGGTTCAATTCCCAAGGCTACACAGCAGCTGGCAATTGGCTGTAACTCCTATTCCTGGGAATCTACCCTCCTCTTCTGGCTTTAGTGGGCACTGCACACATGTTGTACATAGACATGCATGCAGGCAAAATACCTATATAAGTAAAGTGATAAATAACACAAATATGGGCTGGAGAGATGGCTTAGTGGTTAAGAGCTCTGGCTGCTCTTCCAGAGGTCCTGAGCTCAATTCCCAGCAACCACATGGTGGCTCTAAACCATCTGATGCCCTCTTCTGGTGTGTCTGAAGACAGCCACAGTGTACTCATATACATGAAATAAATTTTAAAAGTCTTTTAAAAAATAATAACATAAATATATATAATGCAAGCCATATATATGTGTGTGTGTGTATATATATATATATATATATATACATATATATTAACCACATTAATGGGCAGCACAGTTGTCTTAGTTACCGTTTCCATTGCTGTGAAGAGACAACAACTCTTATAAAGGCAAACATTTAGTTGGGGCTGGCTTACAGTTTCAGAGGCTTAGCCCATTGTCACATGGCAGGAAGCACAGCAGTGTGCAGACCAGCATGGTGGTAGAGGAGCCAAGAGTTCTACATCTTGATCCACAGGCAGCCAGAAGGAAGACTGTCCTCTACACTGGACATGGTTTAAGCATTTATAATCTCAAATTCTGTCCCAATAGTGACTCACTTACTCTAAGGCCACATGAATCCGTGGGGGCCATACCTATTCAAACCACCACAGTGGTCATTACCTCTTCTCAAAAGAGGCACAGGCTGATGACACAGCTCAGTGGGGAAAGGTGCTTATCACACAAACCTGTGACCGGAGAAGGAGATGGTATAATTACAGTTTTAGCAAGAGGGCATGAATGGCTTGTATGTAAATATCCAGGAAGAGCAATCCCAATATATTCTTACTAACGTGTGATTGGCTGATACTGTGCACTGAAGGCACACAGTGGTACTAGCTGCAGAGTAGTCAGGAAGGAAGCACAGGAAGAAGAGACCTGAGAATATTTACAATGGAGTCGGCACAGTAGTGTTTGGCTCTGACTCTAGCCCTCCAGGTGTCTCATTATGGTACAAGCCCTTGTCCCTGTTCCTGGAGAACTGTGGCAGAACCAGGAAAGATAGACAACCAGTCCCGGGCTGCTGAGAAGGGGTGGAGACAGACATGTAAAGGAGGGTAGCCTGGAAGATAGCCTGGGCACCTAGCTGGAAACTCCTGCCTTCTTTCTCAGTGTTGGCCAGAGGCAGCTTGTGTGCCTAGCCCGAGCCCTGCTCCGGAAGAGCCGAGTCCTGGTTTTAGACGAGGCCACTGCTGCCATTGACTTGGAGACAGATGACCTCATCCAGGGCACCATTCGTACCCAGTTTGAAGACTGCACCGTACTGACCATCGCCCACCGGCTCAACACAATCATGGACTACAACAGGTTAGCCCCAGAAGCGGTGGGAGGGGATCTGCAGCTGTCACCTGGGAGTCAGGAAGAAGCAGGGCCATTGAAAGTATCTGGGTGTGAAGCTCTTGGAATTGGCTATGGTATGGGACCATAGAGTGGAATTCCCAAGCTTTGAGTACAATGTAGAATAGAACAGGGCTAACTGGGTACATTGACACATGCAAACAAAGACACAAGGTCCTTTGGGAATGACTAACATGTGGCAAAAGGTATACCAGGCTCCCTAGACATTGGAAACTGCAGGGACCACCACAGAGGAGCCAAGGCTCCTTATTGTTGATGGGTAAGGGGAGGGGAATGGCCCCTCACGTCACTTTCAAGGTTGATGAGGGAGTGTTCACATGTCCATCACGCCATCTGCCCCATATACCTCACTACTACCACCTGGGACAGGGAAGTACACCAGTCACACCCCATAAAGCTGCTTGGGCGGTACATGACAGATTCCTGAGTCCCATCCTTGATGACTAGACCCTAACGGTGCTGGAAAGAACTGATGCTTGTAGGGGAGGCTTTGTGTCTGAGCCAGAGCACTGAGCCCCTGTTTGCTGTGTGACTATAGGCAACTTGCAAGGCTTTTCTGGGCCTGCTTCAGATCTCTCAGAATGGCTGTTAAAGGGTCAATGAAATAATGGTTAAACCAAAGGTAATGCTGAGAGATGTCACGTTGTTCCCTAGCCCTCTTAAAGCCCATTTATTGTGAGTCTCCCTAGTACTTGTTCCTCCAAGGATTGCCCTCAGAATCTCTTAGCTTCCTTGGGCAGGGTGATGGGTCAACTGAAGTTTGCATGCTCTCTCAGAAGTGTCCTCGTGCAGCCAGCAGGATCTTCCGGGGTGGGTGTGCACGTCTGGTGCACACCTGTCTGACCCATCCCTTCTCCATGTCTACCCTCCATTCCCATTCAGAATCCCACTGAAAGCCGAGTTTAAGTAGCTGGAAATGCTGGCTTCACACCTTGGAGGCTGGACTCATTCCCCAGCAGCCCTTGGATGGGAGGCTTGGGCCCCCATCACCTGGGGGGGGGGAGTTAGGAGTTCACACCTTCTAAAAGAGCAAACAGAAATTATGAGTCAGGTTACAGAGTGAGTATTTAGAGCTCAGGGGAAGGAAGGAAGCAGGGGTCCCTGTGTGCAGGCAGAGGAGTCTACACAAGGTAACAGGACCCTCTGCTAAGAAAGTGCCAGCTAGACCCAAAGGATAAGAAAGGAGTGATGTCCCGCGCTGATTTTCCCGCCAGCAAGAAACAACGCGGCACACAAACAGGATCCTTCTGTAGCAAGCTTTAATGCGTCTTGAGAGGGAGAGCATCAGCTTCACAAGGCGGAGACCCCAAGCCCGAAAACCGCCTCCCTTATATAGGAGATTTCTCTCGCCTCGGACGTGGCGATTCTCTATAGGCCAAATTCTTGTCACCCGAGGTGACGTTGTCAGGCGGGCAACTGGCACCATGAACGGTTAATGCCAGCACATGCGCGGATCACTTGTTCATCTCCAGAGGCAGGCGATGTCGGTGCCATCTTATAATGGCGACGATGTGGGGTGGCGCCCCACATCTCCCCCTTTTCTATACAAAGGCAAGCCAGCCACCCATTCAAGGAGGGCGGAAGTAGAGGCCGAATCCCCAAAGATAATTTAAAAACAAAAGATATGTGCAGGGGTCTTGTCTAGGCTCTAGGTGGGACCCGACATACTCCTGACCGATCTCTCTGTCGTTTTTCTTGAGGAAGGGACACTAGGACAGGCAACCCTTTTCAAGACGGCATGCTTCCCAGAGAGAGCGGGGGTATCTCTCTGTGCGATGCTTAGCTCAACAACCCTCATGGGCTGCTCAAACCGGGCACTCATCCTCGTGCGATGCATAGAGATGCTGAGGGTGCAAGAGCTGCCTGGCCGGCGACCGGCTGCTAACATCTACTGCCGTTTTAGTGCCGCAAGCCAGACTTCCGCTGACCTTCCATGCTCTAAGGCCATGAGTGCCTGAGTTATCATAATTTTTTCTCTCTTGCTTTTACTATAAATTTTGCAAATTAGCCAAAGCATAAAGCCCAGTCCGAGGCAGAAAAAGGCTCCAAACATTCCCACCCCCACCCACTCTTTAAAATAAGAAAATGCTGAAGAAATCCAGGAGGCGAGGCCTTTGGTGAGGGACAGGTCTAGGCGGGTGGAGTTGACTTGTAATATCGCTGTTCGGAGTTCCCGCAGGGTCTGGTCAAATTCAACTGTCCAATTCTGTAACAAATGCTGGGATAAAACTTTAGAAAGATTAGCAGCCCGTGTGAAATTGTCATACTGTACAGAGGTCACACAAAGACCTGGCAATCTTCTTTCGCACCCTAATTGGGCAACTTGCCACAAAACATCTAATTGCTCTTGGACTAAATCTATGCGTTGATTCACTAGCAATAACCTGCCTTGAATCTGGGTATAAGCTAGATGTCCAGCCTCCATGGCCGTGGTCACCGTAGAGGACAATTTATTTATGGTGGCAGCCGACCGCACCGTGCCCGAAAGGGTCAGGGCCGAAGCAGTAACCGATGCTGTTACAGCGGTGGCTGCGATGATGCCCACAATTACGGCAGAAATTCCAAAATCTCTCCTTTCTCTGAATAATGCCATTGAACTTGGGGCCTCCACAGGAACAGGCACAAATCGGGGCAGGCGTGCTACCAGGGCCAAGGGGAACTCAGAAGCATTCCAGCACAGAACATAATAACATGGTTGCATCATACAATCAAGCTTATCGGAATTACTTGGCAAGGAAGCATTACTAACAATCTAAAGAAAAGGGGGCCATACGCATATTGGCATCCTGACCAAGGCAAAGGGGAATGCGAGTCCTCCTTTGCATGGCAGAACGGGGCCAACTTTGGTTGTCTGAGACCTTCAGAATAATTAGCCCAAATAATTCTGTAAAATTCCCGCCCCAATGTGTAGCATTTGTCCATCCATTAATAATATTTGACATAGATTGAGTATGTAACCCAATATAACTGGGCACCGTCCCATTGATGCTAAAGCATAGGCTACCCAGAAGGTAGTGAGTTCTATTATCCACTACTCGTTCTATTTGAGAATCCCAGGGCAAAAACGGAAGGCCTAATTCTTTATCAGTAATAAACAAGCGAGGGAAAACTTGGGCGTTATACATCACCGGCATTGGAAGTGGGAAGGTTGACATGATTCCCCATCGAAACTCATGTGTCCTTATCGTTGGCGCTAGGGTTATCCACAGAAAGGTCAGGAGAATGATCATCTTCTTGGTTTATACTTCGTGTTAGCCGCTCCGGGATCCAAAAAGGATTTTGTTCACTCTGTGGAAAAACACAAACAGCTCCCCTGGATCTTATTAGGATAGGATCCGGGCCTTTCCATTGATTAGTCAACACATCCTTCCATTTTACCAATTCTTTTGGTCTCTTTGGTTCCGAGCAGTGGCGCTCTGCAGCGCTCCTTCCTGCATCGTCCAGGTTTAAGAAATTTAGAGTAAAGAGTGCCATGGATAGTGCCACTCTTGGGCCAGGGGGCAACTCTGTTATCGCTCCCCCTTTCTGTTTAAATAAATAGGATTTGAGCGTTCGATGAGCTCTTTCAATGATGCCTTGTCCTTGAGGGTTATAAGGAAGTCCAGTGATATGGGTCACCTGCATTTGTGCACAGAATTGTTTGAATTTATTTGAGGTATAAGCAGGTCCATTGTCTGTCTTAAGACATTTTGGTCTACCCCAGGCACTCCAGGCCTCGAGGCAATGTTGAATTACATGAGATGTCCTTTCTCCTGAAAGTGGAGTTGCAAATAACACACCAGAACAAGTGTCAATAGACACATGAACGTATTGCGTCTTACCAAAAGATGCAATATGAGTGACATCCATCTGCCAAACTTGTAGGGGGGAGAGTCCCCTCGGATTGACACCATAATGAGGTGTGGGCAGAAACTGACAACAGTTTTGGCACTGTGTGACTATCTCGCGGGCTTCTTTCCTTGTTAAAGAGAAGCGCCGGCGAAGTGTTTCAGAGGTAACATGAAACTTACTATGAAAATTTTTGGCGGCCTCTAGTGGTGAGGATAGTGCTGTGGCCACAAGTCGCGTAGCCTGATCTGCCAGCTCATTACCCTCTGTCATGGGGCCAGGGAGTCCAGAATGGGCTCTCATATGTACGATATAAAAGGGATGTTTTCTTTGTAATAGAAGGTTTCTAATCTGTTCAAAGGTTTGTGCTACCCTACTAGAAGGTTTTATTAGGCCCGCAGTTTCTAGCAGGCGAACTGCATTAACCACATACAAGGAATCAGAAATAATATTGAGCGGGCAATCAAATTGCTGTAAAACTTCTAATACTATCAAACACTCAACAATTTGAGGGGAAACCTCCGAATATTGTCTGATATGGGTAATGTTATTAACTACATAGGCCCCTTGCCCGGTTTTGGAGCCATCTGTATAAATTACAAGACCATTTTTAAGTGGGAAATGACTTGTTACTTTGGGAAAAACTAATGGATGGGTCAGGGCAAAGTGTAACAATGGGTGCTTTGGATAATGATTATCAAATTTTCCACTAAATGTGACACATAGAATGGACCAATCATTAGAAGCAGCAGCTAACACCTGTATTTGATTAGGGGTATAGGGAATGACAATGATATTAGGTTCAAGGCCGAAGTATTTGATTGTCATTTTTAATCCCTTTAATGCTAATTGTGCTACTGCGGCCGGATACCAATCGATAATCTTTGCAGGGGAGGCTTGTGGATGAACCCAGCATAGGGGCCCCTCTTGCCAAATGACAGCAGTTGGTAAGCCTCGAGTGTCCAAGATACATAACAAAACCGGCTTGGAATAATCTATTCTAACAAGCTGCGCTTGACTTATTGCTTTTTCTACTTTATTAAGTGCCTCCACTGCCAAAGGATTCAATTTTCTAGGAGAGGTGATATGAGAATCCCCTTCCAAGATATCAAACAGGGGTTTCAATTCTGTTGAAGGGATTTTTAAAAAAGGTCTAAGCCAATTGATATCTCCCAACAATTTTTGAAAGTCATTTAAAGTATGTAAATTATCCATCCTGATTTCTATTTTTTGTGGCTTAATAATGTTGGGCTGTATAAAAGAACCTAGAAACTGTCCAGAGTCTGCCAATTGCACCTTTTCAGTGGCTATCTGTAGCCCCCATTGCTCTAATGTTTTCTGTAACACAGGAAAAACCTGTTGCAGTACAGATGGATTCTTATGGCAAAGCAGGACGTCATCCATGTAATGGATAGACACTATTTGTGGAAATTGTCTCTTTATCGGGGCGAGTGCTTGGTCTACATACAGTTGGCAGATAGTAGGGCTATTGGCCATCCCTTGGGGCAAGACTCTCCATTGATACCTCTTATCTGGTTCTGTATGATTGATAGAGGGGACACTAAAGGCAAAGCGAGGTCTATCCGCAGGGTGTAACGGTATGGAAAAAAAGCAATCTCTGATGTCTATAATGAGGATGTTCCAGCCCTTAGGAAGGGCGGACAGCATAGGTAATCCTCTCTGTACAGGCCCTAACAGGGACATCTGTCCATTTATAGCTCTTAAATCATGTAACAGACGCCATTTGCCAGACTTTTTCTTTATTACAAATATGGGGGTGTTCCAGGGGGAAGTAGAGGGTTCAATATGGCCGAGTTTTAGTTGTTCTGCAATAATTTGTGTTACAACGCTCAATTTCTCGGAGGTTAGCGGCCACTGAGGAACCCACACAGGATCCTCCGTTTTCCATGGTATAGGTCGTACTGCCTCAGTGGCGCCTAGGAAAAACCCAGGCCTGCTCTGTCCTTATTGGCCTTGTGTGAGATTGGGCGCGGTTCGCCTTGTTCATGGCGTCCCAAACCCTGGCCTTCTTGATAACCCATTTTCTCCATCATTTCTCTAAGACGTAATGAATAATCATTGGTCAGAGTCAGTCCTAAATCTGTCATGACATCTCTCCCCCAGAGATTTACAGGTAGGGGTAGAACGTAGGGGGAAAAGCATCCTTTTAAACCCTCTGGTGACGTCCAGACCAGCCGGTTGGTACTAATGTCTGGACTGGATTGATACCCCAGGCCTTGTAAAGAATGAGAAGATTTTGTCACTGGCCAAGCTTTAGGCCACCAATGTGTGGAAATAATACTCTTATCAGCTCCGGTGTCAAGAATGCCCTCAAAATTTTTACCATTTATGTTAAGGATTAATTTCGGGCGCGAATCAAGTGACAATGTCAAATAGGCCGAATCCATTTCTGAAGATCCCATAAGTTTTTTATCTTGATTGGGTAATTCTCCCAGCAGCGGGAGGAGGAGGAGCTGAGCAATCCTGTCCCCTTTTTTAATAGAAAATACACCATGAGGGCTGGAGCATAGAATCTGCATATTTGGGATGTGTTGATTATCTGTTATGCCTGGATGGACTATTAGTCCGCATGCGGTAAGGGCACCACGGCCAATGATAAGTCCCACCGCGTTGTCCGGTATGGGAGGCCCTAAGGGCATGGCAGGGACAGGTTGAACCCCCATCTGAGGTGTTAATAAGATTGAGGTGGTGGCGCACAAGTCCATTCTTGTGCCTTGGCTTGATCTGCCTCCTCGCTCAGGGGACTGGTCCCAGCGAATTGGGTCCCGTATTTTTGAGGGCCCCGGGGCCGGGGGCCCGCAGGCCCGTTTTTTGGCTCCTGTCTAACAGGGATAGCAGGCGGGAGGAGGTTGCCTTTAATGTCTCTAGTTGATCTGCATTGACTGACTGGATGGTAACCCTTTCTACATCGGGAACATAGGGTAAGAGTTCTCTGGTTTTGCTTAGGTGCTCGGCAATCTTTTGCGAGATGCCCTGATTTCCCACAGTTGAAGCAGGTGCGACTGCTGCCCCCCGTAGGGGGAGGTCGCCTTTGTGCCTGTAAAATGGCTGCGGCGAGCCCAGAGTTACTCAACGGTCCACCAATCTCTCTACATATTCTAAGCCATTCTGACAATCCCTTGTTTTTCCTCGGCGCTATTGCACTTCTGCACTCCTGAGTGGCTTGTTCAAAGATTAATTGCTCTATAAAGGGTCCGGCACAATCAGGATCCCCGAAAATCTTTCCTGCTACCTCCATCATCCTGGCCACATAGTCTGAGAATGGTTCCTGAGGTCCCTGTATAATCTTGGTGAGCTGATTACTAGTTTCTCCTTTACGGTTGAGTGATTTCCATGCTCGTATAGCAGTACTGGATATTTGGGCATAAGCTCCCCAATGATAATTGACCTGATCTGCTGCATAAGGACCCTGTCCTGTAAGGAGTTCAAAGGTCCAGTCTCTTTGCTCTGGGGTCAGGGCTGCGGCATTAGTCCTAGCCTGGGCCTGTGCCGCCTCATGCCATAGGGCCTTCCATTCCATGTATTGTCCCATGCTTGGTAGCACAGCTTTCGCCACTGTTTGCCAGTCACTGGGCGTCAGGGCGGTTAATGCCAGTCGATCTAACTGCATTAGAGTAAAACTGGCATTTGCTCCAAACTTTCTAACTGATTCTGCAAGCTCCTTTATTTGGTTATAATCAACAGGAGCATATACTCTCCCACCATCTTGCTCATAGACAGGGTAAGCGAGCCTGAGCTTGCGATGCACCTTTTCAGGTAACAATGAGAAAGCTTTAGGGCGTATCTCATAAGGTGGTGGGGCAGAGGGAACTGTCTGTACGGGATTCCTGGGTAAAGCATTAGGTTTTGTTGAAATGGCAGGTTTAGAGGTCCGTTTATTTAACGGCCTCTCATCAGGATAATACCTCTCTCTCTCATATCTGGTTGCTTCCTCATCAAGTTCTTCCTCTTCCTCTGTATCTAGTCTCCCACTCTCTGCTCCGGATGACTCTTCAGAGCTTTGAATATTGAGTGCTTCAAGCTCTTGGGTTGGGTACAACCCAGGCTTAGATATAGGTTGAAAAATCGGTACTCCCTCGGAGTCCGATTCCTCATGTGGGGAGGCAGGTATACTGCTTGTTCCCCTCTCTCCCGCCCTCTTAGGCTTCCTGGGAGGTCCTTTTTCACTTTTATTCTTTGGGATCCTCTTCCTAGTTTGTGCACGTGCACCCATCCTCTCACTACGCTCAGATTCTGACATGCCATCCTGAACGGTCTCCAAAGCTATTTGTCCCTTTTTTCTGACTTCCTCACATGTTTCATCCTCAAGGCAGTTTTTGATCATCTTCCAAACTGCTTTGGTGCCCATACGTAAGTCGGGGCACAAATCAAGATCCTTCCCCAATTTTTTCCATGAGGCCAAGGTCAAGGAGCCAGAAACGGCATACCAAGGGGCAACTCTATCTACCTCCTCAACAAAGTGCTTAAGAACCTTGTCCCCTAGCTTTAGGTCTCTTTTCTTAAGGAGATTTTCAAGTGATGTTTGGATTGACTGTGACGACCCCATAACGGGTCAAAAGTAACCGCAGCTTATCTCCGCCTTAAGTCACTGTTAGAATCAAAAAGATGTCTTGGCGCGGCCCACGGCTTATCTACGTCCGACTTACGGCAACAGCGAGAAACCGAAAGTACGGCTCGCCTTTCTGCTCTTTCATTTACAAGAGACTAATTTGGCGCCGCGATGGAGTGCAACGGACTACAACTACAACTACAACTACAACGACAACTACAACGGACTGATGTGCTGTTGGAAACTTGTTAACACCACCGCCTATGTTCACAGATATAACTGGCCAGGAGGAAGAGTAGAAGAGCTAAAATAGCGATGATAATGGCCTCTGGAAATCTAAACCACAATCCGGACAAACCCAATACCTGGGAAAGAGTTAAAGAAAAGAGTTCATGTTCAGGCATACCTTTCCGATGCGTAGTCTAGCCACAGTTCTGAACCCTCCCCGTCGCCGAGGGGTCTCCGAAGGTGCTGACGATGGTCTGGTCACAATTCCCGGGTTTTTCGGCACCAAATGTCCCGCGCTGATTTTCCCGCCAGCAAGAAACAACGCGGCACACAAACAGGATCCTTCTGTAGCAAGCTTTAATGCGTCTTGAGAGGGAGAGCATCAGCTTCACAAGGCGGAGACCCCAAGCCCGAAAACCGCCTCCCTTATATAGGAGATTTCTCTCGCCTCGGACGTGGCGATTCTCTATAGGCCAAATTCTTGTCACCCGAGGTGACGTTGTCAGGCGGGCAACTGGCACCATGAACGGTTAATGCCAGCACATGCGCGGATCACTTGTTCATCTCCAGAGGCAGGCGATGTCGGTGCCATCTTATAATGGCGACGATGTGGGGTGGCGCCCCACAGAGTGAGAGGGGAATGAGGAAGGGAGGGGCCTGCATACCTCAGAACTTAGGCAGCAGGGAGCACTGAGGCTGGAGGAGGGCAGAGTCAGAGAGAGGAGTAGGCCCCAAAAGCTGAGTGGAAGAGCATACAGATTCAGTTGGTCTTCATGTTAAGGGCCAGTAGAAGCCACTAGAGAGTGAGTTTGGATAACACAGCCTCCTGGGCAAATTTAGACAATGGTCACTCCTGCCCAGCACACAGATTTTGGAGCCTGGCAGGTGAGGTTCTGAAAGAAACCTTCCTGTCTCACAAAAGGGTCTTTCTCCAGGCTTGGGGGTGGGGGGTGGGGCGCCCCTCTCACCTTACCCTAGTGCAGCTGCCTATGGGTCTTATGCCAGGTGCATCCTGTGTGTGGTTGCTAGGAGACTCTAACTCCAGGCTCAGGCTCGCCATGGTGGGGCAGTTAATCCTTGCAGCAGCAGCAGCCCAAGTTCCAGATTACAGCATTGGCCTCGCTGCAGCCCGGTTTCATGCCGAGTGCCTTTGTGAGCTGGCACAGAGCAGATGGATGGACACAGGAGCCAGCGTGCAGGTCCGTGGCTCCCTGCACACAGCCTGCTGAAGAAGCCCTGAGACCCCAGCAAGTGGAAAGGCTCATTAGGGAAGGCTTTCCAAGCCCAGACTGGCAGAGATGAATAGGACTTGGTGTTTGATCCCAGAAATCGCTTCATGCACTGAGCTAACAAAATCTCAAAACCAACCACCAGCCTTGCAAGTGTGCATGGATGGCCTATCAGATGGGCTGAGGAGGTTAACTGAAATAGGTGGGCTGCCATGTCACTGCAGAGCCTGAGCAGCACTCAAAGGGCAGGGCAGGCCTCCAGGTCTGGGAGGCTTAACTACTTTTTCTTTTTCTGGCTAGGGTCCTGGTCTTGGACAAAGGAGCAGTAGCTGAATTTGATTCTCCAGTCAACCTCATTGCGGCCAGAGGCATCTTCTATGGGATGGCCAAGGATGCGGGACTCGCCTAGATGATGCATTCCAAGGGTTTCTTCCTTGTCAGATGGACTCGATGGCCATGAGTGGGGACATTTGGAGTTTTTTTTTTTTTTTTTTTAATTCTGCAAATTGTCTCACAGTGGAATGAGGAAGTGAGTTAGAGGTCACAGCCAGTTCAAAGCCACGCTCTGACCAGTGAGTGCCTGGGTCTCCTGGTCCGAGTCCACCATGATTCCTGTACTGCAGTTTTTAAGAGACCTTGCTCCTGCCTCTACATATTCATATTTTCCAATTTTTTTTTTAAATGAACTTTTCTCCTCCTGGACCAGGGACTGCTAGGTCAGTCTGTCCTGGGAACAGAGACCCTGTACTGGTGCTGTCTGAGTCCACTGATGAAATAAAGCTGTAGTCAACAGCATGTGGACCACATGTTACCTTCTTCTGCCTGTTTGCAAAGTCCGGGGGTTAGAACCTTCACAAAGAACCAGGGCATGCCAAGGCCATCCTACACTTCTGTGTGGCTGCAGTTATCTGAAAGCTTCAGACCCAAAACCTGTGGCTATAAATACCATCTTCATAGCGAAAATTCACAGCAAAATTACAGTACCTCCCACTCTGCTGAGCAGAGGCTGGGGAAAGGTAAGAAATAAAGGCCCTGGGACTTGACCTGAGTGAGGCCAGGGTTCTTGGAAGAGCGGTGGAGCACACTTTTGAGCCCATTGTCATTCCTGTCTTCCAAGCCCTGCTCACCAGGGGAATAAGTGGATGTGACTCTCCCTTCCTGGCTCCCTAAGATGCCTGTTCACCAGGGAGGCCACGGGTCTTTCCTTCTCCTCTGGTCAAGCTGGGTGAACAGGAAGGCTAAAAGTATCCTAGGTCCCTGCCTCCCCAGGCCCTGGAGCCATTTTGAACAAGCCAACAAAAGACTTTTCTGCACAGTCCATCTGGTCCCAGGACTGCACTTGAAAGGAACCTCTCTGTCACCTCCTCAGCCTTCGAGCTCACCCTCAATTGTACCCTTACTGTCGGTGAGAAGTGACTGACAGCGTGCGGGTGGTGGCTGGTTTTCTTTCCCCACCCTAAGTGCTTGGCAGTCACCAAGGAGATGGCGCCTTTGATCTGCTTTTTCTATATGCCCCGGGTTGGCCTATGCTGCAGGACCATTTGTTAAAGGTTAATCACTTTTTTTTTTTTTTTTTGGCAGGCTATTTCTGCCCAGGATGTTTATGAGTGTATGGAAGGCGACTTCCATCCTTCTGATAGAGCAAGTATGAGAGCACAAATGCCCAAATTATTCTGCCTCTCCCTGGTGCTAAGAAAAGGTCTCTGCTGTGCTCTCTGATTTATTAGGCCAATTTGGCATGACGTCTGCTTTGTGAGGTGCTAGGAGGCCTAAACCAAACAGGAGATTCATTCTGCATCCTTCCCTGCTAAAGATCTGAAGGTGGGGGGCTGTGCTTCCTCTCCTGTCTTGGGAGTTCGCTTCTGAACTCACTGAGGCCATGACAGGTGCTGACAGCCCAAAGGGGAGGCTCGGTTGTGTCAAGTAAATAGGATAATCAAAAACTGTGGTTAATAGGGGATGACCTCTATCTAGCTGGCTCAGCGACTCCAGGGAAACCAAGTGACTGCTGTGAACTGGGAGGGAAGACATCACACAGAATCCATCTCCAGACGCTACCCACAGGGTGAGACAGTGACACTCGTGACAGGGCATGAGTGCTGTTGAACAGAGGCAGGCAGCAAGCAGTGAGGTGGCAGACACTCAGCTGGGGATCTGGTCCTCTTTTTCCTCCACAGCGCCAGCCCCATGAGACTTCACAGCAATTTGAACCCTCTATGATTAGAATACAGTACGAGGGCAAAACGAGAGAGAATGGGCTGGGTCAGTTAACAGTTAATTTTAATAATACCTGTTATGTTTAAAGAGTCAACAACACACGAGGAAAAGTCTTCTGTGCATGTTTACACAGTGTGAACACATGCTTTAAATATGCAGTGGAGGAGGAGAGGAGCATTCAGTTAACAAAGCCTAAAAGAAAACCCCTTGTTATAAATTACACAACACATATAAAAATATTTCTCTGAATGCATAGATGAAGACTCGGAACTCACCTAAGAGCAATCACGCAGTTCCATCCCACTGCCCGAAAGAAACCCTGAGCCCAGAGGACTGTGGCAAAGCACAGGACACTGGGCAGAGCCATGTGGGCCATCACGACCTTTGGTCTGTCTCAAGTGCTTGCTTGCTCCTCTGTAGCCCACCTCCCAGCCAGCTCCCACTGCTGCTCAGAATCTCTAATCAACCAGGGAGGCTGAAGGAGTCTGAACCCCAGTGATTTAGACATGAATTAATACTGAGTTTATTTCTTCTAAGATAGAATCACGCTTAATTGAATTACTAAACTTTTTCAAAGCAAATTAGGGGGGGGGAAAGGTTAGTACATTTAGTTAAAGTCGTTTCTGATTGGCTGAAACACACAGGAGGTGTCTTCATTAAAGCACTTGGGAAAGGGGGTGGTGAGCCACAGCCACTCCACTACGCAAACACTCTACAAGGGAAGTCACCAGCTGTGCCAGGGCCAGGTACCATGCAGTCACCTCACAGTGACCACTGTGACACTGGCTTTGAAGAACACCTCAAGCTCATTTCAGCACTCAGGCGGCAGTGGGAGGCCATTACCTCAGCACAAGGTTCTCTTCCAGTGCATCTGCATGTTTTCAGTCAACTGCAGTGTTCTAATAAAATTAAGTTAATACCCAGGAAGTTAAGTTTCTTTGGAAACTATAGGCACTATGGGGAAAAGCTTAAGACAGCAGGGGTCCCGTCTACAGCTGTTCCAGCCCTGCTCTGCTGCTCCTGTGTGCGCCAGGTCCTATCTATCTAGAGTTAAGCAAACTGAGGCAGCTTTTCCTCTTTAATGAGGCTGAGGAGGGGAGGACTCTTGCATGCGCTCTTGGAGAAGAATCGTACACCATGCTCCAGAGTCTAATCAGGCCCTCACAACTGACTGTGGAGGTAATGGGGAATTCCTAAAATTGAACAATTTGTTTATAAAAGCAACAGATTTCAGAGTTATGTAAAAACCCTAATAATTTTCAAAATAACCTTTATCTTTGATACAAAAATAAAGATGCTAACTCCTTTAGTTCAGTTTCCCACGATAACCTTTAAACCAGCAACAAGTCCGGGCTCAAAAGCTGCTCTTTGCTCCTGGAGGGAGTGAGAGTGGTGGGCGCCTTGTCCAACAGCGCCTGTGCTCTTCTTGAATGGTGCAATTAGGATGACAGGAGTGGCCACGGAGCAGGGTGGTGGCTCTTTTAGAAAGCATTAGAGAGCCCTCTAGTGACTGTGGAGGGGAGCAGATGTGAAGATGACTGTCAGACAGCCGCAGTCATCAGTGGTCATAAAAGAAAATTGGGGGAGGGGAAGCTCTTTTGGTTAACAGCCTATTTACAATTAGGTAACTATATTTTAAATACTTTAAACCTGAGTAACATTTATAAATATGCTATATGAGACCTCACAGCCACAGGTCATACCAGAATCCATCTGTCCAGTACCTGTGTGTGCTTTCTTTCTTTCCCCAGTCTTCCTCCCTCATCAGTTCAAAATTTCTGAGTGTCACGAGCATGCAACACCAAGAGAGGCGCGCCTGGTCCTTCAGGCGCACTGTCAACAGGAGTGGCTAGAAACAGGTCTGCGCTCTCAGCTTCTGCTCGACAACTCTCTAGATCCTGCACATTAAACACTGGCTCTCGTTCCTTCGCCTTCGGCCTCTCAAGACTACTTCCCAGCTGTTCAAAGATTCAGCAATAGTTTATTGTGCACCAAGAGGCTTGGAAGAGTGGCACCGCTGCTGGGGGGTCGGGGCTCCTGCCTGCTGAGGCGGGGTGTTAGTGAACACTACGCAGTGGCACCAGGGGCCCTGGTGGGCATCCGAGGCTTTGGGATCAATGGCTTGTCCTTTGGCCCAGAGGTGACACATACTGTCACAGTACTCAATGATGAAGTCCCTGCTGCATTAGTACGTCAGTTTTGAAGCTCTCCGGTTATAGCAAGGCCTCTCAGTCAGTGTGGATGCAGCGTTTCTAAACAGAAAATTATTGTCATTTATCATCAGAACCAGTTCCAGCTCCTGGAAGTCCTGGAGTCGGGCAACATCTTTGTCCTAAAACAAAACGGGGTAATGGATTAAAATTTTCTTTTCATTTAGTTAGCTCTTTATTACATTTGTTCATTTTGTGTGTACACATTTGTGTTATAATGCACATGTGGAGATCAGAGGGCAACCTGTGGGAACTGGTTCTCTCCTTCCACCATGTGGGGCCCTGGAACAGAACTCAGGTCCTCAGGCTTTGCAGTAGGTGCCTTTACCCACTGAGCCAACTTGCCAGCCCAAGGCAACAGAGCAATAGCAGCAGTTTGTGTCTACGCTTGGTTGGTTGTATTAATTCCAGGGTCTTGGTTTATCTTTAATCTGGAAGGAAAATTAAATCCCTGAGACAGCTAAGCAGTGATCAGCCCCCACATTTAACCTGAACAAGATGGAGAAAGTTCTGTCTCTGTTGCAGGATGAGAATGCCCTAAAGGGACAGGCAGGTGAGCGTCAGGTTTCCTCAGGAACTTAGAGAAGCCAGAAGCTTGATGCTGGAGAGCCCATAGCTGGCTGGAGCATCACAAAGATGCCAGGTCAGCCGCATATCATATGGCATAAGGCTACAGGTTACTATGGGAACAACTGAAACAGGCCCTTGTAACATCCTGCTATCTTCCAATCTTCAAAAGTGCCAGTGTATTAGAGTATGATCGTTCACACATTTAATCCTAGCAGGCAAGAAGCAGAGGCAGTACTACTGCCATAAATCCAAGGCTGGCCTGGGACACACAACAAATACCAAGCAAGCTAGGGCTACACATCAAGACCCTGTCTGAAAAGAAATACATGAGTAAGGTGGGGGCTTCTCTGTGGACTCAGAGGAAGGGGAAGAAAGCTTATGGAGTGATTACAGTAAGGTTGGAGCTGGAGCTCAGAGCCTTGCACAGAGCAAGCACATGCTTTAACCTGGCCTTGGCCTTGGCTCTCCTTTGTCTTTTAGAGGCTTCCACTTAAGCTATGGCTCAATCACCAAGGGAGAAGTTAAGTGTGCTTGAAGTGAAAACAGCAGCCACTCACTCTGAGCAGCCTTTCCTTACCTTTCTTAACAGAGTGTTGGGTAACTTCCTTATCTTCTCCACTTGGTCTGGATTAACACCCAGCTCACAGCAGCTCACTCTCAGCAGTTCTTGGTAGGTAAGTTCCTGTCGATCCAGTTCAATTTCAATGAAGTCATTTTCACGAAGAGATGGATTCTGAATCCTCACCTTGAGTACCAGCTCTAGATAAAGAGAGAGGGAAATGGTAGTGTAGCACAGAGCATGTAATTTAAGGCCTGCAGCATTCACTGAGCAAACCTAGTCCAGTCAGGAGGGTTAGTTTACAGCCTTTCGTGGCTCTGCTGGGGCAGTTTCCTACACTGTCTTCTCTGCTATGGTTCACCAAGCAAAGACGTGCAGGTGCTATCCAATGTCACACATCTCTGAGTGCCAATTATTCATGGGTAGGAAAAGAAAAGAGTCAAAAGGATGGCAAGGGCAAGATGTGCTGCATGAAGAACTCTGATAGGACCCAAGTTGATGGATCCTAAATGGATCCTTTAGCTCTGATGGATCTAAAGTTCCTTAGGAAATATATAACGCTCCCTGAAATACAGACAGTAAAGGAGGCAGGCATGGATTGCAGCTCACACTTACAATCCCAGCACAGGAGGTGGAGAGAAAGACCAGAGGTTTCAGGATAGCCTGGACTACAGAGTGAGACACTAAAAAAAAAAGAAAACAAAACAAACAAAAAAAGGGCTGGTGAGATGGCTCAGTGGGTAAGAGCACCCGACTGCTCTTCCAAAGGTCCAGAGTTCAAATCCCAGCAACCACATGGTGGCTCACAACCATCCGTAACGAGATCTGACTCCCTCTTCTGGAGTGTCTGAAGATAGCTACAGTGTACTTACATATAATACATAAATCTTAAAAAAAAAAAAAAAAGAAAACAAAACAAACAGAGTGAGACACTGTCTCAAACACCAAAACAATTGATTCATCCTAGCAAGTCAGGATGCAGAAACAGGCAGATCTCTGTGAGGTCCAGGCCAGCTTGGTCTACATAGTGAGTTCTAGGCCAGATTAGGATACATACCCAATCAACAAAAACAAAACAAGTAAACAACAACAACAATAAAACCAACCACTAAATCAAAACAGAACAGCCAAGGAATAACAACAAACAGTTGCATCTAAGCCTGACCTGAAATACTGCACCGTAATAAGGGAGGAGCTCATGCTTGGGAGCAGATTTGCTATTCATAAATCAGAGTGGAAAGTGATCTGCCCTCATTGTCAAGATGATTCACGTCAACTATTTACATACATTTGGCAATTCTGTTTTGCTCTTAAAGTATGGATTCCTCACAGTATTGTGGGTCACCGATACTAGTAGGTATAGTTCTAGGTTTTCAAAACTAGGAAGTTAATTATAAGTGAAAAGAAAAAGTAAGTGTACACTACACTCTATGAATTTTTCTGGAATTACAACTGTCTATATGAACATCTGGTTTCTGAGGTTCTCAAAATGATACCGACAGCCAGGCATGGTAGTGTACTCCTTTAACCCGAGCATTTGTTAGACAGAAGCAGGCGAATCTTTATGAATTCAATACTAGCTTATTCTACATAATGAGCTTTGGACCAGGCAGGACTACATAAGATTCTGCCCCAAAACAAATACACACACACACAAAGAGAGAAATATGCATATGACTATATATATATATATATATATATATATATATATATATATATATATATATATTTTTTTTTTTTTTTTTGGCGGTTTTTTGAGACAGGGTTTCTCTGTATAGTCCTTGTTGTCCTGGAACTCACTTTGTAGACTAGGCTGGCCTCGAAATCAGAAATCAGAAATCCACCTGCCTCTGCCTCCTGAGTGCTGGGATCAAAGGCGTGTGCCACCACGCCCGGCTTCCTTTTCCCTTTTCTTAGTCTCTACTTAAGCCAAGAATTGTCACACCTATAACAATGAGGACACCTCGTGCCCACATCCTGGCTTCTAAATCCAATTCTCTACCCTCCCCGCCCCCCAACAAAACCCCCACAGCTCCCAAGAGAAATGGTGAATTGCAGTGCTGGCCTGGGGAAATGATACTATAAATGAGAACCATCTTGTTGCATTAGAATAAGGGGGATGTGCCCATAGGACAGAACTAACTGAAAGGGGTTCCCAAGGGCTAAATCAGGAATAATCTGAATATCAAAAGGATGTAGTCAAAAGGATGACTGCATCAAGTTACAACACACTGAGTTTAATATGAATCATGAGTCCAGGCTGGTGAGACGGCTCAGCAGTTAAGAACACTGGCTGCTCTGCCTGGAGACCTAGGTTCAATTCCCAGAATCCACAGGGTGGTTCACAACTGTAACTCATTCCAGGAGATCCAATGCCCTCTTCTGGCCTCTGAGGACACCAGACATGTATATGGCATGCAGGCAAAACACCCAAAAGGAAAAATTTTAAAAAGCCAAAAAGAAAGGATCGTAAGTTCACATGGTTATAAATGGGAAGGAAAAGTCCTTCACTACTGACATTTGTTTTTATTTTATTTCATTCCCCAAAACTGGAACTACATAATGATGTGAGCTACCATTTGGGTGCAGGAAACTGAACCCAGGTCTTCTAGAAGAGTAGCCAGTGCTCTTAACCACTAAACCACCTCTCCAGCCCCTCAAAGTCCTTTTTTATAGCACAACACCAAGTAATGAACAGAGAAGGAATGAGAAGCCATACTTCACCAAAGAACTGATCTGAACCCCTCAAAATTATAGGGGTCAAGAATGATAGGGGGATAGCCGAGCGTGGTGGCGCACGCCTTTAATCCCAGCACTCGGGAGGCAGAGGCAGGCGGATTTCTGAGTTCGAGGCCAGCCTGGTCTACAAAGTGAGTTCCAGGACAGCCAGGGCTATACAGAGAAACCCTGTCTTGAAAAACCAAAAAAAAAAAAAAAAAAAAAAGAATGATAGGGGGAAAGATGGGGCTAGAGAGATGGCTCAACTTTTAAGAACACTTGCGTTTTTCCAGAGGACCAGAATTTGGTTCCCAGTACCCAGACCAAGTGGATCACACTGTCTGTACCTCTAGTTCCAGGAGATCTAACGCCCTCAATTTAAATTAATCCTTTTTTAAAAATTATTTTATATGTGCTATACCTACACATATGTATATGTATAATGTGTATCCAGTGCAGAAAAGGGCACTGGACCTCCTGGAACTGAAATTATAGACAGTTGTGAGCTACAGTGCAGATACTGACAATGGAACCAGAATCCCTTGCAAAAGCACCAGTGCGCTGAAGCTGTCGAGACCCACAATCATTTCTTTTCCTTCTATTTCTTCTGGTTTTATCTTTTTGTTTTTGTTTTTGTCTATCTGTCTGTCTGTATGTTTGTTTTTTTAAGACAGGGTTTCTCTGTGTAACAGCCCTGGATGTCCTAAAACTCACTTGTAGGACACTGGTCTATTGATGGTTTAGTAGATCAGGCTGGCCCCAATTCACAGAGATCTGCCTGGCTTTGCCTCCTGAGTACTGGGATGAAAGGCCTGTGGCACAGACCAGGCCTGGCCTGAATAAATCTTCCTTTTAAAAACGAGAGAGAGAAGGTTGTGGTGCATGCCGGTACTCCCAGCACTTGGGAGGCAGAGATAGGCAAATCTCTGAGTTCGAGGCCAGCCTGGTCTACAAAGTAAGTTCCAGGGCAGCTAGGGCTATACAGAGAAACCCTGTCTCAACAAAACAAAACCAAAGAGGTAGGGGGAGGGAAGGAAAGAAGGAAGGAGAGAGAGTATATGTATGTGTATAAAGGAGATTTTTTTTTTTTTTTTTTGGTTTTTTTCAAGACAGGGTTTTTCTGTGTAGCCCTGGCTGTCCGGTAGACTGAACTCAGAAATCCGCCTGCTTCTGCCTCCTGAGTGCTGGGATTAAAGGGGTGCGCCAACACCCGGCTTGAGAATGTTTTAGATTAAAAATTAATAAAATGGCATAATAGCTAAGTACAATATCTATTATGAAGACAATTGGAGGAACTTAAGTATGGACTATCAGTTTAGATCAGTATTAAATCAAAATTGCATTTCCTAAATTTAATACTTGTACTATAGTTACATAAGAGAAAATCCTTGTTCCTAGGAGTGATAGAAAAGGAGTAATACTTTCATGGTTTAAGGTAAAAAGTACATAGCTTTGGAATCTTGAGTGTAAAGGGTTCCTTCATTAGACAGATCTTGGAACTTTTCCCTAATTTTGTAAGTATATCCTAACTACATAAACAACTAAACATCACTCTCCTGCTGCAGAGGCTGTGTGCTGTTACCTTGCATATTAAACGGAAATGCTCCGGTGAAGAAAAATGGCTGGAATGCTGGCGCCGGGCCTGCATACGTCCCGTTCTGAGGCTCCAGAGACACCGGGGGCTTGGATGGGACAGAGAACAGGGAGCGGTTCTGACTCACTGGTGGCTGACAGACAGGACCAGGTTTTGTGCTTTCTGGTGTTCTAAGTATGGCAGAGGGGGCAGAAATATCACCATTCTGGACCAGTGCCAAAGAGCTGTGGTCCCTAGGAAAGGCCCCTAGCAGAGGGGTTTCTGTGGGGGGAAGCAATGGAGGTGAGCCATCTGTAGGAGGTGACACTGGAGGTGGGGATGGGCCCCCATTCTGCAATTGGGTGGAGTCTTCTGCTGCAGGGCTGTAGATAAAAGGGAAGGCTGGGTTGGCCAGATAGTTGGGAACAAAGGGCAGTTCTGACTCCTGCTTCAGCTGGGGGATCTCCTCATCATCATCGGCTTCTTCCACTTGAAAATAGAAAAATACAGAACACAGAATTTACTAAAGAAAGGAGCATGGTCAAAGCTACTGTTGTCACCTGAGATGTGACCCACACTTTGGTCAGGACTGACTGCCTCTTCAGGTCGAAGAGAAAGAACATTTCAGTAGGCTTATAACTACCATTTTTACTATTGTCAATTTTACAAATTAAAAAATATATATAATATTGGCCTCCTATAAAACATGCTGCAATCACAACCTTGGCATAGGAATTAACTTACAAACACAGGACCAGTTATCTGATCAGTATCAATGTGGCCAATAATAGCACATCTTAAAGGCTCCCCGAACAGACTCACCTCCCATAATCTTCCTGATTTCTCTCCTTGATGTTAGTTGTACAGGCATTTCCCCTTTTGTTGTAAGAATCTCTCTGTCAGCTCCTGACTGTAGCAGGTAGGACACCACCTGTCCATGGTTGCGTTTACACGCCCAGTGTAAACAGGTCCTGTCCCAAAGAAAGGAGAGAGAATGACTGAGAAAAAAGTGATTCAAGATTTCAAATGTTAAACATCAGTAAATACATACACAGAAGCTTGTTAGACTTCAGCAAAAGCCAGAAGCCAGGCTAGCAGCTTGACTTTTCATTTCACAGAGTAGATGATCAAAACACGAACATAGCCAGGCATAGTGACACACACCTTTGATCCCAGCACTTGGGGGGCAAGAGCACATGGAGTTTGTGAATTTAAGCACAGCCTGATCTACAGAGTGAGTTCTAGGCCAGACAGAGTTCCACAGTAAGACCCCCATCTCCAGTAATAATATCTTTGGGGGTTTTTTGGGGTTTTTTTTTTTTCGAGACAGGGTTTCTCTGTGTAGCCCTGGCTATCCTGGAACTCACTCTGTAGACCAGGCTGGCCTCGAACTCAGAAATCCACCTGCCTCTGCCTCCTGAGTGCTGGGATTAAAGGTGTTGCGACACCACGCCCGGCCAGTAATAATATCTTAATATTCTTAAATTTTAGTGTTAAGTTTCATTCTTGAGTCTGAAGCTGTTAACTCAATGTCAGAGTGCCTGCCTAGAATGCACAAAGTGTGCCTGGGTTCAATCCTAGCACTGTAACATAAAGAAAGTTATAATTTCTAGTCCACAGGCAACATCAGTTAGTCCCAGGAGCTTCCGCTTCCAAGGTTATTGTCTGCATTGATACTTCCAGATGCTACCCTGTCAGGAACATCCATTAGCTCTCCGTTTCTTTAAAAGATATTTCTGTTACTTCTTTTATTTTGTAAACTATGAAAACTTACATGTATCAAGTGACAATCAAAGAGTAAATATTGCCAGGTTAATAAGCACCTTCCATGTGCCGCTCCTCTGCCGGGTTGGCCATTACTACAGCAGGGGAACTACGTCAATCTTAGCTGCTTACTCCCTTTCCCACACACACCTACACACATATGCGATTTCCAAATCTCCATTTTTTAAAATGCTAGCTGTTCTTAATCTTTCCAGAAGGCTACAAACATGCCTGCATCTGCTCAAATGAAACACTGTGCACAACGTTATACTCTAGAGGCACTGAAATAGAGGGTATGAACAACCAAGTGGTTCAAAACCAGACCCTTCTAATAATAGAACTTAAGCAAAAGTATTTAATATTGTATACACTGAGGTGCTGTACTGTACAGTCCAGTGCACAATTCCTGTAACACTATATAGAAATGTAATCAGCATCCCTCAAACGTGCGATCTCAACAGAATTGCATCTTCAGGCGCAAAGCATATTATGGAAGGAAAATACTTTCTTCCCATTATGAGCTCATTCACTCCTCATTCCTTTCCCAGTTTGAATGTCCTCATTCACCAACTCTCTAATTCAACCAAGACAAGCATCTCCAGAGCTTCCAGCCAAACCCAGATATGATAACGAATAGAGCAGAGGCTCAGCAGAGAGGCCATCAACCTGGGAAACCATCAGGAACATTTATTTGATTTGCCTTTACATTAATGCCTTAGAGAATGGCAGCCTGAATGACTAGCCTATCAGAATGACAGTCTACACCATCATTCACCATCCAGGTATCTCTAGTGTACTCTTTGACACTAAAAAATTACTGCCCATGTGAGAAAAACAGAGAAGAAGCTTTTAAAATTATTTTGTGATGCTGCAACCCAGGGCTTCACATGCTAGGCAAGTGCTTGATCACTGCTACATCCCCAGCAGAGGATAAACAGAAGGAAGTATCTACCTGACATATACAGGCGTGTGTACGTGCACCTGTGTATATGCATGAATGTGTATACGCATGTGTATATGTGTTTATGCATGTGTGTGTGGTACCAGAGGCTGAATTGATGTCTTCAACATATGTTAGGCAAGCACCCTTCCATTGATCTATGTAGCCAACTCACGAGCTTATTTCTTATTTAACTAGTGAACCTAGGATAAAATGGACATTGCTTAGCAAACTGCAGCTCAGAATGTTTTGTGTGGAGCTGTCTGTGGCATAGGCTTGAAAAGTGAATAATTGCATTAAGTGAGCACTCAAAAATGAATGGATCAGGCTAAGGAAATGCTCTCTTTTGGAAAGAAGTTTTTACTGGAGAGTGAAAGAGTAATTTACCGTGAGTGGGTCAGTGAGACTCTGAGACAAACCAACTGGTTTAGAGTACCACCATGTAAATGGGATTAGGTGAACACAGCATGTCCTGGCCACCCAGAAACCATCATTTACAGACTGGAGTTGGGTGATTATAGGCAGCTATAACTCAGAACCATTGCAGCCAGACAGCATTTCAACTTCTTTATAAACCATTATACTTACTTCTAAACCCAAAGGGAACATATGACACTTGGATTACAATTGATGTGGAAACTCTATTTTTGAACTTCAACTCTTTAAACTTTATATTTGCAGTCAGCATATCCCATTAGGGCTGGGAAGTATTTTAGACCAGAGGCTTTGGGCATCATTCATCAACTGGGTATCATTCATCATTGCTGAAACTGTGGTTACTAAGCAACCAAGAATTGAAAGCAGTCACCAGTCTACTTTTCAATGTTGAAAAGAGTTGGGTTTTTTTTTCTTTTTTCAGGGTAACTTTATATGTCTCCCAACATGTTGCCTAATAATAAGAAAATAACAATAGCTAACACAAACATAATACTTTACATGTTGGACCCTGTTCTAAAAGCTCTGTTTAATCTTCAAAATATCCCCTTAGGATCTGGGTACAGTGGGATTTGCCTGTAGACTCAGCTATTCAATAGACCAGGATAGGAAGAAGGTAACAAGGGTTAAGACCAGCCTAGGCAACACAGCAAGGCCAAGTCTAAGAAGAGAGAGAGAGAGAGAGAGAGAGAGAGAGAGAGAGAGAGAGAGAGAGAGAGAGAGAGAGAGAGAACAAAGAAAACCCTACTACTGTGAATATTCTTCACTCATTTTACAGTCAATGAAGCTGGGGTAATTAGCAAGCAAATAAGCAAATTATATAGTGTACTAGGTAGATATTAAGTGTCATGTATCAATAAAGCAGAGTAAGAGATTAGGGACTGGCAGGGTTGGGGGAAGAGTTGCACAATTATTAACGACAGGCAAGGAAAAGCCTTAGCATGAAGCTAATATCTAAGCTAAGATCCACATGAGGACTGAGAGCAAACCATGGAGTGTATAAGAGAAAAGCTATCAAGACAAGAGGGAAGGCAAAATGCAAAAGTCTAGAATCCAGGGTGTGCTGTTGTTCCAGGAAAGGCAAGGAGGCCAGGGAAGAAGTGAACAAGGAAGCAAGTCAGGAGATGAGGCCCAAAGGTCAGGGAAAGGAGTGCATAGTGGCTTCTTCTCACAGTAACATGGGAGCCACTAGAGGTCTCTGAGTGAGGTGACCCAACTGTTCCAAGTCAGGGTAAGGCAAGTAGACTAGTAAGGATGCTAGTAGGAAGACTCTGGAACTATCCTGCACCACAAGTGGAGCTGGCTGGCTTTGTATCACAGTGTAGAGCTTGTGAGAGGTAGTCAGATTCTATCTGAACATAGAGGCAGCAGAACTGGATGACGGTACATGGTTGTGAAGGAAAGACAGGGACCAAGGACAGTGCCAAGCTTTGTGGTTTGGTTCATATAAGTGGGCGGGATGAGAAGAGCTGAAAGCATTAGGCCAAGAGCATAAAGCGGGATAAAGGGAATCTAGGAATTCACTCTTGGATTGAATAGATTGGAGCTGGAATTAAATCTATAGGAAGCCTCATCATGTCACCTCAAACTCACCTGACATCCACTGTATATCTAGCACATGGCAGGCACTGTGCTGAGGGACTCAGATGTCAGATTCCTTTTTCAGCTCTAACAGTCATGTAGACCCACTAAATCCCAAATTTAGTAATTTAGGAGCATTTTTTAAAAATTGAATGGTTTACTTAATTTTCCTGGGGTCTCAGTTTCTTCATCTTTAAGATGGAGAAAAATAACAATGTCTCCTGATAACCCTGAGATAGGTTAAGTGTTTAGAACCACATCTGTGCCATAGAGCAAGTTCAATACTTGGTAGCTACTAACGTTCATCTCAATAAATACTAATAACACTTCTGAAAGAACTGGAAAACAAAGTAACTCAGACAAGACCACACAGCTAGGCAGGCAGAACCTGCAGCAAGACCAGGCTCATTGTTCTGTAAAACACTGCCTCCAAGTGCCAAAACAGGAATTCACAGCTCTTGGAAGCCATGGCAAGGCAAACACAACTACAAGTGTTTTGACTACAAACGCTTCAAAAAAAAAAAAAAAAAAAAGACTAGAAATTAGTGTCCACTGTCTCCAGGCTGTGGACAGCTATCCGGGCTAGTTTCTTTAGGGAAAGGAGTCAGACAGCTTTCTTAGGAAATTAGGAAATCTCATTTCTGACTCTGTTATCATATTGACAATTGTGCAATCGGGGCAAGACACTCTCTGGGATTCAAATGATCTCCAGTGCCCTTTCCATTCCAAAATGTATGGCTCAATTTACAGCGGGGTAGACTGGGGGTTTAAAACTCAAATTTAACTTTAAACTGGCAAAAGAGGCTAGATAAGCATTACCTGAATAAAAAAAAATTAATTGTAAAATGTCAAAAAAGGGTAGAAAAAAATACCACTCAGTATCTTGAAACTAAAGATTTAGCCGGGTGTGGTGGCGCACACCTTTAATCCCAGCACTTGGGAGGCAGAGGCAGGCGAATTTCTAAGTTCGAGGCCAGCCTGGTCTACAAAGTGAGTTCCAGGACAGCCAGGGCTATACAGAGAAACCCTGTCTCGAAATACCAAGAAAAAAAAAAAAAAAGAAAGAAAAAGAAAAAGAAAAAAAAAGAAACTAAAGATTTGTTCATATCTTAAAATGAGACAGACTCTGTATTGGGAAGGAGGCAGATCTGCTAGCCGACTTGTAAAGCCTTGGGTAAATTTCTCTAATTGGAAATTGTATTAAGCAAACAAAACACTCTACAGGGCAGACAAATGAGTCTCCCCTGAACAGGCAGCTGTAGGCAACAGCCAATCACTGTGGCATTGAAACAACTGAGGCAGAATTATTATGCAAGTGGCGAGGGTTTTGTAGTTGTTCCTTTTCTCCTGGTCTTGGCTAAAGAAACCGTGCTGGTTTTTTAAGATTGGCATTTGCTTCGTTGCTTATGCTTTCATCTCTGCACGAAGTGTTCTTCAGAAGCGCCCATGGCAAACTAATTCAAGCTTGATGAAATCCAGAGCAGAGTCGCCGAGAATCAAAGCCTCTAAGCATCACCATTTGGGCCAAGTTAGAGCCAGGGGGCGCGCGGGGGGTGGGGGGAATCGCGGGAGGGGGGATGGCGTGGGTGGGCTCCAGTGTCCCGGAGGGCTCTGGCCGCGGTCAACCACAGAAGAAGGTATGGTTTGGGGAGGATGCGCTCCTGACTGCACCAGGCAATGGGGGATCGGGGCCAGTCTCGAAAGGGCCACGACCTGAGAGGCCTGGGGCACCAGGCGTCACCTTCGCCTGCGTCCTGGGTCACGGCTGACTGCTCCACGCCCCGAGCTCGCAGTCCTGAACCCTGGGCCTCCCCCGCTCGCCACTTACCAGCCGTTGACCTCATTTTGCGAGTTCACATCCACCCCGCTCTCCACCAGTTTCTGCACCTCCCGAATGTCCCCCAAGGCCGCCGCCTCCCGCAGCCTCTCCTGCTGCTCCTTCTGCTCTAGGAGGGCGCTCATCTTCCCCAGGGCCCCGGGCCGCCCCGCCCCGAGCCTGTCAGCGCCGCCGCCGCCTCCGCGGCCGGCTCCCGGCCATGGGGAGGGAGCGCCGGGCTCGCCCGCCCCGCTCGCGCCTCCGCCCGCACCCGGCCCGGGGCCTCGTGTGCCCGCCCGCCCACCGGCAGCTCCCTGGCTGCTCGCGGCCCCACAGGCCCAGGCCTCCTCCCCCACCGCGCCTCGGAAGGCCGGCTCCGGGGGACCCTATTCGGTGTGACAACATTGACCTAGATACTTTTCGTTCCCACCCGCCGCCCCGCCGCCCCGGCCGGCTGTTTATGTAACCACCGCACTGGATTATCTGCTGTGATTCATTGGCTATTTTTAGAGCTCCCACCCGGCAGCTTCCAGCGAGGAGGACAGACACAGGAATAGTCGCGGGGCGGAGGGATCCAACACTGTCGTTTGAGAGCCAGAAAAGCCTTATCCTCAGGAGCAGGCTGTTTAGCAGGCATTAAAAATAATTGGTGGGTTTCCACCCCCACTCCCCCAAGTTTAGTTAGCTCTTTTTTCCATCTGAGCCAATTTTTACCCAGCAGGACGGGAAATGAGCTGAAAAGGATCCTACTATAATATGCCCATTATTTGCAGAGATAGATGACACTGTTCTTTCTTATTTTTGTCAGTGCTTGCGACCATTCAGCTAGAATACTTATTTCAGCTGTTATTGTTTTTATTTTACCCTTTATCGGTTTTAGACAGAAATTCTTCCAACTTGGCTTTCATGAAGATTAACATCGATTCTAGTTTATAAAATGCAACTCGTTATAGCTTATAAACTATAATTAATTATTCTGAAAGTCATCTAAGGAAAGAGGGCAGGGGAAGGCGGGGGCGGGCGGGCGGGGGGAGTTCTTTGTCATCCTAGTCCTGATTCTAGGCACTGAGGGTAGAGCTATGGTGTGTTCATAAACAGCCGTGTGCAGTACTCCATGCCTAATCTAATTAATGAGGCTCAGAGCCTTGGTTGGCACTGTTCTACTACCCAATGGGAGAAACAGAAAATATTCTACCCAATGAGAGAAACAGAAAATATTGTTTTGCTGAGCTCAGGTGCCTTGGAGAGATCCCTGATGTGGCACTGGTGAGAACTTTGCAAATGGGGTGAAAAGATTAAGGAAAACACCCTGGGGAGGCAAAGAGGAGGGCCTGAACAAAGCCGAGATGAAACAGGAAGGGGTACATTTAGGTATAGCGTCTTTATTTCCATTCTTCGGGGTTGCCCAGGGCACACAGCATGCATTTGCCTTGTTACTGCTTAAGAAAAAGCAACGTCTGTTTATTATGATACAGTAATTCACACAGTACACACTGCACACCAGGAGTGATGAATATCAACTGACTAAACACTTAAATTGACCCCGGTGGCAAATTGGAACGCGGCTTGAGCCTACACTTGGATTTGTTTCCACAGTTTAAAATTTAATTCTCGGATCCAACATAGTGCTCCATCTGAGGCTGATGGGAATGGCATTGAAACTCAGTCTTTAACACAGTCTGAGGGACAAGAAATAGCAGTCTTTTTTTTTTTTTTTTTAAGGCAATTTAAAAGGATTGTAGCAGGCTGGTGATGTAGCTTAGTGAAAGAGTACTTACCCAAACAAGGCACAGGGTTTCATCCTCAGAACGGTAACAAACAAACAAAGTCAACAACAGCAGCAACGCCATAAATTAGGTGCACTCCAAAATTCATGGTTTTTTGTTTGTTAAATTTTCTTTCCTTAAAAGAATTATATGGGGGCTGGAGAGATAAGCCAACAGTTAAGCGCACTTGTTGCCCTTGTAAACGAGGCCCAGGATTTGATTCTCAGCACCAACATGGTGGCTCTCAACCATATGGAACTCCAGTTCCAGGGGATCAGATACCCTCTTCTGACTTCTTCAGGTTTAAGCATCCACGTGTGCACATGCATACATGCCGGCAAAACACGTGCACATGGAAACAAAACTGAAAAGAGAGCCAGGCAGCCACTTTAATCCCAGCAGTTGGGAGGCAGAGGCAGGCGGATTTCTGAGTTCGAGGCCAGCCTGGTCTACAGAGTGAATTCTAGGACAGCCAGGGCTACACAGAGAAACCCTGTCTTGAAAAACCAAAAAAAAAAAAAAAAAAAAAAAAATTGGTGACCTCAGACAGGATCCCAGCTTAGGTCCTCAAGCACTCTTAGCAAGTACCTTTCTGACTGAGCTATCTCCTTAGCCCTAAATTCACTTTTTAAGCTCTTGACTTGAAACTGTTGACAGACCTATATGTTTGTTTTGTTTTTATGTATCTCTTTCAGTGCTGAGGATTCAACCTATAGCTTCCCACATGCCAGGGTAGCTCTCTGCTTGGAGCTATACTTCTCCCCCAAGAAGCTGTTTTTCTATTTTGGCTTTGTACTATGTCTCTGTTTGGTTTTGACTTTCACATAAGTAGAGTGGCCCAGTAAAGAGGGTAGGCATGAGTACTAAATTCAGAAAGGAGATCTGAGGTGGAGGTTGGAATCTGGCACTCAGCAGCTTCGGGGACTAGCTGAAATTTTGCAAACGGAAGAGATAATCCCAAGGGAGTTGGTGAGTACCCAGAGAAGACAGCCAGATAGAACACTGAAAAACTCTGAGTTCGAATGAGGGAAAGGAGAGAAAGTTTCAAAAGAGCTTGACGATGAGTAGCTGAGAGTGGGTGGGAGGAAGAGCAATGGAGTGGGCGGGGATAGTGATGAGTGACACACAGGCTCAAGAGCCACAGAATGGATAACCATAAGATCCTTTGTGACCTTGGAAAGTTATGGTAGAGTTGAGGAGGTGGCTTTGATTTTTCTCATTCTGTCAAGGCTGGCCTTTAACTGTGTAGCCAAGGACAATCCTCCTGCCTCAGCTTCCCACGTGTTGTGTTTTAGCCTTTTGGATTTGCTTCCAACTAATTTTCCAACCAACCCATTCTTTTTTTTTTTTTTTTTTAAGATTTATTTATTTCATGTAAGTACACTGTAGCTGTCTTCAGACACATCAGAAAAGGGCATCAGATCTCATTACAGATGGTTGTGAGCTACCATGTGGTTGCTGGGAATTGAACTCAGGACCTCTGGAAGAGCAGACAGTGCTCTTAACCACTGAGCCATCTCTCCAGCCCCCAACCAACCCATTCTAGTTCAACTTCATGAGACTCAAAGAATACTTTTAAAAGTTCCTCTTCGGGCTGGTGAGATGGCTCAGTGGTTAAGAGCGCTGACTGCTCTTCTGAAGGACCCGAGTTCAAATCCCAGCAACCACATGGTGGCTAACAACCATCCGTAACGAAATCTGATACCTTCTTCTGGAGTGTCTGAGGACAGCAAAAAGTTCCTTTTCTAGCAGACTAACAGTTTTCTTCATTGTTATTTATTTCATGTTTTCAAAACTCTTTTGCGTTTCTTAACTGTAAACTCTTCAGATTTCTGTTTGAGGGATATATGCTAACACACTGGGAGGCTGGGGTGGGAGGACTGTCCGTCTTGAGTTCGAGGCCTCCATTTTCCACCTTGCCTGGTTGGAGCTTTGCCATACTCCTCAGTCAGTGCCACAGGGAGCTGACTCCTCCACTCTAACAATAAAAAGGTTCATTCCCTCTTGCTAATAAAGGAATTAAGAACCTGTTGGGTCTTCTCTATCAATGTGCAGAGTGTATCAATTCATTTAATCTGCACACTAACACTGATGTGGGCATGTAACAGAAGTTTTGTTGAGGTTTCTCTGTGTAACCCAGCTATCCTGGATATTTGCCTGCCTCTACCTCCTGAGGATTATATGAGCCACCAACTTTGGGCCTCCAATTTTTAATTTTAACTTTTTAAATATAATTTACTTCATGTGCATTGGTGTTTTGCCTGCCTGTCTGTCTGTCTGGGGGCAGGGGGTGTCTGACCCTGGAGTTAGGCAGCTGTGGGTTGCCATGTGGGTGCTAGGAATTGAACCTGGGTCCTCTGCAAGAGCAGCCAATGCCAACAACTGCTGTGGCATCTCTCCAGCCCTTAATTTTTTTAAAATTACATTCTATTTTATGTGCTAGTGTCTGTGTGTGCGGATCAGCCCAAGGAGGTCAGAGGACAGTTTTGGGGAGTTGGTTCTCTCCTTTCTCTGTGAGTCCGGGAGATGAAACTCCTGTCGCGTTCATCCAGCTTGTCCACAGATGTCTCTCAGCTTAGTCATCTCACTAGCCCCCGGGTTTTGTTTTTTATTTTTTTTAAAAATTGTTTTAGACAGGGACTCACACAGCAACCCATGCTGGTCTGGAACAATAATCCTTCTGGCCAAGCCTCCCAAGTGAGGGGATTATGGGCCCGGTCTGCTATTCCTAGCTGAATATGAATCTTGATTTTGAGACAATGTCTCACTATGTAGCCCTGGCTGGCCTCAAACTCCATTCTTGAGCCAGGCTGGCCTCGATCAACTTGCCTCTGGATTGTTAGGGATTAAAAGCTTGCAAGGCCGAATTAATACTTTTAAAGAAATTCCAGCGAGTTCACTCAGCATGAAGAGCAGAGTTTAATCCCCAGCACATACATGTAAAACAGTGGTTTATAGCTGCAGTACTAAGGAAGCAGAAATAAAAGGATTCTTAGGGCTTTCAGGCTGACAGAGAGCTCAAGTCCCAGTGAGACATTCTTTTTGAAAAAGGGTTTCTCTATGTAACAGCCATGGTTTTATACAGAAACTTGCTTTGTAGACCAGGCTGGCCTCAAACTTAGATATTCACCTGCCTTTGCCTCCCAAGTGTGAGCACTCAAGAGGCAGAAGCAGGTGAACCTCTTGAATTCACAAAATCCACCCGACTCTGCCTTCCCAGTGTCTTCCTAGATAAAAGGTATACTGTGACAGCAAGCCCAGCTAAGTTTTCCTAGTCTTTTGAAAGTTTAGATTGAGGAGCCGTGGTGGCACGTGCCTTTAGCCTTTAATCCTAGCACTCATAAGGCTGAGACACGGGAATCTCTGTGAATTCGAGGCCAGCCTGGTGAGTTCCAGGACAGCTAAGGTTACAGAGAAACCCTATCCCGAAAAACAAAAACAAAAACAAAGGTGGATAGTTCCTGAGTAATGGACTCTAGAGGGTGACCTCTGGTCTCCTCTATGATTCCCTGAACACACAGTAACACACTTGACACAAAGTGAAGGAAGATAAATTCCTGGATTGGAGGTATCACAACATAATTCCTCCACCGCTTATAGCCTATTCCTTGATTTTTCCTCCCTAAAAATCGAGGAAGTCCGGACAAAACCCGGTAGAAGAGTTGAGGATTTAGCTCGCTGGTAGGGCGTTAAGCGTTAAAGTTCCCGGTTCAATCCCCAGCATCGGAACTTGGTGGGTGTGGGAAGGGTGGAGGGTGCAGACATAAATAAGGACAGGTAGAGGAGGAAGCAACTACAGCGACAGGAAAATGGAGTCTAAGCACGATCGCAGCTTGCTCTTCTTGTTTCCCTCCCTGGAAGATGGTCCCCCGCACAGCACGTGGACAAAGGGGCATTTTCTCCATTTCAGGGCAGTGGCAAAGGACCCAGAGCTAGATTGCTCTTTCTCCAAGTAAAAAAGAGGCCGGCACCGGCAGCCGTTAGAGCGTCCACCACTCGGTTGGGTGGAAGGCACGGCGGGGGCGGAGTCAGTGCCTGGCCCGGCTTTGCCCCCGGCCCGGGCCGGAGGTCCCGCCCCCTCGTCTGCGAAGCCGCGCCGCCCGCCCTCGCAGCCCGGGCCTAGGCGTGTCTCCGCGGGCGCACGGCATGCTGGGAAGGTGCCCGGGCGGCGGCCATTTTGTCTTCTCGGCTCCTTTCTGGAAGAGGCTTTTCGGGCTTGAGAGTGGGCCGAGGGGGCTTGGTTCGGCGGCCGGGCGGTTGGTGGGGTTTTTTGTCGGGTGGGTGCTAGGGCTGGCGTGAGCAGCCGCCCGGAGGAAGCACCATGATTTCTGCCGCGCAGTTGCTGGATGAGTTAATGGGCCGGGACCGAAACCTCGCCCCGGATGAGAAGCGCAGCAACGTGCGCTGGGACCACGAGAGCGTAAGTCCCGTGGGCCTCGGGCCTGTGCCCCGGGGCCTGGGGGAGGGGAGCTGAAGGGACCCGAGGACGGGCCGAGGCTGGCCCGAGCGGGGCGCGGCGCGATTGGGGGGACCCGGCCGCGCCGACTGAAGCACCTGACGGCGGAGGGAGGCGGGCGAGCGGCCCAGGAGGGAGGGAGGATTCCGCGCCAACCTCGGGGATAGCGGCGTTTGTTGTTGTGTGGAGGAAGTCCGGGATGGCGCTTGGCTGGGCAGAAGAAGCACCTTGGTGAGGCCGGGAAACGCGGGAAAAGGAAGAAGGAAGGGCTCGCTTGATTCCACCAGTGCTCCGGGGTTTTACCGTATGAATAAGAAAGGCAGGCTTCCGTTATTTGGGTGCAGCATATATATATATGTGTGTGTATATATATGTATATATATATATATATATATATATATATATATATGAATGAGAGAGAGAGTGTGTGTGTGTGTGTGTGTCGGGAGTCCTATACACACACACACACACACACATATATATAGATAGCCTGACTCCGGACCAGTATCCGTGAGGAAGGACATCGTAGCAGTGCATTGCTTAGTGCTGCCATTTGGACACTTCTGTGCGAAGGTAGACAGTTGAAAGACGTAACGAGGTTTATCATGAACAGTTTTTTGCTAATGCGGTTTGATGGCCGTAGTAGTCCCTCAGCTAGGCAGTTGTGAAGGTTTTTGTTTTCACATAAACTCATTCGGTCCTTTTACTCTTAGAAAGGTTAACTATAACTCCTGGGTCCCAGGTGGGACCGGAGCGTGTCTCTCTCTCTCTCTCTCTCTCTCTCTCTCTCTCTCTCTCTCTCTCACATCGGGAAAGCTAAATCTAATTTTTGTAGCACTGTTGAGGTTGCACCGTTCTTCGTGCATATACTGTACTGTATTTCAAGTACTTTTTAATCTAGTTTTGTACATGGAGCACACTTAGATCTGATCTGGAGAGTGGGTACATTTGATTTTACCTTGCAGTTATAATCAAACAGCAGTTTTAAATCACTTGATAAAATATGAGAAAATGGCTCAACAAAAGCTTTGTTTTGTTCCTGGTTTTGAGGCAGTGCTTTACTCTGTAAGCAGGTGGTTCTCGAACTTGAAATCCTCACTCTGCTTCCAGAGTGCTGGGATTACATCGTTGCCACGATTGGCTAACAGGCTTTTTAGGAAAGTAAATTATGTATTTTAAAAAAAATATCTATTTATTTATTATATGTAAGTACACTATAGCTGTCTTTAGACACACCAGAAAAGGGCATCAGATCTCATTACAGATGGTTGTGAACCACCATGTGGTTGCTGGGATTTGAACTCAGGACCACCGGAAGAGCAGTCAGACCTCTTCCCCACAGAGCCATCTCTCCAGCTCAGTATGCATTGTTTTTAAACACAGGGTTTGAGTAAAGTAACAATTTCTCTTTTGACATGTAGAAAAAAAGTAAAGTGGGGTACCTGATTTCTGTATGTTAAAAAAAAAAGTGTTCAGTGCTAGTAGCAGGAGCCTTCAGTCCTAACACTTGAGGCAGATGCAGGTGGGATTCCTGTAAATTCCAGGCTAGCCTGGTCTACTTCACACTCACAGTTAGGGCTCCACAGAGAAACTCTATCTCCAAAAAAACCAACAACAAAACCCCCCAAAACAAAACAAAAAACCCCCCAAAACAAAAAAAGTGTATGGGTAAAGTTGTCTGGAAGTGGTACCTGACTTCCAGTATGTTCTTAGGGTAGGTTTACGGTGTTGTTAGTTGCATTGATTCATTGCAGCATGTGAATCTCCTGATGTCCACTGTCCTTCTCTTGCCTACAGTGTAGGCAGTATAGTCTAGACTTATGTCTTGACCTTCTTCTGCTGGGTTTTTTGCTTCTGTCTCAGTGAACTTTCTCTTCTCCTCACCCCCCTTAACTCTTTAATCTAAGCATTTTGTTTGTTTTGTCTTGTTTCTTGTTTGTTTGTTTTTGTTTTTTCAAGACAGTTTCACTGTTTCCCCTGGCTGTCCTGGAACTTAACTCTGAAAACCATGTTGGCCTTGAATTCAACGAGATCCTCCTGCCTCTCTCTGTCTCCAAGAGCTAGAACTAAAGGTTTGGACCACCTCTGCCTAGTCAGCATTGATTAGTTTTTCCAGTCAGGGTCTCTCTAATGTCCTAGAACTTACTCTAGGTCAGGGCTGGCCTCAAACTCAAAGGGATTAGTCAATTTAAACTTTGTAAAAGACAAGAAAAATTAGCTGGGCTTGGTACACACCTATTACCTACCTATCCCAGCACCGAGGAGGCAGAGGCAGGTGGATCCTGGTGAATCTCAGGCCAGCCAGAGAACTATATCTTGAGACTGTCTCAAAAATAAAGAACAAAGGTCAGGGGAAAAAAATTATTTCCCCTGATCCACAAGTAGGACATTTATGTTTTGGGTTAAGGAGAAGTGTGACTTCATTCCTAACGTCTTAAGTTTTGAACACACCTTGTGAAGAATGGTACATAATAATGTATGTGGCTATGTTTATGATTTCTCAATGGGGAAAGTACATTTGAAGCTTGAATTTTCTTTCAGTTCTAATGCTTTTTATTGATATGATTGAATAACTTGTCATGCCTTTAATGACAAATTGCAAGTCTGAAGGGTTAAGAGGGCAGTGCTGGTGGTCATGACCAGGGACAAAACATGTGGCCTTTCTTTGTAAATAGTGCAGGTACTGTAGGGTTTGGTAAGCATGGGGAGGAACCCCTTGGTCTTATTTCAGGTCAGTTAGATGCTGTCCTTTTTGGTTGCTAATCAAACTCCCAAGAGATAGGCAAGTCCAGCATCTGAATGTAAAGGTTCATCTTAGTGTTTCTGTCTAACACCGTAGCATAGGTTTGCATTTTCATTACAGTTGGGGGGGGGGCTGGTACTTATTTATTTATTTTTCAAATGGTTTTTCTTTTTCTTTTTTTTTAAGAATTTATTTATTGTATGTAAGTACATTGTAGCTGTCTGTAAACACCAGAAGAGGGCGTCATATGTCACTATGAATGGTTGTGAGCCACCATGTGGTTGCTGGAATTTGAACTCAAGACCTCTGGAAGAGCACTCAATGCTCTTACCCGCTGAGCCATCTCACCAGCCCCTTAAATGGTTTTTCAAGACAGGGTTTTTCTGTGTGGCCCTGGCTGGTCTCGAACTCAGAAATCCGCCTCCCTCTGCCTCCCAAGTGCTGGAATGTACGCCACCACTGCCCGGCAGAAATTTTTCTTCCTAAAATTTATTTGGTGGATTTGGAGAGATGGGGGTGTTTGTTGGACAGGAATCCTCAGACTTGGCAGCAGGTGCCTTTACCCCATACAGAGCCATCTCTCTGGCCTGTATTGAAAATTCTTTTTATCTGCCAGTCTTCAGTTAGCTCGAGAAAATCGATATAACTGATAACTGGGCAGGCTATTTTGTTTTGACTTTTTTGATAAGGATGAGAAAATATCCAAAAAGACCACTGGAAATTAAGCCTGTAATTTTAGCACAGAGTTCCAGACTAGTCTAAACTAACCCAGCCTCAAACAAAACAAAGCAAAAAGGAGATTGTAAGATCTGTAGCTATTTAGCACTCAAAATGGAAACTTGCATGGTAGTATTCCTTTTAAGCCTTTTTTTAGCACTCTTGAGTTCCTAGCCAGTCTGCTGTTTTTTTATATAGCAAGGTCCAGGCTAGCCAGAGCTTGGCTTTTGTTTGTTTGTTTGTTTGTTTGTTTCTTTGTTTGTTTTTGGTGTATATGCTTTGTTTGCATGAATGTGTGAGCCTCAGATTCCTTAGAACTGGGATTAGAGACAGTTAGGGTTTGTCACGTGGGTGCTGGGACTTGAAACCTGGACCTCTGGAAGTGTTAACTGCTGAGCCACAGAGGGGAAGTGAAAGGGAACTTTCCTTAGTGTTTTTTTGTTTTTGGTTTTTTTTTTTTTTTTTTGGTTTTTCGAGACAGGGTTTCTCTGTATAGCCCTGGCTGTCCTGGAACTCACTTTGTAGACCAGGCTGGCCTCGAACTCAGAAATCCGCCTGCCTCTGCCTCCCAAGTGCTGGGATTAAAGGCGTGCGCCACCACGCCCGGCTTTTCCTTAGTGTTAATAGTCGGTTAATAGGTTTTCTAAAATATATTTGTGTGTTTATACACATACATGAATTTTTCTTATGTGATGTATGAGTGTGCTTATTCACCACGTAGACACCAGAAGAGGGATTAGGGCCCCACTGGGATTGAGCATGGATGGTTGTGAGTTACCATGTAAGTGCTGGGACCCAAACAGCGAGTGCTCTTAATTACTAAGCTGTCTCTTCAGCCTACTTGTAAGATAACTTTATTTGACTGACCTGGGTAATTTTATTTATTTATTTATTTATTTATTTATTTAGGTTTTTTTTGAGACGGGGTTTCTCTGTGTTCACTCTGTAGAGCAGGCTGGCCTCCCAGAAAGCCACCTGCCTCTGCCTCCCGGGTGCTGGGATTAAAGGTGTGCACCACCACTGCCTGGTGGGTAATTTATTTTAAATGCATAGTTTTGTACCCCTCCAGCCAGCACAGTAAGTTTTTTAAAATTTTGTTTACATTTATTGTTGTTGAGGAGTGGGGCAGGCAGATGACAACTTGGGAAAGTTCATTCTCTGTCTTGTGGGTTCCAGGGATTTGGTCATCAGGTGTGGTAGCAAGAGCTAGCTAGAGCTCTCCTGTTGTGTATTGTTTGTGCAGAGGGTGTCTTTGCTTATTGATATATAGCTCCAGGTGACCTTGAATGCCTGATCCTCTTGCCTCTACATTGTTAAAATTAATTTTGTCTGCACTTTGAAAAGTGTTACTTTATAAAACTTGTGTTTTAGAGATGGGGGTCCTATGTAACAGAGCAACTTTGAGCCCTTTCGTTCTTGATCTTCCAGCTCCCTGGTGCTGGCTTTACAAGCATGGCAAGACTTTTTTTTCTAGGCTACTGTTGATATTTTACATTTGTGTATTGAGAGAGAGTGGGTGGGTGGGTGGTGGTGCACCCTCTAGAGGACAACCTGTTTGAGACTTGGTTCTTCTCTCTTTGTGGCTTCATAGATTGAATTTGGGTCTTCAGGCTTTGCTGCAAACGCCTTTACATTCTGAGCCATCTTGAAGGCCCATATTTGCTTTTGTGGGAGATGGCAAACAACCCCACAAATTCAGTCTTGTTGAGTCTTGAATGGTATACTGGTGTGGTCTTTACTGCATGGTCTGACTGAGAGTAGTTTTCTTAACATCAGTTCTTCCCGTGATTCATTAACACACTCCTTTGGCTCTTATTTGTGCTTTGCATTTGTTTGCAGTCACTGATGTTTTTGTATTAAGCAGTTTTTCCCAGGTGTGGTTGGTGTTACTCCTAAGTAATCACTGCCTGGGGTACCTTTCAGTTAGGATTCAACTTGGAAGGTTTCAACAATCAATAGAGAAGCCATTACAGAAGGTGGTAGGGAAATACAAAGTCTAATTTAATTTGGAGCTTTTAATATTTTTTGTATAATAGGAATTTTGTAGTTCACATTGAAGTTTTACATTCAGAACTGCTTCCCAAAATTAATTTAATCATGTAACTGACTTTTAGAATGTCTGCAATGAGACAAATGCAGTTGGTTTATTTGCTGGGACCAGGGTCTTAGTTTTCCAGGCTGGCCTTGAGTAATCTTCTTGTATATAGGAGTACACTCCCACATCCTACTGACTGCAGTTGCTTTTCTGACATACCTTAATTCAACGATATCCTGTTTATTAAAGGTTAATAATTTATGAAGAGAGTTGAACTAAATGTACATTTCTAAAATTTTTGAGATGTTAGCAAATATAGTAACAAACGTCATTGATACTGTCCATATCAAAACAAGTTTTTAAAAACGATTGCTACACCCTGTAGAGGTGCTCTGGGAGGGCAGAGGAGGGCATTGAATTCTTGGGAGGGAGATGGAAATAAGGGCCACTACCTGACATGGGTTCTGGGAACCAAATTTGGGTCTTTCACAGGAGCAAGAAGTAAGTATTCTTACTCTGAGCCATTTCTTCATTTGGAAAAGAGACAAGTTGCTCTCTGACCTCCAGATGTGTGCTAAGCATAGTCATGTCCCCCCTCTCTCCCCCAAAAACAACCAACCAAACTCAGTGTAGTCCATGATATCCGCTACTCAATATTAAATGCGTGCAGGCAGCTCAACAGATTGGAGAGTGACTCAGACAGCTGGGCTGGTTTTTGCTTTGTTCAGGCTGCTTGGCTGGTCAGAGAATCTTCTTTGCTGCTTGTCTTGTCTGAGAGTAGTATTTGCAACTCATCTCTGGTCTGAAAGGTCTGTCAGTTTTTATTGCTTGGGGCGGGAGATACATCCATTAGTGTGTCTCTTTGTGTTTTCAGGAACCTACCATGTTTTGAGGCAGTTTTATAAGTTTTGAAGATGTCCTGTATCACCAAACTGTAAATATAGGCATAATATAATAAATACATACTGAAAGAAAATACTACATTTCTGTTCTATTGGTTTGATTTCTTTTTTTTTTTTTTTTTTTTGGTTTTTCGAGACAGGGTTTCTCTGTATAGCCCTGGCTGTCCTGGAACTCCCTCTGTAGACCAGGCTGGCCTCGAACTCAGAAATCCGCCTGCCTCTGCCTCCCGAGTGCTGGGATTAAAGGCGTGCGCCACCACGCCCGGCTTGGTTTGATTTCTGTCTTGTGATAAAATACCATAACAAAAGCAATTAAGGAAAGGGTTTAAATTGGCTTACAATTGCAGAAGGGACACAGTCTTGTTTTCCATAGTAGAAGGAACATGAGACTGGTCAGCAGCTTTTTCTTTACTGGCCAGCCAGAAGAAGATAAAGAACAGGAAATGACCCCAGACTGTTAAGCCTCATAGCCTGCCTTCAGAGATATACTTCCTATGAGCTCAGTCTTCTAAAGTTTTCAGTCTATCTCCCTAGACAGTGCCAATACTTGGAGACAAGTATTCACAAACATGAGCTAAGGGGGTCATTTCATTTCAAGCCTCAGCAGTTGACTTAGGAAAAGTATGTGTGGATATATTTTGACAACATACACACAGCTTTGACCTTAGATTTGGTTTTCACCAAGAGAGATAGATAGAGCTTAGGTTAGTGGAATTCCTGTGTTCCTTTCTACAGACAGAAATACATTTCACTTAACACAAATAGCAGAATTGTGTGTGTGCAAAACATCCAGCCCTAGAGAACTATCAGTGTAGTGGGTGACAAATAGGAATTGTTAAGTGTACTTCAGTGACACAATAAGAATACTACAATGACAAAAACCAGAAGGTGCAAAGAGCCTGGAGCATAAAGTGGCCTTTAAACTCTGGAACCTAATGGATTGGTAAGAATTAGCCAGAGGAAGGGCTGAAAATGGCAGGCTGAAGAAATAAGTGCAGTTGGGACATTTTTTACAACTGAAGCCCTTGTTTAGGTATCTTTGGTGGGGAGTGAGATAAGCAAGAGTTAACTTTGGACTTCATTACGTTGGGAAACAGTTGAAGGTTTTTAAGCAGTGGAGGTGTTCACTGCCTGGCTGCTGTGGAAGAGTGATTGAAATTTTATCATTCAAACTATGTAAGCAGTAAGGAACGTGTGGGCCACGACCAGCAAAGGAGTATATGACACAGTGAGAGACACAGTCTGATTACTTGAAAGTATGATCATGGTATAGCTGGAGCAAAACCATAGCTTGAAAACTGACTCTGACACGCCCTTTTCAAAACTGTCTTTGAGATGTTCCTTCTGCCTTTTCCCCCCTCTTTTTTCCTTATGTAAATTCCTGTATCTAAAAAAAATTAACTAGGCTTGGTGGCACAACCCTCAGATCCCAGTACTCAGAAGGCCAAGGCAGGAAGAACTCAAATTCTAGGGTTGCTGGATGAGACTGTTAAAACTTAGATAGCTAAAGTATTAATGATAGACAAAAAACGACAGTAAAAATTTCTGGCGTTTCTGGATTTTAAATTGATACATGTACAGCAGTTGAAGTTGTTTTGTTTTGTTTTGTTTTGAGACAGGGTTTCTCTGGGTAGCCCTGGATGTCCTGGAACTCACTCTGTAGACCAGGCTGGCCTCGAACTCAGAAATCCACCTGCCTCTGCCTCCCAAATGCTGAGATTAAAGGTGTGCACCATCACCGAAGTCTTAATATATGAAGCAGTCAGGCTTGGCCGTTAAGGGTGTTTGTGTTGTGGATTGTTTTGTTGTGGGAGGGGGTTAAGATAGCTCACTATGTTGTTCATACTTACCTCAGATTCAAAATCTACTGAAGCCAGGTAGCTGGGATTACATACAGGCATGCAGTTTCTGGCCACAGTGCAGACTTTATTAGCATCCATGTACTCAAATATCAGATTGACCATTGCCAGCAGGAGTTAATCTCAGTAGTATCTACAGCATCAAAAGTAAATGTTGAAAGCATTTATTTCCTATATGATTTGCTTATAAAATGGAACTTAAGGAGAACATAACTCAGTGGTAATGGTACAGTGTACACTTAGTAAGTAAGTTCCCTGTGTTTCCATAACAGTTGAAACTGCTTTCTAAGGTTTAGGAAGCTAGATCGTAATCGCATTGTGAGAGTTGTTACTTCCTCCCATCCCTGCTTTTTGTTACTGCATTGCTCGGTCCGTGGTGGACATGGAGTCCAGAATTGTTGAATAAAGAAAAGAATAGGCATGGAGAAGGCCAAGTGGATTAATTAGTAGGCCTTGAGAGGACTTGCACAGATTTTAATTTGTGATTAAGTGTTTATGTTTTTCAATGACTGATATTAAATGCCAGCAGCTAATATCTTATATTTCGAGTAGTTGCCACAATTATATCCTAAAGAAAGATAACAATTATGCAGCTAGGCACCACAATGCCTATTACCCTAGTGCTGGGTTGCCAGAGACAGGTGGATGGATTCCTGGGGATTACTGACCATCCAGACTAGCCAATCAGCAAGCTCTAAGTTCAGCAAAGGACACTGTCCCAAAAGCTAAGGTGGAGAGCAGCTGCAAGAGACAGCTGATGGTAGCAAATAAAAATGGCTAGGGGTGTTTGAGGAAGACACGCTGCACTCACTTCTGACTTTATCATGCATTTGCACACATGCATGCATACAGTAAACATGAATAAAAGAAGATATGTAGATTTATTTGTATTATTGGCATTAGTAACTTCATTTGAAACACACAAATATGTACTATTAGTTTTCCGTGTTCTAATGTTTTTGGTTTTTAAGCACTCCAATTCTTGGGGAAGAATCAGAAGCAATTTAGAGGCTGGAAGTATAGTCCAATGGTTAGAACTTGCCAGCTACATACCAGTTTCTGAGTTTTATTCTGCATAGTGGGGAGCAGGAGGCTCAAGACTAAATGAGGAGAACATGCAGGATAAGAGTAATACAGTGCCGGGCGTGGTAGTGCACGCCTTTAATCCAGGCACTTGGGGGAGCAGAGGCGGGCGGATTTTTGAGTTCAAGGCCAGCCTGGTCTACAGAGTGAGTTCCAGGACAGTCAGAGCTATACAGAAAAACCCTGTCTCAAAAAAATTTAAAAAGAAAAGAAAAAGAGTAATACAGTTTTGGTGTATTGCTAAATGGTATAAAGTGCTTATCTTTTTGGTTTGGTATCATTTGATTTTTCAAAAATATTTTTTGATTAGAGAAATTGGTGTGCGTGGGTGTAGATCAGAGGACAACTAGTGGAAGTTGGCTCTCATTCCACCGTATGGATTGATGGAATCAAACTCAGGCTTTTAGTCTTGGTAGCAAGCGCATTTTTACTCACTGACTTGTCAGCCCTGGATTGATCTTTTTGGACAGACTTCTTTTTCTCTGTAGCCCTTGTTTCAAACTCCCAGCCACCCTGCCTTAGTGTTCCAGGTGCTTGATCACAGACATAAGCTACCACAACTGTCTTATTACTGTCATTTTGCAAGGCGGATCACTATAGACTCTGAGCTTAGAGCTTCTGCCTTGCCTTATTAGTTCTGTGATTACAGAAATGTGCTACTATATCCAAACAAGAAGTTCAGAAATGGCTTAAACTTAAAACATTAAGATTCTAAAGTATAGGAGCTGGAGAGGTGGCTTAGCGCTTATGAATACTCTTTGTTCTTTTCTGAGACTCGGGGTTGTGTTCCCATTGTCCACATGGTGGCTCCCAACAATCTGCAATTCCAGTTCTAAGGGATCCAATTCTCTCTTCTAACCTGTGGACACCAGGTATGCATGTGGTGCACATACATGCATGCAGACAAAACACTTATACCCATAAAAGTAAATCTTAAATAGTTTTTAACGTCTAAAGCGTTTAGTCTTCATTAAAAATAGACAACCTATAAGAATGTTTAGGTTTGGAAGCTGGGCATGTTAGCTCATACCTGTAATTGTACTTAGGGTACTTAAGAGTTCAAAGCCACCGTGTACTGTATAATTAATTCCAAGCTGCCCCGGGGTAAAGAGTAAGATCTTGTCTCAAGAAGAAAAGGTGACAGGGAGCTTAAGTTGCAGAGAAAGTCAAGCATTGGTGTTTCTAAAGAGAATGGTGCAGAGCAAGACAGGAGGTTCGCACTAGCACCCTCAGAACCACACATGTGCACACACAAAGACATTAAGTAATGTCATGTCAATGTTGTTACAAAACTCAGTCTGTTATTTAGGCTTGATATATCAATCTTGAATTTTAAACACATGTTTATTTTACATTTTATTTTATGGTTGGGATAGCACATACCATTACTCATAGTCAGTTCCCTTCTACCATGTGGTCCTGGGGAATGATCTCAGGTTGTCCAGCTCAGCACCAGCTGTTTTTACAGGATGGGCCATGTCCCCCATCCCTCCTTAAATTTATTCTAATTGTGTATTGGAGGTGGGGTTGCTGTGGTGAGCCATGTGGAGGCCAAGTGATAACTAACTTTGTGGAGTCTTGTTTTCCTTTCTCTTTTACATGGGTTCCAGAATCCAGGTTTCTTGACTGACCCAGTCACTGACCACTTTTTGTTGCTGGTGTGCACGTGTGCATGTATTTGTTTCAGTTGTGGTGGTGGTGGTTGTTAGTAGTATTTTTGTTCTTGTTTTTTTCTTGAGCCAGCATCTCACTCTGTAGCCTTGGTTGACCTGAAACTCTATGTAGACCAGATTGCAGAGAGCCATCTGCCAAGTTTCTGGGATTAATGGCACATACCAGTCTAACACCAGGCACATATGTGTATGTGCAAGCATGCTAGAGAAGAGTACAGGTCGTTGTGAGGCTTCCAATTTGGTTTCTGGAAACTGTGTACGGGCCCTCTGCAAGAGCAGTACCACCTCTTTAAGTGCTGTGCCATCTCTCCTATCTGTTAGAGGTTGTTTGTTTTTAGATAATAAAAATTGCCAGATGTGGAGGTTGGTGTATGCTTTTTAATTCCAGCACTTGGGAAGCAGAGGCAGGCAGATTTCTGAGTTTGAAGCCAGTCTGGTCTACAGAACAAGTTCCAGGATAGCCAGGGCTACAAAGAGAAAAACCTGTGGTGGGGACTCGTTTCCTCTTTGATTCCTCTGCCTCCAAAATACCATGCCTAGCTCATGAATTAGTTCATAAATACAAGATGGTATTAATTGAGAAATGAATTAGATTTAATTAGTATTTCTAGAAAATAACTGATAATTCTGTAAGTTGTGTTTATTTTTATTAAAATTTAAGCGTATAAAGGTCACAGTTTAGCATATGAAGTTGTACTCGGTCAAAAGATGAATATAAGAATATTATTTGGAGCTGGGCAGTGGTGGCGCACACCTTCATTCCTAGCACTTGGGAGGCAGAGGCAGGCAGATTTCTGAGTTCGAGGCCAGCCTGGTCTACAGAGTTGAGTTCCAGGACAGCCAGGGCTGCACAGAGAAACCCTTTCTCAAAAAACAACAACAACAAAAAGAATATTATTTGGGGCTGGAGAGATTGCTCACTGGTTAAGAGCACTAACTGTTCTTCCAGAGTTTCTCAGTTCAAATCCCAGCAACCACATGGTAGCCCACAACCATCTGCATTGCCTATAGCCCTCTTCTGGTGTGTCTGAAGACAGCTGCAGAGTCCTCACATATCTAAAATAAATACATCTTTAAAAAATATTATTTGGCACCCCTTTTAATAGAATTTATAGAACTAAGCAGTTTTAAAAGTTAAGTACTTTTTTCCCCCTCTCTCAATAGGTTTGTAAATATTATCTCTGCGGTTTTTGTCCTGCGGAATTGTTCACAAATACCCGTTCTGATCTTGGTAAGTTACTTTTTTGTTTATCACACTTGAATTAAACTTCCTTCACCAGGCATAGTGACATGAACCCATAATGTCAGCATGAAGCAAAGGGATCCTGAGTTGAAGGCTAGTCTAGGTTATATAGCAAGACTTGTATCCAAACAAATTTCAAACTTTCTTTGTAATTCTCAAGTTTTTTCCCTTCAAACATATGAGTAAGTAATTTCTTGGTCAATTATGAATATATTAATAAATTTTAGCCTTATTAGACACACTGGCATAATTAACTGCTTACATTGACACTTGTAAAATATTAAATTGAAAACTATTCACACACACACACTCACTTTCTCTAATATAGCCCAGGGTAGCCTGAAATGCACTTTTGGGGACCAATCTGGCCTGAAACAGCAGTGTTCCTCCTCCTGTCTCCTGAATACTAGAATCATAGGTTTAAGCAGACATGCCTGGCTAAATGGAAAATATGCTAAATGCATGGAATAGGCAGTAACATCAGGTATCAGCATAATTGTTAACAGATCAGAGACACCTGCATTAAAAAGTCTGCAGAGGAGACTGAGAAAATAAGTGTTGCATCTTAGAGTCTTGGCTAGTCCAGGATTTGGGGCACCAGGATACCATAAAAGTTAGCGCTAAGTCATGAGACTAAAAATGTAAAAAAATTTCAGTTTAGAGATTTTTTTAAAGCCTTGACACTATTAACATTTTGAAGCAGTTTTCATGGTCTCTGCTGTATATTTGAGGGTGTTGGCAACTTTCCTGTTCCTTACCTAGTATTTCCAGTAACATATACTGTTATAAGAACCAAAATCATCATCATACATTGACAAATGTCTTCTGGGGGCTAAATATTAGCTCCCAGTCAAGAACCACTAGGTATTGCACATTTCTTGGTACTAACTTTTCTACTCTAGTGCTCCAGAAAGGTAAGGTTTGTTTTGGTTTTTGTTGTTGGTTTTTGAGAAATTGACTAGGGAGACTCTCTGAAGCATAAAATATAAACACAGTTGGTGAATGTGAGTTCTCTTATATTACTGAGTTGCTTTAGTGGGTGTTTATGGCTGGAAGAGTCTGAATTTTGAAATTTTAAGCACAGCACAGGGTACTTCTCAACAAAAGTAAGATTTTAAAAATGTTTTAAATGAGTTTTAATAGTGGTGTTCTTTTACAGGCATCTGGAAGGGTATAGCTAAGTATTTCCTCCAGTTACGGGGCAGCAGGTGATAGGTCAGAGAAATGATTTGTCTGCATCCTGGCCCCCTGAGAATCTCTTAAAAAAATTAGTTGGTGTTTTGTTTTGTCTCTTTGGTAAAAACCCTTGCTGACAAATCTTTGCCTATCCACTCTATAATTTATAGTAGAATTTGGAATTCTTTAAAAAAAAAAATGGTTGCCAAGGTTGTAGAGATGGTTCAGTGTTTCAGAGCACTGGTGCAGGAGACTTGGTTCAGAACTTTAGCATCTACTTGGTAGCTCACAACCTCATGTGATCCTCCAGTTTTGGGGATCCAATGACCTTTTTTGGAGAACAGTCTTTAAAACATAAGTTGCTGGTCAGGGAGCACTAACCAGGCAGACATTTGAAGAATACCTTCAACTTAGATTAACAAACTGAGTAAGGGAAGAGGTGTGATGGTAAGAAATGATAAGAAATAAAGGAGAAAATTGTTTAGAAATCTGACCTGTCAGATTTACTATCTTCAGAGAAATGGTGTCTGAGCATTAGAAAGAATTGCAGTTAAGCTACACTTTTTAAAATTAAAGTTTTTAGAAATTAGAACTAGAGAAATGTGAAATAAAAGCCATGGGACTGGGCTAGGGGGTTGACTTAGTGCTTGCTCTGTCAGCATGAGGATCTGAATTCAAACTCCAGCACCCCATGCAGCATGATGGGTGAAAGGCAGGTTGGTCCCCTAGAGCTTGCTGGTCTGGTCAGCCAGCCTAGTTGAACAGCAACTACACACACACACACACACACACACACACACACACACACACACATCTGAGGAAAGAACAGTAGAAATAACCATCTACATCTTTTGTTTGGTCTACAGAGAATGCTATTTGCTGGTCAAAATGTAAATACCAAAAGGCTGTTTAACTTTTTTTATTTTTTATTATATCTAAGTACACTGTAGTTGTCTTCAGATGCACCAGAAGAGGGCGTCAGATCTCATTATAGATGGTTGTGAGCCACCATGTGGTTGCTGGGATTTGAACTCAGGACCTTCGGAAGAACAGTTGGTGCTCTTAACCACTGAGCCATCTCTCCAGCACCCCCCCCCCCTTTTTTTTTTAAATTAAGACAGGGTTTCCATGTAGTCAGTCCTGTCAGTCCTAGCTGTGCTGGAACTTGCTATGTAGACCAGGCTAGCCCCAAACTCGAGTTATTGAAACTCTGGAGTGCTGGGATTAAAAGTATACCACCATACCCAGCCTAAATTTTTGATACATATGATTAATAAAAATAGGCATAAAATTCTAAAATAATGGAGTTAAATTTGAGAAGAAATAACTAAAAGTTAAAAAGGAGGGGATTACACTTGGGACTTTTGTTTTACTTTATGTACAAGTATTTGAAGCTAATGTCAGTGTTGGTTCAAATCAATTGTCTGCAGCATCCAAGTTTTGTTTGGTGGTAGTAAGGAACAGGTCCCTCTTTTCACTTTTGCTCTCTGTCCTCTGTTTACCTTGGCAACTGGAGAGATCAATTTTCCTTATGTTTCATGATTGAGTAGGATCCGTTTCGGAGTCTGCAGTCTACTCAGTAATAAAATGAGCTGCTTTTCCTTTATATTTTTATTATTTTTGAAGGGCTTTATGTGCCGTACGAGATCTATAGCCTCAGGTTTGCTCCCCCACCCCCAACAGTAACACAAAAAGTAACAGTGGAACTTTATTTTGAACAAAGTGATACCAGAGAGATACACTGACCCTGCAGGCCACAGGAGTGAAAATACTCAAGGGACTTCAACCTTTTTTGAAAGGAAGACAGACAGACGAACTTGATGTAGTGGCCTGCCTTTTTAAACATCCCTTATCACTTAGGAAGCTGAGGTGGGAGGATCCTAAGTTCTAGATAGTAAGGTGTTGCTTCAAAACAAAACAAAAACAAAAAAAACTTTATGACTAGAGAAGGGAATTTTAATGTCAGAAATAATTTATGCATGCTCTTTTCTCCCTCTCAGGTCCATGTGAAAAAATTCATGATGAAAATCTAAGAAAACAGTGAGTTCTACTATTTTCTTTTTGTTATTCCCCCCTTCTAGTTACTTAGTTTAGAGAGACAAGCATTGAAGATAAAATTGGAATTAATATAAAATAACATTGCATATAAATTTAATCACTGGTTTGGCATGGCAAGGTTTAATGGCTTCACTAGTACTTACTAGCTGCCATATGAATGCATATTTTATGCTTTTTTAATATTATATTTACTTCTCCCATGTTTGCCCTTTATAAAGTTTATTTTATAATTGTTTTGCAACCTTGAGTCAGAAGACAGCTTTGACGATCTGTTCTTGCCTTCCATCTTGTTCATGCTGATGTCCCAGGCTAACTGGCCCTGAAGCCTCTGGGGATTTCCCTGTCTGTGCCTCTCAGTGTCATTGTAAGAATACTGAGTTCACAACCCTGTGCTGCTGCTGTACCTGGCTTTGTATGGCTCCAGACTCAGATCCTCGTGCAGTTGAATCCACTGAGCTGTTTCTCCAGTTCCTGTGGAGAGCATGAGGAGACTGGAGACCCGGAGTAGACATTGGATCTTGTTGATCACTGTCCACTTTATTTATTGAGGCAAAAATCTCCTGTTAGCTAATTTTAACTAGTCTACCTAGCCAGCTTGCTCCAGAATCTTTCTCTGTCCCTCAAGCAGAAGTATAAGTGACTACAGTGTCTGCACAGCTTGTATGAGTTCCATCTCTGTCCACTCTATCCACTGATTCATTTCCTTAACCTCCAGCTTTGCCTTCAATTTTCTGTTTATGGTTGGTTTTTCCAGACAGTTTCTCTGTATGGCCTTGACTGTCTTGGGTATTTTTCCTTCCTCTTCCCCTCCCCCCCGCCCCCCTTCTTCATTTCTTTTTTTTTAGATAAGGTCTTACTGAGTAGCGCTGGCTGTCCTGGAATCACAATATAGCCCAGGCTGGCTTTGAATTCACAGAGACTTGCTGGTGCTGGGATTATGAGTCACCAAGTCTGGCTTATTTTCTTCTTATTAAAAATTTACTATTATTTGAGAAGGTGTCTTACTATGTAGACTATCTGGCCTGGAACTCACTATGTAAGCCAACTGGCCTCAAACTCGCAGATACCCAACTGTCTCTCGTGCTATAACTAAAGAATATACCACCATGCCCAGCTACTTTTTAATTTTCTCAATTACATTTTTTAAAGATTTATTTATTTATTATATTGAGTTTGCTGTCGCTGTCTTCAGACATACCAGAAGAGAGCATCAGATCCCATTACAGATGGTTGTCAGCCATCATGTGGTTGCTGGGAATTGAACTCAGGACCTCTGGAAGAGCAGTCAGTGCTCTTAACCGCTGAGCCATCTCTCCAGCCCTCTCAATTATATTTTATTTAGCTAGTGTTACTATATGCCTGAGTGCACCAGTGCCATGGTACATTTATGGGGCTAAGGACAGCTTCTAAGTGTTGGTTCTCTTCTATTGTGTGAGATCAAACTCAGGTTGTCAGGCTTGGCAGTGAGTATCTTTACTGACTGAACTGTCTCACTGGACCTGACTCCTGTTTTATAGATATGATTTGTCCTGGATTCCAGAACATAGATGCAAAGTGGTGGTATAGCCATGGCTTAAACCTGTGTTTAAAGCTTGTGTTTTTACCCAGACCTGTTAATGCAGGCCTATAAAACCAGCTATTTGAGAAACTGAGACAGTAAGACCTATGTTCAAGGCCAGTCTGTGCACTTAATGGGGAGTTTTATCACAAAACAAAGGGCTGGAAAATACAACTCAGTGCTAAAGGACTTTGCTAACTTGTGTTCAATGTATAGTACCACCAAAATAAACAGCCAGCTGATTATTAACCAACTGCAATACAGTATATAGTGCCTTTCCCTTTGATAGGATAACATCTAAAAATATACTTCATGTAAGCTTAGGCTTTGAGATGGGGTGATAGGGATATATATATATTCCATATATATATATATATATATATATATATGATATATATATTCATATATATATGATATATATTCCCTATCACCCCATCTCAAAGCCTATATATATATATATATATATATATATATATATATATATATATATATATATATATGGCTTGTAATGTTTAAAAGTTTGTTTTCACTTTATCAGGTATGAGAAGAGTTCTCGGTTTATGAAAGTTGGCTATGAGAGAGATTTTTTGCGATACTTACAGAGTTTACTTGCTGAGGTAGAGCGCAGAATTAGAAGAGGTCATGCTCGTTTGGCATTATCTCAAAATCAGCAGTCTTCTGGGGTGAGTATGAAATGGAGTTTGTAAAGAACTCTGTTCTCTGTAGATGTGGCTGTCTCATATCATTTTAAACTCGACTTCCATTCATTACTCTGTCCTTTAGAATACATAAGGTTTGAGAAGTACCTTCCTTCTGTTGTTTGAGGGTTAGGGAAGCGTCTCCCCCCTTACTCATGCATGTTTGGTCTGATGGTGCTGCTGGAGGTCATGGGCTTTGCACATGCTAGCACGTGCTCCACCACTAAACTACACGTTAGTTCTCTAGCCTCTGCTCCATCCTAGGAAGACCAGGGTGGGTGGTCATCCTAGCTAGTAACTAACTCCAACCCAGTGACTTATTTCACCTCCACCATGAGAATAGGATAAGCAAAGGGGCCAAGACTGTGTAAGGAAATTGCTTTTCTGAGGAGAACATGGGTAGAAGAGACTGTGACCTTTGAAGGCAAGCAAGGAGCTAGCTAGCCAGCAGAATCAAACAGAAGCCGCTCAGGTTGGGGTGCATAAAGCATAAAGACAGAGAAGGAGAGGAGGTTATTTCCTCAAACAGCCGTGACAAAGCTAGGGCGCAGGTGAAAAGATCTTAAGTATATTTCTCAAAGGCTCACCCTGGCTTTAGGGTGGAGAATGGTCTGAGGTGTGTACAATGAAAGCAGCAAGTTATCTGGGGATTGTGTGATTATGGTGGGCTGGGTGAAGGTGGTTGAAAAAACCAACAGCTTGCTGGGGCGAGGATTTGGGTGAACAGGGAGAGGAGAAATTCAATCTTCCTGCATGGTTCTTGGTTTGAGCATCCAGGTGACTAATAGAATTTAATGTAGATTGGAACTGGAGGATATTCTGTTCAAGTTTCTATCTTAGAAATGTCAGATTTTAAATGCTTTAAATACCCAAGTAGAGACATTAGTAGGATGTGAGATGTAAGATGTGAGCTTGCAGTTGCAAGTCAGGCATGAAACCAAAATCTTCCCACTGTATTACTTTCTGAAAATTACTAACCTTGGCCTAGTGCCTTGGTTTTGCCTCTGTTAAATGGAAATAATAAGGTAGCTATCAGTCAAGTCAAGTTTTGTGATCAGTGGTAACACACATGGGTAAATGCCCAGCAGGTGTTAGCTGTTTGAGCCTGGAGCTCATGGAGGGGCTCAGACATAGACTACAGGCCTTGGATCTTCTTGTGTAGATGGTGTGTGGCTGACACAGGTTAGCCTCTACCCCCCCCCCCATCCCCCATTTTGGCCATAAAAACCAACTATTGGGCTTCTTTGTAGTTCTTAGACAATCTTCATTAATGAATGGTTTTGCTAGGAAGTTTTCTTACTCTTTTTTTGGGGGGGGGGATGGGTCTTGCTATATAGCCCTGGCTAGCCTGGAACTCAGCAATACTCTTGCTTCAGCTTCCTAAGTAGTGGCATGGCAGGCATTCACTGCCATGCCCAGTTGAAGATTTTTCTCTTCAAATGTCAGTAACTATATGTAATTGGCTACCAAAGATAATTGGATTAGTATCAGGTGATTAAGCACTATTATTTTTCTGCCAAGATGGGATCTCCTGGCCGGGTATGGTGGCACATGCCTTTAATCCCAGCACTCAGAAGGCAGAGGCAGGCTGATTTCTGAGTTCGAGGCCAGCCTGGTCTACAAAGTGAGTTCCAGGACAGCCAGGGCTACACAGAGAAACCCTGTCTCAAAAAAAAAAAAAAAAAAAACAAAACAAAACAAAAAAACAAAAAACAAAAAGATGGTGTCTCCTGTAGTGAAAGACTGTCCTTAAAGCTGTGTAGTTGAGGGTGATCTTGAAATCTTATTTTGTTTTTTTCCAGACAGGGTTTCTTTTTGTAGCCTTGGAACTCACTTTGTAGACCAGACTGACCTTGAACTCCTAGATCCGCCTGCTCCTGCCTTCACTTTGCAAAGAGCTTATGTACCATGACGCTCAGCTCCTCCATTCCTTTAATTACTAACTACAAACACTCATGGACATGGTGGCATAGTCCCATGTTCTTAGCACTTGGGAGGTTAGGGCAGAGGATCTTTTTCTTTCCTTTTTTTATTAAAGGGGGGAAAATACACATCTGTTTCCATCCGAACCTGAATATGTTATTACTTTAGGGTTAGACCTTGGCTCAAACCCAAGGCCTAGTGCATATTACCACTATCTCCGTCCCTGGACTCAAGAGTTTGAAATAATTTTCTTTGGTATTTTACTTATCAGTCACACAGTATTAACACAATTTATTGTTTTTTATAGGCTGCTGGTCCAACAGGCAAAAATGAAGAAAAAATTCAGGTTCTGACAGACAAAATTGATGTGCTTCTACAGCAGGTGAGAGTTGTTTATAGAAATGTGAGAAAATCCATGGAGCTAGGTGCTGTGACAAATATTTTTAGTCCCAGCATTGATGGAGATAATGGGGTCATGACCCTGTCTTAAACACGACTGATACATGATTAATAAGGTTAGAAAATAAACATTAAAATGCTTTGATTGATTACAAGGGAAAAAACAAACTGAAATCTCATGGGGGGAGATATTTAACAGTATTTTGTTGCCATCAATTAAAAAGGTAAACTAGCCAGCCACACATACACAATTAATCCTAGCACTCTGTAGGGTTCCAGGCCAGTCAGGTTTACAAATCAAAGTTCCAAAATATCCAGAGCTACACAGAGAAACCCTGTCTCAAACAACAAAAACCCAACTGTATAAAGTACTTCAATGTTCTGAAGGATTTGGGCTCTTTAAAGTTATCAGACATTGCTGATGGGTACATAAAATGAGTCAGGTACAGGCGTCTAAAAGAATTTAATTTGCTGTGTGTGTGTGTGTGTGTGTGTGTGTGTGTGTGTGTGTGTAGTTTGCATCTTATCTTTTTTTGTTGTTGTTGTTTTCTTTTTTGTTTGTTTGTTTGGTTGGGTTTTTTTTTTTGAGACAGGGTTTCTCTGTGTAGCCCTGGCTGTCTTGGAACTCACTCTGTCGACCAGGCTGGCCTCAAACTCAGAAATCGACCTAACTCTGCCTCCCAAGTGCTGGGATTAAAGACATGTACCACCATGTCTGGCTGTAGTTTGCTTCTTTTTTTTTTTTTTTTAAAGATTTTTTTTTTTTTAATTTATTATATGTAAGTATACTGTAGCTGTCTTCAGACACTCCAGAAGAGGGCGCCAGATCTCGTTGCGGATGGTTGTGAGCCACCATGTGGTTGCTGAGATTTGAACTCTGGACCTTTGGAAGTGCAATCGGGTGCCCTTACCCACTGAGCCATCTCACCAGCCCATTTTTTAACCTTTTAAGAAGCAAACTACAGGGCTGGTGAGATGGCTCAGTGGGTAAGAGCACCCGACTGCTCTTCCGAAGGTCCAGAGTTCAAATCCCAGCAACCACATGGTGGCTCACAACCATCCGTAAGGAGATCTGGCGCCCTCTTCTGGAGTGTCTGAAGACAGCTACAGTGTACTTACATATAATAAATAAATCTTTAAAAAAAAAAAGGTTAAAAAATGTACCTGTTTATGCAAAACAGAAATGTGTACAACTTATGTTACAACTTAGCACACCACTGTTCACAATTTTATTTAAAATCACTCATACTCCCCACCCCCCACATTCAAGTGTTCATCAACAATTCTGTGAGAAAGTCAGCTGTGGAAATCATAAACTCAAGACTGAGGCAGGAAGAATGCCTTAAGTTCAAGGCGAGTTTTGGCTCTGGTGAGTAGCAGGCCAGCCAAGGCTGCAGAGACAGAATACTGTCTTAAGAAAACCAAAATTAAATTATGTATAGTGAAGTAATACTCTGCAATGTAAAGGAACTTAACTATTTGCAGTAATATTGATGCATGTTTAAACCATCTTGAGTGAAAGAAGCTACATTAATAGGAACATTTATGTAAAACTTGAGTAATACAGTCTAATCTGTAGTGGCAGCAGATTATTGATTCATTGCCTGATTATATGTATAAGGTTGAGGTTGAAGGAGGTGCTAAAATGAACAGGAAACCTTTTGGGATAGAAAAGGAACATCTAACTGCTAATTATGATTTTCGTGGATATGCTTGTGTCCATACTTAAAATCTTTGTGAACTTAAAATCTACATCATCTAAGCTGTAAAATAAAAATCACAAGTGTCAAATATTAGCAAGCAATGACACAAATCTACTGAAGGCTAATGAAGCACGGTGCCTGGGCCAATTTTTGCTTGACTGGAAAGGAATCTTGACTTTGTGTTTCTGTCTTAGATTGAAGAGTTAGGATCTGAAGGAAAGGTAGAAGAAGCCCAGGGAATGATGAAGTTGGTTGAACAGTTAAAGGAAGAGAGAGAATTACTAAGATCTACAACCTCGGTGAGTTTTAACCTGTTACGTTCTCAAGAAGCCTGTTAGTTTTGTGGAATCCATTCTTAGAGAATCGTGGAATACCTTTTTCTGTTGTTCAAAATTTAGTCTTGATCAAGCATTTTCTTAAAAGGTTATACCCTGCCTTAGATCGAAGGCATCCTCAGACAACATGAAGATACAGGACAACAACAACCAAAACAACCCCTCCTTAGCTTACACTGGTGTGCTTGCTCTGTTTCCCACCCACCACCCATCACTAGCACATACTAGCACACATGCAGTGCTGAGGACCAAACATAGGGTGTTGTGCTTGTCAGGCAAGTACTCTCACCTCTGAGCTAGTTCCCCAGCTAGTGATTTCACTCTGGTGCCAAGCAAGAAATGTACTTCAGTACCAGGCACTAGCCAAGTATCTGCAGTTTAGTGCAGGCAGTTTATCTGGAGATAGCATTGGAGTTCACAAGTTGGGAGCTTGTGTTTGCTCTGGCTTCCTTCTTTTCTTTTTCCCTTTCCCTTCTCCCCATCTTGTGGGCACATACAGTCCCAGGCACATTTATGCCAGATGTCACTCATGCCCCAGGTTTTACCTGTGCTTCTGACTAACGTTAACAATTCAGAGCTTTCACAAACCCTCACCTCGGGTTCAATTCATTTGCTCCCGTACCTCACAGATCTCTGAAACACGTTTACCAGCTTATTATAAAGGATATTACAAAGGATGCAGATGAAGAAGAGATGCATAGGTATGGGAGAAGGGTTGCGAAGCTTCCATCTCCTCTTCAGGTTCACCACCTTCTAGGAACCTCCATGTATTCAGGTATCTGGAAGCTCTCAGGCCCCTTTCTGGGTCATATTAGAGACTTAATTCTGTAAGCATTATGGAAACATGGATAACTGGTAGAAATGTGATTAGACAAAAAGAGTATGATACGGTGCAATAGACCAAGTGGGGAACCCAGCAGCCTGCCTGTCCAGATCTTTTTGTGACATGCCCTGCCCCACCCCACCCCAGCCTCACCCCAGCATCCTTTACCTGATCTGTTGTGCAGAATCCCTTTAACATAGGGACCTTGTGATCAGACAAGTAGATTGGTGAGTTTCTTGGTCTACTTCAAGTTGCAAAGGTGAAGGAAAATAGTTTTTAGACTTCTATTAGGAGGATGTTAGAAGCTAAGGAACAATGGATAGACATAATCACTGCATGTTATCTCACTACAAACAGGCTGCATTCTATAATTTTTACATTTATTTATTCAGTGTCTTTGTGTAGTCCTGTCACAGCATGTGTGTTGAGATCAGAGGACACCTTGAAACCTTAGTTCTCTCCTTCCACGTGAACTTTTTGCATTATCTAGCTTGGTTGCAAGAGCCCATACTTGCTGAGCCCTGCCTTAAGTTATAAGTGCCCATGTTAGCTTGAGTTCTATGTCTTCCATGTTCTCGGTACCTCCCTTACTGGGAGGAGTGCAGTGTGTGCTTTAAGTGCTGTGCTGTTGATTAGATGAAGATGCTCTGCTCACTGCTGCTTTGCCTCATTGTGAGCTCACATTGTTCACCAGAGGTTGGTTTCTTAATGATTGAGTTATTGTATCAATATGAAAGCAATTTAGACGAAAATAATTTTCTGAACGTTTACCTTTTTCAAGGTGATTTGGTGTTCAGCAGTTAGGTCAGTTGAGCAGCGGCTCTGCCCTTTTTCCTGAAAGAGGCAGGTTGGTTGCTCTTTTCCAAACTTTCCTTTCTCAGACTTGAGCAGTTGGTGTTCATTTGTGGCTGGAGAGATGGAAGGTAGATGTTAAGTTCCTTTTGGAGTTTATTTTCTCTTCCTCAGATACTCTCATAGCAACTGGTTTCTCATTTCAGACTATAGAAAGTTTTGCTGCCCAAGAAAAACAGATGGAAGTTTGTGAAGTGTGTGGAGCCTTTTTGATAGTAGGAGACGCCCAGTCCCGAGTAGATGACCATCTGATGGGAAAGCAACACATGGGCTATGCCAAAATTAAAGCCACTGTGGAAGAATTAAAAGTAAGTTTCTCGTAAGCATGTGCGCACACACAATGCAGTGTGTAATTTCTAATGATAACTATCACTAAAATTTTATATAGCTAAAATCTGCTCAAACAACAATAGAAAACTTTTTGTTCATTTTTATATTTCTTTAAAGCAGTGATGTGTTGAGACTGCAGCTTGTTTAGCATGCCCCCCGCTTGGGGGTTCATCTCTAGTGCTGAAAGTAAAAAGAAAATGCAGGGATGATTCCTGTGACAATTTGTTATGCACCAAAATATCAAAGTATTTTATTAACTTCATTTTCAAATACTAGAAATCAAAATTTTACTTAATTACTCAAATAATGGTATTTTACATACACACACACACACACATGATGCCAGAATTTCTATATTTCCACTGAGGATATGGAATGCCATAAAAAGATTAGTCCATAAATTGTTTGAAAATGTCTTTAAGTTGTATAAAACTCTTATCTTGAGCTGGGGAGGTGGCTTAATGAGAGATCGCTTGCCTAAGATTCTCAAGGCTTTCTGGCTGGTCCCAGTACTAGAACAATTAAAAAACCCAATTTGACTTCCTTAGGAAAAGTTAAGAAAAAGAACAGAGGAACCTGATCGGGATGAACGTCTCAAAAAAGAGAAGCAAGAAAGAGAGGAAAGAGAAAAAGAGCGGGAGAGAGAAAGGGAAGAACGGGAAAGAAAAAGACGAAGAGAAGAGGAAGAAAGGGAAAAAGAAAGAGCTCGTGACAGAGAAAGGAGAAAGAGAAGTCGTTCACGGAGTAGACACTCAAGCCGAACTTCTGACCGGAGATGCAGCAGGTCTCGAGACCATAAAAGATCACGGAGTAGAGACAGAAGGCGAAGCAGGTATGTAAATCTACTGACAGTGTGTGGTTCATGATGACACCGTGTTCACAGTTATGAGCAAAAAATAGTTAATGGACTTACATTATGGTGGGGCTCTCATATAAAGTCATAATCAAAACTGTCATTGCATGAATCTCATATTGACATAGTACCCTGCAGAGATGGTTGCTTCTTACTGAACACGTAGCTGATGGAGAATCATTGCCACCCAGGATTAGGATGTATGTAGGGCATGTGTTGCTAGTCTAAGTAGTGATTAAAATCCTGAATTTGAAATAAAATGATGGATGTATATCACTTTTGTGCTGTCATAAAATCCGATTATTTTGTTGCCCCACTAATAAAAGACTGCATGTTTATGTGCTAGGTAGGATGTATAAGGATTGAAAGGTGAGCTTCAATCTTAAGGGAAGCCCCCCTTCTATTTTGGCTCTCTGTATCTGTAACTGGCCTAGAACATGCTGTATAGATCAGGCTGCACTCAAACTCACTGAGATCTGCCTGCCTCTGCTTTCAGATTGCTGGGATTAACAGCAAGATTTTCAATAATTTTCATCCTCTAAAAAGTGCTTTGCTGTTTTTTCTTTTTTAAAATTTTTCCAGACAGGGTTTCTCTGTATATCCCTGGATGTCCTTGGAACTCACTCTGTAGACCAGGCTGGCTGTTTGTTTATTAAGGGAAACTTGTACTTATATCTTTTGAATTATTATTGAATAGTAATATATGTGATTCTCTGAGCCTTTTTAGTAATACCAGCTGAAATTGTTTCCTTTTTCTTAAATTATTAAGGAGTAGAGATCGACGAAGAAGCAGAAGCCATGACAGATCAGAAAGAAAACATAGATCTCGCAGTCGGGATCGAAGACGGTCAAAAAGCCGAGATCGAAAGTCATATAAGCACAGGAGCAAAAGTCGGGACAGAGAACAAGATAGAAAGTCCAAGGAGAAAGGTTGGTTTACTATGAGAGGTGCTGGCAGCAACCCGTATCCCTACTTGCTGGGCTCCAGGACAGCCATCTCAGTTTCAAGCTCTCCCTCTCTTCCTGCTCTGATGTGAAGGTAGAAGCTGTCAGCCTGATCGTCTTAAAGACTTCCTGAGCTTGAGCTGCCTTGAGGATGATTAGCTGGTAGAATTGTTTAACTTTTGTTTATTTGGCTACATTTATTTTAAGCTGCAATATTCCATTTTGTCTCCCAAAGTGTATGTACATCCTTTCATTGTTTCTACTGTATAGCAGTCATTAACTCCGCGGTTAGCTTCTTTCTGTGTGCTCAGAAGGTGGACACCTCACTGTGTCTTAGCAGCGTTTGTATTGTATCCACATGCTGTCCCCATCTGCTCTCTTCTGGGGTCTGTAGCTCTCAGTAGCTGCTGCGTTACTGTTAGTGGTATTAATGGACTGTAAAGTTGGCCCTTGGCTATTTTCATAAAAAATTCTCTTTTAGCTTTTATTGGAGGATAATGATTTTAATCATCAAGGTCTCCTTTTTAAACTTAATTTTATTTTGGAGTTATTTTAGCATCTCTGGTGTTTATATTATTTGGGCTGTTTTGCTTTGTATGGTTTTAAGGATGAGAGGGCCTGGTCTCCTTGTTCCTGGTTCCATCCTGTCCTTTCCACATGTCTGTCCTTGGCTGCTGGATTACAGCTGACCTTGTGTGGTGCTCATCATCTCACACTTGCTTCTTAGAGCTATTTCACTAGACGTGAGCTTTTCTGAGATTGAGGCAGTAGAGACAGGCCTTCTTTTTTTTTTTTTTTTTTTTGCCTCTGCTTATTATAATTCAGACATTGTTTCTGTGAAGTCTCCTCTTGTACTACGTTTTGTTTAGAAAGGCTTTGGTATATTTTAAGTGAGATCAGTTTTGAAGAGTTACCTGATGACTCTTACATCAGATCAAATCAATCACCCATGTTTTGTGAAGCTTTTGATTACATATTTCTGTTTTATTAATTGTTCTTTTCCAGTCTTGCCACTTAAATAGACACATTTGTATAATTTTGTGTTGAAGCAAAAACATGTCCTGAATTACTGACTTGTGACAAGATGAATTTAGTAAAACTCTGAAGTTTCCTAGTGAGACTAGGGAAAAGAGAAGTCTAGATACTGAAAAAAACTTATCAGGCCTATTTTGGTTGGGCCTGCCATTATAGCATTAACGTAAACTTTAGACATGATGAGTCTATTGACTTAGGGAAGTTCTAGACACTTCTGAATATACAGAGATAGCTTCTGGCCTGTGGGCATCAGGCATCTGTACTAACAAGCATCTAATAATGGCAGACTAGTAAGACTGTTCACTGCTCCACGGGATATAATCATAACAGAACTCCACAAAGGGGGAGTAATTTTCTACCCATAGGTATCTATACTCTGTTCAGAGAGTTTCTGTTTAATCCCTAACTCTAAAATCCAACACACATGGATATCCTTAGGACTATTAAGATCTACCATATTTACATAGGCCAGAAGATAAGATTTTTGGACTACTAGTCCTCTACGGAGCAACAAGACGACTCTTCCTCATTGAAGCTACCTGTGCACCGGAGAAGCCCATAAGGCTCAAAGGGAGGACTTTCCCACAAGGTCAGTTAGAGCATAGTTCTCACAGGTGGACAGACAGCTGGGAAGCAAGTCTATGGTTAACCACTTAGACAGTGCTCTGCTTGGTTTACAAAGGCTGGACCTGGTGCACACTCCTTCCTTTATGTAAGATGTAAGTCCATAGCACTGGTTTTTGTGCTCCCATCCTCCTTCCAGGTTTTTGGTGTTGTGTCTGTAACAACTGTCTGTGGAGAGTGCTTCTCTTCAGACATCTTCCTGTTATGAGCTATTTTGTCAAACTAATGAATTGTTCTTAGTTTTAAGGGGGAAAATAGCTTTTATGGAAAGGTGTGTTTAATATTTTCTGCAGAATCCTTTTGTAGAGGTACGTGTACAGCTGGAAGGCAGACGCACACTTTTCCTTCATGTGGGCTTTTTAACCTTTCTAATACAACTCTAGGGAAAGCTGGAAACTGCTGCCTTTTTTTTCCTCCAAACTCAGCTTTAATTTTTTTCCTTTAGGAAAAAAACCTCTTAGATTTCATTATAGAAAACACAAATTTGGGTTTTTAGATTTTTTTGAAGATCCCACTTTCTTATTAGGTGTGCCCCCTCTTGGATATTTAAATATGTTTAAGTATTCTTTTAATAAACATGTCATTTAAATGTTAAATTTCTAGGTGCCATTTTGCCTTTGCAACTTAATTAACCCATGTTAACAGCTTTGTGTATTTATTGTCTTTTGTCTTTCTTGTTGCCTTTGGATGGTCTTTATCTAGAATGAAATTTACTAAAGTTGTCAATTATAGGGTGACTTTAGCAAGTTTGAGAGAATTTTCTGTTTCTTTTTGGTCCTCTTGCCCTTCCCTTCTGTAATCTGTAGCTGACAGCACTGAGCTCTGCAGACTGTTTCTCACGGCCGTGGGAAATGGTTCTTTGCTCTCAATATTTCCCGTTTTAAATAGTAGTAGATTTGTTGTGTTTCACTGTAAATTCCATGGTCAATGTCTTCTTTTATGGCAGAAAAGAAGGGATCTGATGATAAAAAGAGTAGTGTGAAGTCCAGTAGTCGAGAAAAGCAGAGTGAAGACACAAACCCTGAATCGAAGGAAAGTGACACTAAGAATGAGGTCAATGGGACCAGTGAAGACATTAAATCTGAAGGTGACACTCAGTCCAATTAAAACTGATCTGATAAGACCTCAGATCAGACAGAGGTAAGTGTATTGTTTCTCACTTTGATTAGGGCTTTTTGTTACTGTTTGACAGTGCAGCGTAAGTATGCACAGATGAAGATGGAGCTAAGCCGAGTAAGAAGACATACAAAAGCCTCTTCTGAAGGAAAAGACAGTGTAGTCCTGCAAAACATTTTGAGGTACATTGTTTTGTCTCAGCTATTTTGTAGCAGACTTCGTGCCCCCATTAGTGTGCCTCTTTGGAAATTACTGTCCACGTATGTAATATAGTCGCCATTGAAAAGTTAATTATCCTTTTTTTAGGGATTTTGCTGTCATTTCTTTTTCTTTTTCTTTTTTTTTCTTTTTTTTAATAAAAAGGTTGAACTGTTTTTTTTTTTTTCTTTTTGGTATTAAGTCCATCTTGTGTTGGTACATTGGCAGAAACATATGCTTTAAAACTTAACTATTTCTGAGGCACATGTTGGACTACTTTGTTTTAATTAAACTGCTAGTATTTATTTGTCCAGGATGTTTCTAGTTTTTTGCTTTATTGCCTTGCATTCTAATGCAGTTTGTTCTGTAACTCGAGAGCCAGTAGCATTGGATTGATGGAAGTGTAGGGTTTATGAATTATTGCAGCTGACTACCATACCTCACACAGCGTTGGTGTTGTGAGCGGCCCATGAAAAGCCAAATTAGAAATCAAGGATTCAGTCAAACTAAGCAGGTATTCATGCCAGGTACTCCTTTCTCTACCCACATCCGTGTTTGAATGCTATTGCCTGTGACCTTTACGCTTAACTGTTGTGTATCCTTTTTGTTCTTTACAAGAAGCACAGAGGGGTTTTTTTGTGTATTGCGTGAAATCTTACAAAGCCTATGTTAACAGAATGGAATTTTTTTTCAACTGTGTGTAGGGATGCAGTGGTGCCCAGAATTAGATATCTTTAAAGAATTTTAAATACAATAAACACTTCATATTACCCGCCTTGTTACATTCAGTGCAATTCTCAAGTCTTTAAGAGGTATGTGTTTAATGTTTCCTACTGTGTAGGAGAATTTGCAGTCAGCCATAGCATAGAGGAATAATCACTGGCTGAGACATTGAAAGCAACAGCATCTAGCGAGGACAGACACTTGGATCAGTGACACAAAGAACTGATTGATTGACTATCAGATGAGGTTGGGTTCTTAAAGAACTGTTTCAAGCTAGATTTTATAGATATTCTTAAAGCCTCTAACTGTTCAATCTTCGGGCTAGTGGCGTGGGATGAAATATTCCTAATGAAAGGAAGTACCAATTAGTTGATTTATTGGTGGCATTCCTGTTTTAGAAAAGCAGTGTAGTTCTGTCTGTGTGAACCATTCACTCATAGGCAGCACACACAGGCACATGGCTCTAAGCACCACACTGATCGATGCCTTGATGTAAAAACAGTACATTTTATATACACGTGTCATGGTTAGCAGTTAGCGACTGGGCCAACACTTAGTCATAAAAGTTTACCTTTTATATGCTGTCTAATTATCAATTTTCCCCAAATTTTGCATTGTAGGACTACTGTTGAAGAGTTTTTGAAGAATACTGAAAACGGAATAAAGTGAAGATCAACATTAAAATGAGGTGAAAGAAAGCTATAGTGGCATAGAAAAAGTATAAAGCTCAGTTAGTTATTTGGTTTTTTTATTATTATTATTAAAAATTAATTCAGGACTGTTGTGACCTACCAGATTTCAGAACATGTGTTAATAGCACATATGCCACTTTGAAAACTTAGGTCCTGTATCATATTTTTTCTTTAAGACTTTTTAAGAAATATTACCTAAACATGTGGCTTGCTCAGTGTTTACTTGCAAGTTTTCAGTCTTGGACTTTGAAGCCAGGATTCCACGTTAGTGCTCATGTGGAGCAGACTGGGGCTCCATTTTACACTTGTGCTCTCCTTAGCCTTTGGATTTAGAAGTGAAAATAAAGCATCTCTGACTTCCTGTTGCAGAGTTGATTGTCTGTGTCATTGAAAGGCTTAGTGCTGCTCTCTGCTAATAAAGTGACGGCTCCACTACTCTCTTGTTTTTAAATATGCGGCACACTGGTAATGCAGGTGCACTGAACTTTTCCTAACCTGTCCTGTTGAAGGGTAATTTTTTTATACAATTTCCTGTTTGATGTTTTAATGGTGCTTCAATCTTGGCTGGTTATGAATAAATTTGGATTTGCTTTCAATAGCAAAGGTGTACAGTGAACTGCAATATATTTTTACACCCATGAGGTTTCTTTAGTAGTAAAAGGTTCTAAATAACCTCACAGCGTCTTCCTCTGGCAACCTATGAAAAGGATTTAGGCAGACATTCAGAAACTTCCAGCTGCTTTCTTCCTTTCCTTTAAATCCTATCCTAGTAATTTCTTTTAACCCAGTCTTGTTTGGTTATAAATGTATATATTTCTGTGTATGTCGTGTGTAGTACATATAACAAAGATATTTGAGAAGTAATAAAGCAGGTATTTCACATGGAAGTAGCAGCATGTTTGTATCCAGCCCCATCAACTGTATAAAGTACTACCCGGACCACAGGTGGTTACATATCATAGCAGTTCCTGTGACTTAGGTTTTCAATACTGCCATCAGTTTATAGGTGAAGACACTGAACGAGTGGCTTATCTAGGAAATGGCCTCGTGTCGATCAATATTAGGGCACAGAGACTGGGTCTCTGCTCTGTCTTTTCTAACTGTAGTGCTGCTGTGCTCCTTCTAGTATGTGTTAGGGGTCATCGCAGAGTTTATTAAGTAAAATACTCTCTATTAAACTAGGACGAATCATGAAGCCATCACTTTTAGAAACACTATATGAGAACATGTTAATCTCGGGACAGAGCCCTTCTGGCTTCCCCGGCTTATCTAGAGATGCAGCAGTAGGTGGGAAGGCTGTCTCTGCCTTGTGAGAGATGAGGCGGGTGAAGATGAAGTTAATTGTCAGCAGCAGTCTGGCACACATCAGGTTATCCAACTCTTGTTTGCGTGCTTGCTTGGTGACATTGTTGTATTAAGAACGAAACGTAAAAAATGTGCTCAAGTACTAAAATGCCAGATTGCTTTCTTCTGCCTCATCTAAACTCAACAGTGAATATAAATGAAGGACAGCAAGTTGGGCTCCTGTGAAAAGGCATGTTCTGGACACTTAGATGCAGATAAAGGATTTGAGAGAGTTTGCTCCCTATAGGGTGTCCAGTATAGACGCTAGGAAACTTACTATAAGAAATGCATTTCTATTTTGTAGACCAAATAGTGTTTGTGTGTGTGTGTGTGTGTGTGTGTGTGTGTGTGTGTGAGAGAGAGAGAGAGAGAGAGAGAGAGGTGGAAAGATGGAGAAATGGAGAGAGAGAATTGTCTGTGTCACGTCTTTTTGGAAAGCCAGTCTTAATTTTGAAATCAGGGCAAGCAGTTAGTTGATCTTTTTAAAAATGCCTTTTTGGAACTTTTTACCACATGAGAAGTATAACAATATAATCAATCTCTGTTAACCTATCTCCAGTAATACTCATAGCTATAGCTAGTTCCATGAGTGTGCATGTTTTCAGTGTGTATGGGGAGGGGTCTTGCACAAGTGTATATGTGTGTATTGTGTGTATGCATGTCTACTCTTAATGTATTCCCAGGCAAGTCTCAGTTAAGCTATGTAACCTATGTCTCTGAAAGAAGAGGTTCCCTTTGTAAAATGTGAGCTTTTACTCTGTAGATCTCAGACTGATAGCTCTTTACTTTGTAGCTCTTGAGAGTGGAGAACTGGAGCCTACTCTCAGGCCTCTCCTGTAGAGTGTAGACAGCCTCTGCAGTAGACTCCAGCTACACTTCAGTTGGATTTGAAACCACTTGTGTACCTCTGTAATCATGAGCTGTTAAATTGTTTGAGGTATTCTGCTTAGGTAAATTTTTCTACAACAGTTCTCATCTTGATTGCAGGCAGGATTACATACATACCCTTGGAGCTGAGCCACCAAATTAAAGATTTTGGGGCTATACAGTCGGAAGGTTTGACTCTCTGGGTGGTGATAGATGCAGTTGATGGGTGGTTTGGGTATGCTGTAGATTCCATCTACATGCATGAAACCTGTGGGGTAGGTAACACTTCATTCAGGGTTGGCCTGCAAGCTTCGTTCTGATTGGTTTCTATTTGCTTGTTAAAGAACCCTCCTTAGATGGCTGTGCATTTTAACTTGTTTGATAACTGCAATTGTAATGCTTGTTCTTGGTTTAAAAGCAACAGCGAAATATTCAGTATCTGTCTTCCCTTACCCCTGATTGTCTGCTCCTTGCTGGAGATCCTGATGTTGCCTATTCTTTCTTCCAAGTACTAGGGAAGTGGGCAGGCAGTGGGAGGTGGGAATATAAAACGTCTTTTTATATATGGTGGGAATATAGATGTCTTTATATATGATGGTGTCCATCATATATGTCCTGAATTTGCCATTTTCAGTTACCATATTTGGAAACATTTATCTTGAGATAGAGGACACAGTGCTTTGAAGTTGAAAGTGTTGCTTTTAAAAAGTGTGTTTCAAGTAAGCTGAAACAGGGTAAATGGCATTTTCGTGTGTCAGAATGATGGATTTTCTATTAACATGCATTTCCCCGAGTTTCACAGTTGATCTATTTCTTTCCCTCAAGTAGATCAGTTATCTGTCAACAGGTTTGTTTAGGGGCAACTTTGGAAACAGTTCAGCACAGTTAAGTGTCAGCCCTAGGTACATACTCGAAAAACTCTTACATGCTACCAGGAGAAGGATGAACAAATATCTTAATGTCATCTTGTGTAATGAAGAAGAGAAAACCCAAACCAGCAAAACCCTGGGCGGATCCCATCAGCATTTGTGTGGATAACTAGCATGACCCATCCCCACGATGGAATTCCACAGGCGTGAAGATGAACTTCAGCTCCACGATGACCACGACTTAATAATGTCCCCAGAAATCAAGCCACAGAAGGATTCATCCATTATGCTTCACTTTGGTAAAGGTCAAAACAGGCTGTTAAGAATACACGGTAAATGACAGTGAAACTCAGTTGGCATACAGATCACGCTTAGCAGCTGCTTTGAGAATGACCTTGGAGGGCAAAGTGGGTTTCAGAGTAATGGCCACCGCTCTTTCTCTAACTCGATGGGCTTCTTTCTTTTTGAACTGTATGTTTGTGTGCTTTTGTGTATATGCTATTTCTTAATAAAAAAAAATTTTTTTAAGTGGGAAAAGGACTTGGTGTAGGTAGTGACTGATAAACATGCTAGCTAACCTCAATACATACAGGTTTTAAAAATACACTTTCTCCTTTTATTCTCGATGGTCTCACTGTATATAGCCCAGCCTATTCTGGACCTAGGGAATCTTTCCATCAATTCTTGGGTTATGAGTACACTGCCGTACTTGGCCAGATATAGAATCCTGAACACTACAGACAAGGCGTACACATGTGGTATCTTTTTTGTTAAATGGCAGCTAGGGAATGGGTACTCGTAAGCAGCTTTCCAAGGAAGATTAACAAGAACATTTTCTCTTTACGAAAAAATGATTAGGACTTGAAAAGCACCAGCAGATGTGTGGGGATCACATGGGCAAGCATTCATTCCTATAGTCCTTTCCCCCACACCCTGCTCAGTGAGGCTCTGTCACTTCAAGGTGAGCTGGGGACAGAGCTGTGAGCTCAGTGTGCATGTAGGCGCAGGTCTTGATACTGGGGTTGGTCAGTAAAGAGAAAATGTGCAACTCCCTCCCCCATTGCCTGCTGCCTTCTTGTCAGTGCAGCACTGCAGCCGTGAACTGGACCAGGACATCTGGCAGTAGCTGGCAGTACCAAGGGAAGTTGTGAGGAGTTAGGAGTAGAGAATGCTGACATTCTTCTAACCCAGCGAGGTTCTGGGCATCTTAGTCTAACATTCATTCTGCTGCCTGGTTCATTCCACCTAAGAATTATTTAATGGATTTGTTCCCTGTGCAGGGACTGTATATACATTTAAGATATGAAGATATGAAGTAAACCTAACTGTGCATCCTCCAGAACCCCCAGCTTTTATCTTAGGACATACAGAAAAGGGTCTGTGCATCTGTAATGCCAGCATGTGGGAGGTTTGAGGTCATTCCCTGTACTGCACAGAAAGTCTGAGCCCTTTGGGCTAATAAATCCCTCCCTGTCCCTGTCCTGTTTTTGCGTGGAGTATGATTATTAGAGCAGGTAAGAACTTGGTCCTTAGCTTTATGAAAGGATTACTGTTTGCACTGGAGCTAGGCACTGGATGGCACCTACTAGGTTCTGCCATTAGGATAGAGGATAACATTTGCCTCCTGACTAAGTTGTTTTTCAATTAAAATTGACTAATTGAAAACAATCAACATTTTACAAATAATGATTTTTAGCCATTTATTAACCTAAGCAGCCTTGAGCTCCTGCCTAAATTTTCCTATTGAAAGTGAAACACAAGGGAGTTGTCACTTGAGGATCCATCCTGCCCAGTCACAGTTAGCTGTTGCTGAGCCACTGAAGCTAGCCAGCATGGTTTTAAATACCCTTCTAACAGTTGTTGGGTATGGGTAATGCCTACTGTGTGTCCTTACCTTCCCTCTAGTCTCAGCTGCTAGGAATGCAAATGGTCTATGAGGAGCCCTGGTGTTTTAACTAAACTCAATTCATAAGGATCAGAGGTGACGCTAGTCAAGGAGCAATGGCTGTGCAAAGAGGAATGGTGACTAAACGTAGGCGGGTTACAGCTGAGTGCTTATGAAGTGAGTTAATAGCCACCACAAGTGGGCATGAGAAGAGCAGCTTGGGGTATGATGACTGCCAGCCTCCGAGTGAAGCTAGGGAAGCTGCCACCGACTACAGTGATGGGAGCTGTTGTCACAGATTGTCTCAGGCTGGAGAAGTTAATTTACTCAGATAAGTCATTCCAATGGATAGGTAAATGAAGCTGAGCGTGCGTGCATTCGTGCATGTATCTCAGTCAGGTGTCAGTATTGGGCTTCAGCACTTGAGAATAAACTTGGCCCCATGGGTGCCATGCATGAGCTTGTGAAACAGTTCCTACTAAGAAGTTGCAGGTGACATTTTTTCCAAAGTTCATTGTGGTTAGCCAGATTGTCACGTGGGCCTAGCCTCATTATTGACAAAATTATTGCAGACACTTCTGGAGCTAGTAAGTCATTTTGGCAGCATTACTATTGTAGCATGGTGTCTCTGTCCGAGGTAATGCTGTGTGCTGAGTCCAGTCAGGGTTTCCACTCTTCGCCAAGAGGAGTTCTATCTCCTGAAAGTCCTGGAGTCTTTGAATGTCTTTGTCCTACATGATGGGAAAGATTGAGTGATTTAAGAAAACTATGTAAGTCACTGAAATAGGGCAAACTATTACTGAAAGCTACTTCAGATTTGCTTTTCTCTCTCCATAGGAACTGTTAGCAGTTGAATTATTTTTTTGAGACAGTCTCTGCCTGGCATTCAAAGATGTCTACCTCTGCTTCTCCCAAGTACTGGGATCATCATGGTGTGTAGCACCATGCCGAGCTTGATATTAACACTATCTGGAAAGTATGATTATCTTGTGACTTAATGATAATTTACAAAGATTCTATCATCAAGGACCGAGGCATCAATAAAAAGGCCAGGGGCGTTTCGGAAGGTTTTTGGTGGGTTTTGTCCTGGAACATAGGCTATAAGACCACAGATGTTCTCACCTTCCAAGTGCTGGGATTATTAAAGGTGTGTGCCACCACTGGCCAGCTTGGGGGGGAGGGGATCTTAAAGCATGAAACCTGATATTATAATTTGAGATCTACATTTTCTTCCTGGGGAGAAAATTTCAAAGAAGGGTTAGAGAGATGGCTCAGCTGTTAGGAGCACTGCTTTTCCAGAGGTCCCGAGTTCAATTCCCAGCAAACACATGGTGGCTCACAACCATCTGTAATGGAATCCAATGCCCTCTTCTGGTGTGTCTGAAGAGAACAATAGTGTACTCATATACTACATTAAATAAGTAAGTCTTTAAATAAAGTTCAAAGAAACATTTCTGTGGATTGCTAGACAGTAAGTGCAGACCATGTTCTAGTCTGAGGACAATATTGCCTTTATTAGCCAGAGATTGGCCCAGCTAAAAGTAAAAGTCTTAAGTTGCAGGATCACTTGCCGCTCAAGCAGGCTTGTAAAATGAGTAGAAATGGCTGGTTGAAAGTGTCCCAGTTACTTCATGGCTCTCCTGTAGGTTCTAGCATCTTAAACTTCACTTGGAACATAAAAACTGAGTGATTGGCTTTGTGTCACTTCACACACCAGAATGATGCCTGCGGTGGCATGTGACCTACCTTCCGGAGCAGTGTGTTTGGCAGCTTCCTCATCTTCTCCACTTGTTCTGGGGGAATCCCCAGTTGAGAGCAGCTCACCTGGAGTAGGTTCTGGTAACTTAACTCTTGTCTGGGCAGTTCAATTTCAATGAAGTCATTTTCTCTGGAATCCTGAATTCTCACTTTAAGCACCAGCTCTGGTCACCCATAAAGTCAACATAGTTTTTTTTTTAAGAGATAAAATACCCATTTTAAAGGTTGTTAACATCAGTTATTATAGCAAAGATGATGCTGAGAATTGAACCATAAGGGCTGGCGAGATGGCTCAGTGGTTAAAAGCACCGACTGCTCTTCTGAAGGTCCTGAGTTCAAATCCCAGCAACCACATGGTGGCTCACAACCATCTGTAATGAGATTTGATGCCCTCTTCTGGAATATCTGAAGACAGCTACAGTGTACTTACATATAATTAATAAGTAAATAAATCTTTAAAAAAAAAAAAAAGAATTGAACCATAAGTAGACGTGGAGTTTTTGCAGATGTGCTGCGCTGACCGAAGTTTGATGCCAGCCAGTCTTTCCAAGCTGTGGTTTTGTTTAATTATTTGGAAAAGACATATGTCTTTGAATGCCATGTGTGTGTGCAGGTACCTGTGGTCAAAAAGTGTTCGATCTTCTGGACCTGGAGCTAGAGTCAGTTGTGACCTGCCAGATGAGAACCAAACTGGACTCCTGGAAGAGCTGTAAGCACCCAGCTTTCTGAGCCACCTCTCCAGCCCCCATTTGTCTTTAAAAGCAGGTCTCACTATACAGCCCAAACAGACCTTAAACTCCGGACTCTCCTACCTCAGCCTTGGAATGACGGGCGTGCACACCACACCTGGCATCTTCCTGTCTCTGGACTGGGGACTAAATACATGTACAGCAAGTATGCTCTGTGTGATCTTTTTAGCTCTTAGAGATTTAAAATACGTAATGGAGGATTGGAGAGATAGATGCCTCAGTGGTTAGGAGCACTAGCTGCTCCTCCAGAGAACCTGGGTTCCATTCCCAGCACCCACATGAGAGCTATCTGTAACTCTAGTTACAGGGATCCACTGGCCTCTGAGGGTACCAGCCACACATGGTGCACATACATACATGCAGAAAATCACCCATACATATAAAAGGAAAGCACACAGTGGATTTTTTTTTTTTTTTTGGTTTTTTTTTTTTTTTTTTTTTTTTTTTTTTTTTTTTGGTTTTTCAAGTGCTGGGATTAAAGGCGTGCGCCACCACGCCCGGCCCACAGTGGATATTTTAAGACACAGTATAGCAGTTGAGATATTTGGCCGTTTGGAAAGTTAATATGAAATATTTATTGGGCCAGGGGCCAATCACTTCGTGTGATTCTTGCAGCATCCCTTAAGAGCTAGTGATTTGTGCAACTATGGCATTGAATGTGAGTCTTTGACAGTTTACTCTCTCAAGGACTGTATGGACTAGAGAGATGCGGAGCCATGTGGTGAGCAGTTTGACAACATGGTCCAAGAGCCTAGGCCTTACCTAGACCGGTGCTGTCAGTTCTGCTGTTGTGTGGCTCAGTCGGCAAGTGTGGGTTCATGCCGTGTTGACTTTGACCTGGGAGAGTTAGGAAAGAGATGGTCTGAGAAAGTGGTAGTTCCAGTGCTTGGCTGGGTCTGCTTCCTCCTTCCCCCACCCAAGCCTATTTTCCCTTCATGGGTAGACCAGGAAAAGGACTAGTTTTAATCTTAAAAAATAATAATAAAGGTTTATTTCCGGGTGGGGCATGCTGTGGTGCCTGTGTGAAACCTTTTAAGTAGGCTCTGAGGATTGGATTTGGGTCGTGGGCTTATGTGGCAACTGGCCATCCCTTGGACCCTGGTTTTAACCGTGAGTGATTTTTTTTTTTTTCTTAATTACCAAATCATGAAGCCAAGTCTATAAAGTGGTGCCTAATCTGGGACAGGAATAATTGTAATCTATGCTCTTATGTTTCTGTTGGTATTTTTGGTATGCACTGTTTTGTTTCCAGGTCTCTAGTGAAGCTACATAGTAGAAAGGCCCAGTTATACAGAGAAACCCATAGGCAGAGAAAAGCTTCCTTTAAAACCTTGTAGGGTGGGCTGGAGAGAGAGCCATTAAGAGCACTGACTGCTCTTCTAAAAGTCCCGAGTTCAATTCCCAGCGACCACATGGTAACTCACAACCGTGACTGAAAACAGCAACAGTGTACTCACATGCAGTTTAAAACAAAACAGGCTGAGGTTACGGTATGCCCGAGGCCCTGGGTTTGATTCCCAACACAAGAGTAACAACAAAACTCCAAAGAGATGACTGAGTCTTCAGAGTTGAATGAGCTTTTGCAGGACAGAAGAGGCAGGTGTCAGTGAGGAGAGAGTTACTGTGGTACCCATGTGAGGTGACAGCACTTGCCAGGGTAGAAGTTGAAACAAATAATTTCAAGATAGCAATGGCTTTGGGTCTCTCCAAATGCAAACCCTGTTTGTACTGCAGTGTCACATGCTCCAGGTGGGGAGACAGCCCTGCTCAACACAGCCCCCTTCTCACTCAGCAGAACTGTCCCATTCCTCACTCAGGGATTGTGAGGTCGTCTTTGCCCTTCCAACCTCTGCCATGGAATGACTCAGCCCTGTGCCCAGAGGCTGAAGTCTGTCCTAAGTAGCGTCTCACACATGTTTGTAAAGTGGAGCAATGGATTTGTGAGGTTCTGCTAACTCTGAGGAAACTTTCCCAAACCTAACTGGGTGGCAACAAATTGGGGTCTGAATGCATCCTTTGACACTGAGTTCTACACCTTGAGTAAGGTGTGTGATTGCTCTGAACCTGGAACCAAAAAATCCTAGTCAGCCCTAGTTCATTCACATGGTGACAAGAAGAAAAAGGAGTGCTCAGGAGGCCCCTTGGCACCAGTGAGTGCCAGATACTGCCTGCTGCTGCTTGCATTTGTTTAGCTAGTCCTGGGACAGAACCCTTGGCCCAGTTCCTCTGTTTATGACTGGCCCACTGCCTACAGCAGTAGCCACCACCTTCCCCCACTACCCTCTGCCACCGCTCCCCTTGAGTTTGGGACATGATCCAGACTTACCTGCCATCGTCTCCCTGATACCCTGTTCAGGCTCCTCCATGACAGATCAGTGTTCCCTCTCACGTTATATATCAGAGTCCAGCCAAATAGTGTCCTAGTGCCTCAACACAGGTCTGTGCAGTAACCGGGCCTGTGATATCGGCAGGGTGATTTATTGCTACACAGGCTTAGGTGTGCCATGTGACAGCAGAGACTGAAGTTCAAGGCTTCTCACTCCCTTCTAGGCTCTGACCCCTGGATACAGTTCAGGGTGGGAATGGGGCCCTTTGCTCTGGTCTGACTACCAGCAACAGGCACCTGGGAAGCCTCCACCAGTGTCAGGCTTTCTTTGGAAAAGATTTCTTGATGTACATAGAGAATAAGAAATGTCTAACCCCTCAGTCCTAGGATTGAACATTCCCTCTCAACCCCTCCCTTGGTTGCTGTGCATGACTGGGAAGAAGCAGGAAGCCCCTAGGCAGCCTGTCTTGTGAATGTGATCCCTTGATTGCAAGAACCAAAGTGCTAGAGGTAGGCTGGCACAGGAGACTTGGCGAAGGGTGGGTGGGTCTGGACAAAGTCCCCAGTGAGGCTGCTCTCGAAGACTCTCATAAGCAGGCTGTGAAGCAGGAGGAGCATGGACTGGGACCATCCTATGGTTGGTTCGCGTTTAGCAGTCCTGCGGCAGAAAACAGCAAACGGATGATAGATCCAGTGAGCTGGTCTTTGGTCATATGCACACCTAAATGCAAGAAACTGGCCGCCTGGCCACCCTACAGGGAGACTGCATTAGACAATCTGGGCGCTGTATAGGCAGGCACTGGGGTGCTTAAAGCCCTGTGTGTGTAATGAACAGCTACAGTGGGGAAATTGCTTAAGGAGCAAATGAGGAAATAGGTCCAAGGAAGTGAAATGCTGTCAATCACGTAGCCAGTTAGGCACATGCTGGCAGTAGACTTGGGTGGCATGTCTGCCTCCCCACCATGCTATGCAGATGATGACTTCCTGCCATGAGTGGAGGAAGGTAGGGCTGACAGGAGGAGGTAGGGCTGCCTGGCCTGACCTGAGCATGGGTATAGAAATGTACTTTGGCCAGCCAGGCTGCCAGGGTGTGGTGAGCCATAAACAATCACCCCACCTGTTGAAACAGGCTCAGTGGACAGGGGGCTGCAGCCGAGGGCAGCCTCCACTCATCCCATACTGTTCTCACAGCTCCCTGTGAGATTTGTTCCCTGTGCATATGTGCACAGTCACCCAGCAGTACCCACTGCGTTTCTGTTAATGGCCCCGCCTGCCTGATGATTTGAGATTCACCTTTCCTGTTTTCCCTGTATCTCATCTACCCGTTGGTGTCTTGTCTAACTCATGCTAAGACAGCATGGGTTTAACTAGAGAGGGTTATGCTGATTTTCCTCAGCCAGGAAAGCCAGATCTCCTTCATAGCTTCTATTTTCTGACATTTTTTTCCTTAACCATTATTGCTTTTTTAATTTTTTTAAAAAAAATTTTATGTGGTCTACAGGCAGGTGAGATGCATCATAAAGGCGCCCCCAAGCTTTACAACCCGGGTTCCTGAACCCATCTAAGGCTGAAAGGAGAGAACCGGCTCTACTAAATCACCCCGATCTTCATGCATGCACTCCCAGCCTCAGCAGCGCAGTGTGGCTGCCCTTTGTCCACACTGATTTTTCAAAGGATGTTTGTACCAATTAACCTTGGGAAGCAGAAAATGTTCTACTGACCCCTCCCCTAGCCAAGGACAGACTGTATAGTGTAGGGTGTATCACATAATAAAGACAGTGTTTCCAGGGAGGCAAACACCATATTACTTGTGCAGAGGTTGTATGTGTGTGTGTGTGTGTGCACATACACACACTCTTGCTCAGGAATGGGGCAGCAAGGTGGCTTTAGGTGTTTGCTATGCAAACCTGCGACCTAAGCTCCATTCTTGGAACCGACATAAGTGTGGAGGGCAAGAACTAACTGCTCTAAGTTGCTGTCTGACCTCGACACTGCAAAACACATGTCCACACACATTCATGCTCATATGAATAGTGATAAACATGTTTCAAGACTGTTTTCTCATACCCAAGGTTCTGGCTCTGTAAGCTCTTGTTAATTATTTACTTAGAGACGACGCCTCCTGTATCCCAGGCTGCCCACCAACTTCTATATAGTTGAGGATGACCTTGAACTTATGACCGCCTTGCCTCCACCAAGTGCTGGGATTACAGGAGTGCAGCGCACCTGTGTTACATGGTGCTGGGGATTGAACCCAGGGCTTTGTGCACACAAGGCAAGCATGCATCCAACTGAGCTGGGCCCGTAGCCCTGTTGTTTTACAACTGTTGGTATGTGTTCTAATGACCGAGGTCAGTATGGAGGAAGCAAGTGGTTTGGTAAGCAGTCTTAGAGCATTCTGCATACCCATGCCGTGTGGAAAGGAGAAATTATAGAGTCTTGTTGCCCTCAAAGATCCAGTGGTGTGGTGAAACCACCTAGCCCCAAAGGCCTCTTCAGTGAGTCCAAGGCCAACACAGTTTCCTACCTGGTAAACAGTACAAGAAGGGGTGGGGTGAGAAACCCGGCTACTTCAGAAAATACTAGCTCCTTGGGATTTGGATGGGAAGTCTTCCCACAAAAGGCCCATTGTTCTAGCTGGCGGTGCCATTGAGAGGTTATTGGGCCATAAGAGTGATAACTAGGAGGTGAGCCTAGTTGGAGGAAGGGGATCACTGAGGTGAGGTTGGGGGTGGGGTGTCACTTCTTTCATCTGCACTTCTGGGCTGCCATGAGGACAGCTTTGCTTTCCCAGTGCCCCTCTGAGTGGTGGTCTGCCTCAACACAGTCCACGGTGGTGGTACCGTATGAACATGAGCTGTGACCTCTGAAACCAGAAGCCAAAAGAAATCTTTCCTCAGTTGTATCATCCATCTTTCATCTCGGGCATCTTGTCACCATGACAACAAGAAAAGATAAAGGAAAACCAAAAACCTGGCTCTTGGAATATGAGACTGAAACAACTAAATAGTATCTGAGTATTCTCCAGCCTTCACAAAAACCATAGACTCACTAAAGGAAAACCTATACAGGCTGATCAAATTCCCTCCAAGGAGGAACACACTCAGCCCTAGTAGAGAATTGTAGGCTTTTTTAATGGGCTGCACCAGAGTATTTCAGGGTGTACTCTGCCAGATTCCTCATTGAAGCCCACATTTCCAGACCCTTGTCTACCCAAACACCTGTGTCAATCTCTACAGGGAAATTCTTAGGCACAAGATGGCTGGGCTGAAGGATGAGCGCACTGGTCCCCATGCTGACAGAACATCTTGGAGGTTGTTTCTGTGTCTTGTTTCCTTTTCTCCTCTGTCTTGTTCTGTTTGAGAGTGTTTTTACTTGTCTTTCCATGCATTTAAAATGGTCCCATCCTTGCCGGGTAGTGGTGGCGCACGCCTTTAATCCTAGCACTTGAGAGGCAGAGGCAGGCGGTTTTCTCAGTTCAAGGACAGCCTGGTCTTAACAGTTCCAGGACAGCCAGGGCTATACAGAGAAACCCTGTCTCAAAATAAAATAAAATAGTCCCATCTGATTCCACTCCCCCACCCCCACCCTGAGGACTGAAGAGATGGCTTAGTGGTTAAGAACACTTGCTGTACAATTTTGGGGACCAGAGTTTAAACTCCAGCATCCATATAACAAGACAGGCACTCGACATGCTTGTAACCCCAGCTCTGAGGAGGACAGACACAGGTGGGTTGCTGAGGCTCGCTGGCATCCCTCCGAGGTAGGAGAAAAATGAGCCCCAGGTTCAGGAAGCAATCCTGCCTCAAAGGAATCCACAGAGACTACAAAGGAGGGCAGGAAGGCACTCATGCCCTCTTATCTCCATACATGTGCACGGAAGCATGCACATTTTAAGCAGTATTTCTATTTTAACTATGTGTATGTGTGCATGCCTGTGTGTGAGTGTGGGCAGGTGATTACAGTGTCCACAGAGGCCAAAGGCATTGGGTCCCTTGGAGCTACAGCGGTTGTGAGCCACTCTGACAGTTCTGGGGCTCAAACTTGGGTCCTCTGCAAGAGGACCACATGCCTTAACCACTGAGCCATCTGTCCAGCTTCACAATTTTTTTAAAAAAAAATCAAACAATTCTTAGCCAGATGTGGCACACCCAGGAGAGGCAGAGGTAGGTAGATCTCTGAGTTAGGGCCAGTCTGATATACATGGTCAGTTCTAGGACAGCCAGAGCTATTTCAACAACAACCTGGCAAAGGCAACTCAAGGAAGGAAAGGGCTTATTTCACTCATGAGTTGAAGATGATGTCCATTATGGTAGACAAGACATGGTGGGAGCAGAAAGCAGCCAGTCACATTGCGTCCACAATCAGGAAACAGATGAACGCCCATGTTCAGTGTTCTTTCTCCTGTTTAGTCACTCTGGGATCTCCACTCACATGTAGGGTGGGTCTCCATACCTTAGTTTAGCCTGGTCTAGCAACCTCCTCACGGGCATGCTCAGAAATTTGTCCCCTTAAAAATTCTAGATCCTGGTAAACTGACAGCGCTAACCAATGCAGTTAACAATTGTAAATTTGTGAGAAAAGAACACATTATAGGATAAAAATCCTGGGAGCAGCAAATTACAAATACTCAATTTTTAAATAAATAAAAATGTTTTTCTTTCTAAAATTCAATTATGTAGTATATAAAAGATAGATGCTGCCCTCTCCCTCCTCTCCCCCCGCCCCCCAAGTACTCATGGTTAAATGGAGGCAGGAGGATTAGAAGTGCAAGGTCATCCTTGGTTACATAGTGAGTTTGGGCTACATGAGAGTCAGTCTTTAAAAAGGGGGTCTGGAGAGATGGCTCAGCAGTTAAAGGACACTTCTGCTCTTCCAGAGGTCCTGCTTTCTGTTCCTAGCACCTACATGGTGGCACACAAAGGCCTGTAACTCCCCTTCCAAGGGCTCTGATGCCCTCTTTCTGGCTTCCAAAGGCTCCTGTATGCTTTCACATGTTGTATAAGGACAAGCACACACACACACACTACACACTATACACACACATATACACACACACACGAAAGAAAAAGAGAGAGAGAGAAATAAAGAAAGAAAAAGGAAGGAAGGAAAGAAGGAAGGAAGGAAGGAAGGGAGGGAGGGAGGGAGGGAGGGAGGGAGGGAGGAAGGAAGGAAGGAAGGAAGGAAGGAAGGAAGGAAGGAAGGAAGGAAGGAAGGAAGGAAGGAAGGAAACTGTGTTTGGAGGGTTTCCTCCATAAACTTCACCATGGCCCTCAGAGGGACGCCGAGGACCTGGACCCCTGGAGGAATGCCTCCAGCCGGTACAGTGACACTGTGGGTGTCTTTACAGACATTCTGCTTGCAGTAGTTTGAAACTGCAGTCTCCAGAGAGACCTTAGTCCTCCGCTGGCCTCCAACTTGAGAGGCTGAACTGTGCATATGCCGTCCGTCTTTTAATTCTAGCCTCCAAGTAAGTGTGAAGGAGTATGTCGTTTTCGTTTCGACTGTGGAGGTCAGAGGACAGCTTTCCGGAGTCCTTTCTCATGTTCTACCCTGACTCGGGTTCGGATTCAGGACACCAGGTTTGAGCAGCAGTTATCACTACCTGATGAGTCCCTCATCTTTCACTTTTGCATCTTATTTCCACGTGGGCAGTCAACACTTAGTGAAGATCTGTTTCCCTTCTGTCTTCCCAGAATGCCCCTCCCCAGACCCGGATCCTCTAGAATAGTCACAGAGCTGAGTTGGGTTTCAACCCCATACAACATGAGCGCTCCTCTCTCCTCGCTGAGCTCTGAGCACCAGCTGAACTCGGTCCTCCGACTCAACGCATGCGCAGGGAAGTGCCACGCTGTCATTTCTCTCACATCCACGAGGGGTCGCACAACGCCTTCCAGAGTTTGCCCCAAGAACCTGCGCCTTAGTTAATCCCTTCCCTCCGGAACCTCCCATCTCTCCCAACAACACCTTCGGGTTTAAAGTTCCAGAGCTGTATTCCTGGTTGTCCCAGAAACCTATCCGTGCAGCCGCTTTGCGTGATTTGTGCTGAGCTATGGGAAGCATGCAGTCTGACTCCTTCATTCAATACCCTATACTGTGCTTTCCTCATCAGCAAAATAATAACCCCCACTGCGCTGAGCGCTATCCAAGAGAGTGGGGAGCCTCATCTTTTGAGCATGGCGTCCAGCATATTCCAGGAGCCCGGTATACCCCAGATGCCTACTGAAAAAGTCATTTTATTTACCTAGACGTCAAACTCTCCCTTTAAAACTCACCATACTCTTCTTGGCTTTCGTCTTCATGGGCACCAGGGGCAGCAAGGTTTCCTGGGTGAGAGCTCTATAGTGGAGGCAGACTTCAGGCCCTCAATGCAGACGTGTGAGTGTTTTTACTTTCTGTCCATGGAAATTTTAACCTCCATCTCCTTTTCCCATGTTGCATGGCATGAAAGCATTCTTTTCTGAAAAAAAATTCAAGGTTGCCTTGGCGAATTCTAAGTGTCCCTCCTCCTTCTCCTTCCGGTTGGAGCCATGGAGATAGCTCCTGGTTTTGGATGCTAATTTGTTTTAGTGGACATCTACAAAGACGGCCTCTGGCCTCACTCAGCATCTTTTGCAAATGTTTATATATTTCAGATACATCGTTGCCAATGTCTACCGTTGCTGGGTACATCCAAGGAGTCCATGGTCCATCCAGGCCTCAGACTGATTGACCCTCAGCGTCTTCTGACCCCAGAACCTTGTCTCAGTCTCTCGAGGAGGAAATGGAGGACTGGGCTATCTCGGTCCCTCTCTTTCCAGACAAACCATATAGTCCATCAGGTCCAGTTTATGTGGAGATACTTGTAGGGGGTTCTGGGAATGTTGGTATCTCTGTCCCCTAACTTCTGTGGCACCCAGATGCTGAGGCTGGGGTGAGGCAGAAGAATGCCTCCCATGGTTGGGGTTTTGCTGAGGCAAGGCTCTGAACTCCAGTGTTCAGCAGTCAAGCTCCCACAGCACAGCCTTGATAAACTAAGGCGTTATGATACATCACAGGCTAGGATGATACACCAAGAAGGAAGCCTGGCTAACAATTCCAACACTAGCCTGTCACACCTTTTACTCTGTTTTTTCAGTACTCTGGTACAGGCTGACTCATCTTCTCCAGCACCGCAGGGTTTGTTTGTGCTCCTGGTAACTTGAAGGGTGGAGACAGGGCTCATGGATGTGGTTTCTAAGAGGTGAGGTGGGGTAGAAGGTAGACAAAGACGAGCTACTGGTTGTACACAGCAGAAAACCAGGCTGGTTAATTCTGCTCAGTGAGAATTTTCTGGAAGGGTGACTGAGCAGTCCACAGAATCCCCAGGTAAACTAGAAGACCCATCTCTTTTTTTTTTTTTTTTTTTTTTTTTTTTTGGTTTTTTGAGACAGGGTTTCTCTGTATAGTCCTGGCTGTCCTGGAACTCACTTTGTAGACCAGGCTGGCCTCGAACTCAGAAATCCACCTGCCTCTGCCTCCCAAGTGCTGGGATTAAAGGTGTGCGCCACCACCGCCCGGCAACCCATCTCTTAAATTGTCCAAGTACCCATAAGACTGCGGTAGAACCACAGGAAAGGACTCTAGAAGACCATCCTGCTGCCTCCAGGGTCAAGTTGCCCCTGGATGCTGTTGCTGGGGACATATGATGAATGGCATCTCTGATGGCCCTGGCTTCTCAGGGGGCCCAGGTTCAGTGCCTACACACTCTGTAGAGATGTGAGGGATCTTTGGCCTGTAGAGGTTTCCCATTCCGGATTAGCCCCACCTCCTCCGTGGTGTGTAGCTGCTAAGCAACCAAAACCAACAAACACCAACCTCTGTAATTTCCCTGAATTTGCCATTGCCAAGAGGCAGTCTCCAACCTGCCTCCTGTAGGCAGCTGGCTACCCAGAGTACCGCTTGCAGATGTGGGTCAGAGACCTCACGAAGCTTGGTGAAGCTGCCCAGACAAGTTGAGTGCTTCTAGAGAATTCCTATGCCAGCCTTCTCTCCATGGCTAGGGTCATTGAACTCTGTCTCAGGCATGGTTTAAATCTTTATGTAGATTACATTGGGTCTTATATCTGTTTTGTTTTGTTTGTTTGTTTATGTGTGTGTATGTGTGTGCGTGCACACAAATGCCAATGCTGACACACATGTAGAGGCCAGAGGAATACACCAGTGGCTTGTTTGATTGCTCTCTTCTTAATTCTGGGAATCTACCTGTCCCCACCATTAGAGCACAGACATGCCCAGCCAGGGGACCTGGGGATCCAGGCTCAGGTCCTTGTACTCTCATCTCTCTGGCCCCTGAGAATTACTTTTAAAGTTTGACAGCAATGATTAGACAGATAAGCTATAACAGGAAATAAGAGGTATTGAATGTCTGGGGAGAGAAAGGGGGAATGCGATTGAAGGACCCGAATGGGGAGCTATGTGACCGGCGGGGTAGGATCCTCTGAGTAACTCAGAACTCCTGTCCCTGACTCAGTCCACCTTAGGAGCAACGACCTCACATTGCAGTCTGTGTCCTCTTCCTGTCCCACTTCACTGGTCTCCCCATTTCCTCGGGCCCTCAGTTAGTGTGTCCTTGGGGCTCAAGGCAATATGAAGTCTCATGCTACACTGCTCAGTCTTGCCTACACAGCCTGGCTCCCAGGTCTCCTGGATCTGGAGCCTGCAGACACAACTTTCCTTTCCCTGGGCCACGGTCATACTGGTCCTTCCCTCCCCCCACCCCCCCACCCCCTGCCAGTGAGGCCTCTGCACTGGCTGGTCTACCCTGTGAACGGACTTCTGCATCCCAGCTGCAGGCATGCCCAGGCCTGTTCTTGTGGTAAGGCAGAGGGCCAGAGCTGATAAGGCCTCAGCTTATCTCTCTGAACTCTGTGAATGTTTCCCTGGCCAAAGGAAACCCATGGCTGAGGCCAGAGTCCATATTGGGAGACAGCAGAAATTGGTGGTATACTCTAAGACAGGGGGATTGGAAAACGTGAGACCTACCATGAAGGCCAGTGCTCTGAGTCCTTTTTGCCCAGTAGATCTGCCTCCGCAAGTGTCTCTGTCTGTTGGATGCCCTCTCATTTTTGCCCTGTTAAGCGTGTATGCCAGGCTTGCCTGGTGCCAGGCCCAATTCTAGTCCTTGGAGTATGCCAGCACACAGTAGGATTTGTGCGTGCAGCACTTACAATTTAGAGATAATGACACCTTATAAACAGGAAAAGCAACACTGGGCAGGGCTACCAAAAAAATGTTCCGAAGAAGGTGCTGTTTCTTCTTCGATGAGGTAGGCAGGAAAGGGCTTGCTGGCGTGTTTGAACTGAGAGCTCATGAAAAAGAGGGAGCCAAGCCCACAGGTGGGAAAGAAAGTTCCAGGTCAAGGGCAGTGCAAAGAACCAAAGTCATGGAACAGTAACCTGTGTACGAGAAACAGATGGCTAGACCACAGTGAATGAGAGCTAGGCAGTGTGCATGGGTGCGTGCATATGGTAGTATCTGCTGAGGACTCTGGACTCTATTCCACGTGTAAAAATAGTTGTCTGAAGCAGTCGATAGGGCAGGGAGAAGCAACCTGAGTTTGTCAGGAGGTTCCTGTCTGCACAGGAAAAATGGGTCAGGGAGGGGAGAAGGAGAACAGGGGCCCAGTTAGGAAATGTTGCCACCCCTGAGGTAAAGCTGGTACTAGTGGTGGCACAGGAGGTAGCCACACTCGGGAGTCACTTTGACTCTGTGACCCTGGTGTTTGCCAGTGCTGGGGAAGACAGGAGACAGGAAGGAGATGGGACTGATACTTTGAACCTGAATGCCTGGGCAAACAGAGTTGCCACCTGTAGACCTGGTAGGCACTGTTTGAGATCCACTAGTTCTGCCGAGAGGAAGGTACGTCTAGGCCCTAGACACAGAGGCTAGTTTGTGAGCAATCACGGTGCCTGTGTTTGGGGGAAAAAGGAAGCAGAGTGCCATCATCTGCTTCACAGGGTCATCTATGTCACTGTGCTCATTCACTCATTCAGTAAGACCGGAGCAAGCTCCAGAGGTAATAAGCCAGACACTTGCCTGGATTCCCTGGGAAGAAGAGAACCCTAACGAGACAGTGTTGCAGGCTGGAAACAGTGTTGCCTTGCTTTCTTGAGACAGTGCCTGGAGACAAAGTAGCTGCATTTTTCTACATTGTTTCTTGACTTTTTGGTCAGGAGACAGATAACCAGGAAGCTAGTGTATGTAAAAGGGGCTACTTTAAGGCCAGTGTGGTGCTATATCCCGATCAACCCATTACAGGAAATAGAGGCAGAGAGATCAAGAGTTCAAGACCAGCCTGGACTGTGTAGTAAGACAAAACCTTGTCTTAAATAAACATAGAAAAAATACATCTTATATGAAGGTGGGTGAGTATCCACAGGAAAAGAAGATTGGGCGGAAACAAAGAGAGACAGTCTCAAAAGACCGAATCCCAGACTCCTCTTAACCCAGTTCATTTTCACAAAGTGGCTGCCTCATCTTCAGGAAGATAAGAAAGGCAGAGTGGACCGTAGGGACCCTCGGGGGTCTTTCGGAAAGGTTTCTGTCTTGCAAGAACAGTCTCCTGAGACAAGGCTGCCCTTGTGAAAAGAACCTGGTTGCCAAGCTCTGGGGATTAGGAATCTCAGTGTAACAGAACGGGTGGGGGGGGTGTTGGGGGGGACAGTAAAGCTGCCGACCCACTGCAGGATTCTGAGTGTGTGCAAAGGAGGTGGCTGGCTCTGCACCATTTGAGGGTTTCTGCTATGTGAAGAATGATCTTTGTGCTTTCTGGCTCTTCATCCTGCAAGGAATGAGGAGTGGAATCCCAGGTCTCCAAATGGTCATAAACCAGAGTCCCCACCTCAGTCCTGCCACGACACAGATGGGGGACCTCAAGCAATGTGGTTACGTCCCTTCAGGACGACAGCACAGTGATGTCATTAGATCGGATTTAGAAGATGCAGCTTCAAACGATTGTGGGCTGACTCCAGGAGAGATGAGGGTCGTTGGTGTTTGAGAGGAGGTTAACACAAGAATCTGAGCTGGGCTGAGTCGGTACAAGGTGGAGGGAGAATGATTTGTGAAATGGAAGTGATTCAAGGAGCCTTCGTGGAGGAACTGGTGACGGCCAGGGACGTTTCTGGGCTTTATAGATTGGGCGCTTGACAGCATGAACGGGTTCCCTGAATCACAAGCCAGAGAAAGAAAATGAGGCTTGGTGGATGGGATCAAGATAGACCCCATCCTGCAGTGTGAGAGGTCCCACCCACTGCTTGAAATATAGATAGATATAAGGTTTGGGGAACACATCAGACCTAAAGATGCTGAACCATAGGTCACTGGAGCCTGGGTGGGGGTTGCAACAGAGCATACAGGATGGAAGGCCTGCTACGGGGAAGAACAGGAAGTGGCAGCAAGTGTCCTGGGAACACACAGAGAACAGAGACAGATGGCTGAGTTCCAGCCAATGGAATAAGCATGATAATGTTCCTTCTAGGTCTGGCTCATGAAACTCTACCCCCAGCCCACAAATTCTCTTCTCCAGGGCTCCGAAGATTTCTTCTGTAATGGACCAAGAAGTCATCTCCTGAAGCTCTGTGAGCCGGGCAACCATCACAATGCTAATGCAATCCAAGGCCAGCGATAAGCTCAACCCACTGCAGGAGTCTGCAAATGAATAAAAATCAGACATGGTGGGGGAATCCTGTAAGGGTGACACTCAAGAGATGGAGGCTGCCAGGCCTTTAGGTGGATCTCTGTGAGTTCGAAGTCAACCTGGTCTACAGAGCGAGTTCCAGGACAGCCAGGACTACACAGAGGAACCCTGTCTCAAAAAACAAACAAACAAACAAACAAACAAACTCAACCAACCAAACAAAACAAAACAAACACAAACACAAAAGAGATGGAGGGAAGAGGATTAGAAGTTTATATGCCTAGCTGTATAGCACGACCTTGTTCTCTCTCTCTCTCTCTCTCTCTCTCTCTCTCTCTCTCTCTCTCTCTCTCTCTCTCTCTCTCTCTAGCTCATGCTGGGTTAGTACTCTCTCTGTAGCCCAAGGTGGCCTTGAACTTGTGACCATCTTCCTCTTTTACCTTCCTGAGAGATGGGACCCATGAACCTTTATGGCTGACTTCCTTTCTTTCTGTCTCTCTCTCTTTTTCTTTCTCTCTCTTTCTTTTTTTCTTCTTTTAAAATGTGCATCGGTGGTTTTCCTGCTTGTATGTCTCTAAGTGAAGAGGTCAGATCTTGGAGTTACAGACAAGACAGTGGTGAGTTGCCATGCGGTTGCTGGGAATTGAACCTGGGTCCTCTGGAAGAGCAGTCAGTGCTCTCAACCACTGAACCATCTCTCCAGCCTCTTTCTTTCCTTACAACAGGGTCTAACATACTCGTATTGGATTGAACTCACCATGAGGCTGAGGCTGATGTCACTGTGACTGGCCATCATGCCTGGTTTTCTATTCTTGTTTCTTTCAGTCCTTTGAATTTTTGTTTCTGGACTTCATTCGCAGGTCGGGTATTGACAACAGCTTCTCAGCTTCCCTTATCCACCGTTTTAGAACATTACATTTTACTTATTTTGATTCTGTGAGTAGGGATGGGAAGGAGTGCCTGTGAGAGTTCTCTCCATCCACCGTGTGGGCCTGGGGAGGGGAGGGGTGTGGAACTCAGGCTTCAGATTTGGCAGTGCGTCCCTTTAACGGATGAGCCATCTGGCTGGGTCTCCCTTTTCAAAGTGAGAAATAAACTCACATTGTTTCTGGCAATGGAAAATTGGGAACTTCTCTTTTATATACGCTTGTGTCACTTTATCTCAGTACAAAAGTTAGCATTGGTTACGTGGGTTCTTTGAGAGCAATGGATTCCTTCTTGGATCTTGATGACTTTAACCAGGAGTGCTAGCTATGGTCAGATTTTGTAATGGTTCATATAGGAATGGTCTTCATAGGCTCAAATATGTGAATGCTTGGTCATTAGGGCATGGCGCTCATTGAGAGAATTAGGACGTATGGCCATGTTGGAGAGGGTGTGGTGCCGATGGAGGAAGTGTGTCATTGGAGGTGGATTTGGGGTTTCAAATGCTCTCTCTCTTCCTGCAGATCTAGCCATAGAACCCTCAGCTACTTCTCCAGCGCCAAGCCTGCCTGCATGCTGCCATGCTTCCCGTCATGATGATAATGGACTGAAACCTCTGAACTGTAAACCAGCTGTTGTGGGTCACTTTTGCTACCCCGCCTAAGCTCCGGGAATGGGCTGTGCTACCAGCCCCCACCCAGATTCCCTCAAATCCACAGATAAAAAACACAGACACACATATTGCTCAATCTCAGCTTGCCTTTTTGGTACAATTGCTAGGCACTACTTATCTTCCCCCTGAAGAAGCATGCCCTTATCAATATTCTTAGCTCCATACCTCTCCACCTGCCCTAACTTTTAGTTGCTCAGTTACATCGAGTCCCTACTAAACCTGTCCAACCTTCTGCCTGTAGGACCAGCCACAGGCCTCTGCTCTGCCCAAGATCTCACATGGCTGGCCACCTTTTCTCCCTCCAAAGCCTGGCAAACTCTTTCTCTTTCTCCTGTATCTGTCTCCTGCCCTTGGGGACCAGAAGTCCTGCCTATTCCTTCTGCCCAGCAATTGGCCCATGTCTTCTTTACTGACAGACCAAAGAACCAATTGGGGAACAGGACCTTAGCATCGGCACCACCCCTACAGCCCGCCTCAATTAAATGCATCTCTGCTGGTTGGTGGTGGCACACACATTTAATCCCAGTACTTGGGGGGCAGAAGCAGGTGAATCTCTGAGTTCAAGGCCAGCCTGATCTACAGTTCGAGTTCCATGACAGCCCAGGGCTAAGCAAAGAAACCTTGTCTGGGAAAACCAATACAAACCACAAATACCATTCCTTTATAAGAGTTGTCATAGTTACGGTGTCTCTTCACAGCAGTAAAACACTGACTAAGACAGACACTCAGTGGCCACTGAGGCCACTAAGCTCGTTGTCTCATGCCTGAGAAGGAAATGGAAATACAGATGAGAAGGGACTAGCACATCTACTGAAGGGAAGTGAGGAAGAACTTCCCAGCGTGGGAAGGGCTTCAGGGGAGAAACCCTCCTGTGTTGCCTTGCCCACCTGCCTTTTATAGCACTAACATCAGGAACTGGATGGAAATGGAAATCATCTTTACTGGGCTTGTTCAGTTTTGAGCACATCAAAAGCTGAGCCTGTAAGGTTTCTTCCTGCTTTAGATCTGCTCCTTGTGTCCAACTGGAGAATTACTCATCTACCCAAGGGAGGCATTACTAACAATGTTTGACAAGGCCTTACAAGGACCAGATGGGCTTAGGCAAGAACTTACTGACTTGTAAGGAGAACAGAAATGACAGACTTCACACAAAACCAGGGGTCTTGGTTGGGAGGGGCAACTCTTCCTAGATGCTAACAGTGAGGAAACCATAGTAAGTAGGTTTAGAACCCAAAGGTGGGGGGTTGGCTCAGTGATAGACCTCACGCTTAGAATGTATGGAATTTTGAGTTCAATCCCTTGCACGGAAAGAAAAATGGAAATAAGAATAAACAGGGGGCTGAGGAAATGGCTCAGTGATTAAAAGCAGCTGCCATTCTTCCAGAGGACTGGAGTTCTGACCCTGACATGCAGTACCTAGGTCAGGTAGCTCAGAACTATAAGCTCTTAGGCAGCAAAGGGCCTTTAAGCCTCAGCTTTGCCCAAGGTCAGAGTAGGTAATGCTCTTCCCTGGGCCCAGGAGCTTTGTGGTGCCTCCTTAGTGTTCTCCCATGGAGAAGGAAGCAAGAGACAGGCTGGAAAATTATTTCTAAAAATGCCTTTGTGTGTGGTTGCTGGCATCTGGAATGGACTAGAAACAAACAGATAAGGCGCCTTTTCAGGTTTCAAGGGAGCTGTGCCATCAAATAAACGATAAGGCAGAACTAAAAACAGAAAAATCTATCTGACCCACTGGGCCTTCAGATCACCTTCAGGCCTTGAAACTTCTGCTGGCAGGAACTGTGGTCTGCAAAGGATGAGCTGAATGGTAGTCGGGAAGGGCACCCACCTTATGCGTGGCCTTGGAAAGGAGTGGGGGGCTGGGGACCTCAGAGAACAGAAGGCTGGATTCCCAGCAGAGGAAACTAGCCCCAGAGCCCAGTCTTTTCTCTGTTCTCTCTTCTGAAGTTGATGGGGGGCTTTGGGGCTTTTACCTTTCTGAAGCACCTGTGTGTGTGTGTGTGTGTGTGTGTGTGTGTGTGTGTGTGTGTAGGAAGGGACTCAGATACTGCAGATTTCAAGGCTCCATGGGAGGCTCAGAGGAGAGTCACCTATCTACTGGAGGGCCCAGTTTGTAATGGAGGTACCAGAGGACAGGGTGGAGAGGGACTCATCTGTGGGATGGTGAGCATGCTCCCTGTGTGAGAGGCTCTCTGGTGACCTCGGGCAGCCTACGCCACAGGCTGCCAAGTTGCTCACCAAAGATAACCAGTGTCCCACCAGGGGAGCAACGTGGAAATAAAGCACATGTCTTTCATGAAACTCAATGTATATAGTTTTCACCTTGGCCATTCCAGGCAGCTGGGTGGCATAGCTACCCAAGGACTCTGTGGAAGCCATGTCAAAGATGTCCTGTCCTGATGGTGGAACACAGACCAGTTGAATAGATTTTATCTGGATGGGGGTGGCACACACCTTTAATCCAAGCACTTTGGAAGGCATAAGCAGGCAGATCTCTTGACTTCAAGGCCAGCCTGGTTTACAGAATGAGTTCCAGGACAGCCAGGGCTACACAGAGAAAGCTACAAGAACAGAGCAGTTGTAAGAGGGAGAGAACAGATGCTGGGAGCATAGACACTGACAGGGATGTGTAAGATGGCGGCAGGGGCGGTGTTGTAGCAAAGGAGGATGAGGAGAGGAGACAGGAGGTAGGAGGCAGGGGTGATGGCATGGCTTGGTTGATAGAGTACTTGTTTACGATGCTCAGAACTCTGGGTTTAAGCCTCAGCACTGTATAAAACTGGGTGTGTTGGTCCAAGCCTGTGATCCCATTGCTTGTGATGTGGAGGTAGGGGGGTCTGGAGTTAGTTCAAGGCCATTCTCAGCTATTTGGGAAGTGCATTCAGGACCTTGCGATCCTGCAATAAAATACCTTGATGAAAAAAAAATTAGGGGAGAAAAAGTTTATTTTAGTTCACAGCTCTAAGTTTTAGTCCATCTCAGCAATAGTACAGGTGGCAGGAAGTTAAAATAGCAAGTTAAATCATATCCAAGGTCAGGGTCAGAGAGAAACAAGGGCATGCATGCTCAGCTTGCTTGCTTGCTTGCTTGCTTGCTTGCTTGCTTGCTTGCTTGCTTGCTTGTGGTCAGCTTGATGTCTCCACTCTTACACTGTTCAGGACCCTGTACCTAGGCGCAATTAGCAGAGAGCGGCTCCGGATGCCCACTCTCCCACTGTGGCACTGCTCCAGCCACCCACAGTAGGCTGACTCTTCTAATCAGTTAACTTAATTAAGACAGTCTCCTCCCACAGGCCAATCTGCTGTATACAACAATCCCTCATTGAGACTCTTCCCAAGTTATTGTAGGTTGTTAAATTGACAAAGCTAACTATCCTACTTTCTTTCTTTCTTTCTTTCTTTCTTTCTTTTTTTTTTTTTTTGGTTTTTCGAGACAGGGTTTCTCTGTGTAGCCCTGGCTGTCCTGGAACTCACTCTGTAGACCAGGCTGGCCTCAAACTCAGAAATCCACTTGCCTCTGCCTCCCGAGTGCTGGAATTAAAGGCATGTGCCACCACGCCCGGCTCCTACTTTATTTCTAATAGATAGATAGATACATAGGTAGATAACAATGAATGGGATTCAGGAAGAAGAGGCATTTGGCAGTTAGAGAGAGAAAACTAGTATCTACTGTCAACTGTTAGTCAAAGGAAACACCAAAACAACTGCTTGTTGAGGTAATGAGAATGTAAACAATTTAAAAACAAAAAGCTTAATTAATTGAATTAACTTTCTTCTCTCTGCTTTGGATTTTGTTTGTGCCTTTTCTAAGGGCCCTTGACGTCCTTCTACCGGGAAGCACTGGGCAGAGCTGCAGGCGAGCTCTTATCAACAGAGAGTGAGATCGCTCAGTTCTCCCTCCTTCCCCTCCCTGCGTCCTGTGGCTTACGGAAAAATCACCGGCGCAATTAGCAGAGAGCGGCTCCGGATGCCCACTCTCCCACTGTGGCGCTGCTCCAGCTCCTCGCTTATTTGTCCCTAACCAGAGGGTCTGTTTTGATTTTCTGAGAATCCTGGGAGGTCCTCTCTCAGGAGCACTCTCAGACCCTCCTACCTTAAGTGGTCTCCCCCCCCACCCTACCCCACCAGCGGATCTCTGAAATGTAAACATCGTGGTTTGCTAGTGTGTTCCACTAGGTGGAGCCTGTTGGTGGGGCGGGGTTCTGTTGAAATTTTGCCTGGAAGGAGCAGTGAGGACATTTTGCAAGCTGGATGCAGGGCAGTCTAACAGTGAGAACACCCTGGCGAATCTGTTTTGTGAGATGACAAACTGGCTCGAGTTATGGCACTTGCTACAGATTCTAATGACCCAAGTCCTAGACCTGGGACCCACGTGGTGGAAGGAGAGAAGGACTGACCTACACACTCACTCCACACTGGCACTGCAGTGTCCCCCATACACGTAAATTTAAAAATAAATGCAAAGTAGCCATTAAAAATAACCTATTTTGCAGCTGGATGTGGCTGTGAGAAACTATAATCTCAGCTACATGGAAAACTGAGGCAGGAGAATCATGGGTTTGAGACAACAAAGAGAATTTGTTTTTTAAAAAACAGACCTAATCCCAGCACTTGGGAGGCAGAGGCAGGCAGATTTCTGAGTTCGAGGTCAGCCTGGTCTACAAAGTGAGTTCCAGAACAGCCAGGGCTGTACAGAAAGACCCTGTCTCGAAAAACCAAAAAAAAAAACCAAAACAACCAGACCAAGTCATGGGTAGTGATATTCACTTTTTTTTGTTGTTGTTGCTCGCTCTCTCTCTCTCTCTCTCTCTCTCTCTCTCATTTTATTGGCTTTTTGTGAATTTCACATCCTACTCCCCAATCCTATACATCTCCCCCTCCCCTCCTGTCCATTCTCCACCCTTGCAACCTCCCCCAAAACAGAGAGGAAAAAAATCTCATAGTAGAAGATGTAGTGTGTCACAGTGTCTCCCACAGTCTACCCTTTGGTCCACACTTCTTTGCTTGCAAATGCTCATTGCAATGACTCGTTGGTCTGGTTCAAGGCCTCTGGCTTCTACTATCAATACTGGAACCTTGCTGGGACTCCTCTCAAATATCCCGTTATTACCCTGTGTCATGGGGATTCTGTAGTTTTGAATCTGTACAACTAGCACTCCAGCAGTTCATCAATGGGGTAGATGTTGGGGTAATCCAATTCAAAGCCCTGCATTCAGATCTGAGAGCTCAGCGAGGTGGCTCACCTGTTCTCACACCCTTGGGGCCAGGTTACTCAAAACCCTTGCAACCAGGGGCCAGTTCTACTCAGCTGCCCAGACAAGGTGCAGGGCTTGCTCTCCTGAGTGTTGCAATCAATAAAGGACAGGGCTAGTTCTCCCAGTCTTATGACTCCCCAGGAGTCAAGTCTCCCTACTGCTGCAGTTGTTGAGGAGTGAGGGGGTAGGTGGGTATCTCTTCCAAGACCAGCTCTCCCACACTCAGCTCCTCAGGCAGGCTCTCACCCACAATTATTTGGGGGTTGCTCTCCCAAGTACTGCAACTGGCTGTGGAGGTGGGGCAGCTCTTCTGTCATGCATCTAGGGCCAGCTAGCTAAGGTGAGGGATAGGACCCGTTCTGTACAGCCCTCAGACATTGATATGTCCCTGGGTAGCAGCCCAGCCCAGCCCAGGGACTCTGCCTGGCCTTAGATGGTAGGTAACAGACCCTGGCTGCTGCAGGTCCCAGACATGGTCTGGGTAGCATTCATTTTTAATTCCAGTACTGGGGAGGCAGAGGCATGCAAATCTCAGAAAGTTCCAGGCTAACCTAGGCTACATCGTGAGTTCCAGGCCACTCAGGATTGCAAAATGAGACCCTGTCTCAAAAGTGAGGGGGCAGGGGTAGAGATGGAGGGAGAGATCAAACCACATAAAACCTCCAAAACCCCCAGAGACAGAGAATCTGTTTTGCAGACTGACCCTGTGCCGGATACAATGACGGACATTTAAGATCCCCTTTGCTCCAGGGCACTCTCCCTCTGGTTAGAAGGCAGGCTGCTACCATACAACATGCTCAGTGCTGTACAGAGCATGAAGCAACGTGGTGAGTGTCAGGTCTGGAGATGGGGCTATGGGCTCCATGAGAAACAGTCCAAGGAAGAGACAACCCAGGCTCCATCAGCTAATGGGTGGATAATGCAAAGTGGAATATCATTCATCCCTAAAAAGGGCACAAAGTACCCATTCACACTCTGCTGTGGCTAAAACTTGAGAACATCCCACTGCGTGAAGCAAGCCAGACTCAGAAGGCCAAGACCGATACATTCCATTGACGTGAGGCACCCAGGACAGAAAAAGCCATACAGACAGAGAGCAGGTTTGAGGTTGCCAGGAACAAACACTAATGAGTCTGGGGTTTCATTTCAGGATAATGAGAAACTTCTGGAATCAGTAGAAATTCTGGCCTACTCGGCGGGAGCCAGGCACACACATGGTACACAGACACGCATGCAGGCAAAACACACAAAGACTTAAAGAATTAAGTTAAAATTAAAACAAACCCACGAATGCATGTGCTTAAACATATGCTTAAATATAAACACACACACACCCATACCTGTATGTATGGAATTTTTATTGTATTCTGCAACCATGTATATCTATGTGCCATGTGTGTGCCTGGTGCCTGAGTAGGTGGTTAGAGGGTCGGATCCCTTGGAACTGGTGTGATGGGGTTGTTGTGAGTCATCACAGGGTGCTGGGAACCTAACTTAGGTCCTCTGGAGGATCAGCCACTGCTCTTAACTGCTGAGGCATCTCCCCAGCCCCATGGGGGGTTCTGTCTGGGATTACAAGTGTGAGCCAGCATGACTGGTACATTTGTGTCTGTGTTTTCCTTGTCATACCTGAAGTGAGTCGGTGATTGAGAAGAGAGGAGAAAAGGGCATGGTCAGAAATAACCCTTGAGTCCTGGGTCTTATGCTGGGTAGTCTTGTCAACTTGACACAAGCGAAAGTCGTCTGGGAGGAAGGAACCTCGATTAACAAAACACTTCCATAAGATTGGGCTGCAGGCAAGCCCATAGGGCCTTTTCTTTTCCTTTTTTCTTTTCTTTCTTTCTTTTTTTTTTTTTTCCCTGAGACAGGGTTTCTCTGTGTAGATCTGGCTGTCCTGGAACTCACTCTGTAGACCAGGCTGGCCTCGAACTCAGAGATCTGCCTGCCTCTGCCTCCTAAGTGCTGGGATTAAAGGCATGTGCCACCACTGCCTGGCCCGGCCTTTTCTTAATTATTGATTGATGGAGGAGGGCCCAGCCCATTGTAGGCAGTGCTGTCCCTGGGCTGGTGGTCCTGGATTGTATGAGAAAGCAGGCCAAGCAAGCCATGGGGTGCAAGCCCCTCCTCCACAGCCTCGGCATCAGCTCCTACCTCCAGGTTCCTGCCCTGTTTCAGGTCCTCTCCTGACTTCCTTCAGTGATGAACAGTGATGTGTGTAGAAGTGTAAGCAAAATAAACTCTCCTCCCTAACTTCCTTTTAATCAGTGTTAAATGACAGTAATAGTAACCCTGTTGAAAACCTTGACCTTGAAAGCTTTCAAGGGGCCTGTGTTAGTTACACAGTTACTACTAACCAGGAAGGCTTTTTGGGTTTTGGGGCAGACCGTGTGCAGACCACTGTGCTTCCCAGTCACCTGGATCCCAGTGCCCCCTCTGGATCCTCTGAGACCCTTTGTCCATGGGGCACCTGGCTCCCTATTAGTCACAGGTTCTCCTTACCGCTCCCAGATGTCTCAGCCAGAGGCAGAACACCGCCTCACCCACAGTGCCTCTGAAAAAGGTGAGGTGGGGATGGGGTGTGCTCTTCCTGACCCACCCCGATGTGTGGGGAAGTGCTTTTGACCACTGAGGAAAGTGACTGCTTGTGTCTCAGCTCATCTTGCACCCCACTTGTTCATAGGAGGGGCCATGAAGACTACTCTGACATGAGGGAGAGAGGGAGAGAACCACTTTTCTGGCCAGTTGAAGCTAAAGCACACTCCCTATTGTCCTGGGAGCCAGCAATCCAAATTAATTTTCCACCCTGGCTTGTCCAAGTTCAACCTTTTCACCCAGTGTACAGACCCTGCCAGGTTCTGTGGCACTTGCTGGTGGCTTCCTTCTTATCAGAACTGAACAATATGGGGTGGGGATGAAGTACCCAAATCAGTGAGGGTGGGGTGGGTGAAATGGCAGCTGAGCAAGCGTCAACAGAAAGCACCCATGGGCATGGAAGGTGCCTCCCAGGGGTGCCTGCTGTGGACAGACTGCCCAGACTGCTCAGGTGGGGATGCTAATAGAGAAGCCCAAAGGGAGGCAGGATGAAGGCAAGGGGGCAACTCTATGGTGTCTCTGAGGACCCGGATGCTGTGCTGTCCCCCTCTGCCTCGGCTGACTCCCTGGCTCAGTAACAGGCCCTGTCTGTTTCCAGGTATCAGAAAGAAGACAGAAGGCAGCGTTAAGACATCGTCTTCGTCTCTGCTCAGAGCAAAGCTGCCTGTCAGCCTCAGAATGCATTGACCGCAATTGCTAACTCTGACAGGTCATCTAGCCAGAGGCAAGATCTTCTGTGATGGCTCTGGACAAATCAAAAGAAACTCCATTGGATTAGGCCCAGCCCCTGCCAGAAGATCATGGCTAAGCTTCAGGCAGCAGGACAGGGCAGGGTCAGGAGGCAGCAGGATGGGACAGGGTCTGGAGGCTCTGACACCTCCTTTACTCTGTTGCATCCCAGTTGACTGTGGCCTAAGGTTATATGGGCCATGTCTGTTGTTGCTGTCCTGGTGGTTCTGAGTTTGGCCATGGTCTTCAAAATGGCCAAGATCTGTGGGGCTTTAGAGATGGCTGTAGGTTGGGGAATCAGAATGGATAATGAATGTAAGAGCAGGCAGCCCAGGAGAGGGGCACCCCAGAGCCGCGGGGAAGTTTGGGGCCTTGGCTGGTCAGAAACTTTAGACAAAGGGTTCTAGGCTCCTTCCCAGAGCAGGAGACACAGGGGAAGACCAACACTTTGGGAAGGAAGAGCATAACTCAGCATGCACCAGATCTTCCATTTCTTTGTTTGTTTTGAGACAAGGCCCCATGGAGTCCAGGCTGGCCACCACACAACCTCACTAAATTCCTTTAGAAGCCCCAGAAGGAACAGCCTACCCTTGACTTTGGCCCTCAGGGACTCGTTTTGGAATTCCATTCTCTAGACCTTTAAGAGAATAAATACCCCTCATAGTCTTCAGAGGACTGGAAGGACAGTCCCTGTCCCTGTAGTCTCTGCCCTCACTTTTATCAGGTCCCTGCTTTGCTACAGACCCATAAGCAGATTTCTCATGTTTATTTACAATTTTTTACTTAAAGGATACTGAACCCGGTGGTAATGCTTGCCTTTAATCCCAGCACTCCAGAGGCAGAGGCAGGCTTGGTCTACAGAGGGAGTTATAGGGCAGCCGGGGCTATACAAAGAAACCCTATTTCAAAACAAGCAAGCAAACAAACAAAGAAACAAGAAAACTGACAGAGTGTGGTAGCACACGCTTATAATCTCAGCACTAGGGAAGCTGAGGCAGGAGGATTATGAGATCCAGACCAGTTTGGGCTACAGCACAATATATCATATCAACTCCAAAATAAATAAATAGAGCCAGGGTGCAAAGGCAGGAGGATCAGGAGTTCAAAACCATCCATGACCACAGAGTGAGTCCAATCAGCCAGAGTTAAATGAGACTGTTTCAAAACCAAACCAAAACACACAAAAACATAAACAAGCAATTTTACCGTCAATCGGAGATTGCCAGAGACCAGCAAGAGGAAGATGGGGAGTAAGGTTCCCTCTGGGGTGATGATGCTCTCCAGAATTGTACAGGGGTATCGTGGTTTGAGTAAGAACGGCCCCAGAAGGCTCAAAGTGCTTAGTCACCGGGAAGTGGCACATTTGAAAGGATTAGGAAGCGTGGCCTTGTTGGAGGAAGTGTGTCGCTGCGGATGGGCTTTGAGGTTTTCAAAAGCCTAAGCTCAGGTCAGGGTCTCTCTCTTCCTGCTGCCTGAGGATGCTGACGTAACTCTGCTCCTTCTCCAACACCACATCTGCCCTGCTTCTCACCATGAGGATAATGGACTAATCTCCTGAAACTGTAAGTCAGCCCCAATTAAACACATTGCTTTATAAGAGTTTGTGGTGGTCATAGTGTCTCTGCACAGCCATAGAACACTAAGTCTCAAACTTTTTTTTTTTTTGACAAAGAATGGATCTATCTGTCTATCAGCTATCTCCTAGGATAGCCTTCAACATGAGAGCCTGTAGTTCTCCCAGTGCTGGGGTCACAGGTGAGAATCACTATATCTGGCAACAGTGTGCAAAATTCCTGTAGACAGGGCCTGGAGAGGTGGTTCAATGGTCGGAGCACCTGCTCCACTTGCAGAAGACCTGAGACCTGAGTTAGGTTTCTAGCTCCCATGTGATGGCTCATAATCACCTGTAACTCCAGTTCCAGGGGATCTGATGCCCTCTTCTGGCCTCCTCAGGCACCAGGCATGCACATGGTGCACACATATACATGCATGCAAAATACATATACACATAAAATAATCAAATAAGTCATTTTTTAAAATCCTGCAGAGAAGTAGAAAAGGCTTCCTGGAAGGGGAATCTGTCTGTGTCAAGACACAGCAGTGACTCAGAAGGAGCAAGTTGGTGAGAGCATAAAGCCAACACAAGGCAGACATGGGGGTGGTATAGTGTTGGCATACTTTTGGGGCTACTTTATTGGGTTCTATTATCTACCACCCTTGCAACCTTTTTTCCACCCTAATCCCTTCCAACCCCCAACCTTACGTAAGAGAGAAAGGTTGGAGGGGAAGGAGCATAGACCTCTTTTGACTACTTCCTGCTGCTTATGGGCATCAGGTTCCTCGGGGCAAATCCAATCTCCGTCATCAAGATATCTTCAACCAGCAATCCAGCAAAAATAGCAATTTAGCAATAGCAAAAGCAGCAGCAAGCACCAGAGGAAGCAGCAGTCACCACAGGCCCCGGGACTCCGCCATTTATACCCTCTCTAGAGTCCCAGAACTATACAGCTGGCAAAAATCACACCCCGCCTAAAGCACGAGACAAATCATAGTTAACAGCTGTGGACAATTTGAAGCAGCCCCGCAGCACACACTTGAGATGCGTAAACATATTCACATACATAACTGGGCTTTTAAAGAAACCAGAATTCTCCCTACAGTATGACATTTGCCAGGGACTGAAAGCTTCCAGGATAGCTTAGAACTCTGCTCCAGGGGAGTGGGGTGGAAAGGGAGGCATCAGAAGGTACGGGAGCAGCCTCGCGGGCCCTCGAGATTGTGCTAACATCAGCCAGCAGGGACATTATTTCCAACTGTAGAACCTTGACTTTCATTCTCAGTGTGTAGGAAAATAATTAGGAAGTCGTCGAAAATAATTAATAAGACTTTAGCACTTTACTGAGGTAAATTTTGCCATAGATGAAGACAGAATGGGAAGAGACATGTGAGATGGCTAAGAACTGAGGGGTTAAACAAATACCATGGCAGAAGCAGAGAGATGGACTCGAGTCTCACTCTGCACACCATTCTGGTCTCCCTGAGTTTTTTCTTCCTGCCAACACCAAAGTTGTTTATTAAACAAGAAAAACACTCCTCCTCCTTCCCAGTACAAGTTAGTTTTGGGGCAAGGCGGTTGTCAGCATTGAAGTGCGACAGTGTTGAGTGGCACTTGGCTCACAGCAGTCCTTAGAGCAGAGCCAAGAAGCTCGTCACAGTCCTGTCTGGGCAGCGTGAAACTGTGAGGGGGAAACTGAGGGGCAGAAGTGGGGAGAGCGCCTGGAATCACCATTTTCTTGGAGAGGAGTGTGTAGCATACAGAACAGTTATTGTAGTCCCCCAAGGGCCAAGACTTGCTGTCCAAAGCCTGTCTAGAACCAGACCCTTCTCCAGCAGTATTGGGTGAGGTGGCCCACACATGGGATCTATGTGACCAAGGCAGCCAGCACAAATACTGTTCTGGACAGGGAATGGGGATTTTGTATGTAGAATGCAGAATTCACACGATAACCAATAAGTCTGTTGTTTGCTTCTTGCTGATTAAACCTGGGGCCAGCAGACACAAGCTTTTGGGTTCCTCCAGGTTGAGGGAGCTGAGTATTAGTAACCCATCCTTCAAGGAAGGAAGAGGGCTTGGTGGGAGTCTATAGAGGGAGCCCTTGAGAAAGGCTTCCTCCTCTTCTGAAAGGGCTGCTGAGGCAAACCTGGACACCCCTCTCGATGGGTGGGGCTCTCTGACAGAGGTGGAGATGCTCAGTGCATTGAGAGGCAATGTGCAGGTGAGGGAGTGACTTTCCACAGTTGCCTGGTCACTTCCATCCTCCCCTGGCAACCCACTATGAAAAAGATAAAGGGGAAGGGTCAGGCAGATCATGTGGTTGGTCCCATGGGTAAGGTTATGCCTTTGGTGGCCATAAGGAAGCCTCAAAAGGTAACCTGCCCCCATTAGCAGTCATCCAATTTCCTCCTCACAGGGCCTAATATCCACCCCTCTCTTCCTGTTCTGTGTGGATTTACCTTCTCGGAAGCATTTCAACCAAAAGCAAGCAGAGGGAACGTGGCTGTTTCAACTCAAAGATTTTGATTCTTTTCATTGCTTAATAACCCTTCATTTGCATGGCTCTTCCACGTTTCCGTGTGTGGCAGTTTGAATATGCTTGACCCATGGGCAGAGGCACTATTGGGAGACGTGGCCTTGCCGGAAGAGGTGTGGCCTTGTCGGAGGAAGTGTATCACTGTGTAGGTGGGCTTTGAGGGCTCCTAGTGCTCCACCCAATGCAGAAGAGAGTCTCTGGCTTCCTTTGGATCAAGATGTAGAGCACACAGCTCCTTCTAGAGTACTGTTTGCCTGGACCCTGTCCATCCTCCCCACCATGATGATAATGGGCTGAACCTCTGTAACTGTCAGCCAGCCCCCAATTAAATGTTGTCCTTTATAAGAGTTACCTTGGTCATGGTGTCCCTTTACAGCAATAAAACCCTAACTAAGACACCATGTCTGGCTTTTGAATAAGCTGGAAGGCAGTCCCAGTCTCTATAGCAGGCAGATGTATGCTTGGACATCTAGTACAAACAACGATGGTATTGCAGATCTGGAAACACCTGATGTACCTTTGTGTTTCCCAAACCCATGGTGAAGCTTCCTATTGCTACAGAAGTGAGACACTGGCAGGCACGGGGCGGGGCTCGTAGGCACGGGGCGGAGCTTGCAGGCACGGGGCGGGGCTCGCAGCCACTGCTCATTACGGGTGAGATTATTCAGGATCTGGACTTTGGTGCTAATCAGGTGGCTTCTTTAAAATCTCCCAGGGGAAAAATGGAGTCCTGATCCAGCTAGGGAGGTTCTGCAGAGCTGAAGAGCCTGGAATCTTCATCTGAAGCACATCTGTCTGTGTAGTCAGGGAACTTCCCTGTTATCCAGCTGCAGATGCCTGCGTTAATCTGGTTTATCATCTACCGAGTTACCTTGTGAATCTCTACCTTGCTGCAACGCTTCCCTCCTCAGTCATCCTGGCATATATACATTTTTTTTTTTTTTTTTTTTTTGGAGAGAGGAAGACTTAGTGAGAAGACAGCCAGTGAGTGCCAAGATAGCTCAGAATTCCAAAGAGATTAAAAAATAAAAATGGCAGTCTGGGTGTGGTGGCACACACTTTTAACCTCAGCATTGGGGAGGCAAAGGCAGTCTGTGAGTTCAAGGCCAGCTTGGTCCAGGAGAGCCAGGGCTAATACAAAGAGAAATACTATCTCAAAAATAAAATAAAATAAAAATAGCAAACTTGAACGGGAATCCCATTTAAGTCTCAGAACTGCTTCTCATTAGTCTGTTATGGAAATGCATATGCAGATTATATTCAGATTAGAGGGCTGCCACGTGACTTCAGTGTTGAGCTGTGGAATGGCTCATGAGAAAGCTGAGAAGAAAACACAGGGAAGGCGACAACATTGTGTTTGGATGTCTCAGGATCTGCACATGTGACTTTAAAGGCAGTGGCTCGGTATGCTAGCCAAATACAAGACTCGTCTGGGATCTTGCCAGGTCTGCCATACCTGGCCAATACTCTAGGGCCCTGATTTAATTGGAGGGGTCAGGGCACTCAGGTGCTGGGTTTTTTTGTTTGTTTGTTTGTTTGTTTTGTTTTGTTTTGTTTTTGTAAATGTTTGTTTTTTGCTTGCTTTTTTTTTTTTAAATAGCTTTGCCTATTGATTCTAACATACAGCAAATGCTGTCTGGAGCTTCTGCTTGTGAGGGGAGGTCAGGAGGAGCAAGAAAGGAAGGACTCTGTCTTTATGTACCCAGGGACAAGGTCAGGGTGGCAGAAAAGTAGTCAGGAAAGGAGAACACACACACACACACACACACACACACACACACCTCTGAAGGTGGTAGGTGGTAGGGATGTATGATCTCCTGTGTCTTTAGCAGATGCTTGTACACAGAGGTGGAGCGGTGTGGGAGGCTGCTCCGTTAAGGAGCATGAGATGTGTTTTGGGACTTGGGAGCCTGAGGCTTGGAAGGCAAGGAGGGGCAAGGCTCTGGGTGGCGGCAGAGTATAGGTGGCAGGAAGTGTTTTAGGGATTTGGAGTGGGAAAGGCTACAGTGTATCCAAATGCTAGCAGAACTGATTCATATGAGAGGCGGTGGAGGGGCTAGAAAGCCTGATCAATTGTCCGAAGTTCCTAGGAGGAAGAGAAGGGGAGGGCTGGATCCACCCATTCTGTGCAGTGTTGGGCTTCTGTAGGAAAGCAGCGTAGGGGGCGGGAGGGTGCCAAGAGCATTCCTCCACATACAGGGGTCTCTAAACAGCTTCAAGGACACCTGGCCTCAGCACACTTGCTAGGTTTCCTTTTCTTTCTCCTCTCTTCCTCCACGTGGTGGCAGATGTGGAGCTGCCAGCCTGATGAGGGTTTGCTCTTGAGGGCCCAGCTACCCTGACTCCTGAATCATGTTCCCCAGTGATGTCCCATGAATTAGCCAGCGCTTGCCCCACAGCTTGGACCCCGTGTTAGTGATGATTCTCCTGAGGAGTAGAACTAACCGGATGAATATAATCAAATGATATATAATTTATGAGAGTGGCTTATCGTCTGTGGTCCAACTATTTCAATAACGGCTGTCTCCCAACAGAAGATCTAAGATCTAAGAATACACTAGTTGTTTGGTCCATGAGGTGGGATGTCTCAGCTGGTCTTCAGTATATGCTGCAATCCAAAAGAAGTAAGCTGAAGGAATGAACTCACTAGGGAGAGTGAGGGCAAGCAGACAAAGAGCAAAAGCTTCCTTCTTGGGCTGGTGAGATGGCTCAGCGGTTAAGAGCACCGACTGCTCTTCCAAAGGTCCCGAGTTCAAATCCCAGCAACCACATGGTGGCTCACAACAATCTATAACAAGATCTGACTCCCTCTTCTAGAGTATCTGAAGACAGCTACAGTGTACTTACACATAGTAAATAAATAAATCTTAAAAAAAAAAAAAACTTCCTTCTTCCATTCTCTTTATACAGAAGGCCACCAGAAGAGTGTGGCCCATATTTAAGATGGGTCTGCAAACCTCACATGACCAAAACTTAGGGTAGGTCTTCCTACTTCAAATGATCCAATCAAAAAGAAATAAAAATCCCTTAGAAGTGTACCCAGCAGTTTGGGTTTTAGTTAATTCCAGATGTAGTCAAGTTCACAACAGAGACTAGCCATTGCAGGTCCTAAAAGATAGCCAGGAGGCTACAGTCTGGCCTCAATCTCCTGTCCCCAGCCTTATGCCTGTGAGGTTTGACCTTACTAGAAGGTAGACTCCAGATCCCATGTGATTGAGAACTGGCCACTCTGCCTCATGCAAGTCCCTCAGGTCTTGAGTTTTGACATTTCCTCCTTGGAAATCTAAAGAAGGGAGAGCACTGTTAGTCATCGAGCTGAGCACTGAGTCACCCATGCCTGACACCACAACTTCGGTAGGACTTGCCCTCTGAGCCTCATGTGTTGGGAGGCCACACTCGGCTGGTAGGCAGCATCAGGACCACTGCTCCTGGTGGAAGCCTCTATGGGTATGCAGGGAGGTGGACTCCTCCCTTGCCCAGCAGTTGGATGCCATCCTTCCTGTTCAGTTCGAGCTAGAAGCGAAGCTGAAGACAGTCACTGGTTCTCATGTTTGTGGTCAGCCAGCTGCAAGCCAGAGCAGTGACTGGGTCTATTGCTTCCCAGCTTGTGTAGAGGGCCTCTTCCCTTTGAATCTCCATCTCCTAACGCCCTCACAAGACAGATTTCAAAGTGAAAAGGTAAATGAAGGTAAGCCAGGGCCTCCTTCCTCATGATGGGGTCTGTTTGGGTCAATCTAAGTCTTGTTTCCTTTCCAGCAAACATGGTCACCTTGCAGTTTCTCCAATGTTGTGTGCCACCAGCGCCCCCTTTCACACACAGTTCTCTGATGTCTCCGTGGTAACAGCGCTTCCTCCAAATGCCTCCCACAGCTTCTGCCCTAAGTTGAAAGCAGGACTCCACTTGCCAATGTTTTTTCTTTGTTTTCTTTTTTTTTTTAATTTATTTTTTTATTAGGTATTTTCCTCGTTTACATTTTCAATGCTATCCCAAAAGTCCCCCATACCCACCCACCCCCAATCCCCTACCCACCCACTCCCCCTTTTTGGCCCTGGGGTTCCCCTGTACTGGGGCATATAAAGTTTGCAAGTCCAATGGGCCTCTCTTTGCAGTGATGGCCGACTAGGCCATCTTTTGATACATATGCAGCTAGAGACAAGAGCTCCGGGGTACTGGTTAGTTCATATTGTTGTTCCACCTATAGGGTTGCAGTTCCCTTTAGCTCCTTGGGTAATTTCTCTAGCTCCTCCATTGGGGGCCGTGTGATCCATCCAATAGCTGACTGTGATCATCCACTTCTAATATTTGCTAGGCCCCGTTCTTTGTTTTCTGAACTGTTTGTTGTTCAAAATCTACTCCAGCCATGCTACCACCATTCCTAGGTTGAGAAATAGTCAGGGACGGGAACAGCGACTGCTGTCAAGAGCCTTCTGGAGTCTGCCATCCACATGTGGCTCTGCTGAGTATCTGTAAACCAGGCACCTTCCAGTGTGTCTGCCTGACATCTGCTCAGTGCCAGGCAGGGCAAAGCAACTCAAACTTATGTGCAGAGCAAACAACTGACTGCTTAACCCTCCCTACAAGCAAGACATTTGGACCAAGAGTGGGGTTTAACATTCTGCTGATGGTACAGACCATCAAGCCTGCTCCTAACCCCTATGACAAGCATAGGCGAAAGCACCAGCTTCAAACACATCTTCAAGTACTCTCTCTTGCAGGGGATGCTGTCAGCTCCTGACTCTGGATGAGGCCCCAGGCTGACTGGTTGGACCGGCCTTCACACCCTCCTTTCCCCTGTTCTGGCTGTTCTTTCTTTTTAACCAACTATGCCCAAAGACAGTGACTCTCTTGGGATCCTGTGAAGGAGAGATTTGCTGGGGCAGGGTAGTTGTGGGTAGGGGTTCTTCTGGGTTGTTCTTTTGTGGAAGATCTGAGGGGAAAAAATATCCTCTCTTGTGGTATTACAATGCTCTGCTGAGGCTTTCTGAGTGGCTGGCTGGGCCTTCTTCGTGCCAAGGTAGTCTAAGGATGGGGGGATTCTCACAAAGTATAGGCTTTCTCAAAGGAGCCTTCTAAGAGGGGCAAACACAAATGCTGATCTTTTTTTTTTAAATGTTCAGCATCCTTTTTTTTTTAATTTATTCATTTATTCATTATATGTAAGTACACTGTAGCTGTCTTCAGACGCACCAGAAGAGGGCGCCAGACCTCATTACGGATGGTTGTGAGCCACCATGTGGTTGCTGGGATTTGAACTCAGGACCTTCGGAAGAGCAGTCAGTGCTCTTACCCGCTGAGCCATCTCCCCAGCCCACAAATGCTGATCTTTAAGGCTTGACTTGGAAGTTGTATTCTAGCACATTCTATCGTCAAAGTCAACGACAGCCCGACTTAATGGAAAGACAAATATCTCTATCTTATCTCTCTGTGGAAAGAGTAGCAAGGGATTCACAACCATCATGTTGAGCCTGACTTGGTTGAACCAGAAGTGAGAGCGAGCCATGGACTCACATCCTGAAGGCCTTTCTCTTGGGAACATTGCCAGACCGGTGTCTAACCTGCCACTACAGGCTAGACATGCTAATTTGAGGCTAGACTGCATGGTTGGAAGACTCCTGGATAAAATGAAGCTTGCCATGCTTTTCTCCCGGTGGTACCTGCACGCGCCGTGAAACAACTCGCTCTAGAAGGTCATGGAGGTGGTGAACACCTGCTGAGAGTGCCCTTGTCACCTCAAGCTAACTTCAGGAAAGGTTGTGCACTGATATCCTCCACCATGCCTTAAATTTGCTTCCTGTCTTTGCATGTCATCGCCAGGGTCTTGGAGTGAGGGTAGCAATTTTATGACTACAAGGAGAAGGTTTATAGACTCACAGAAGAGAGAGGAAAAGCCCTGGTGTTGTTTGGCTGCTGGGCCAGCACTACGCTGAGGCGGGAGGTCCTGAGTGGGTAAGAGAGGAAACACAGGCAAAGGAGCGCATGGATACATTCATGTCTTCCTCCTCTGGACTGTGGGTGTGATGTAAATAGAATTTTGAAGTTCCTGGCTTGAGTTCCCTTCCATGATGGACCATAACTTGAAATTGCAAGCTCCCCTTAAGTTCCTTCCTTCCTTCCTTAAAAAAACAAAAAACAAAAAAACAAACAAAAAAAACCCAAGCTGGGCATGGTGACACACGCCTTTAATCCCAGCACTTGGGAGGCAGAGGCAGGCAGATTTCTGAGTTCGAGGCCAGCCTGGTCTACAAACCTGTCTCCAAAAAAACAAAAACAAAAAACAAACAAACAAACACACACACACAAAAACAAAAACAAACAAAAACCCACAGGTTTTCACTGTGTGGCCCTGGCTGTCCTGGAACTCACTCTGTTGACCAGGTTGGCCTCAAAGTAAGAGATCTGCCTGCCTCTGCTTCCCTGTGCTGGGATGATAGGCATGTGCCACCACCGCCTGTGGTGGTTTTTCTCAGGGTGCTTTATCACAGCAACAGAAACGAAGCTAAGCTGGGATCCTGAGAGATGCTGACCTTTCTCTCCTTCTGTGACTTCTTTTTTTTTTAAATCCTTCTAATGCTGTCTTTTGCAGGGCAGGAAAAAAATTCATTGTTAATTTTCCTCCACAGATCAAGCTTTGGGTCTTATATCTAAAATCGTATTGCCAAATGCAAGAGCATTTTAGCTTCCTCTTAGATTAGATTACAGAAATTGAATAGCTTTATGTTTTACACTTAGCTCTTTGACACGTTTTTAATTAAGTTTTGGGAGAAGTATAGTGCTTGTTTGGTATGGGTTCTCTTATCTCTTTCTTTACTCTGCATGCTGATATGTCCAATTGAGCAGGCACTGTCTGTTGACAAGGCAATCTAGTCTTTGTTCGGTCGGTTTTGTTCCTTTGAAAAAGATCAACCAGCTGCTTTGGTCCGGGTCTATTTTTGGGCCCTCCATTCTAGTCCATTGGTCTGTTTAGTCTTCACCAAGACTGTACTGTCTTGGCCACTGTAGCATCATCTTAAGACTTAAAGTTAACTAACATCAGCCAGCCAGGCTTACCCTCCAGGGTTCTGTTTTAGGGTGAGCTTTCCCCTTTCATGTCAACTTCAGAGCCACTTTGTTGGTGTCACAAATGGTTTCCTAGGGCTTTGTTGACCTGATAGGTTACGTCGAGAAGTGCTGCTTAGACAACCATCTTCCCACTTATGTTAGTGTTGCCTTTTTAGCTTTTCTTTGCTTTCTTTCCACACCATTTGTAGCTTCTTTTGAATCATGTTTCTGTTTTTATTTTATTTTCTATATTATGAGTGCTTTGCCTTCACATATATCTGTGAGCCGTGTGTGCGCCTGGTACCTAAGAGGCCAGAAGAGGGCATTAGATCCCCTGGAACTGGAATTACAGATGGTTGGGAGCCACCAGGTAGGTGCTGGGAGTCAAACCTGGGGCTTCTGGGAGAGCAGTCAGTGATCTTAACCACAGAGACATCGTTCCAGTCCCCAGTTTTATAGTTTCTTGTGTGTAGATACTGAGTCTACTGTTGATGTTTATAGCTGATAGAATAGTCCATTTTTGTTGCTCTAACAAAATATCTGAAATTTGGTACTTTACAAAAATAAAAAATAAAAGGCTTATTGATTTCATATTTTTAGGGGCTGGAAGTATAAAGTCGGGCTGTCTTGTCTGTTCAACCTCCAATGAGGGCCTCCTTGACTACACATGGCGGCAGGTAGCATCGCGGTGGGAATAGGTGCAAGAGAGGGAAAGTGCAGGGTGATACATGAAGACAAAGATGTGAAGGCTTGCTCTAAGGTTGTTCTGTGGGATAAGCATCAATTGTTTCCAAGTGTGAAGCCCCTAATGGCCTCCATACTCGACAGGATCCATCTACTAAAGAGTCCCCCACTTCTCATCATTGTCCCGCTAGGACCAGGTCTCCTATACACAACCTCTGGGTACAAACCACACCAAACCATAGCACCTAAGGGTCTTGCCCGCCTCTTTCTTTCTTTCTTTCTTTCTTTCTTTCTTTCTTTCTTTCTTTCTTTCTTTCTTTCTTTCTTTCTTTCTTTCTTTCTTTCTTTCTTCCTTCCTTCCTTCCTTCCTTCCTTCCTTCCTTCCTTCCTTCCTTCCTTTCCCTCCCTCCCTCCCTCCCTCCCTCCCTCCCTCCCTCCCTCCCTCCCTCCCTCCCTCCCTCCCTCCCTCCCTCCCTCCCTCTCTCTCTCTCTCTCTCTCTCTCTCTCTCTCTCTTTCTTTCTTTCTTTCTTTCTTTCTTTCTTTCCCTTCCTTTCTTCCTTCCTCCCTCCCCCCTCTCTCTCTTTCTTTCTATCCTTCTTTCTTTCTCTTTCTCTCTTTCTCTCTCTCATTCTTTTTAAAGATTTATTTAGTTATTTTATATGAGTACACTATAACTGTCCTCAGACACACCAGAAGAGGGTATGGAGTCCCATCACAGATAGTTGTGAGCTACCATGTGGTCGCTGGGAATTGAACTCAGGACCTCTGGAAGAGCAGTCAGTGCTCCTAACCGTTGAGCCATCTCTTTAGCACCCTTCCTCTTTATTTCCTTCCTTCATCCTCCCCCCTCACCCCATTCCTTCTTTCCTTCCTACCCACCTCTCTGTTTTTACAGAGACAGGGTCTCATGTAGTCCCAGCTTGTGTCTTGAATTGCCGTGTAGCTGAGGGTGAGATTGAGCTTCTGAGCCTCCAGTTATCACCTCCCAGGTGCTGGGATTGGAGGGATACACCACCATGTGTTTGTCATGTTTGCATGTGTCATGGTGTGTAAGTGTGGAAGCCCGTGCTGTGGTGTATATCTCTATTAGGGTTTCATTGCTGTGAAGAAACACCCTGACCACAGCAACTCCTATAAAGGCAAACATTTAACTGGGGCTGAGCTTCCAGTTTCAGAGGTTTAGTCCACTATCATCATGGTGGGAAGCATGGCAGCATGCAGTCAGACATGGCGCTAGAAGAGCCAAGAGTTCTATATCTTGATTCACAGGCAGAAGGGAGAGGTGTGTGTTCCGAGGGGAGGGGGAAACACAGAGCAAGAGTGAGTCAAACCTAGCTGGGCATAGTGGTGCAAACCCAGCACTCAAAGAGCTGAGGCAGAATAGTCACAAGTTCCAGGCCAGCCTGGACTACCTAGAGAGACCCTGTCTTGGATGATGGCAAAGAGCCAACCAGGTAAGTATAGCAGACTTGGAGTAGAGAGGAGGCTAGGGAAACTGGGTCTAGGGTCTTTGACTGTCTGGGAGAGACTAGGGTCACAATCTAGCAACATCTTCCTCGTCTCCAAGCCAGAAGACTGCAAGAGTTCACGTCCCTTCCTGACATCATCTGCAGCAGACTGGAGTTTGAGGACTTCTGTGAGCAAGCACAGTTTGTCCCCCTCTGTGAAATTTCAAGTTCAAGGTGAAGCCGACTCAGACATTCGAGAAAACACACAGACTCCAGCTGCACAAGAGGGAAGAGGAGAGGGAGGGCTTGATGGGACAGAAGTGTGCGTCAAAGACATAGAGCTGGCCTTGGCAGAAGCAGAAGCATAAAGACATAATGACAAAGGTGCCTGGCTGGAGGTAGCAATGGAGCCATCTGAAAATGAGGACCTCGTTATTATTTTGTTGTTTCAGAAGGGTAGCTGAGACTTGGTTTGGAGTTTGTGCTCCTTCTATTATTAATGAAGTTATGGCTCCTCACTGAATGGAAATAAAAGCAGAGAGAATATAAACCTGTCAGAAAAGAGAATACGCTCCAGAAAAAAACAATTTGCTGAGGAGAAACTGGAGGGACTGAGAAGGGGTGGGTCCCGCTGTGCCATTTAACTGTCACCAGAAAGGGCCCTTGACCAGTGCCAGACAGGCGTGTTTGTTTTGTGTGCTGCCCTGACAGTGTGCCATATACTTCTGGTTTAAGACACTGCACCTGCTTCATCTCACAGTTATAAAGGCCAGAGAGCCAAAATCAAAATGTCCTCAGGTGCTTGCTCCCCTAAAGCTCTGGGTGACAACTCTTTGCCTCTCCAACACTTGGCTGTGTTTTCTGCCATCGGGTGCCGTTTCCTTCCAGACAATCCAGCATGATCTCATCTCAAGATCCTTAGCACCTGCAGAGACCTTTTCCCCAAATATGGTTCCATTCCCAGGTTCTGAGGTTGGGACATTTGAGAGTCACCCTTCAACCCAGCTCCACCAAGCAGGTAACCTTGTAAGCTGTTCTTCAGTTTGGTTTTGCTTCATTATTTATAAACTGTACTGGGAATCTCTGGTCAAGAAGTAGCTTTTATGTCCTCCGGGGGTTATAGGAGAGCTTCCTTTCTGGTATGGCTTCGGAGATGGGTCAGAAAGCTGCTGTCTCGGAGATGAGAGTCCTTGCCAGAGAACAAGGTGCAAGGCTGGAGTGAAGAGCTGGGGAGACTCAAGTGGCGGCTCTGCTGCTCAGGCGGGTTAGGGAGGGTTAGGGAAAGAGCCGTAATGTTACTTAGACTGACTGCTTTTGCCTTCATCCTGAACCCGCAGGAACCTTTGTTAATCCAGAATCGCGTGCAATAGCAGTCGATGGTCCCACCCCCTCCACACCAGGTCCACACATGCAGGTGCACATCAGCAGGGCACATTGATGACAAGATGCATTTCAGGGGTGCAGATGGCTTTAGAGAACATGAACCACTTTGCTGGGCAGTATGGAGTGTCAGGGAGCCCCCCACCCCCAGCCTCAGGAAATCTCAAGAAACAAGGAGCAAGAACAAGGCAGGAGTGGGAATCATAGGCCATGATGGTCTAGAGGAGCTTTTAAAAAATGGGTGGGGGACCCTAAATGGGAGGGAGGCCAGGCTCCTCGTGCAGTGTTCCTCCTGGCTCCCGAGGCGTGGGAAAGCTAGAACTTGATTTCCTCAGGCAGAGCAGAGTCAGGAGCAGACACCTTCGGGCCTGCTTGCCCATGTTTGTTTTGGCTGAGGGCTTCACGGGCCTTTTTTGAAGCTGGTTCCATCAGTGCAAATCTGGAGGAATCAGGACACGGATCACAGAGGAGCTGAAGGGGCCTCAGATGGGGAACTGGAGGTGGTCCTCCCTTGAAAGATGGTGAATGAATCGCCGCTCCAGCCCAAGAACCAGAGAGGGCCAGGATCTGAGCTAAAACCCTCCAGGACATGCAAGTTCTCAAAGCCACTCAGCCCTTCGTGCCTGGGGTATGCTTCAGTGCTGGAGGACACACACTGATCTTTCCAGTGTCCAGGAGCTCGGGACAACAACCCTAGGCATCCCTAGACTGTGCCCCACCCCTCTCAAGCCTGTAATTCCTGATCTTGATTCAGTGCCAACCCCCTACCACTGTCAGCTAGACTCGGACACTCCCAGGCCCTGTTCCACACAGATGCTGGTGGGTCACGTGTCCCCCAGCTGAAGGCCTCCCCCATCCACCTCCACCATCTGCTGAGGCCCCATAATTATTCCAAGGCTCTGTGCAGCCTCACTTGGAGGGAAGAGCTCGTGTAGCCTTGTAATGTAAGCCAGGCCTGAGGCGGCTCGGGCAGGGGGTCCCCAGCTGGGTAATGAGTCTTTCGCTGAGGTGGCCTAAGTCGGGTCTATCTGAGCACCTCATGGAGGACAGCATCTTCTCTGTATCGCCATTTCTGCTCCCCAAATCCTTCCAAACACAGGGTCAGAGGGCTGCCTTGGACTGGTTTCCCACGTGGGAGAGTGCGGACACCCTACGTAGGGCCTTGTGGTGGAGAAGAATGGGGCTGCTGGTCTGTCTTTGCTGGGGTTGTCTTTCTAAAGGAGTGGGGTAGCTCCCCACCCCCACTCCTCCTAAACCTGCTGAGTTGCCCTCATCTCCCCTTCCTGGAGCCTGGGCCCCACAAAGGGGTGGGGGTGGGGGCTTGGCTGGGGAGCCCAGAGCTGTGGGCCAGGCCTCATTGTGCCGGGTCTAGGGAGCTGCCTTCTTTACTTTTGCAGACTGCTAGTCAGTCTCAGTCCCCACCCAATGTCATCAAGCCCAAGCCCAGCCCTCTTTGCTACCCCTCAGTAAGGTGAGGATCATCTCCCCCAAACCCCATATTCTCTGGGCTTCTCATCATCATTTGGCATGTTTGTTTTCTGGTGTAAACTGTGAAGATGCCGTTGCGGATTTCTGTGTGTGCCAAACCTGGCACCTAGTAGGAGCTTTAAGAGCCAGTTGAGGAGAGAAATGAGCTAGGGAAAGAGGGACCAGACGTGATGAGAGGTAAGAGACTTGGCTTGTGTATGAGTATTGTGTCTGTGAGGCTTCCCTGGGTGTTTGGGTGGCCTGTAGTGGTGTGTGCTGTTGCTGAGTTGTGGAGTGGGGCTGACTAATTTGGGTAATAGGGTCAGCTGTGTTGTCCTGTCAAGACCCTGCTGGCTCAGGAAGATCAGGGTGAACCCGAGATCAAGGACCACTGTCAGAGAGATGGTGGCCTCCTGGCAGCAGGGCCTTTGAGCAGCTCCTAAGGCAACGGAGGAGGAGTGTGAAGGGCACTGTGCTATGGCTCTTCTAGCGTAGACCAGTGCCCAGGGCTCCCTCTCTGGCTCTCACACTCAGTGGTGGAGAAACGAAGCTGGACCCCATGTCCTTGGGAAAGAGTCAACGACAGCTGGGAGACATCCAGCGGCCAGGCCTCTGCCCAGCAGCTTAGCCCGACATCCATTCCCAGTGAGGAACTTGGTGCAGGGTGGGACTGGGTGTGAGTGGGGTTGGGTCACAGAAAGGTCTGGGTTGGTGGGAACTTCAGAATAACCTTAGAAACAAGCTTCAGGGCAGAGGTAGAGAAGGGAGGTCTCCGTGGGGTTTGGGGGGGGGGAGCTTGCCAGACTTCATAGTACAGAAAGTGCAAGTGTGGCTCACAGCAGGGGAGGCTTGGGTCTTGTTCTCCAGTCTGTGGGGCTACTTGACAGGCCCAGCCTAACTTTCCTGCTCAGCTTCCATTCCTGTAACTCCTGGGACTAGAAGGAGGGTCACCATTGAAAATTGGGTGGAAGGCTTTTCCCACCAACCCTGAAAATGGGGAGTAGGGACCAGAATCTCTCATGGCCTCAGCAGACCCCTCAGACACCCAGCATCTTCCCTGCAGATGCTTGTCCTGGCCATAATGTCTTGTGACACTTTATCTAAGTGCTGCCTGGAAACCTGTCACTGACTGTTTCCTTCTGGGGCATCAAGGGAAGCCCACCGAGCAAGCCATGGGCAGGGCAGGGCTGTGTAGAGGGGCTCCTGCTTCGAGCAGCAAGAACACAGCTTATGAAATTACAGGGAATTCAAAGCAGCCGGCATCGCCTGCTGTCTGGTTTCATTACTGGAAATGGCCTCCTCTGAGGGAGGTTTGTTCTGATAACTTAGCAGATCAAGATCTGACACCCTTCATTAGCACTTTGACATTGATGGAGAAGACCAATCCTAGAAGCAGGCAATGGGAAGGAATTGGCTCAGAGGGAGAAAAGCCAGCACCTCCCCATGCTAGGAAGAGGAAGAGTCTACAGGAGATGCTCTTGCAGGTGATTTTTAGTCTTCTTGGATGGGGAGTCAGGGTTATCAGGAGAGCAGCTGAACCCCTCTCCCCTTTCAGCCACTTCCCTGTCTTCTACCCACTGTGGCTCAGTCTACCCTCCAATCCTTGTAGGCTTATCCTTAAAAAGGCACCTTAAAAAGGCACCTCTTTCAAGAGTTCCTTTTCTCATCACCCTAAGCATCTAATGACGAAATCAGACACCCTCAATCTACTGGGATAGAAAGTGCTTCTAACCTCCTGGCTACTTACAGGTCTCTTCCCAGGCCTCCCACGAGTACAACCCCTGACTTACAAAAACTTCCTAACCATTCTGTAAAAACAAAACAAAACAAAACCGACTTAGGCTGTACCTTGATAGCTGTTCTGGCGGACGGATGGGGGAGGGGTGGCTTCAAAAGGCCCTGCCCACACCCAGCAAGCTGCTGCCCTTGCCTCCTATGTTAACGGAGCTGTGTGACACAGGGTGAGTTGCTTGGCTTCACTGTGCATCCATCCTTTGCTTAAGTCCAAACTGGAGGTACAGCTTGCTGTGAGGATTAAACGGAATGATGCATTAGGGGGTTGGGAGCGTGTAAGGATTATGATATGATTGGTGGTTCTGAGGACCCTAGGCAAATTGCTTGTGTTCTTCCACCGGAAGCCTTTCACTCCGTGTGGCAGGAGGAGGTAGAACCACGTGTCCATAGCGTGCCTAACACCCAAGGGCTCACCAAGCAGGGGCCACCGTGGCTACTGGCGAGGGCAGCTCGGCGCTGGTGTAGTGGAGTCCTGGGATACTGTAGCTGCACCAGGTTCTTGGACTCCTCCACAAGTGTGTAGAGACAGGAATGAGGAACGTGATCCGTCCCAGCAGCCCCCGGGGGAGCCAGACCATATCTGGTATCTGGTATGTTTCTCTGGAATGATTTTGGGGGAATTCACCAAAGTTGGAACTTAAGACATGGACTGCCGGTAACCCCCGAAACACAGGGATGTGGCGCTGCCCGTGTGCATACCCCCCACAAGGGGACTTGGTGCCCGGGGTGGGAGTCAGCTTACACAGCACAGCGCCGGCTGCCTGGGCCCGCCCTTGAATGGCCGTGAACTTGTTTTTCCACGTCATTTGCTCTCAAATGTACTATCAGAGCTGGGCGACGCTAACACAGCGGCTCAGGTCCTTCCTCGTAACAAGCGATTGTGTGTTCTTTAGAGGTGGCTGAAGGGGAGGAGGGGGGCCTGGCCTCAAGGAGGTGGGGAAAGGGAAACAAACCTGCCTCACAGTGAGCGTGCGTGTCCTGGGGCCAGCTCCCCCCAAAGCACATGCCATTTCTGTCCCTGGAAGGGGTTAAAGGCCTCCTGGAGTCAAAAACAAGCAGGTGTCCCACCGTGCCAGAGACCGCTGCCTAAACTGCTTCCAGCTTTCCCCCCTTCTGCAATACGTCTGTGATCAGCCACGGGACAGAGGCGCCAGCAGCCTGCCTCTGACAGGCATCGGGTTAGCTCGCTCCCACTCGGGTGGTGCGCCCAGGATATAAATCCAGGCTCGAGCCCCTGCTGTGTTCCTCTCCCTACGCACCCGGGGTGGGGGGTGGGGTGGGGGGGGAACAGAGTTTCCTTCCAAAGACCTTTCTTTTATCTGAAGCCTCACAGCCCAGCAGGCTGCACTTGGTGGAGCCAGTCACAGCAGCTGAAGCCAGCAAGCAGGCTCAGCAAGGAGAGGCTCACTTGCTAGGGTGAGAAGGGCAGGTGTTGCCAGCCCTGGAGAAGAAGGCCCCCGGTGGGCATCAGCTCTTGGTGTCATTACAGGGGAACCCTCTGGCCACTGTAGAAGGCACCATGTGGGTCCCAGGGTATCATCGGTTCTGGTTCCACTGGGGGCTGCTGTTGCTGCTGCTCCTCGAGGCTCCCCTTCGAGGCCTAGCACTGCCACCCATCCGATACTCCCATGCGGGCATCTGCCCCAACGACATGAACCCCAACCTCTGGGTGGATGCCCAGAGCACCTGCAAGCGAGAGTGTGAAACAGACCAGGTGAGTGAGATTCCTGAAGCCTAAGATGGACCACTTGAGTGGGTTGGTGATGGTATGGGAGCTATGGTGGAGGGGGGTGGGGACGAACAACGACTCAGGAGTGACTCCGGGAACATACAGGGACACAGACGCTGCCAACCTAGAGACAAACAGGGCTTGAGTCTGCCTATCACAGCTGAGGCCTAGAAGAAGAGGGTGTAGTATTCAAATCCATCTCTGAGTACTCTCCTCTTTGTGTTTGTCGAGGGCTGCTGTGGGCTAGCACGGTACAAGGCACGCAGCATGGGATAACATGGCAGCATAGTGGATGTTCAGCTGCCTACTCACAGGTAGAGGATGGATGCTCACACAGAGTGATGCCAGAGCCGGGGAAGGACAGGTTGGCTTGGAAATATATCTGTTTGACACATTGTTGCAATTAGTTTCACCAGGCTTCTAGGCTCTTCCTCAGGTTTGAACTCAGCCATACAGTAATGAGACTACTGGGCAGACTGAGCAGGAGCCAATCTGTACACGCAGTCTAAGTCTCCTGGGAGGGAAATGAACTGACTTATCACCTCTCTGGATCTTCAGTATTCCCACATGCTCCTCCCTCGTGGATGCTGCTGTAGTCAAGAGCCACCTCCAGACAGTTCTTCCCTGGCTGCCAGATGGGTTCTTCTAAGAGCCATCCTTGTTCACTCCTGCCCATTGGTTTATCATAGTACTCGTGCCTGATCTAGGTGTGGCCACTACCAGGCTGGCCATCTCTGAGGATAGCTCAGAGTCTCCCAGGGCTCTGGGTGTGGGTTAGGCATCACTAACAAACATGGGAGAGCCTGGTGCTTCTAGAAGTAGCTGGTCACATTGAGAAAGCATGAGGCTTCCCATAGAGAGAATGGATGCTGCCTCACATTCTCTGGGGACCATTCTCAAGCCTCTTAAGACAGATGCTTCAGTGGTGCACAGTGGTAGGATGCTGCAGTGGTACACAGTGGTAGGATGCTCTAGTGGTACACAGTGATAGGATGCTCTAGTGGTACACAGTGATAGGATGCTCTAGTGGTACACAGTAGTAGGATGCTGCAGTGGTACACAGTGATAGAATGCTCCAGTGGTACACAGTGGTAGGATGCTCCAGTGGTACACAGTGATAGGATGCTCTAGTGGTACACAGTGATAGGATGCTCTAGTGGTACACAGTAGTAGGATGCTGCAGTGGTACACAGTGGTAGGATGCTGCAGTGGTACACAGTGGTAGGATGCTCTAGTGGTACACAGTGGTAGGATGCTCTAGTGGTGCACAGTGATAGGATGCTCTAGTGGTACACAGTAGTAGGATGCTGCAGTGGTACACAGTGATAGGATGCTCTAGTGGTGCACAGTAGTAGGATGCTGCAGTGGTACACAGTGGTAGGATGCTGCAGTGGTACACAGTGATAGAATGCTCTAGTGGTACACAGTGGTAGGATGCTCCAGTGGTACACAGTGATAGGATGCTCTAGTGGTACACAGTGATAGGATGCTCTAGTGGTACACAGTGATAGGATGCTCTAGTGGTACACAGTAGTAGGATGCTGCAGTGGTACACAGTGGTAGGATGCTGCAGTGGTACACAGTGGTAGGATGCTCTAGTGGTACACAGTGGTAGGATGCTGCAGTGGTACACAGTGGTAGGATGCTGCAGTGGTACACAGTGGTAGGATGCTCCAGTGGTACACAGTGGTAGGATGCTGCAGTGGTACACAGTGGTAGGATGCTGCAGCGGTACACAGTGGTAGGATGCTGCAGTGGTACACAGTGATAGGATGCTCTAGTGGTGCACAGTGGTAGGATGCTGCAGTGGTACACAGTGGTAGGATGCTGCAGTGGTACACAGTGATAGGATGCTCTAGTGGTACACAGAGTAGGATGCTACAGTGGTACACAGTGGTAGGATGCTGCAGTGAGTGGTACACAGTGGTAGGATGCTGCAGTGGTACACAGTGATAGGATGCTCTAGTGGTACATGGTGTGGGGATAAAGGAACAGGGAAAGTGGCAACTCTCCCATCCAAGAGCTCATGCCATCAGAAGTCTGCCTTTGGAGAATCTTTTCCCCTGATACGAGCTAGTCTGAAATCCGGTGGGATTTAGGACCAGTAGGACTCTGGCTGGCTTTTCATGTTGTCTGGAGAAGGCACCTGAGGGCAGCTCAAGATCCACCTAGAATAGATACATTGTAACTCCTAAAGTGAAAGTACTCTAACTATTCCCTCCAGCGTTCCTTCACCTGGTCCCCAAGGGCTCTGATTCCCGAGTGTCCAGCCACCCCTGGACCTCTGGGCCCTGATGGAATTGCCTGGAAGAGAAGCCATCAGGTCGAAGAGCAGGTTTTCCTGTTCACAGGTCGCTGTGTCCCTGTCTACCCTCCATTCTAAAATTCTCTCTCCCTTGAACCTCAGCTCTGGATGTGACCCATCTCTGTCCTCAAGCTTCCCCTGTTGTGGCCCAGAAGCCTATGCCAAACAAGGGCTTCAAAACAAAGTCCTTATTCTGAACTGAAGGGGGGAGAAGAGTAAACAAGTCGAGCCGCCCAGCAGCTCCACACAGCCGTGTGGGGGGTGTTTTCCCCCTCTTAGCCCATGTGGAATGTCAGAAAGGCTGAAATCAAAGTGGGAAGGACAAGAGGCCAGTGTGGTGGGGACTAATTCACACAGTCACTACCTGGTGGAGGATTAGCAGCCCAGCCAGCTGCCCAGCCACACGGTGTGACATTGTGCAAAGCACCACATGCAATCCGCATTTGTGTCGGCTCCAGTTGGCATGTGCTAATTTCGAAGAATTAGAGTACAGCCTTGCATGACTCCACAGAAGTCAGAGGCGGATTACAGACTGGCAAGGTTTGCTGACACCACACAAGAGGACTTTACTTTTTTTTTTTTTTTTTCTGGTCACAAGGGTCTTTGACACCCTTGTGTATGTTGGTGTCTCCCAGGGGGGAAGATAGGTGTGGCTAGCCTTGAACATGGGTCCAAGATTCAACCTCTTCAAGTTAGCCAACACACCCTTACCCCAGTGGGAGAAAGACAAAAGCCAACCTCACGATGAAAGCCTAGGCGTCATCTGCATCACCAGATAATGTTCCCTTCCAGAATCCCTTAAGAGAGCTCAAAGCCCTTTTCTGCCACCTCTCCTCCCTATGGCTTGAGTGTCACCTCTCTGCCATGTTCTCACTTTGAAAATTGGTAGTGAGCACATAGGCCTCTTTAGAGGTCTGTGGCCCATCTCTTCCCATATTACCTGCTCTGTGACCTTGGGCAAGTTGCTTAACCTCTCTGGGCCTTAGATTATTATGTACACAGTGGTAAGTTGAAGGATGTTCAGGATCCTGACCGACAGTAGGTGTTGGGTCTCTGTGAGCTCTTATCTACATTAAGTGCTTTGTGTATTCACAAGTATAAGCCCCCATGATCCAACCTCTGGGGGAGAGGTAGGAATCTGTCCATTCTTGCTTCCTCCATGTTCAGAGCTGTCTCTCTTTCTCTGGCTCTTTCAGGAATGTGAGACCTATGAGAAATGCTGCCCCAATGTGTGTGGGACCAAGAGCTGTGTGGCAGCCCGCTACATGGATGTGAAAGGGAAGAAGGGCCCTGTGGGCATGCCCAAGGAGGCCACATGTGACCATTTCATGTGCCTGCAGCAGGGCTCTGAGTGTGACATCTGGGACGGCCAGCCCGTGTGTAAGTGTAAAGATCGCTGTGAGAAGGAGCCCAGCTTCACCTGTGCCTCTGATGGCCTTACCTACTACAACCGTTGCTTCATGGACGCCGAAGCCTGCTCCAAGGGCATCACACTGTCTGTGGTTACCTGTCGTTATCACTTCACCTGGCCTAACACCAGCCCTCCACCGCCTGAGACCACGGTGCATCCCACCACCTCCTCTCCGGAGACTCTCGGGCTGGACATGGCAGCCCCGGCCCTGCTCAACCACCCTGTCCATCAGTCAGTCACCGTGGGTGAGACTGTGAGTTTCCTCTGTGACGTGGTAGGCCGGCCTCGGCCAGAGCTCACTTGGGAGAAACAGCTGGAGGACCGAGAGAATGTGGTCATGAGGCCCAACCACGTGCGCGGTAATGTGGTGGTCACCAACATTGCCCAGCTGGTCATCTACAACGTCCAGCCCCAGGATGCTGGCATATACACCTGTACGGCTCGAAATGTCGCTGGTGTCCTGAGGGCTGACTTCCCATTGTCGGTGGTCAGGGGTGGTCAGGCCAGGGCCACCTCAGAGAGCAGTCTCAATGGCACAGCTTTTCCAGCAACAGAGTGCCTGAAGCCCCCAGACAGTGAGGACTGCGGAGAGGAGCAGACGCGCTGGCACTTCGATGCCCAGGCTAACAACTGCCTCACTTTCACCTTTGGCCACTGCCACCACAATCTCAACCACTTTGAGACCTACGAGGCCTGTATGCTGGCTTGTATGAGTGGGCCATTGGCCATCTGCAGCCTGCCTGCCCTGCAAGGGCCTTGCAAAGCTTATGTCCCACGCTGGGCCTACAACAGCCAGACGGGCCTATGCCAGTCCTTCATCTATGGCGGCTGTGAGGGCAACGGTAACAACTTTGAAAGCCGTGAGGCTTGTGAGGAGTCATGTCCCTTCCCGAGGGGCAACCAGCACTGCCGGGCCTGCAAGCCCCGGCAAAAACTTGTTACCAGCTTCTGTCGGAGTGACTTTGTCATCCTGGGCAGGGTCTCTGAGCTGACCGAGGAGCAAGACTCAGGCCGTGCCCTGGTGACCGTGGATGAGGTCTTAAAAGATGAGAAGATGGGCCTCAAGTTTCTGGGCCGGGAGCCCCTGGAAGTCACCCTGCTTCATGTAGACTGGACCTGTCCTTGCCCCAACGTGACAGTGGGTGAGACACCACTCATCATCATGGGGGAGGTGGACGGCGGCATGGCCATGCTGAGACCCGATAGCTTTGTGGGGGCATCGAGCACACGGCGGGTCAGGAAGCTCCGTGAGGTCATGTACAAGAAAACCTGTGACGTCCTCAAGGACTTCCTGGGCTTGCAATGAAGCTAGCTCGGCTACCCCGACCCTCCTCCGCCCACCCACCCACCCATCCACCCCTGCCCTCAGTCAGCCATCCAGGTGACTTGAGGTTAGACAGCTTTGGCTAAGAAAGAAACATTAGCTAATATGTGGGAAGAGCGCCACCCTTAAAGCCTCCGAAGTTTTAGCGCCATCTGTATGTTCTCTCTGCCTCTCCGTGGTCTCACTTTGAAAATGGTAGTGAGCACTAGCTCCCTTTAGAGGTCTGTGGCCCATCGCTTCCCATACTACCAGCCCTGTGGCCTTGGGCAAGTTGCTTAACCTCTCTGTGGCTTAGATGATTGTGTACAAAGTGGGAAGAGTGGTTGTACCCCCTGGGCTTAGAAGAGAGCAGTGAGCTAAAGGAAGTCGGGGAACCTCACAGGTTCTTTGGGTTCAATAAAATGTCTGTATCTCTGCCCCAGCCCCCAGCCTCCACCCCAGACAAGGTTTCTCTGTGTAGCCCTGGCTGTCCTGGAATTCACTCTGTAGACCAGGTTGGCCATGAACTCAGAGATCTGCCTGCCTCTGCCTCCTAAGTACTGGGATTAAAAGTGTGCACCACCATGTCTGGCTAGAAGGTCTGAATCTCTTATAGCTGAGAAGAGGGTTGGCAAAGGGAAGAAAGGGCATAGGTAAGTTGTTTCCCATGGGTGGTTCCCTCGGGGAGTCTCATCCCCCTTTCCTGACCCATGCCCCTCTGCCCAGTCGCCTAGCCTGGGGTCAGGAGGAGATGCCATCTGTATTGTAGAATGGTTTAGCTTGTATAGGAGGTATGTGGGAAGAGAGAGATAAGAGAGTTCGAGGATCATTTAAGACAACTGCCCTACTGCGTGCCGCCCCACTACATGGCTGTAGTCAGAGACCATTCACATCAAGGGTTGTGAACATCAAGAAGCCAAAGCATTCAACCTAGTCTCTAACTTATCCTAATGGAGGCTGAAGGGCCGGCTGCCTTTGTTATCACCACACCAAGCGAATCCATGTTTTCTTTCCTTAGCTGCATTGGCTTGTTTGTGTGCTTCTGTACATTTCAGCTCAGTGAACACTTCCTGGGTGCCAGGTGCTAGGACCATAGAGACCTGATTCTGCTCTACTGGCCGAGTCTGAAGGCAGTCCTGTGTCTCAGCTCCCCCAGGTGCCAGTGGGTGATTGACAGCGGCTAGGCATTTTTATCTGATGAGTCAGGTGCTTTCATGTGCTGTGGACTTCCTAGGAGAAGCCCAAAGATCTGTTTTGGTAGCAAGAGAAATAAGACAAAGGCAGGAGGATCAGGGGACAGCCTAGGCATCAGAGAGGAGGTGGGCCCAGGGAGAATGAATATTGCTCGATGCTGCCATCTGGTGGTGCATATGGGCACCTGCAGGCATCAGGAGGAAAGATCTATCTGGGTGGGGCCTAGGAGGGGCCTCTTGGCGATGGCAGCTCTGAGATCACTTGTTTCTTCTGATCCCAGATACAAAGGCACTGTGTAGATGATTTGGAACCCCTCTGTCATCTCTGCATCTGCCCTGTTCCCTCCTCAGCCCTTCATTCTGTCGACATCCCTCCAAAGGAAGCACTGTGGGATGCCCTAATGTCTTCCTCAAATATATGGAGGACAATAATAAATAAAATTTCAGTGTCAACTGCTCTACGTGTGTGGCGGAAGGGGCGGTGATCATGTCATTGACTCTGGTGACCTCTTAGGAGGGAAGTTTTGTCAATGGCACCATATTTGGGCCGTGAAGGGACACAGTAGCTTCTTAGGTCCCCTATAAGGCTCCTTAACCACACGCTGAAGAGTTTATGAGGTAACTGGAAGAAAACCTAACCAAGAAGGCAGGGTGACTTTTCCACACTCGTAGACAAGGAGCGCTATGGCCCCGGCCTGTGGCCTAACTGCTCTGTGGGGGACAGCAGGGATCAGGGCCACAGACAAGATCCTCCTGCCTCTAATACTGTGGAGTCTAAGTGTGAAGGTGGTAGGGACAAAAGCAGGGCAGGCAGATGCTCTGCTGTGACTTCTAGGGATGTCAGGAAGAGGCCTGCTCTCCAGCGTCCTCAGGGTGCCTGAGTTCTGACAAAGCTGGCAGTTGTGCATTTGAACCCAGGGAGACTTACTGTTGTTCCCCAGACCCAATCAAGAGTGTGGAACCCACAGCCTGTTTCATCCTCAACAGAGGCACCCCTCCCTTGCATTTCCATGGGGTTCTCAGGGCTATACCCAAAGGAGGAATTCAAGCCAGGCCCAGCCTGACCTAGAGCAGCCTCTTTCACCTAAAGGCTTAGGGGTGGGTGGGTGAGGGGCTTCTATTTCTAAGAGAAGTGGGGGCAGGGGGTGGGAAGGCCACACCATCACTAAAGGACACTGAGCAAGGAACTTAGCCCTCGGGATGACATGAACAATGATCACTTCCCAACCTAGTCAGACGTCCAGTGAGGGTGAGGACTGTTGCCTCACTCTGTCCATAGCAGCCTGGGGACACTGACTGAACCTGCTTCTAGGCCACAATATCCAACAAATACTCTCAGAGCCCAAGGGCAAATGCCTCCTCCCCAGCCTCACCTGTCACCTGCCGCTTTAGTTCACGTGTACAAAGAAGAGTCTAAACCCCACGGTTAAGTCCAGCTTGCTGTTCTGCTCCCCCTGGTAGAGAGGGAAATTCAGGGGAGGCTGACAGCACGGAAACTACCTAGCCCAGGAGACTCTGGCTCACCAAGATCTGAATCCATCCTCCGTCACTAACTTGCTGTCTCTGAACCTTTTCATGTCTTGCTCGCACAAAGAGTAGGAAGAACACTTACTTTCATCGTGTTGCTGCTATTGTTGTTGTGTGTATAGGCACACTCGCACACGTTCACTCACACTCACACACATGCTCAGGTGTGTGAAAGCAGGGACACGTGTGGCCATCAGAGGACAGCCTCGGGCGTCTGCCCTCCCCTTTCACTTGGGACTTGTATACACCACACAGCTGGCCTGGAAGCTTCCAGAGCTCCCATCTCATCACAGGAGCACTGGGGTTACAGATAACGTGCTACCTCACGCCTGGCGTTTTGTGAGTTCGAGATATTCACACTCAAGTCCCTGTGGTTATGAGGCAAGTGTTCACCACTGAGCCATCTCCTCTGCCCTGGATTTGTTGTTTTGCTCTAGACAGAGTCTCTCAGTGTAGCGCAAACTTAGCTCAGCCTCACTCCGCAGTCCATATTGGTCTCAAACTCGTGATTCTCCTATTTCAGTCTCTCAGGCGCTGAGATGACAGGTTTGTTCCACTACGATGCCTGCGTAGTCATAGCACTTAGAGAAACTTGGAATTCAACCCATTACCCTGTAAGAACATAGCCTGGCTTAGAGTGGTTCTTTGACCCTCTGAGGCTCCCTGGGCAAGGACCCCAGGGCCAAACACTCTACCTCATCGTTCTGGGCATTGGGCCTCTGCAGGCTTCTGATTCTCAGAGGACATCCGAAATGAGCCCCTTACGTGGGCTGATTTGGGGCTCAGGAGCTTTGGGCATTACTAGAGGATGTGTGCTTGAGGAGCTATGGCCGTCTCTGACCTGCTGGGTGAGGCTGACTTCTCTCTGGAAATGCCACCGTGCCTTTTCAGCCTTGCTCTCCTGAGCCGCCTTCATGCAATGGCCGACAACAAGCAAGTCCCCAGGCTGGGCAGTCACCTGGCTCAGTCTGCTAAACATGCCCTCAATCCTGCTCCAGGACACAAGGAACCCAAGGCCACCTGCAGCAAGGCCAGCCTCATGCTTTTCCTGCTTGTGGTGGAGCTCACCCCTTGCTATCTCGAGGCTGTATGGCTCTCCCTACACCTTAGCCTGCTCTCCAGGCCTTTTCTCCCCATCTAATCTATTTTCTAATCTATTCAGACTTGGCTGACACTAGACCGGAACCGTCCCCACCACCCCTAAGCAAGGCACTATGGCTTTGTTTACCCTCCTCCCTCCCAGCCTCCTAGGACACTCTGCCCCATTGTCTGGCCAGCTGCTCACTAGTCTGATGTCACCCTCTGGGCAGTGGCACCCGAAAGCTACCCAAGCACTAGGACAAAACCTAACTAGGGAAAGGGACAGAAGTAACACACGGGCGTGTGGCTGTTTCTTTCTTTCAGCTCTGATCTCCAACTGCTCCATTATGATAAATCGGACCAACAGTTTACCGGGTGGTGGCACCAAGCGCCTTCTCCTGGGGTCAGCACTGAGATCTCATGAGGCACAATGACATTTTCTAGGTAAGGAAAACTAAGGCAAGAGTAATGGGACATTTACTTAGCCATGGCCAAAGCACAGGGCTACAGTTCCACCACTTGGGAGTCAGAGGCAGGAGGATTTCAAGTACAAGAACAGACTAGGCAAAGAAAACCCATCTCAAAAACAAAGTTAAAACAAAAGAAAAAAGAAAGAAAGAAAGAAAGAAAGAGAGAGAGAGAGAGAGAGAGAGAAAGAAAGAAAGGAAGGAAGGAAGGAAGGAAGGAAGGAAGAAAGAAAGAAAGAAAGAAAGAAAGAAAGAAAGAAAGAAAGAAAGAAAGAAAGAAAGAAAGAAAGAAAGAGGGAGTGAGGGTATGTCTCGGTTCAAGTATGAAGACTCGAGTTTGGATCCCCAGAATCCACGTAAAAATCTGGGTACAAGCTGTGCTGGGGAGGTGAATTCAGGAGGCGACTGGGGCCTTGCCCCCCGCCAGCCAGCTAGACGAGCCGAATATGTGAACTCCGGGTTCAGTGTGAAATCTTGTTCCGAAAATATAGGTGGAAAGAGATGGTTCAGTGAGAAAAGGGACTTGCTGCCAAGCCTCATGACCTAAGTTCAACCCTTAGGTACCATACAGTAGGAAAACAAAACCTATCCCCACAAGCTGTACACACACACAAACAAACACACATGCTGTGGCATGTGCCCCTCACCCCAAACAAATAACTAAATACAGTAAGTTGGGGAGAAGCAGAAGAAGATACCAACACCTGCCTTTGGTCTCCATGTGTGCAGGCTTTGGTAGACATACCTGCATATTCACGCAGGCACACACAGAGGCACATACACACACACAGGTACATACACACACAGACACACACAGGCACACACACACACAGGTACATACACACACAGACACACACACAGACACACACACTCACACGCGTGCGTGCGCACACACGCATAAGCACACGTGCCTGCATGGGCAGTGTCTGGCTCCAGCTGGTCAGCCACCGGTGCATCACCCAAGGTCTGTTTACATCCTGGACACGTGACAAGCTTCCTTCACACACAACTGCAGTCATGGCCTAGATTCCCGAGCCAGACATCAGCCTCATGCCTCCTCATCCTTCAGAAGGCAGCTAGCTCCTTGGGGGAAGCCTCTGCTGTCCCTAGGCTGCCTCAGCCTCTTCAAGTCTGGCATGCCTCTAGGCTGGTGCTGACCCAAATCAGAGTAGTGGCCAGGGGCTCCAGGAACACTGTGGCTCAGCTCAGAGCTCGAAAGGGGGATGGATGGCTGGATACAGGATCTGGGAGGAGAGCCACAAGGGCCCACTGCATTTTTTTTTACTATCATGTGTCTTTCTTTCATCTCAGCTCCACTCCTGTAGCTGCTCCTCCTGTTCTAATCCCACCTTCCCAAGGAGCCAGGGCTTCTCCTCCTCTCTAGGGAATGTGTGAGTAATGCAGGCGGGTGGTGACAGGGCTCCTGGGTCCTATTCTTGGCTGTGCCCTCATTCTGGAATGCGCCCTGAGGTCAGTTGACACAGCTCTCTCAGGCTGTCAGGAGGAAGAATAAGCTCCCAGGGGTACCTCCCAAGGAGGAGTGTGGCCAGGCAGGTGGACGTGCTATCCAGCCCTCTCCCTCCCACATCTTAGGCTTCCAAGCCCCTTGACCTCTCTTCAAGGTCAGGTTGGAGTCTCTCTTCATATCCCAAGTTAACCAAGGACATCCAGATGTCTAACAGTAATGGATCCCTTCAAGCTCACTCACAGGAAGGGAATACAGGACTCTGTCCCAGCGTGTAACAGCCCAGACTGGCCCAGAGGTGGGACCTCTTCGCAGTCCATCACTGGCAAGGTGCTGGGTACCCCAACATACCGGTTTTATCTGCCCCTTCTGAGTCTTGAGGAAACTTCAGAGCTCTGGCAGGAGGAAGTTGTTGCCAGCTTGGTGGGTTTTTTGTTTTGTTTTGTTTTCTGGTTTATGGGAAGGGACAGCTCTGTCTAACAGACAGCTGAGGATGGTGGATGGTGGCTGACTTGTGTCCTTTGTATGTGACAGTCAGGACACAAGGCCTGAGTGAGAGAAGTACTTACCACAGAGACGGGCAGATGCTTGCGTGCCAACAATGCTGAGTTATGTCCTTCACATATGCTGCCGATCCGTCCCTCACAGCTCTCGAAGGTCTGTGTTCATTGTCCAGTTGACTAGACGTGGGAGCACCTAGGAGTCACAGCTCTGGGCCTGTCTTGGGGGTCGGGGGATGTTTCCAGGGAGGTTTAACTGAGGAAGAAAGACTCAGCCTGAATGAGGGTGGCAACATTCCATGAACTGGAATCCCAGACTAATATGGAAAGGGGAAAAAGAGGCTCTGGAGAGATCGCTCAGTTGGCACAGCGTTTATCTTGCGAGTATGAGGACCTCAGTTCAATGCCCAGAACCACCCCATCCCTACCCCCAGCACAAATCCAGCTGTGGTGACAAAGTTCCCAATCCCAGCACTGAGGATCTAGAGACAGGTGCATCCTTAGGGCTTGATGACCTTCGGGTCTGATCTACCTGATGACTCTAAGCCAGTGAGAGATTTACCGTCTGAAGACTAACATCTGAGGTTGATGTCTGGCTTTCACATGTACCTGACACACACATGATGTGTACACACACACACACACACACACACACACACACACACACGGAGTTTATAAGGAGGAGAAAGCCAGCCAAACACCAGCATTCATTTCTTTCTGCTTCTTCACCATACATGCAATGCAATCCGTCACCTTACACTCCTGCCGCCACCACCATGAACTGTGCTCCTTCAAATCCTGAGGTGGACTGAGCCCTTTCCTCCTCAAGTTGCTCTAATTGAGCATTTTTTTCCGCAGCAGATGAGTCGTGAATGCCCAGCCTTCTTTAAACTGGCATTATTTTATGACTTTGCTGTTTGAAGACCCCACCCTAACCTAGAGTCAACGGAAGGGAACGATAAAATGCCTCTGGGATTCGCTAACCCTAGGCCAGGCCACTCGGGATGTTGATCAGCAGTTGTTCAGTGGATGAATGGATAAAGTAAGTCTCCTGTGCCTTGTGGAGGGAAAGCTGCCCTCCCTGCTACCACCTCCCCTACTTTACACATGCTGACTTTGCGATACTAAATGTTTAAGGCAGCTCCCCTCACGTTGTAGGGTTAAGGAATGGAAGAGCCAATACTAAACCAGGGTTGGTCCAACTTTATGCCCTTTCCACAGTAGTACACACATTTGAGTCGTTTTGCTTAGATGCTGAGGCCCTCAGTGGTAGCTCCCTCTTGACTATGCTTGCCTGATATTTCCATCTGGTCCTGGCTGGCCTCTGAGGGGACTGAGCCTTACAGAAGGATTGTGAAGGCAGATTCTGCAGTACCCACAGCATTGAGTACACATGAATGAACTAAAAGGAAACACGGTTTAAAATGTAGTTCTTCAGTCCATTGAGGCATCTCAGGCGCTACAGTAGCGGTAGCGGCACAGTCTCACTGCCATATTGTGTGACACCAACACAGTCCTCCAGGGTGGTCCACCCAGCACAGCCCTCTCCTGAGCTAAAAAGCAGAATCATTTTCTCTAGCAGAGGACTCATGTAGTGGGTAGGGGCATCTCTAGTGTTCCTTAATGCTATGCGTTTGTCTTGCCAAGGACTCTAGAAGTTTCTATTTTTAGCCATCTGCTGGTATGTGGTCCCATGGTCTTGTAGCCAGCACTACTATAGTGGCTCTCTAATCATGTAAGCAGGCCCTAACTTCAGCCTCGAGATCCTCATGTCTTTTCTCCCAGAGGGCTTCAGGCAAATGAGGTTCAATATCCCAGAGTTCTTGAAGAGGTAGAAAAGTCAATATATATCCACGTACTTGCACATGTGGACACACACACACACACACACACACACACACACACACACATTGCTGTCAGGTGAAAGTGAGTCTACCAAAATGTGAGCTAATTATAGCAGAGACAGATTGCTGATTGGTAGGAACTAGAGACTCAGCCCTCCCAGGGCAGGACACCATGCCTGTGACAGCTGCCACCTCCCAAGCAGGTTGACAGTAGGCCAGTTCTTGGCATACTTTCAGAGACACGCATGCTGCCCTGTCATTTTGTTTCTCGTGGGGACATCCTGACTAAAGGTCTGAGAACTGCTTTATTTACGGTCATTGCTATTGTAATTGCACTGCTTAAGACTTTAAAGAGGTATCAAGCCAGGCCTGAAGATCCTGGCCTGTAATCATAGCTACTCCTGAGGTCCAGGCAGGAGGACTATAAGTTCAAAGCCTGCCTGGGATAGAGTGAACTCAAAGCCTGCTGGGAGCAGTTTAGCAAGACCATATGAAAAAGGAAAAAGGGGTCAGCAAAATGGCTCAGTGGGTAAAGGTGCTTGCGGCCAAGCCTGATCCCCAGGATCTACATGGTAGACGGAGAGAAGACACCTCTGACCAGTTGTGCAGTTGTCCTCTGACCTGCATACGTGTGTCCCTTACAAAATAGAGTCTAGTTATTTAAACACACACACACACACACGCACACACAGTAACACACGTGAGGCTCCTCAGAGCTGTCATGGATTAATTAGTAGAAAAAAATAAAGGGACAAGATATTTTGGCTTTAGGGTCCTCCAGCCTCCTTGCTGCCCAGCAAGAAAAGGTCAAGGTTATAAGCGAGCATCAGCTCCTGGGACAGACTGACTGGGCTCAAATACCAGCTTCGTGGCTGTGGGTAAGTGGCCCTCTCTGCCTGGGTTTCTTCTTCTGTAAACGGCATAATAATAGTAGCTGAACTGCCCTGCAAAAGCTGACGACTGTCCTGAGGCCGGTTGCTCCAGTTGGTTGGGAATAATTGCTTTTGCATGCTTCTGCCGATGGCTGGAACAGAAAACAGAGGAGAATGGCTCCCTGCCCACAGCTACCTTGGAGAACAAAGGGAGAGTAAATGTCATCTCCTTTGTTGGCAGTGAAGGGTCCAGGAGGAGGGTGGCTGGAGAAAAGAAGGGGAGGGAGGGAGAAAGAAAAGAAATAGAGAAAACTCCACCCCTATTTGACCATGAGCACTGGTTGGGCAGCTGATAGCCCAATAAACAGAGATGGAAAGACAACATAAATAAAGTGGGGTAGCTCTGGGCCTTTAGGGAGACACCCCCTCCTCCTTAGACCTTTCTCTCCCCTTCATTCCCAGCCCCAATGCCTAGGATCAGGGAGCCCTGTTCTTTTATTTCACTGCACAAGAAGCAATGGAGAAAATGTGGTAGCAGCCCCACAGCCCTGTTATAATCAAGAACAGACACGAAACTATCTTTTCCTCTGGTCAGGACACAGTGTGGTCCTAGTAATAAGAGAAGCTGGTGTTTGTGAACAAGCAGAACCCAGTGTCAGTGATACACAGAGGGTGACCCAGCTCTGCCCTGGGTCTCCGCTGAGGTGGTTCCCTGTGACCAATTAAACGTCTTGGAGACGGGTTTCTTTCCGTGACTGAGCGCGAACAGCGCTTAATGTGTGCTCCATGTGCATCATTAAATGTTTGTAACCCTGTGAGGTGTGTGTTAGTCACCTCCACCTAATAGTCACCTCATTTCAGAGATGATGAAGCATGCTCAGGGAGGTGGAACGATCTGCCCAGGTCCCTGAGCGAGCAGGGACCAAGCCTGGGTTGGCCGCCATGACTCTGAAGCCTATACATTTAGCCACCTGTGTAATAGTCTTCACCATAGATCAGGAATAGAAGGTGGATGACTCTGTCAGGCCTTGGCTTCCTCTCTGATCATAAGCCTTTCCTCCCAGGTTTCTCAAGAGAGAGCATGTCCAAGGTTAGACCTCCTGTACAGGTTTAAGTTGCTCTGTGTAAGAAGGAGAGTGTGCCCAATGTTTATATATCCAATACACTCATTGCACCAGCCCTGACAAGAAACATTTCCAATATTCCTCAAGAGTAAATGTACGTCTGAATAGGTTTGACTGACAGGGCACAGCTACTAGGGATGAGTCTGGGATGTAGTCTCAAGTCTACCCCACCCCCACCCCCACCCTCGCAGCTTATATGAGAACACTTGGAGTAATACGATCTGGAAACATCCTCAAGGGTTTTTTTTGGTTTTTGGTTTTTTTTTTTTTTTGCATTTTTGCTTTTTTTGAGACAGGGTTTCTCTGTGTAGTCCTGATCCACCTGCCTCTGCCTCCCAAGTGCTGGGATTAAAGGTGTGAGTTACCAATGCTGCTGCCAGGCTCTCCTTGCATTCTTACAGAACATTCTAATGAGAGCTTTAGTGTTACCAGCAAGGCCAGAACACCCATCCCTCCCCCTAACTTTGGCCTGAGACCTGGACCAGACATTTGTCCTTTCTATGCCAATGCAGGCTCCATGTGGGCAGAGCAGCCACGCTCTCCAAACCATCTCAGGTGCATGGGAGAGCAAGGCTAGCTTGTGATTTTTTTTTTTTTTTGCAGACCACAGAAGACTCTAAGAAAAGCCTGCAGAAGTCACCCAAGGGGAAAGAGTTACATGGAGCTAATTTCTGTAAAAGTTTATATAAAACGCTACCTCCAAAGCTTGTGAGGGGTTTTGTTTGTTTCTTGTTTTGGACACAGAGTCTCACAGAGGCCTTTCCAGAGATGACAGACGTGCTCCATCATGTCCAGCCCAAACCACCTCATTCCCTCATTCCTCTCTCTCTCTCTGCCTGCCTTCCTTCCTTCCTTCCTTCCTTCCCCTTCTCCTTCTATTCTTTCTTTTTGACAGTGTCTCATATTACCCAGGCTGGCTTCAAAATCTTCATGGAGCTGTGGATGACCTTTATTTAACTCCTGCCTGACCCATGCTGGACATACAGACCTGTGTTACCAGGCCTGAACCAATGTGATGCCAGGACTCAAAGCCAGAGCTTCACGCACACAAGGCGAGAGCTCTACTCGTCTGTCTCCTCCGCCCTCAAAGTCTCATTCTTAGATTTGTGCCCCAACTGAAAACTATTTCAGGCATCCAGCAACCGACAAAACAACGGAGCTTCATAAAGATTTGCTTCCTACACCGAGGGCAGGGTGTGGCCCTGAAGGTGCCACGTGAGAATGCTAGGGGTGGAGGAGAGAGGGTCTGAGTTTGTGCAATGGACACACTTTCCACTAACGTGGACTTCTGGAAGGGTGGAACCTTGTACAAACACTGACGTCACAAAACTCATACAAAAAGTAGGAATCAAGCGAGATGACCCCTAGAGGGAGCCTCTTGCCTCAGGAGGTTTCTGGGCTCCTCATAAACTGAAAACCTGTCTTGAAAGGCTGGAATCAGAGCCTCAGCTCTTATACAACCCAATCCCACCCTTGTTACTGCTACTCTGCCCTTGAACCTCCAACATGCCCTCTGCGTCCCACCGCTGGGCTTCCTGAATGAGAAAGTTCTAAACCATCTTTCTTTCACAGGGATTCCATGCAAAGCTTGGAACAGTGTGTGTGCCCGTGTGTGCCTGTGTGTGTGTGTGTGTGTATGTGTGTGAAGGAGGTTAAAATTTCCAAGCTCAAAGGCAGCTTCAAGGAACAATAGAATCTTGTGTTTTGATTCCCTCTGCCTTTCTCCCAAGCGTTAGCAACATGTATTCCTCCTACTACCATGCACCAGGTGACAAGGAGCCATGTCCAAGTCCTTTTCCATTTCTCTTGTCCCTCTGTGGGAGCTGGACAACCTAGGGACCCAGGCTTCCCCAGTGAACACTTGGTGACCCCTTCTGTATGACTTAACAACTCTTGACCTACAGCTTCTCAGAGCTGTAGGTCTCTGTGTGTGTGTCACACTTCCAGTGTGACCTGGGACAATGGCTGGGTTTGCGCACTAACTTCTGCTAGACTACAGCTTCATGAAAGGTCGCAAGTGTTCTGTGTATGGATATCTACAGCAGGTCCTGACCCACCAGGTGGCTCCCAGAATAAATGTCTCCAGTGGATACATTGACTGACTGCCCCATCATTTCTGGTCTAAGCACGAATTTAGGAACCAGAGTGAAATTCTGAGCCTAAAAGAGCCACATGACTTGATACATCTCCTAGTGAGGGCTGGGACCAAAGATTTTGGAATGTACAATGCTTGTAACTATTCTAGCTGATCAGCCCGAGAGCAGGAGTGTTGTCAGCAAGCACAGCTAGCCCCGGGTTTGGACGCAATGCCTGCCAAGGCTGATGCTAAAATCAGTCTGGGATTCCTGGGCATCTCCGGGAGAAGAAAATTTGGAGTAAAACTTATTTTAGATGACCTCCTACCTAAGCTTTTAGGTTTTTGGTTTGGTTGGTTTGGTTTGGTTTGGTTTTCGAGACAGGGTTTCTCTGTGTAGCCCCGGCTGTCCTGAAACTCACTCTGTAGACCAGACTGGCCTCAAACTCAGAAATCTGCCTGCCTCTGCCTCCCAAGTGCTGGGATTAAAGGCGTGTGTCACCACTGCCTGACTCTACCTAAGCTTTTATTGTTGTCTGTGGGCAATCGTGGATTTTGTTGTGGTGGAAGTGGTGGGTTTTGTTTGTTTGTTTTTCACTTTGGGGAAGGGGGTTCTTTTGTTTTTTGGACACAGGAACTCATGTGGGCCAGCTACTCTTCATGTAGCTGAAGATAATCTTGAATTTTTGTTACTACTGTCTTCTCGTCCCAAGTGCTAGGATTACAGGCATGTACCGCTATGCCCAGTGTATGTGGTACTTTGATCCTGGGCTTCCTATATGCGAGTTAGGCACACACTCTACCTCAGCTTGGACAGATTCTATTTTTATTGTATTTGGGTATGTGAGTATATGCACATATGTATGGTATTACATATGTATGGTATATATGTGTGTATACATCTGTATGTTCCCACCGAATCCAGAGGAGAATATGAGGTGTCCTCCTATAAAGGGTGGTTCACTCTAAAGTTGACTTATTAGCTGGGTGTGATGGCGCACGCCTTTGATCTCAGTACTTGGGAGGCAGAGGCAGGTGGATCTGTGAGTTCCAAACCAACCTGGTCTACAAAGTGAGTTCCAGGACAGCCACAGATACATTGGTACAATAAAGATAGTATTTTCCTTTTATCAATATAGAAACCAGACTAGACTGGTATGTGTCCATGCTTGTCACACTGTGTAGTCTAAAGGAATTGTGAATTAATGTGTTTGCTGTACATACATGCATATATAGATGTATGTGTGAAAAACCAGTAGGTAGGTAAGTAGGTAGGTAGGTGGATGGGTAGATGGATGGATGGATGGATGGATGGATGCATAGGTGGATAGATGGACAGATAGAGTTGACCTATTGAAGGCAACCACTGTAAGAAAGGGTTGCAAAATTGAATCCCACAGCTCAAAGTCAGCTCTCTTGTGGCTCCGACTGTCACAAGCTCTTGGTCTCCATTTCTTCATCTGAGAGGGAGAAATGGTACAAGTCCAGCGGCGTGTTCTATAGATACTGAGGAGAATTAAAACACACAGGGGCTAGACAGGGTCAAGGCAGTGTACGCACTGACTATTATGAGTGCCTGCTTCTGAGGTTGATCATTTCCTCTGGAGCCTCAAAGACTTTGTGACTGTGGCAAAACCAGCATTGACGAGGAACAAGTAAGACTTCCTACCTTCCTTCAGACTGGGGGAGGGGAGAGGGAAACACCCCTGTGTGTGTCTCAGATCTTCTGATAAGCTTCCACTAAGGGTTGCCGGCCTTTAGGCAGGTCCCAGGGCAGTGTGGACACTTTTCTCAGGTGAACTCTCGTTGCTCCCAGACCTGGAGAGCAGAGACAGGATACACTCCTGTCACTTGGCCTGAAGGATGTTGTTCCTCTCTTATATAAAACGCTAAAGGCTGGGTGTGGCAGCACACACCAGTATTTTCAGAACTTAGAATGTGGAGGTCAGAAGATCAGATCAGGAGTGTAAGGCCAACTTTGGCCTTATAGCAAATTTGAGGCCAGCCTGCCTTAAAAAACCAAAACCAAAATGAAATCAAACAACAACAAAAATCTTCTAAAGAAACAAAACAAAACATCAACGACAACAAAACAAACAATCAAAACAAAAAAGCCATAGATTTCTTCACATTATGCCCGTTCCCCTTTCCACTACACACACACAAATGCTTTCTACTCTTCTTCCGATCTTGTGCTTCAACAACAACAACACAGTATTTCAGAGTTTCCTCAGATGAAAACAATGTTGTTCTTGGTCTTCGGTTAAGGAAGCCCCTGGTGCCACCTTCGTTTCTAGAAAGGCCGGAGCTGTGTAGCTATCTTAAGATATATGGAAATGGCTCAGTATCCCCACGGCATTTCCTGAAAGAAGCAAGGAATTAGCAAGAAGTAAGTCACTGGGGCTACATAGAACCCCAGAGCAGTGGGTAGCTTACAAAGCAAGGAGGGTGCCCTGGGGAAGACGTAGGCAAATGGTCTGACATATGTGGAAAATTGAGGTGAGGAAGAGCCAGCATGCTCGTTCCAAAATAAGGCAAATCCTTACTCAAAATGAAGGAATGGGTAGTAGGAGCCTGGTGAGGAACCACCTGGAAGGGCGCTTCTGTTTGCGGCAAAAAAAAGTAAAAGGCTAGTTCTAGCCTGCCAATCCTGTGTCACCAGGAATCTGGACCCTGTGCTAACATGGGTAATATATGTATGGGCTTATGATTCATCATGTGTGCTTATGTGTGTGTATGATACAGCTGAGGATGGTTTTGAAGGCCTGACCCTCCAGCTTCTACTTCCCAAAGGCCTGCTGCCATGCCCACTCATATATGATTCCATGTATTGATTGATTGATTGATTATTTATTTATTTATTTATTTAATGTAAGTACATTGTAGCTGTCTTCAGACACACCAAAACAGGGCATTGGATCCCATTACAGATGGTTGTGAGCTACCATATGGTTGCTGGGATTTGAACTCAGGACCTCTGGAAGAGCAGTTGGTGCTCCTAACCACTGAGCTACCTCTCTAGTCTGATCCCATTTACTTTTGTTTTTAATTTATTTTTATTTATTTTTTACTTATTCACTTTACATAACTCTCACTGCCCTCTCCCAATGATCCCATTTCTTAAGCCTTATTGGTACAATAAAGATAGTATTGCCTTCTCTCATCAATATGGAAACCAGACTAGACTGGTACATGTCCATGCTTGTGACACTGTGTGGTCTAAAGGAATTATGAATTAATGTTGCTATACATACATGTATGACATATATAGATTGTGTGTGTGTGTGTGTGTGTGGTGTATGTATACTTGTGTATATGTACACACCTGTGTATGATGAGGAAAAGGAGGATATCAGGTATCCTTTGAGACGGTGTCTCTCACTAAGCCTGTAGCTAAGCTGATGGCCAGCAAGCGCCAGTGATCCTCCTGACTCTGCCCACACAGTGCTGGTGATATAAGGTGTATGTGATCGTGTGTCAGACTTATGTGGTTTCTGGGATCCAAATCCAGGCCCTCATGCGTATGTGACATGTGCTCTTATCCATCAAACTATGTCTCCAGCCCTGGGAAATGGTTTTGAGTCAGAATCTGTTTTTAGAGGGATAGCACAATCTATCCTTCACTTGCCAGAAGCATCTATGGTAGCACGTTTTCTTGGCCCTCCCAACAGTGCCAAGGAAGAAAGTGACCCTCAAGAGCTACATACAGCAGGACATCCGGAGCACCGATGTGGGGAGACGGCCGCAACCTTGTAGCTGAAAAGAAAGTTTAAGATTGCGGTGGTGTTTTGTTTTGTTTTTAAAGCATAAAAGTAATGTGTAGTTCTTTTTGTCTAAGTGGCTTTCCCACAATTATTTTTGCAACATTTGAGGAGTGTATAGGCAGAAGGGATGCCAGCCATGGTATATGCCAAGGTTTGTCTAAAAATATTGTACACCTGTTCTGTGCTCTGCACACTGGTCATATTTTGTCAGTGAAGTAAGTCCTCATAGTGCCTGGAGGAATGTGTTTCTCCTTCCAAGTCCTCAATGTTTTTTTCCCTTCTGGAAAGCAAACCTCCTCTTCTCTACCTGCACTACGATGCAGCGTGAGCCATTATCCATCTGGTATACCCATCACTGAGCTGTTTCTAACCGCTCCAATCCTTGGCCCAGTATGGTTTAAATAGGAACAACTACCATCATTTCTTTTTTCACAGCAACAAGGACACTTTGATGTAGCAACCATTTTTGGCTGCCCCCAGAAGGCATATCATCTAGAGTCCTGGGTTTAAATCAGTTTATCAACCAAGGAGTGCTAAACATGGGTTCCCCCCTGTGCCTCCAAACTGAAAACACAGACTCCACGATGTTTATTATTAAGATGTGAACAGAATAGCATTTAGGGTGTTGAGGGGCTTTTGATTCTCTGCCAATAACTGACTACACAACAAGGTGCTGATGTTAAGAAGAGAGCCAAGTATGGTGGCCTCGTGCCTATAATCCCAACATTTGGGAGGTAGGTAGAGGCAGAAGAATCACCACAAGTTCAAAGCCAACCTAGTCCACAATGAGCTCCAGGTCAGCCAGGGCTGTGGAGTGACACCTGTCCCAGAAACCCAAAAACCAAAACAAACACCAACCAACTAGTAAACAAGGCAAGTTTTCATTTAGTTCTCTGATTCCACAGGGAAGCAAACATGGCTAAAGTTATAAACTTTGTGGCTTCTAAAAAACAACCAAGAACCTTTAAGTACATGTGTGTTCTATCAGTTCACTGAGCGCTCTGTCTGCCTGTCCAGTCTCTTGGCATCTTAGGCTACTCAGTTGTAGCCACGAATGCAAGCTCCTTCAGTTCCAGTGGCCCAAGTGCTGGAGGGATGAATTGCAAGTGCGTGCCATCTACAATCGATTTTGACTTTTTTTTTTAAAGCTATGATGTCATGTAGTATAGATCGGTCTTAACCTTGCTGTGCAGCCAAGGAGGATCCCTTGCACCACCTCTCCGAAGTGCTTAGGCTGCAGGTAGGCACCAGTGCTCTCAGCACTTTTTGTTTGGTAAAGTGATGAGTTCTCACATTCCCCAATTATGTTCCAGTCACTGTGCCCGCTTTTGTACAGCCACATGTGCTAAGTGACTCAAGGTGATTAAATAATTAGACTTCAGGTAGTCTTTAGACACAAACTGCCTCCTGATTGAATGTTTCCTTTGAAAGTGTGCTTAGCTATGAGATCGTCTTACAGTTCCAACAGAGGATCCTTCTAAAATATAAAATCTGCTATCCCAGCACCCAAGAGGTTGAAGCAGGAGGAGTGGGAGTTTTGAGTCCAACCTGGGCTACATAGCCACACCCTAAATCTAGGTTGGTGAGATGGCTGAAAGGGTAAAATGATGACCTGAGTTTGATCCCTGGAGCCTACATAAAGGCAAAGAGGGGTATCTGACTCTACAAAGCTGTCCTCTGACCTCCATACACACCACACACACACACACACACACGTACCATCACATATATCATCATACACCATCAGACACAGACACAAGCATACATACACACTATTACACATGCACCATCACACACACACACACACACACACACACCATCTCACATAGTCTTATACACACACACCACCACACATGCATCATTCACACACGCACACACATACACCATCATAAGTCATGTCCTACAAAGGTTTGCTTAAGGAAGCTCTTTAATAATAGTAATTAATAGTAATGGTAATTTACAAATGACAGGTGCTAGTAACGTATTATTGAAGATTACTTTGGAAAGTTACTTTGCCAGCCCTCAGAGTATTTATCAAAAAGCACAAGTAAGGAATGAAAATAGCCTCGGAGAACTGGGCATAGTGGCACACACCTATAATACCATCATCGGGAGGCAGAGGCAGGCAGATTTCTATGCGTTCGAGGCTAGTCTGGTCTACAAAGCGAGTCCAGGACAACCAGGATTATTACACAGAAAAACTCCATTCCAGAAAAAAAGGAAAGAAAAGAAAATAGCCTCAGAGGCCAGTGCATTTTAGAAGTAGCATCACAGTAAATCTACCACCTTAAGCACAGGGAAATCACACAAGGCTTCTAAATTGAGAGAAGAGGGGCTGGAAAGATGGAGCAGCCATTGAGAGTCTATGCTCTGCAGTTCTAAAATACTTTGTATCTTTCACAAAGCATCACCCAGATCTCTGAGCATGGTGCTACCATCTGAATACAGTATCTCTTCAGAGTCCATCTGTTAAAAGCCTTGGTCTTCAGTGCAGCCCACTTGGGAGGTTCCGTGGGTCTTTAGATGGAGTACATTGGGAGGTCCTTAGGTCCTTGGAGCTGGACCCTTGAAAGCGCTGCTCATGGGACTCTTCTCTTAACCCCTGACCCCCCTCCCTCCGCCTCCCAAATGCTGAGATTACAGGCATATGCCACCAAGTCCAATTAAACTGTTTCTCAGTTAATAGCCTCAATAATAATAAAAAAAAAAAACCCTGATGGACACACACAGTTAATTGCCTTCTGCTAGGTTCTTCATAGTAACACTTTTGAAAGAACTCTAACAAGTCTTGTGTCTGGCATGTCAAAAATAGGTTTATTCTCTTGACTTCAAATAACAGTATCAACGAATCTGAGGGAATACAGCTTAGTATTTAAGGTCACGAACCCTGCTATGACCATCTGAATCTGATTCCCAAGTTCTTAAACTGGGATAAAACTGTGCTTAGCACACAGAAAGTACCATCGAAGTACGTAACTGGATCACTTTTAAGGGTTTTTAAATTGCCTTCAGCAAACACAAGCGCTTGATTTTTTCCAGTTGCATGCACTGAGATTGATTCTAGATCTTTCCAAAAGAGGAAAAGACTTTCCAAGTAGATGTTACAGAAACTAAAGAAATCTGATCTCAGGTGACACCCCCCCCCCCCAGCACTGAGCAATGCCCTGGATCTTACTCAGCAGTGACAATTTCATGCAGCCTCCTAACGAGGACGTTTCCCTCATCTGTTCCGACACTATTCCCAACTTCTGTCAAAGGCTCACATTCCAGCCAGCCAAGGGGAGAAAGACTTCTTTATCTGTGGCTTTTGCACCCATGAATTTACAAGCAGAATATACTTAACCTTTGTCTTTATTCAATATGTATACTTTGGTTATTTTCCCTAAACAATATAGCTTGACAGATATTTATATAGCATTTGTATTTGATATTATAAACAATCTAGAAATTATTTAAAGTACATGGGATGGTGTGCATGGGGGCATATACAAATATCACACAATCTATATTAGGGCTTTGAGCATCCCCAGATTTTAGAATCTGCTGAGGTCCTGAAGCCAATCCCTCAGGGTTACCAAATGATAACTATATAATTTGTATTTCATGCCTGTGATAGTTTGTTTGTATAGGGAACAGGTTAAGGAGGAAAGTCGCCAACAGGCATTTTACTTCTAAGTCTGTCCAAAGAAACGTATTTTGTTTTCTATGTTACAGTGACTCTATGTTATAGTGACTTTTTATTTTTATTTATTTATTTATAGACAAGAGTTTCCCTGAGTAGCCCTGGCTGTCCTGGAACTCACTGGCCTCGAACTCAGAGATTGGTCTGCCTTTGTCTTCTGAGTGCTGGGATAAAAGGCATGAATTACCAACACCAGGCTCTTGGTGACTTATTTTTAAATAACCCAAGTCCTTAAGATTCCATTGAAATCTCTCAGTTAAGATGGAGGTGCCTGAGCATCTCTGTGAATGAAATTAACACTAATACACATGTAGAAAACCATCTTCAACTCCAGGGTAACTTTAGCTTTCCCCTCCAAAGGCAAGTTAACTTATCCTAACAAAGGAATGCTGCTGGCCACATCAGATGCATTTTGACTGCAGAAGGTCTGTGCCTTGTGTGGTGGGAGGCAAAGGCAGGAGGATCAGAGATTCAAGGTGATCATCAGCTATAAAATGAATTGGAGGCCGGTCTGAACTATTTAAGATCTTGCTTCAAAAAAAAAATTCCCCCCAGATGTTAGGCACTGGCAGTGGGATGCACTAAACTCTGAAGCTACCATTTCCCCCTCCCAGGCAGAGTGCAACCTGGAGAGCTTGTCCTACACGAGGGTTGTGCATGCTCGGGCTGCTACAAGAACTATTGCTACTGGAGCTGAGATGGACCAGACCTATGGAAATAACTTCTCAAACTGTCAGTCAAACAGTCTTCCCACAGAAGACCGGAAGCAGATGACAGTGGGGAGAAAACAGATCCGGGATTAAGACATAAGCTTTTCTAAATGTGCTACACACAAGTTCCTTTAAGAGAATTTCCATTCCTAGTGAGGAAAAACAAAAGTGTGTGGGAAACAGGGCCTTTGTTCATTCTCTTAATATACAGAAAATAAAAAACCAAATCAAGGTTTTCTGAAACCAGTCAAGATAAAATTTAAAGTAATCTGTCTCATATCAACATGAATGTAGCAAGATGACCTTTCTCTAAGGGCTGAACGATTCATGTAGTCCTTACAAATTCTTTTGCCTTTGTTGTCAAGCTGCCTTATCCAGATGTTTTGAAAATGTGTTAAATGCTAGCTTTTTCTTCCAAGTTGGAGCTATGATAACTTCACGGATTTCTGTCACCCAGTGTTTTAATTACTGTTGCTAGCCAAACTGTGATGGCAAAAGCTCAGAATGGTTGACCTGGACACTGTGAGGCTCCACTCTACACTCCAGTACTTCTTCAGAGCCTCATTCTGTCCAAGGGACAAAGGCCTCACCATAGAACACAAGGGGTAGCTTCCTTCTGTTATTTCAGTGCCTGTTGCCTTAAAACTTTTATTGCTCTAGACAGCTTGGGTGACAAAAGGCTTTTGTAAGCTGTGTCTAAAACTCTCATTTCCCTTGTAAGCCAGACAGTGCTGGTGCCTTCCTATAAAAGTAGAGCCATTCATTTCAGTTCAGGCCAATTTTCTCACCGATATTCTATCATGTATCAGCAAACATCGAAACAGGAAAGTGACTTGTCTTAAAGGTTTTGTTTTGCTTTAAAAGACAGGGTCTTATTTATGTAGCTCCAGCTGGCCTGGAACTAAGTCTGCCTCAAGTGCTGGGATTAAAGGCATTGGCAACCGCACCTGCCATTTTAATGTTTTGACTCATCAGTCAAAAAAACAATTATAAGTATTTTTAAAACCCCCTCACAAGATTCTACAATTTTCAGGCATTATCAGTAACTAATCTGTTCAAGCCCCTAATTAGGTTGGATACCATGCCCCCCAAAAGTAACAGCCTGTACATGTTTTACTGGGTAAAGAAACAAACATTAACACCTAGCAACTTTCCCAACTGTGGATGGGTTTAATCCTAAATTCTAGCTAACAGACAATGGCTCAACGTAAAAGGCGAAGGGTTTTCTAGCATTTTCTGAGTTCCTTCTCAGCACATTTCGAATAGATGCTGACAGGTGACCTAATTTCCTCCTATCACCTGGCTCTCTCCTAGATGGATGCTGGTAGTAGAGGCATCCATGTGCCACTTATATTTATAGGATGCTGGGGATCAAACCCATGGCTTTCTGCTTTTGAGGCAAACACTCTACTATGCACCACCCCTGTCTGACAGACAGCAGAGCCCTGCCTTCCATTATTCCTTTGTGACTCAGTAAGTTGTATCTTTCTTCTTCATGAGCATAGACTTTTAGCAAAGACTTAAAACAAAGACCAGAGGATAGGCATTTTTAATTTTAAAGAATTTTAATACAAACTTAATATAAACTATTTCAGTCCCTCTTAACATGTAAGACACTGACTCAAAATACTTTTATACCTTTTTTTTTCAAGTATTGCACAATATAGGTACAAAATTAATATTTACGATTACATTTTCTTCCATAATATATAGCAAAAATCTTTAAACCTTTAACAGAAAATACATTTTTTTGAAAAAGCAAATATTCGTACATTTTAATTCCACCACTAAAGGAATATCCTGTACACAATTTTCAGAATAGCTGATGTCTTTAAGATGGATATTTTACAATTTCAGTAAAAAAAATACAACATGAAGCTGTCACAGATCACTGTAGTAAAAAGATAGAAATGCAATACCATGTCGTAGAAACAATATATATATATCCTCTGATATTTTACAAACTTTGTACTAAATTAAATTATACAATTAGAAAAGACCAATAAACCCACTTATTAGTGCCAATTTTTTATAAAAAAAAATTCAGCCATGTCCTTGCTATATCTTAAATACTGTAAGAGGCCATATCTGAAAGTATACTTTAAAATATACAGTCAGTAGAAAATAACTTTGTGCTTGGTTGGCAAATGAAAAATGATGCATGTTTTATTTTGTAACCAAGCCTGAATGTGTCCTTACTATAAGCTTTAAAAAAAAAAAAAATCTCAAGGAGGCAAAAAAAAAAGAAAAAAAATTCCCCCTTGGGCCGATGCATTTTAACTTGTACGATACATGTTCTCTTTTGTTTTGTTTTTTTTTTTTTAGTTAGCCATAACAGGCTGGAATTGCTGGTTAGAATACTGCATGTTATTTAAGCTAAAATTCAAGCCGTCTACGAAAGACTTCTCGTTGAGGCCTCCGTAGGCCGCAAACACATCAAAGGCATTGCTGTACTGGAGGGGACTGAGGTTGAGGGGGCTGTCACCTGGGAACATTCCATTGGTACTACTACCTTGACCCTGCATGTTAGGAAAAATAAATTCCTTGGCATTGGGAGAAAGAGCAGAGGTTTGCTGCTGCTGCTGCTGTGGCTGCTGCTGCTGCGGTGGTGGAGGTGGCGGCTGGGATGATGGCGGCTGCTGCTGCTGCTGCTGTGGCTGCGGCTGTGGCTGCTGCTGGCTGCCCAGGCCCAGCCCATACAGAGAGTGCACTGAGGAAGAGATGGCTTTCTGCTTCAGGAGGTCATTCACATTCACAGTCAGGCCCAGGTTGATCGGAGAAGTGCGCGCTACCTTGCTGCTACGGCCACTGTTCTTCATTTTGGTGGAGCCGAACTTGGTGGCAGCAAAAGTGGCAGTGGTAAAGGTTAAAGGCTGCGTGGACCGGGGCATGAAGGTGGGGCTGACAGCAGCAGAGTGGCCGAAGGGAGGCGAGGGAGAGCTGGACACAGAGGAGGCCGGGTCGCTTATGGGCATGAACACCTGGGCCTCCGGGTTAAAGCTGTTTTTGATCTCCTTATCCAGCTCACAGCCGGTTTCACTACTGTCGTCCACGTACAGCACCTTCACTGGTCCCTTTTCGCCGATCTGGTAGGAAACCTCAAACGGGTCGATCCAGACACTCAAATCCTGTGGCAGATTGCCACGAACATCGTCAATGTCCAAACCACTCTCTTTGGATGCCTGCTCGATCACGGGGTCTACCTTCTCCCCCACGTGTATACATCTAAACCCTGAGCCTTTGTATGGCTTTTCAGGATACCAGTGCCCTTCATATTTCTTCTTAAGAAGTCTTTCAAGCTCTTCACCAAAAATGTTGACACGTCTCCTGGGAAGCTTATTGTACAAGTAGGAAATAATAAAATTGAGTGCTACTTGGATTTCAAGCTGCATAGCTGCGATGCCACAAAAGTTAGCTTTGTTTCAACTCCTCCACCAGAAAAATAAATCTTTTTTTTTTTTAAATCAGTTTGTGGCAGAGAAACAAATTCTCATTCAAAGTGCTGGTATTAGAAGATAATCCTTCAACCTTCCCGTGGTCTTGTTCCTTTAAGAAAACAAAACAAAAGCAAACACATCCAAGTGAGATCAATGTAATAGCTCCAAAGCTTTCTACCTGAAGCATTTTATTTTTGAAAATGTCTACTGGGCTAGAAAGACTGAAAATGATCGCTGGAAAATAAAAGGAACAGACCATAAAAAAAATCCTCTTGCTAAAGTTCAAGACAGATTTATAGTTAAAACAGCATTCTAAGCTATTATATACCATTTCCCAGCAGGGCTTACGGGACCTCCAGAACATGTATCCTTTCTGTCTCTTCTCGGCACAATGTTTACTAACTGTACTGCACACTCATCCACCCACCTACCAGTACACACACTCCACTTTTACAAGTTGGTCATTAGTTTCCTTGCTAGTCACCATTTTAGAAGTGAATCCCTAGTTCCTTTTGGAAACATCACGTTTAAATCTGCTTTATGTTAAATATTCGGAAATGTGATAAGTTACAAAATTATTTTTAATTTTCAAAGTACCTGGTACTAAAATTAAAGGTACTAAATGAGTTGTCATCTTGGTAAATGAAACCAAATTATCCTCTCTAGTTTTAACCATGCCAAGGGCTCTCACACACTTGCTCTTCTGGGAGACTTTTTCTTTTTTATTGTGTACTGCCCCCCCCCCCCCATTCTGAAATTCATCTCAGCTGCAAGTATAAGAAAAACAAGCAGCTTAAAACTCCTATTGATTACTCTGTTTAAAGGGCAGAGTTTCTCAGTTTTATTCTTATTTTTAAAAGCCATCTCCTTCCCTCTTCGGATAAACGGGCAGTCCCTGGAGAGGTTGGAGCGAAAAGGTCGACCTTTAAACGTTTGCTGGATCAGCACTGGGTGGGGATAAGAAAAGATCAAGGGCAAAGAGAGGTATTTCCAAGGGAGAGCTATTTGTACAACGAGGTTGATCAAAAAGGGCATTTAAAATAATCAAACTGGTGTTAATCCGTCTGTTCCATTTTCCATATTCTTGGTGACAAAGGGCAAAGAATCTTTCGTGTAGCCCCCAAACTACACTTTCCAAGCCGAAACCCAAGTGCAGGCAGAGAAAGCAGATTCAGCTGCTTGAAGGTGCAGCCGAGCCCAGACAGGCTGGGTGGAAGGTGGTTTTTAAAGCAACGCCTTAACACAGGACTGTGAAGAATTACATAAACAGCCAGTTGGGTCTCATTAGATTTCTGCTCACAGCACTGGGAGCCCGAGCGCTACAGCAGCAGCAACAGCCGGAGGAGGTGGAGGAGGAGGAGGAAGAGGAGGAAGACTACTAGCCTTGCTCCGGGAGGAGGAGCTCGGCCCGGGGAAAAGGAGAGCAGGCTCTCTAGCTGCCTCAGGGACCCGGCCCTGGGCACCGGCAGGTCGCGGCGCGGGCCGCCCAGTCTTCCCCTCCCCCGCCGTAACCTGACCCTGCCGTCCCCCCCTCTGCTCCCCGCTCGAGGCTCCTGGGACCTAGCCAGGATCCCGGAGCACCGGTCCGGGCTCGATCCCTGTATCCCGGCGCCCCCTCCCCCTGCCTGGGCGCCGCTGCTCCCACCCAGGGTGCTCCCTCCTCCCGGCTGCCCGCCGGCCGTCAAGCCTCCGGACCAGGCCCCCGGAGCCACTCCATTCCCTTGAGTCCCCGAGGCCGCCCCTCCGCACCCGGGCTCGCAGGGCGCTGCAGCCACTCCCTCGGCTCCTAGCCGCCGCCCCGCCGTACTTACAGGCTGCTCCGGAGCTGCGGCCGCCGCCGAGCCGCGGCTGGGCGGGGGAGAAGGGGCGGCGGGCGGGGGCGCGGGTGGGTCGGGAGCGGCGAGGCGGCGGGATGCAAGACGTCGCCACCGCCGGACACGCGACGGACGTCTCGGGCGGGCCTGGGAGCTCGCTGCTCTGGCTCAGGGGTGGCGGGGACGGCAAGCTTACACGAGCGCGCTCGCTTCTCTACACAGCCCGGCGGCCCGGCCCTGCGTCCCCGTACAGCGCCCTCTGCGCGCCGGGCCAGAGCTTCGCTCCTTCTGCCGCGGCGCGCGCCCCGCCTCTCGTTTTATAGCCTCCTCCCCGCCCCCAGCCTCCGCGGGGGTGCGCGCCGCTCGCGTCACAGTCCCGCCCTCCCCACCCGGCACCCCCGGGCCGCGCCGACTCCGCCCCTGCCCTGCCCCCCGACGCCATTGGCCAAGTCCCGCCTGCCCACATCCAGACGGCCGCTGATAGATGGTCACGCCTCCTGAACGCCGCTGTGACCAATGATCTGAGAGTCCCGAGAGGCTGGGGGAGGGGTTAAGGGAGGCCTTGGAAGGGGATTGGAGAAGGGTGGTAGGGATGGGGTGACAGGGCCCCGGGGCCTGGAGGGGAGGGGGGGAGGAGGGGGAGCAGGTGGCGACGCGGCGGGGACCGGCCGGGAGGGGCAGCCGAGGCTGGGAGAGGGAGGGCAGAGTACACGGAAAAGGCTGCTTCCGAGCGAGTACGACTGTGGCCGAGGAAAACCCCACTCCTGGGCGAGCTAGCCTGTGGGTCTCCAGCCCATCCCGGGGTGACCGGGACTCGTGCTCCCGATTCATTGAGTATTAATCCCCGCAGGGTCTAGGCCAACTGCCACCCCGAGAGTGACAACTGCAGAACCTGGGGGTGGGGAAGGGAGGCCACGTCGCTGCACCTCCCGCACAGGTGACAGTTTAACTGCCTCTGCAGCCCCCCTGGCCAAATCTCCCCGGGTCACCTGGCAGCAGCTCGGACTTGAGGGTTGCTTGAGACTGTAAGAAAAAAAAAATTGTCTTATATCAAACGTCGCAGAGAGCGACACGCTGCCAAACTGCCTATGTGACTGTGTGTGCGCGCCCACGCGTGCATTTTGAGGGCTTTCACCCAGACCCACAAAATAAACACGAGGCCTTGCTGAGGAACCTGCGAGAGTTTATGAACTGTGCACAGGTGTCCAGGGAATGGGGACGCCCGGGACTCTAGGGGCGCGGATAGGCGCCGTTTCCACAACCTGCAGCCCAGAAATCCGAGTTACCGTCGGGAGTGGAACGGGGCGTTCCTCTTGGCTAAAAATAATTACTCACAGGTAGCAACGATGCCTGATTGGTCGCACTGGACCTTAGCGGCCAGACGATTGGCTGTCTGGTCTCCAGGAGACCGACGTCAAACTCGGACTGGGTAAAGGCGAGAGAAAGTCGAGGGGGAGCCTCGGAGAGGGGGGTAGGGGGAGAAAGCGCAGCAGTGAATGAAACGCCCAGGGCCCTGCCTTCCCCTTCCCTGTCCTGGGCATTCGGGCCATGCTTCCTGGAAAAAAACCGGTCCCGGTGCTGCCTTGCCCTTAAACACTGCAGGGCGGGCATTTCTATGCCTCTGTCTAGAGGTTAAAGCACAACTCACCGTCTGTGTAGCCCATCTGTACCACCCAGGGCACAAACCTTGGTCTACGCGACCCGCCAAGAGCCGTTTCATTTTATAGATGCAGAAGTCTGGATGTAGCCTATTATTTTGCACTCGGACCTGCTTGCGTGGGTTCCCACCTCCTCTTTTAGAAGGAACAGCTTTGAGAAAGGATATTTCTAAAGTCTCACAGCGTGTGAGAAGGGGAGGGTTTGTGGAATGGGCTGAGGGGTGGGGTGGCGACCGGTCAGGTGACCCATTTCTTGTTTATTGCACAGGTTCCTAAAACTTGGGTAGCGGGTTTGTTTTTTGTTTTTTCTTAAGATCATAGAAGTTTTACTCAAAAACGCTTTAAATTCTGTTTTATTTTTAGTATTTCGGCTTTTTAGTTGCAGAGTGGAATTAGATTGTGAGAGCATGCATGGTGTTTAAAATGGAAGCATCTGGCAGCAAAATATTTTAATATAAATTATTCTTCCACTGTTTTCCTCCGTTGTGTGGTTTTGCTTTTCTAGTGTGAACGTTAATTTGTCACTGAAATAAGGCATTTTTAATTCTATAGCTAGTTGGGCACAGAAATTGCAAGAATCTAGGTAAGATATTTTGGGACTGGCTTACCAAGAGAAACACTTTATCTTTCATGTGCCCTAGAAGCACAATTTATTACCATTAGGCAAATGTTACTGTACCAAACTCTCGGAATTACAGACACATGTGCTGGGCCATGTGTCTTGATTTGTAATTTGGAAAATATATCACTATAATTAGGGAGCATATTAGACTTGGCTGAGATTAAAATGTCTAACTAAAAATAGATGAATCATAATTTTGTTAAGCTTGTGTGTACTTTTCAAGAATTCTCTAGAGGAAATGAACAGGTCTCTTTCTCTCTGACTTCTTCCCTTCTGAATTTCTCCAATCTACAGTTCCAGATCTAAAGCAGTGAAGCACTTACCTCCTAGGGACTGGTTAAATGTCAGTAACAACAGCTTTAAAATGTCTGAGTTAGCTGGGAATGGTGACTCACACCTGTAAATCCCAGCACTCAGTTTGAGACAGAAACATCACAAGTTCAAAGCCTGCCTGGACGACAAGGCAAGTTCCAGGCTAGCCTGGGGTGCATGTTTCAAAGATAAATAATTAAATAAAAACAGACAAAATTATGGGTTAATTCCAGAACTCTTGAGGGTGGGGGTAGGGAGTGTGAGAGGGTCTCAACCCAAAGACCAATACTGCTATTTTATTCAAGTCTTGCACTTTAAAGGATCTCTCACAGCTAGTTACCATTTATCAATTGCTTTAGAATTCTACATCAGTGTAGACTGCTAAATCATCACTTAAATTCTATGAATTTATAGAGATAAAAATATTGAACTCAGGCTCCAGGCGATGTCGCAATCAAGGAAGTCTCCTTAGGAACTGATAACTCAGGCCTGTAATGACATGGACTTAGAAGGTTGAGGCAGGAGGATCGAAGTCCAATGCTTGTCTGGGTAACAAAATAAGTTCAAGGTCATCTTGGGCCACAGTGAGAGCATGTCTCAAGAAATAAGAAAGAACTGGGGCTGTAGCTCAGCCTGTAACCCCAGCACACCTAAGAGTCTGAGGCAGGAGGATGGCAAGTTTGTAGCCAACCTGAGCTACACAGTAAGATCCTATCTCTTCAGAGCTTTTGGTTGTGAGCCTAGCCTTTAATGGTAGAGTCGTCACTCTGGCCCCCTATCTCAATAATAAATAATTTCATACCTTGTGGCTAGCATAAGAGTTCACTTTCCCTTTGCCTATCATGCACAAAGATCCTCTTAGATTCAATCCCTGGTATCCCAAAGTCAAGACAGAAAAGAACTAGTGCTCCCTAGAACACTTCCCTTTCACAACCTCACATCTTTAAGGAATCCTGGAAGGAGGGCATTATAATAAAAATAACACTTGTTATTTAAATCATAAATTACAGCCATTTAAAGTGTCCTGAACTGCACACACACACACACACACACACATACACACACACACCTCATCCTTATTTCTGAGAGGAAACCATCTTACTCTTCATCCCCATAAACAGAAGTGAGATTACTAGCGAACAGCCCTTACAATACCCAGAGTGTTTACTAAGGGCCAGTGCACTAGAGAGCTGGCCTTTATTAGAAAATAAGACAACATACAAGTATGTTGCTATTTGTTACTTGTTTCTTCTTAAATTAGTTGTACAACATAGATACACATTTTAAAATTATAAAAAAAAAAAATATGTTGGGTGTGATTGTACCTTGCCCTAATCCTAGCAGAAATTGAGGCAGAAGAATTTGGGGTTCTAAGTCAGTCGTGGTGAGATTCTGCCACAAACAGATAATTTGCTAGCAGCCAGGTGTTATTAGTGCCTATAATCGCAGTACTTGCGAAGTAGAGGCAGGAGTTCAAGGTCATCCTAAGCAACCAAGTGGGTTAGAGGCCAGCCTGTGCTTCATGAAACTTTATCTCAAAACAACCCCATATAGATTTTATACCAGGAGAGGTGGCAGATAGACAGATATCTGTAATCCCAGTTCTGATGGCAGCTAGGCATGAAGACCTCCAGTTGAAAGTCAGCTTGGAGTACATGTGGAGAATCTATCTCCTCAAATCCAACTTACAAAGTAATCATTGCGTTATTACCAACAAAACTAGTTCTTTCCCAATTGCTTCTCAGAGGATGGCAATGAGGTAGCGTCTGAGGAAATGCCAGTGTGGTTTCCTGGAGCTTCGACCCGAGTTTGTAGAAGAGGGCCATAGCTTCTGCAGAGCAGGGTCACTCAGTTAAGGGTAACTACAAGATAACCAGATAACTCTGAACAAGTCTATTCATCCCTGGAACAAACAATCCCACAGAGGCAACTCAGGTCAAGAGGAGACTGTCTCCATCTAACCAGCCCCTTCCTTATTATCCTGATGAGCAAAAGTCTAAGCCAGTTCTTACAGTGACTCTCCAGTAGCCAAAGATGAGGGTTTTGATTTTGGCAAGAGATTATAGCGCAGATTCTAGGAGCGATAGTGTGCTGAAGACATCCTGAGCACAAAGAACATTTATTTAAAGTTCTCCAGGACTGAATGCTATTAGAGTACTTTAAATACATTTTAAAGCATGGCTTGCATATGTTATTATGTAGCCTGGCTTACTAAAATTATACACAAACAATTGTGGCAGACTCTGGTGCAAGTTGGGTGGATTCCCACGCACCCCACCCCCCTTCCTAGTCTTCCTGAACTGAAGAGGCTATACAAGAGCTTAAGTGTGTTCTCTCTCAGGCTTCACTGTAGTAGGGGCGAGCACTGAGACACTGTTTTACCAATGTCACCAAAAAAAAAAAAAAAAAAAAAAAAAAAAAAAAAGTCAGCTGAGATGGATTTGGGGAAAGCATTTCTTTTCAAAGGGGTTTGCTCCAGTCACTATTAGCACATAACAAGCTATCTCCAAACCCTATCTATCATGGTAGAAAGCATCCATTGTATTGCGCCTGTGAATCTTGCCGGTCAGGAATTCAGAAAAGCACGTGGGCATGTGTGCCTTGTCTCTACAATAACCAGAACCTCTCAGCTAGGAAGACACTCGACTGGGAATCAAATGGAACAGATCTGTACAGTGGAACTGTCTCCAAAGATGGAAAGAGGATACATTTGTGCTAACAAGCCAGCTGCATGAGCTACAAAGCCCAGGAAGGTGAAGGAGGAACTGGATTTTAACTAAGTTGAACTTGAAATAAGCACACGTGGTCAGTGACTCCTGAGTTGAACAGGGCTGGAGACTGCCATGCTGACACCTGGGCCGCTATGACTCTAACACAAGGCTCAGTTGGCGCGGTTGCTGTGTAGCCTCTACACTCCCTGCAGGCCCTGGGCTTCTCATGGCTTGGCCACTGGTTCTAAGAAGAAACATTCCAAAGAGGCAGTTTCTAAAGAATGAACATACAGAGAGAGCCATGTGGAGGCCACATGGCCACCTATAACCCAGCTTCTGAAATCAAAACACCACCACTACCACACTGTGAACACAGAAGTAACCACGGGCTAGGTTCCATGGGAGGGAGGAGCCAATTCTCTCTCTTCAGGGAACAGTAGCCAGGCAGCGTGGTGGATGGCTGTGATCTTAGTAGAAGGAAAGAGAATGCAAGACTCACTTGGACTACATAGTAAGACCTTGTCTCAAAATCTAAAGGCTGATGGGCAGACTTCAGCACTTCCCTGGTGTATAACAGGACCTGGGCTGAATCTCCAGCATTGATAAATAGTAAGTTAATAAGCCCTGGCAGCTCTGTTACCATCTTCCTGCCTTTGAGCATGGATTTGCTGGAAAGTCTTGCCAGCTTTTCTTACAAATACAAAAGAGGAAATGCAAGGTAGCCACAGAAATAGAACTTCTGAGCAGTGCTAGGCACTGCCTAGGCCTGCTTTACTTTTTAAACCTCTTTAAGCGTTCTTCAACTTGCAGCGAAACAAACTACACTCAGCGCAGACCAAGTGAACAAACCACAAAACAAACAAACACAATTATCCCCACCAGTAACTTTTTTTTTTTTTAAGGAGACCTGAACTCAATCTTAAAACGATCAAGTATAAAATATCTGGGTGGGTGAGGTGTTTCTGTTGGTAACAGGTATTTATCATGCAAGTCTGATGACCCGAGTGGAACCCCTGGAACTCACATCGAAGTGACAGAGAGAGAAGCAATCCTACAGAGTTGTCCTTTAACCTCCACATGAGCCATGTCATGAAGATTCCCATTGCACTGCCTCCTGACTTGAATCACAAATTTGTAAATAAATAAATAAATAAATAAATAAATAAATAAATAAATAAAATGGGGTCTTAAACCTAGAAATCTTCGTTTTTGGAAAGTTGTATCAAAGGAATTTGGACCATCATATGGGGGTGGGGGAGGGTAACCTAGGTAGAGTGACACATGATTGGAAGCTGAGTCTGGAGGATCCCAAATTCAAACTCCGTTTGAGTCACATAGCAAATTCAAGGGCATCCTGAACTATACAAACAGGACCCTGTCTCAAAAACTCCAAATAAAAGTGTAAGAAGAAACTCATCTTTCATCTTGCAGTGATGACCACGAGGACAACCCTGCTCCATTTCTTTGTGTTAGAGAGAACCCACACACAAACACAGAGGCCCCGGGAGGACATCGAGTGCTCTTCTCTGTCACTCTCTGCCTTCTTTTGAGACAGTCTCTGTCACTGAATGTGAAACTAGGTTGGCAGCCAGCATGGTCCAGGCATCCTCCTCTGCCTCTCACAATGCTGTGGTTACAGGTGTATAAACAGCCACTCCTGGAGCTCACACACAAGCGCTTACCCACGGAGTCCTCTCTGCATCCTCTGCCTGCGGTTCACTCCATGTTAAGTCCTTCCTCTCTTCCCTGACTGATTTTTTTTTTCTTTTGGTTTTTTGAGACAGACTTTCTCTGTATAGCCCTGGAATCACTTGGAATACACTCTGTAGACCAGGCTGGCCTTGAACTCAGAAATTTGCTGCCTTCTGCCTCCCAAGTGTTGGGATTAAAGGCGTGTGCCACCACGCCCAGCTGATTTTTTTTTTTTTTTAATGAGTGACTACTACATCACCTTCCGTGCATTTGCAAGAATTCGTTTAACCATTGTTGGACATTTGATGATACTCCATACTAAACATTTTTATGTATAAATATTTAGCTACAGCTCTGATTGTTTCCTTGGGGAATTACTTAGTCAAAAGGGAGACTGTTTCTTCTCTCTCTACCCCTTCCCACCCCCACCCCCCATGACTAATGACTAAACTCAGAGCTCAGTGTATGTTAGAACAGCTCTGCTCCTGGGCTATAGTCTCTACTCAAGAGGACATTTTCAAGGCTCTTAACACATAAGGTCAATCACTGTCTAGAAATACCATACTGTCTTACACTCCCAGTGGAGGCCCAGTTCAGTCTCAATACACTCTTAGCCAATACTTTTCATTAAATATTTTCCCCAGTTACTATGATTATATTTTTTGTTGCTTTAATTTATGTTTCTTTGTTTATGAAGAGTAGGCATGTTTTAAACATTCCAAATATTTACTCACATTATTATTATTGTTGTTGTTGTTGATGTTGTTGTTTCTATTCTTCTACAACATATCTCTGTGTGAGAGTACAGGTGCGTGAGAGTCTCAGTGCACAGGAGCTGGCCAGGGACAGCTTGTGGAGCCTTTTCTTTCATGAGTTTTAGGAACTGAACTTGGTTGCGGGCTTTCCCAACAAGCACTTGACCCACTGAGCCATGTTTGTATAAATCTTTTAGTCCCTGCCTCTTCGCTGAATTTCTGTGGTCAATCATGGCGCTTTTCAACTTGGTGAAGATGTTGCATATTGCAGACTAAATACATGACCGAACATGACCCCCATCATAAACATTGCTCTAGAATTTGCCCAAACATTACAAACCGATGATTTTGGTGTTCAAACCTTAAAGGTTCGTTTCTGATCTGTTTATAGCATTCTGACAGACTCTAAGATTATCAGGGAATGAGGGGTTGGTTTGTCTGTTTGATTGGTTTGGTTTGGTGTTTTGAGACAGGGTCTCACAACAATGTCCTTGCCTTCTTCAAACTCACCATGTAGGCCAGGCTGCCCTGAAAATCAGAGCCCTGCCTTCCTCTGCCTCCTGGATAATAGGATTACCACTGTTCACTGCCTTACCAGGACAAGTAATGTCGTTTTTAAATAAAAGCAAACAGAAACCATTCTAGGCTGGTGAAATGGCTGGGCAGTTACAAATGTAAGCTGCCGAGACTGGAGACCAAAGTTCAATTGCTGGGACCCACAGGGTGAAAGGGGAAAACTCACTTCCACAGATTGTCCTGAAACCTCCGTATGTGTCACACACACACACACACACACACACACACACACACACACTGTGGATTCAGGCCATTTCCCCTCTGACCTTTGCCACATGTCATACCACTCCCTGAGGATGGACTTGAGAAAATTCTCTTGACCTTCAGGGGTTTACACCTGTTCTTGGATCGATATAGACTGTGCCCATGGGCTCCCACTTCCATGCCATCTAAGTTGCAGTGAAGTGTAGTAGAGAAATACAAACTTGCAGTAAAAGGATTTGCGTTGGAGCCTTTGCACTTCTAGGTATTGGCTGGGTGTGGCCACCCCAGTTCTACTGCCAGGAGCCTCATCTCTCCTGCAATAGACGAAGCCTTTGGCGCTCTGTGAAAGGCAAGTGGAGAGGTACCTGGGAAAACACCCTGTAAGCCATATTTTCTCCCTTTCTGCCTCTTTATGCCTTTCTCCCCTCCCTTCTCCTCTTCTTTTTCCGTCTTTGCTCCTTAGATCTGTCCGAAACTCAAGTTCCATTTGGGTCAGCTCAAGGAACAAAGATAAGTGAAATTGCTTTTAAACTTCAAACAAATATTGACACTGTCTTTGGTGACACGCAGTAGTTCATACCATTTCCATCTTCCAGTTGCTTCTCTGTTTCCGGCTTCTGCATCCTAGATTGCTCCATACTTCCTGGTTTAACTGTCCTATCTCCTGGGATGGATCATAAACATGTTGTTTGGACCGCATCTTTTGCTTTTCTTGACCTTTGCACATGAGCGTTCTAGGGCCTTGCTGTCAATCAATATTGACTAGTTGGTGGCTTTGCTGTGTCACTGCTTAATCAATAGAAGAACACGGACTATTTGGACAACGTAAGTGGCCCAGAGTGGCTTGGGGTGCAGGATTTAGAGGTTAAGAATCTAGAGAGGATGCGGGCCATTGCTGGGAAGTCAGATTACTGAGGGCCTTATATTAGGAAGTGTAGATTTTTGGCTCCTAAAAGATAGGAAACTATTGGAGAGTTTTGGTGGTGGCTGTTGTTGTTTGTTGCTGTTGCTTAGTACTGGCTAATTTATGTCAACTTGACACAGACTAGAGTCATCTAGGAGGAGGGAACCCCCAATTGAGAAAATGCCTCCATAAGATTAGGCGGTATGGCAAGCTTGCAGAACATTTGTTTGCTAGAACCTACTTCTTTAAAACTGCTAGTGGCTAGTGTTGGCCAAAGGGATTGGGGAAGGGCTCCTCCATGGGAATTCACATGTGTGCATGTATGCAGGGCAGGGGCAGGAACTAATACTATTTTGTAAGAGAATGAAGATATGTACACAGGTGTGTAGAAAGACAGATTCTCCCCCACCCCTCAGGTGCTTATCTCCAGAATCGTGTAGAATTGTGAAAGAAACGGGGGGCAGTTTAAATACCCAACAGAGGGCCACTAGAAGATTTAATTTTTAAAAATTTAGTAGGCGGTCATGTGTCATGGTGTGAGTATGGTCAAAGGACAACTTTGGAGAGTCACGTCTCTTTGTACCCTAGGTTGTATCCTCTTGAGTTTTGCTTAGCGGGTGCCTTTGAGACTGAGACCGAGGCCAGATTGGAGGATTTTGACACATCTTAAACTTGGTAACTGTTGATGAGTGAGAACCTTATTGATCAGTTACTATGTATCAGAGTCCTCCACCTCTCCACTCCCCCAACCCTCCTCCCCCTCCAACCCCCCACCCCCCCTACCCCACCTTTTCATTTCTACAGAGCCCTGCTGCAAGACAAGTTTGAGGCTACCCTGGGCTGCTTATCTTATCCTAAGCTAGTCAGGGTGAGATTGCAAGATTCTGTCTTCAAAAGAGAGAAAGAAAAGAAAACAGGAAAGAAAGACACCCAATTGTACACACAATCTTAGGGCTGGGGCACCAAGGGGGTTCAATAAAAGGTGAGCTGTGGCATCCCTGGGTTTTGTTCCTCAACTATTCAATTTGGGAACCTCTGGCTTAATTTTGACCCTAATTCATTCTTCCACAAGACTGTAACGTCCTGGGGAGACAAGAAAGCTACCGAAAAATAGAATAATCCCAGGGTTTTGTTTGTTGTATATAGAGAAGATGGTTGCATTTCATGAGAGGGTAGGGTTTGTTGTTGTTTGAGATGGGGGTCTCATGTAGCCCAGGCTGGCCTCAAACTCCAAATGTAGCTGAAAATAACCTTACATTACTGTCTCTTCTTAAGTGCTATGCTTTACAGGACTGGACAACTGCACCCAGCTTTCATTGTTTGTATATTACTTAAGTGTTTCTCAATGAGCAGTTACCGTTTCAATTAAAAATAAAATACTAAGAGCCTGGAGAGATGGCTCAGAAGGAGGGGCACTTGCTCCCAAGCCTGATGACCCAAGTGACGCCTGGGCCTCAAAGGGCAGAGTAAGAGAATGGATCAGCACAGACTTACCTCTGAGCTTCACAGATGTGCCATGGCGTGTTATACACACACACACACACACACACACACACACACACACACACACACACTTGGTACACAAACACACATGTACACACCATAAAATATAATAAACATAATAAAATAAATAAATAGGACATTGTAGTCCCTATGTTCAACTATTTCATATAGCCTACCTATGTATATAATCTTTATATTTGGGGCCTTACTTTATTTACAAGAACGTTTGTTTCCAAAAGCTTCCTTTAGTTCAAACTACTCTCTCTCTCTCTCTCTTACATAGTGAAAACAGGCTGTCACACCTACCTCTGTGCTCTATCCCTAAGCAATTAACCTAGCACTTTGCAGGCGATCTGATTTGGGTTTATTTTGAAATAATGTTTCTGTTTGTTTCAAGAATTCCATGAACAGATGGCCACGATGGCTTCATTCAATATTTCTATCCCCTGCAAACCCACCCTCTTCAAGGTTCCCGCTCCTGCCAGCTTCCCTCTCTGAGATTCTCCCCCGAACCCCTATGGGTCTCTCTCCAATAGGCCTTGTCTACAGACCTTCTTCTGTCTGATTTACCTTCTGGGTGAGAAGATAGCAGCCTCCTGTTAATGGAAAAGACACAGTCCTCAAGCTCAAAAACGTGAGGACCAAGTTAGAACCCCCCCCCTTTTGCTCTCTTTGCCCATATCTGTAACCTACAGTGCGCCATCTGTTAGCCCTCTCACCTGTGGATCTGGCCAGATGTTCCCTTTCCTTGAACCACTTGGAGGCCCAACCTTCCCTGGCCTCCCTACCTCATGTCTACCCCGGAATCTAATCCATTCTGTATCCCACAGCTGCAAGGGTGGTGTTCTTTCATTTTGTTTTGTCTTGTTTTTCAAGACAGGGTTTCTCTGTGTAGCCCTGGCTGTCCTGGAACTCAGTCTGTAGACCAGGCTGGCCTCAAACTCAAAGATCCACTTGCCTCTGCCTCCTGAGTGCTTGGGATTAAAGGCGTGCGCCACAACACCCCTCACACCTCCCCCATAGGATGGGTCTTTTAATAAACAAATCTGATGTGGAGTCTTTGGAACCAAACACTGCTGGTTCCTGCAGATGCTCACTGGATAAGTACAGAAATGAATGAATGAATGAATGAATGAATGAATGAATGCATGCATGCATGAACAACTGAATGAATGAGTGGTCCTACTATATTACCAAAATGACTGCATTAGGAGCAGCAGTTGCTGCTGGAGAAGAACTAGGCTTTTCAGGGAGGGCATTGCTAATGGATGGGGAGGTGAATGGGCCGTGACAGACTCTGAGCCTTCATCACAAGTCAGCTACCAGGTATCAACTCCAACTCTAAGGTTGTCAGGGCAGAGCAGGGAAAGTGGAGATAAGGCTCTGACCATGGGTGAGCCCAATGGGAAGGGCTCTGCATACAAAAAAAAAATGTTGAACTTCAATCTGTAGGTCAGGGGGAAATCTGGGCAGGAGTGTCAGGCAATCTTATCCCTATTCCTCACCCATCTCCACCCGTTCTTCCATGCTCCCCTTCCTCCTGGAGAAGGATAATTTCCAAGCACCAGCCAAAGGGGTCAAGATGACCCAGTGAACCCCGTTTCCTGGCTCTAGCTTCAGGTGGCCAAAGCAGAACTGGGGAGTCATAGAAAGAGGAAGATATCTCTTGTTTCTGTTATTTCATTTTTGAGATATAGTCTCTCTATGTAGCTTAAGCCAGCCTGGAACTCAGGGTTCTCCTTTGGGCTGCTTCCCCAGTGCTATGATGACAGGTGTGTAATTCCTCCACCAAGCCTAGCTTCCGTGGAGCTAACGACAGGGCCCCATGCATGCTAGACAAGTCCTCTCCCAGATGTGCTGCCTCTCAGTCCCATAAGTCACCCGAACAGAGGCTGCTGAGTGGTGGAGCCACAGATAGCACCAAGAGTCAATCCAACCTCACCTTGAAGTTATCAGCACTGTGGAGAACAGCTAGGCCAAAGGTAGGGCTGTGGAAGGCTGTTGCTTGTCTGGCCAGGCCAGCAGGTTCCTGGGGTCAGACTCTTGCCTCCTGGCTCGGCTGCCTGTGTTTTCTGTTTTTCACAATTTCAAAACTGCAGAGGCTATCAACCCTGGGTGCTTCATGTCCTGCTCTTGGGGACTGAATCTGGGACTCTGAGCCAGCTGCATTCCTTGCGGCCTGGCTATAAGCTCCGTGCTAGGCTCTTGGGTGATGAGGATAGATCACGTATGATCCCTCTGACTGCTGGAGAGAGGAATGGGAACAAATGGGAACTTTTAGAGTAGAGGGCAAAGTGATCCAATTCCACTGGAGTCTGTTATCTTTATAGAAATGCTATTAAGAGAACATGTGTATCATGAACAGCCCAGCCCTGATACTGTGTGTATCGGCCACTTGGGAAGTTTTGCTGGTCTCACCTAGGCTCACCTCTTGGGCTGGAGGGTCCAACATGATGTCATTCATTGGTTTGAGACACTTAGTGCTGGTGACCATCTCTCTAACAGGCTTCTCATCCCACCCCCACCCCCTACCCCCAGTAGCTGACTGAGCTTCATGACAGCACAAGGTTTTCAGGTTGTAAAAGGGCCATGGTAGAAGCCAGAAGACCATTTTAGGTTTAAGCTTCAGGATGCATTCAATATATTTTCTGCCATATTCTATGGATTTTAAAATGCCACAAAAGGGCTGGGGAGATGTTAAGAGCACTGGCTGCTCTTCGGAGGACCCAGATTTGGTTCTCAGCACCTGCACAATGGCTTACAACGGTCTATAACTCCAATACCAAGGGATCCAGCACCCTTTCCTGTCCTCTGCAGGTTCTGCAGGCATAAAGTAACAGATGTATGTGCAGGCAAAAATTCCCCATACACATAAAAACAAATTTAAAAAGTAAAACCGGGGCTGGTGAGATGGCTCAGTGGGTAAGAGCACCCGACTGCTCTTCCGGAGGTCCAGAGTTCAAATCCCAGCAACCACATGGTGGCTCACAACCATCCGTAATGAGATCTGACGCCCTCTTCTGGTGTGTCTGAAGACAGCTACAGTGTACTTACATATAATAATAAATAAATAAATCTTTAAAAAAAATAAATAAAAAGTAAAACCATGGGCTGGTGAGATGGCTCAGCAGATAAGAGCACCCGACTGCTCTTCCAAAGGTCCTGAGTTCAAATCCCAGCAACCACATGGTGGCTCACAACCATCCGTAACGAGATCTGACGCCCTCTTCTGGTGTGTCTGAAGACAGCTACAGTGTACTCACATATAATTAATAAATCTTTAAAAAAAAAAAAAGAAAAAAAGTACAACCATAAGACCAGTGCCACTTTACATTGTGAAGGGGTGTGGACACAGGAGGCAGAGTTCATATTGGATGGCTATTGCCACCAGGTCCATAGAGGTTAAGAGCTGTAAAGTGTGAGGCACTAGGGTCAAGACAGAAGAGCAGGAAACCCCTGCAGGAAATCCCTGCTTCTGCCAGCTTCTGATCATAGGATCTTGCCCAGGGCTTTTCACTAGCAGGGACATAGCTGACAAATCCAGTCCCCTCAACTCAAGAATCAAACAATGTTGTTTAGCTGTCTCCCCGACTTGGAAGTAGGGTCTCATGATGCATCTCAGGCTGGCTTCCAACTCGCCATCCTCCTGTCCCCACTTCTGGAGTGTTGGGCTCACAGGTCTGTGCCACCATACATGATGTCAGCTGCCCTCCCAGTTGTGTGACCATGCTTTTCATAGGACACAGCAGCGTGCTGGACAACTATATGGGGTGAGAATGGAAGGGGGAGCCCTGGTTTGTGGCCTTCGCCAATGTCTGTGGTGTAACTATTACCCTTCCCACTAAGTTCACGCTGAAGAGGCTGCACCACCCAAGAACCAGAAATTCAGGATTGTCATACACAGTTGTCTTTTGGGTCTACACAAACTTACCTTATCTCTCACTGGAAGTAGAGGAGGGAGTGGATATTTTTAGAACTAAATGAAACCGGCCTGCCCGTGGTAATACACTCCTGTTTACCTCATCTACTTGAGAGGCTAAGTAAGGCAAGAGGATCACAAGTTCAAGGCCACCCTGGGAAACTTAGCAAGACTCTCTCCACAGCTGCAGTGAGGGTAGCTCAGGGAGGCTCTGGGTTCAGTAATACATAATTAAGGAAAGCTTTGCTGGTGGCAAAGCTTTGATGAGATGTGGTGAGAATGCACAGCCTTGTCTTGGGACATGAAATCACACAGCAGTGTGGGAGCTGGAGGGGCTCTGTGCACACATAATGATGACCATACACATGATCAGACAGTGGTAGAAGGGTGCTCCTCCAGCTTGTGAGCTCGGAGAAGAGGAAGCTTTCCTGGCATTTTTCTCTACAATCTACACCTCATATATGGTGAATTACATATTCTACATATACACTTATAATTAACTAAAACTAATAAGTACAGATAGACTCAGTGATCTTGACAGACTCACTGATCTTGACAGATTGCCTGACTCAGGAAAACATAATCTCAGATATATTAGGGAGTTTGCCCTGGTCAGGAGCACAGCCAGGTTTAGCATGCAGAGGTGGACTTTGAATTCAGGATCCCCCTATTCCCCCACCCCACACCCACACCCTTAGCTGCCAGACTGCCCTGTCTCCTTCCAGCTTCCCATGGGGAAAAGAAAGTGCTGGCTTTCTCCATAAATGCATGTGGAAAGTTGGCAAAACACCCAGAAGATCAGGCACAGACCAGAGGGCAAACCCTCATAGGAACATATGGTTGGCTAGTCACCAAAGACAACACACCAGTCCTCCTGGGGACATCCCTTACCCCGTGGGCAGCTTTAGTAGTGTTAGTGACATTGGCAGTACAATCAAGGAGGTTTTGAAAATCTTTAGTCTCGGCAGCTGACATGACAGGTCTCTTCACCATCCTTTCTGATCTCTCTGCTTGGGAAACTCTATCACTGGTACTAAACCAAATCATTAAAAATTACTTGGGGGAGGCACTGGTTAAGATAGCTCAATGACTACAGGTGTCCACCACAAGTCTAATGGGTTCAATTCCTGGGGACCCATGAGGTGGAAGGAGAGAGTCAACTCCCCAAAAGTTCCTCTCCAAAATAAATAGCAAGGGGCTGGAGAGATGGCTCAGTGGATAAGAGTACTGGCTGTTCTTCCAGAGGACCCAGGTTTGATTCCCAGCGCCCATATGATGGCTCAAAGCCATCTGTAACTTCGGTCCTGGGAGATTTAAATACTCCTTGGGCCTCTACTGGCACCAGGCATTTTCTCAAAAACCCCATTAAAAGATAAGAGTGTGGCCCATGCCTTTCATCCCAGTACTCAGGAGGCAAAGGCAGGTGGACCTCTGTGGGTTGCAGGCCAGCTTGGTTTAGATAGAGAGTTCCTGGCCATTCAGAGATACGTGGTAAGACCCGATCTTAAAATCCCCCTACAAACAAGATCATATACACATAAGGTAATATTTTAAATGGTGCTTCTTTGATTTATTTTTCCCTTTCTTGGGTACGTCCCCTTTTGTTTACATAAACTTGGGTTCCAGTGAGGACCATCAGTGCAGTGGAAAGTAAGCCTCAGTAGATGGAGGATGACATCACACAGGGCAATCTTCCTTGCTATGGGGGCAGAAGGTCAGAAAAGCCTGGTCTTAGCTGGGATGAGTGTGGGAGGAGGGCCAAGGAATAGGGTACCAGCAGATCTGTGTGTTTCATTTGTTGATGTGTGTGTGTGTGTGTGTGTGTGTGTGTATGTATGTATGCCATTTGTATGCAGAGCCCATGGGGAACAAAAGACTAATCCCTTGGAACTGGAGTGACAGACAGTTGTAAGCTGCCAAGTGGGTGCTGGGAACTGAACCCAGGTCTTCTGCAATAGCAGTCTGTGCTCTTAGAAACTGTGCTCTCCACCATTGCATACACTAGCAAGATTTTGCTGAAAGGACCCAGATATAGCTGTCTCTTGTGAGACAATGCTGGGGCCTAGCAAACACAGAAGTGGATGCTCACAGTCAGCTATTGGATGGATCACAGGGCCCCCAATGGAGGAGCTAGAGAAAGTACCCAAGGAGCTAAAGGGAACTGCAACCCTATAGGTGGATCATTATTATGAACTAACCAGTACCCCGGAGCTCTTGACTCTAGCTGCATTTGTATCAAAAGATGGCCTAGTCAGCCATCACTGGAAAGAGAGGCCCATTGGACTTGCCAACTTTATATGCCCCAGTACAGGGGAATGCCAGGGCCAAGGGGTGGCGGTGGGTGGGTGGGGGACTGGGGGGGGGAGTGTATTGGGGACTTTTTGGATAGCATTGGAAATGTAATTGAGGAAATTACCTAATTAAAAAAAAAACAACAAAAAAAGGAAAATTTATTTCATAGAACCCCCCCCTTTTTTTAATGTGGGTTATGTGTGGCACAGAGGATCAAACCTCAGGACTTGTGCTTGCTATTGAATGAATTTTCCCACTGAGCCACATTTCTATATCGACCTAATATGCTTTATGTCACTTTGGAGCCTTTATAATAAAAAATAGATCCAAAAAAAAAAAAGAAAGAAAGAAAGAAACTGTGCTCTCCAACCCCATATCAATGGGTTTTAAAAATCAAAACAAATCTACTGAGATGCTCTGCCTCCCTCATGATTCTCCCTGGATTGCCAGTGGGGAACACTCATTGCCAGCCCTAGAGGGACCAAAGCATCCAGGAACTTGGGGGCGAAGCTAGCCCAGCCCTGCCACACAGCGTGCTCTCGGAACATTAGTGCCTGCTTTTTTTCTAGTTCGTTGGGTGTGTGTGCCCAGGAATGTAGTGCCCCAACTCTTTTGTCTTAATGTCTCTCTGGATGCCTAACTCAGCACTTTACCATGGCAACCGGTGGCCTGAAGGAAGGCCTCCTATGCAAAGCTGCCTATAAGTTGCAAAAGGACCTTGGGGCATTAGAGGTGCCAGAAAGTACGATGAGGATGAACATTGAGAGTTAGGGGTTCATAGGAAATAGAGGCCCCTAAGATGGTCAGGAGATGTAGCCCTGCTTTGGAGAGCTTATTCACTAAGAGATATGCTTTTCTAGGTCTTTTACCCACTTAGCTACTTGCCAGGGGCCCATCATTGTCCACAGGTAGTATGCCAACTTGAGATTCAGCCTTCCCCTTCCTCTGTCTCCCAAAGGCAGAGAAGAAGTACTAGATTCCAGTCACTGTGGCTATAAGCCCTAACATCCTGAGCAGATGCTGGAAACTGGAGCCAATGTGAAGGGTTCAGGGAGAGGGTGGAGCAAGGTATGCATTGGAAGGCAGGGGAGAAGGCAAGATGTAGCCAAAGGTCAAACTGGAGACAGAAAGTTCAGGTGTTGCCAGGCAGTTTTGGTGCATGACTTTAATCCCATCACTCGGGAGGCAGAGGCAAGTGGATTTTGAATTTGAAGTCAACCTGGTCTACAGAAAGAATACCAGGATACCCAAGACTACAGAAAGAAACCCTGTCTCAACAAACAAACAAACAAACAAACAAACAAACAAACAAACGTCGGGGCAGTGGTAGCGAATGCCTTTAATCCCAGCACTTGGGAAACAGAGGCAGGCAGATGTCTAAGTTCGAGTCCAGCCTGGTCTACAGAGTGAGTTCCAGGACAGTCAGAGCTACACAGAGAAACCCTGTCTCAAAAAACCAAACCAACCAAACAAACAATGCAGGTGTCAGGCTCAAAGGGAAAAGGAAGGCTATCAGTGGGGAGACTCCATGGTCCTGGGTTAGAGTAGGTGCCGGCTAAGACAGAAATAACAAAGTCAGTGCACCTGTGGGTGAGGTATCTGTAGACAGATGTTAGAGGTGCCAGAAAGGAAGATGAGGGTGGCCTCGATCAGCCTACATGTTGAGGACAAGGCAGATACCCTGCACCCAACTTCAGGGCCCTTGCCATGGTCCTCCCAACCAAGCAAAAAGTAATTAGAGTCCCTGGGCATGAAGGCATCCTGTGGTCTGCTCTTCCATTGTCCTTGCTAGAAAACAAGGTTTCTATCTTGTGTGAGCAAGTTAAAAGGTTGCTCGGGATGGGAGAGATGGCTCAGTGGGTAAAGGCATCTGCTGCCCTGCTGATGGCCTGAATCCAATCTCTGGAACCCACACTATAGATGAAGAGAACCAGTTCCCACGAGTTGTCCTCTGAGCTCCATGTGCTTGTTAGGCACAAACAGGTCTGTATGCACACATGCATGTAAAATAAATAAATACATATTAAATAAGTATAAAACATTAGTGAGACACTGATGATATCAGGCCACAGACTTATTGGAGGGAAATAGTAGTAAACTATCAGGTTCCATTCTGCTCACTTCTTTTATGAAAAGTCAGAACCTGGTCCCTGAAGCCCAGATCCTGCCAAACAAATGCCCTTGTCACCATCACCAGCACTGCTGGCTGGCATGCCTGCCCTTTGAGCAGAGCCCTGCCCTCCATCTCTGCCAACAATCACCTCCTCCCCTTTCCAACTTCCTGCTGTGTGTATCTTACTTACAGTCCAGATGTCCCTCCCTGCCTGACCTGCCCCAAGCCATTCACATGTGATAATGCCATATCATGAGATTAGTCACTGTCACAAATGGAATCTCAGGACAATGCTGCTTGCCCATGGTTGAAGGAACCTCTGTCCCAGACTCTGTTGTTGCTGCTAAAGTACCATTCCTACCAGCTGCTGCCAGCCTGACGCCATTGCTTCTGTTAACCTTTGTGGGGGGAAGCACACACACACTCACACACATACACATATACACAAGCACACACATTCATACACATGTACACACACAGATACACACTCACAAACATTCACACACACTCTCATACACATCTCACTCACACACTCTCACACACATGCACACACATACTCAACACAGACACACACACATGCACACACACACTCATACACATCTCACACACACATTCATACATACACTCACATACATACACACTCACACATACTCACATACGTGTACACATATACACACTCACATACATACACACATATACACACATTCACATGCACACACACATATACACACACTCACATGCACACACACACTCATATACACATACACATGCAAACATACACTCACACATGCACACTCATACACATCTCACACACTCATACACACACTCACATACATATACACACTCACACACATACATACATACACACATACATACATACATACATACACACTCACACTCACACTCACATGCATATGTACACACACACACACACACACTCCCCAGACTAGCTAACTAGCTAACGCCGGATTTTCCTTGGAACCCGACAGGCATCCCACATCCAGGATCTCATTCCTGTTGATAACCAATTGCTTATTGCATTCTTTCCTGGCCCCACTGGAGCAGCCAGCCTGCCTGTGGCTGAGATTAGGCTCCTCTGGGTCCTGCCTATGAGATTTGAGGAATCTTAAGGCATGCCTGGCTCCTGTCTACAAAGTACACAGAGGTGCCTCATATGTGTACCCAGTATTGTCTCCAGGGCCCACCTAAACCTGGTACATGAAATCTGAGGCAAAGCCGGGCCGTGGTGGTGTACGCCTTTAATTCCAGCACTTGGGAGGCAGAGGCAGGCAGATTTCTGAGTTAGAGGCCAGCCTGGTCTACAGAGTGAGTTCCAGGACAGCCAGGGCTACACAGAGAAACCCTGTCTCGAAAAACAAACAAACAAAAAAAAAGAAAGAAAGACAGAAAGACAGACAGAAAGACAGACAGACAGACAGACAGACAGACAGACAGAAAGAAAGAAAGAAAGAAAGAAAGAAAGAAAGAAAGAAAGAAAGAAAGAAATCCGAGGCAAGCCAGGCCCTGTGCCTTATATCCGTTGTTCCAGCTATTCAAGAGGCTGAGACAGGAGAAGTTCGAGACCAGTTGGGGCTATAGTGTAAGTTCAAAGCCAGCCAGGATGAATTAGCAAAATCTTGTCTTAAAATAAAAAACTGTACGGGCTGGAGAGATGGCTTAGTGATTAAGAACACTTGCTGCTTTTGCAGAGGACCCAGGTTCAGATCCCAGCACCCATGTGATGGTTTGTAACCCTCTATAACTCCAGTTCAGGGAATCTGATGCCTTCTATGACCCTCACAGGCACCAGACATATATATGGTGCATTCACATACATGCAGACAAAACACTCATGCAAATAAAATAAATAAATCTTTACAAATATTATTTTTCTTGATTATTGAGTTTGAAGCCCTCCTTTAAATTCTGAGGTGGGGCCAAATGTCCCACTGGCCTGCTGTGGTCCAATCACATCTATAAAGACATGGTGAGATTTTCCGGAACCACACTCTAACTCCTTCCCATGCAGTTGGCTCTTAGATTGTCAATGTGCCTTCTTCCCCACTCTCATCCACCAGGACGCAGAGTCTCCTGCCTCAAATGCAGGCCACCGACAGTGTCTCCACTTCCCACTGCCCAGTCCTCACCAAGAACTTCCACGCACTGCCCGGCTGGACTCCTCCCAACACTGTCAGGCTTTGAATAGCCCATGTGACTCCTGAGAGCCTGCTGCTCAGCACTCGTCACCGGCTCAGCTCTATCCTCCTCCCATTTCTGTGGGTTCAACCTCCCACAGGCTTCCAGCTCCAATTTTTCCTGATTAATACCTCACCTGTGTGAAATCTTGTTTTTTTTTTCTGGGTATTATAGTTCTTTAAATATACTAAAAATACTTCTCTGTCTGTCTGTCTGTCTGTCTGTCTCTGTCTCTGTCTCTCTTTCTCTCTCTCTCAGTTTTCAAGACAGAGTTTCTTTGGGTAGCCCTGACTGTCCTGGAATTCATTCTGTAGACCAGACTGGCCTTGAACTCACAGAGATCTGCCTGCTTCTGCATGCGCCACTACCACCACCTGGGTACTTTTTTTTTTTTTTTTTTAATAAAGACAAGATCTTAATATCTATTCCACACTATTCTGGAACTTAAAGGTATAGCCCAAGCTAGCCTTGAGCTTGCTATTCCCATACCTCAGTTGCCAAAGTGCTGGGGCTACAGGTGTGTTTACCATGCCTGGTTAAGGCAAACTTTGAGTCAAACACTAACAACCGTGGAGCATGTCCCATGTGCCAGTGTTCCGTGCGCTACCCGTAGTAATTGGAAACATGAACTCCAAGGACCAGGAGGTATATACAACCTTGCCTGGTGTCCCCAAGGAGCTGGCTCCAACCTAGTGCTGCAGCGAGCAAACAAACAAAAACAGAAAAGGATCCAGTGAGGCATGGGCTATACAGATCAGCCTCCCAGGTCCAAATCCAGGCTCTGTAGCTGTATGAGACTCCAGGCAAGCCCTTTAGCTCCCCCACGTCACTGTTCTCTGGTCTGAGATTGAGTGGGGCCAGAGGTGGGGGGGGGGTGAAGGGGTGGGGGATGGGAGGGGGCAGAGTGTTAATAATAACAGCACATGTCCCTTGCCTAGGTTTATTGCTAATGCTGGAGGTGATACAGATATGCAATGGTCTTTGAACAGTACCCAGAGCACACCCTAAGCTCTCAAAATGTCAACCAGTCCCCAGAGGAGCAGCAGACTGATATGTTGCCACTGATGAGCGTGAAGGACAGTCTCCAAGAGGTTGAAGGACCACTGGTTTCACACAGCTTCTGCACAGTCGACCCAGAATGGAAATCCAAAGCCCCTGCTCCAGTCTGGCCAGCTCTCCCGTTCCTTTGTTTGTCTGGCTTTGTTTTTCTGTTTCTGTTTCTGTTTTTGTTTTGAGATGGTGTCTCCTTATGTCGCCCTGGCTGTCCTGGAACTTGATTTTCAGACCAGGTTGGTAACCTTGAATTTACCATCCTCCTACTTCATTCAGCCTCCTGAATAGCTGGAATCGCAGGCTCACCTGTTTTCCTTATTTCCATAACTGATAGAACTGCAGTTGAATTGGGCACTAGGCCACTCCTATCAAGTCTCATTAATACCCTGCTGTGAGGAGTCCCTCTAGCAAGTGGTACTGTGGGTAGGAGCAGGCCCGGACAGCCTCAGTGACTGGCCACGTTCACCCTGGCCACAGAGCCCTGCAGGACTACAGAGACCTTCACCTCTACACAGTGCCTGCTTATGCAAACCCTGAATGTAAGAAGTGAAGGGAGAGTGCAGCGTGCCTGGGAATGATTGATGAGGCTGGCTAGTGTTATCTTCCCTGTGGTACAGGCCCGAAGCTTTATCCGGAAGCAGTGCAGCCCATGTGGTATCTCAGTGGCTTTGTCGTGGGCGCCAGGGCAGTGAAGGCTGATCAGGGGTAATACAATGCCGGTGACTCACTCCCGGGAGAAGGCTGGGATGGGTCATTAAGCTGTCTTGGAACTTATTTTAGTCTCACACCCCCAGGATGAACGCTCTCAATGTTTATCAGGCCTCTGTCACTAGGACACTGCTCTCCTTCCCCACACCTGGTTACATAGTATCTTTCAGCCATGATACTGAAAAGGCTTCTGAACTGGGCTGTATCCCTCTGCTGGATGCCTGGCTGGCATGTCATCGCCAGCTGTGATGAGAACCACATTGCACATGTATGGATCCTATGACATGAGCCACTTCCTCTCCTCTGTCCTTAAAGGTCAGAAGTCTCCTTGCTTCAGCTTCTCACCTTCAAACTGGATCTAGAAGTCTGAATTAACCCATTAATTTCTGGGCTGGTTCTTCTGATTCCAATCTAAATTCCTAGGTGGATTCTTTTATTTAAAACTTTTTTTTGTTTAGTTCTCTCTCTCTCTCTCTCTCTCTCTCTCAGTCAGGGTCTCTAGCTCAGGCTAGCCTCAATACATACCTGACAATGATCTTGAATAGCTGCCTCTGCTTCCAGGGTTGTGGGTTACTGGCCTAAGCCTAGAGAGATAGTTACCATTGTGTAAGATTGGTTCATTATAGTAAAGTGGCCTCATGGAGCAGGCCTGGAATCCTACTACACAGGAGGCTGAGGCAGGAGGATGGCAAGTTCAAGGTCCATCTGGGTTACAGAGTGAGTTCAAGGCAGCCTGACCACTCTCTCAAAGTCAAAAACACAAGAAAATAATTCGGTGTGGCTGGAGAGAACCCAGGTTCAATTCCCAGCACCCACGTGGTGGCTTACAACCATCTGTAACTCTAGTTTCAGGGGAATCCAGTGTCCGTTTCTAACCTCCAAGGCACCAGCTTGCATACAGTTCACATATATACATGGAGTTAAACATGCATATGCATAAAATAAGTGGAAAGAAAGAAAGAAAGAAAGAAAGAAAGAAAGAAAGAAAGAAAGAAAGAAAGGAAGGAAGGAAGAGAGGAAGAGAGGAAGAGAGGAAGAGAGGAAGAGAGGAAGAGAGGAAGAGAGGAAGAGAGGAAGAGAGGAAGAGAGGAAGAGAGGAAGAGAGGAAGAAAGAAATCAAAACAATAAAACCACCTGAGAATATGGCACAGTGGCAGAGTGATTGCCTACCGTGTGAGAAGCCTGGGTTCTGTTCTCAGCTTTAACAAACAAACAAACAAACAAACAAACAAACAAGATGGTAAGTCCTGCCTGGCAGTGGTGGCGCTTGCCTTTAATCCCAGCACCTGAGAGGCAGAGGCAGGTGGATTTCTGAGTTCGAGGCCAGCCTGGTCTACAGAGTGAGTTCCAGGACAGCCTGGGCTACACAGAGAAACCCTGTCTCGAAAAAAACAAACAAACAAACAAAAAACAACAAAACAAAACAAGACCAAAAAAAAAAAAAAAGAAGTTAAGTCCTAACTGTCTTCCACTGCCCCTCCAGCCCCATCATGTGATAACATAGAAATTACAACCCCTGATATTGACCTCCCAGCCTGCAGAACGGTAGGGAAGACATTTCTTTTCTTTTCTTTTCTTTACACATTATCTAATCTGTGGTCTTGGTTACAGAAGCACCAACCCAAGATACTCACTTTTCCAGTGTCCCCTGCCACCTCCCAAAAGGTATTTACTTTACAGCTTTGTCAGATGATGAGCTTTTTTTAGGATGAGACTATAGTGGGTACCCCAGGATCTTTGCACGCATCCCTCCGCTGACCTGGAACGGGCTCTCCTCACCCTCCTTTGTCTGCCTTCAAGTCTTCCCCTAAGCGTCCCTCCCAGGAGCTTCTTTAGGCACAGCTTCACCCTGTCTCATCTCCTTTAAGCATCTCTCCTCTTTGGGGACCTGGCATGCTGCCTGTAGAACTGGACCCAGTCTTAAAGAAAAAGGGACAAGAGTTCGGGAAAGCAAGTCTTGCTGCCTGTCTCCTAAACCTGTTGACCTTTCTGTTCTACACAAAAAGGAGACAACCAGATCCCGAGAGTCATCCTCGAATGTCCTCACACACACCACGGCAAGTATACATGGCACACATGCTTAGGCGCCCACACATTATACACATACACAAGAATAAATAAAATAAATCTAAAATCTGTTATTGTGGGTCAAGGCAAGGTGGCACAGACCTTTAATCTTAGCACTCTGGGAGAAGAGGCAGGCAGATCTCTGAGTTTGAGGCCAGCCTGGTCTACAGAGAGAGGTCCAGGGCAGCCAGGGCTACACAGAGAGAGAGAAAAAAAATCTGTTAAGGTTTCCCTAGACTATTACTACTTCAAGGCAGTGGTTGTGTTTTTAATTAACTCTGTGTGGAGAGTTTTGTTTCTTTGTTCTTTTTGAGACAAGGTTTAACTATGTAGCCTTTACTAGCCAGGGACTAACTATATAGATTAGGCTGGCCTCTAACTCTCAATGATACACCTGTCTCTGCTTCCTGGGTGCTGGAGTTAAAGGTCTGGGTCACCATAACTTTGGATTTTTCAAGTTTGTATTGTTTCCCCAGCCATTAACACAATGCTTGGCTCATGATGTTGATTTTTTTTTTTTTTTTTTTTTTTTTTGGTTTTTCGAGACAGGGTTTCTCTGTGTAGCCCTGGCTGTCCTGGAACTCACTCTGTAGACCAGGCTGGCCTCGAACTCAGAAATTCGCCTGCCTCTGCCTCCCAAGTGCTGGGATTAAAGGCATGCATCACCACTGCCCGGCATGATGTTAATTTTTAAAAGAGATTTATTTTTCTTATTTGCAATTATGTGCCTGTGGAGGAGCAGGTCCACGTGAGCTGAGGTGCCCACGGAAGCCAGAAGGGGTGTTGGAGCCTTCGGAGCTGGAGTTTCAGATGATTGTGAACAGCCAGACATCGGTGCTGGGAACTGAACTGCCAGAGAGGTACATGCTCTTAACCAGGGAGCCAGCTCAAAAGACAAACTCATTTGAGCTCAGCCAATGAAAGAGTCAGAACTGCTTGCTGTCCTTGCTGACGAGGTGGGCTTTTGTTTTGTTTTGTTTTGTTTTTCAAGACAGGGTTTCTCTGTGTAGCCCTGGCTGTCCTGGAACTCACTTTGTAGACCAGGCTGGCCTCGAACTCAGAAATCTGCCTGCCTCTGCCTCCCAAGTGCTGGGATTAAAGGCATGTACCACCACCACTGGGCAAGGTGGGCATTTTTATTAGCTCTAAGCACAACATAGGTTTTGGACAACTCAGACGCTGCTTGTCCTTTTCTGTCATCATAAGTGCTCCCCAGATGAATGATGTCACCTCATTCCAACCTGACAACAGGCACGTGAGGCCAGGGTTACTTCCATCTTGTAGATCAACAGGATTGGAAAATTACATCTGGATCTCAAATATTGTAAATAACAGGTCCAGAACTGGAGTAAAGGTCAAAGTCGTGATCTCCACAGAGGAGACTGGCATTCCAGTGTCTTTAGTTTTTAATTATAATGTTGTTGTTGTTTTCAAGATGGAATCTCTCTGTATAGCCATGGCTCGCTGAAACTCACTCTGCATACCCGACTAGTCTCAAACTCAGAGATTCACCTACCTCTGTCTCCTGAATGCTGGATTAAAGACCATTATTGCCACACCTGACTCAAGTGTCCTTTGTATTTTAAATCCCTGTCTTTCAGTCTCTGTCTCTGTCTCTCTGTCTCTCTGTGTGCATGTGTGCGTCCGTGTGTGCGTGTGCATGTGCGTGTGCGTGTGTGTGTGTGTGTGTGTGTGTGTGTGCGTGACAAAGAGAAGGAGGAAGAGGGCCACACCACCATGGCACACATGTGCAGGCAAAGACCAATTTTTCTCTCCTAGGCAGAGTCTCTCTTGTCTGTACCAGTGTGCCCTGTGCCAGACCAGGAGTGTCATGTTACAGATGTGTGCACTGCTGCATCCAGCTTTTTACATGGGTCCTGGGGTGAAAATCAGGCAAGCACCCTCACCAGCTGAGCCTCTCCCTGGCCCCAGCATCTCAGTGTCCTGAAATTAGCTTTTTGGATACACAGAGTTATTTGTACTGTACTTAAGGGGTACCCTCAAACTGGCTCCATCATTGTTGGGCTCTCTGTAATTTAGCAGCTGAATAATCTCAGGTTCCCCAACTTCTTATAGGGATGAATTGCTGCCCTTTTTGCGAGCATGGCACTCCACCTACAGTCATCTTTCCCCAGCCAAACAGTTTCTGTTCAACCTGAGAATTCAATTGCTTGCCACCCACAAACAAGACAGTGTCCGGTGGGTTCCAGGTGATAGGTTCAAGGACCTGTCTTGGAGATCCCAAGCCAGGGATTCAAATACTGACTGTCTCTTAGGACTGGAAATCGCTGTGTTCACCTCTGCAGGCTCCCACTTGCTCTCCACTCAGAAAACACTCGCATAGGCCTGCTGGTCACTCTAAAGATGGCTGGTGACATCTGCCAGGGTCTTGAGCTGAGAGAGTACAGCTTCTCCTATTTTAGAAGAATTGACTTCATCTCCATCAGCCTCAGTGGAGTGACTGTTACCCCGGTGTTGGAGGTGCGCAATGGAGCCAGAGAGGGTTGTTTCTCATCCAAAGCAACACAGCCTGCAGTATAGTGTGCCACCTCTCTCACCAGCACAAACAAAGCTCTTGGCCAGGTGAATGTATGACAGTGCATATGACAAAGACATTGTCCCTGTAAAGTTCATGTGCTCATGAGGTGGAGCAAAGACTGGCAAGTCTCTGTGATGAATCTTCCAGGTGCCAGGGATGCATACAAGGTGACAAGGAGCTGCCTGAGGTGTCAGTGTACTTCCTGGGTTGAAATCTTGTTTCCTCAACATGGCAGTGTTGATATGGACCTAAGTGAGAAGCCTTTGGGCTGTGGGTTGTTTGTTAAGGTGTTGATGTTCATCTTGTGGGAATGGATTTACTTCCAAAGGGGTTTAGTGTGATTTTCTCTCTTTAATTCACACCCACATGCCATCCTGCCTTCTGCCACTTTGAAGCAGAATGAAGCCCTCACTAGATCCAGTGGCCCAGTCTTAGACTTCCCGGACTCCAGAATTATGATCGCGAATAAATCTCTTTTATCCATAAATGACCCAGTCTTGTATATTTTGCTATAATGACAGAAAATCAATTAAGACAGAAGCCTAAGAAGGGGATGCTGATGCCTTCGCTGGAGTCTTAGAGGAGGCGATGGTTAGTTGGATCCTAAAGGACAGATAGGCATTTGGTAGAGGGATGGAAGTGGAGTTCACCAGGGAAAGCAAGGGTATAAGGTATGCTCGATGTGGTAGGAAATGAATGATTACAGGGGCACAAGGAGTAATTCTGAGTGGCTCACAGGGTCCAGAACTAGGCTGGACAGCAGACTGGGACAGTTCACAGAAAAGCTGAAAGAATTCAGATCATCCATGAGAAAGGGTTTCCATAGCAAATTAGGTTGATTAGAAATGCACGATTCTTTGAGGCCAGCCTGGTCTACAGAGTGAGTTCCAGGACAGTCAGGGCTACACAGAGAAACCCTGTCTCAAAAAAACAAAACAAAACAAACAGACAAACAAAAAAAAACACACAAAAAAAAAAAAGAAAGAGAAAGAAAGAAAGAAAGAAAGAAAGAAAGAAAGAAAGAAAGAAAGAAAGAAAGAAAGAAAGAAATGCACGATTCCTGTGAGCAACAAGGACCATGGGTAGGTAGCAGAGGAGAGAATTCAAACCTGAAGACTTGGCCAGGCAAGACAGCACAGGCTGGCTGTAATCCCAGTACTTCAGAAGCTGGGAGGAGGAAGTTATGTGTTCAAGGCCACTCTGTATACAGCATGTGAATCAGGCCAATAAGATCCTGTCCAAAAAAAAAAAAAAAAAAAACAAGACAAAGAACAAAGCAAAACCTAAACACAACCAAAAATAATCATGATGTCACAAAACCAACTGAAAGGCAGAATTAGCCCAGAGAGAAACACACAGTCCCTTGAAGCAATATTAAAGAAGTATTTTGAGAAGTGGACTCAGGACCAGGGAGAGAGGTGCTTGTCACTAACCCTGACAACCTGAGTTCAGTTCCTAGAACCCATAGTTCTGACTCCTTCAAGTTGTCCTCTGACCGCTAACCACCCTCACCCCAACACATGGAAGATAAATAAAAATATAGAGAGAGTCAATTAGACTTAGGACTAATGAGACAAGCTGTAATCCTTGATGCTCTGAAGGACAAGGCAGGAGGATTACGTGGCAAAGGTCTGCGTGGGCTACAAAGAGCATTCAGTGACAGCCGTGGCAACTCAGAATGGTTTCCAAAAGTGCTGTTGGAAGGTCTAGCCTGCTGTCAGATTGCTTGCCTTATCATGTCCCAGGACCAAGAGTCAGTCAACCCCCGCCAGCACCAGAAAACCAAAACGAAAAGATTTATCTAGACCTGTGAACCCTGCAGTCTCCTACTTGGGCCTATGCCATTGAAGATGACATAAACCAGGGCAACAGATAAAAAGGGATTGTCCATTCTCTACTTCTTTGTTCAATATACATGCTTTGGGGGACCAATGTGCTCTAGGTACAGAGGTCCAGCAGTGTCTTGGCAGGCCTGCTCACACAGGCAGTCTAGTGGGTCCTGTTAACACTGGGTGAGTGGACCACTTTTGGAACCAGAGTCCCCAGAGCCTTGATGGTGACATTGTGACATCTGCCCTCGTTGGCTTGGCCAGCCCTGGAGGTTGCTGGTTTCTTCCATTCTTTCACTGGGCTTCCAGCCTGGCTTCCCTGGGGATCAGGCCAAGAGCCTTGTGAGGACACTTGGTGTTGGCAGGACAGTAGCACCCCAGTGGAAGAGCCATCTTGGTGCCCATTTAGGAAGTCAGAGAGCTGGATGCCACCAAAACTAAATGGGAACCCTTGGTCCAATGGAAGGGCAAGCCTTCACTGCTGAGTGAAGAGCGAGCCAGAACACAGTGCTATGATTACCTCAGCCCTCAGGCGAGCTCACCGTCTTCTGGGACTGCCGTGTAGAGACGTGAAGAAGGTTCTGGGAGACAGCTAAAGGTCAAAGGTGGGACTACAGCAAGAGTGAGCACCTTCCCTCACACCAGGGGATGCCTTCCTGCCTGCCAGGGACCCATACTAGTTCAGTTCTGTTGGTGGATTGCCAGGAACTAATCCGGACTTTAATCGTTCTATCAGGAGGCATGTTGTGGAGGTGGGGGTCGGGCAGGGGAGCCAAGGACAGACAGACAGACAGACAGACAGACAGACAGCAGGCCTGTAAAGGCAGGCTGGTACTGCTATTCCGATCTGGTTTCCAATCTTTAGAAGGAAGGAAGGAAGGAAGGAAGGAAGGAAGGAAGGAGGGAGGGAGGGAGGGAGGGAGGGAGGGAGGGAGGGAGGGAGGGAGGGAGGGAGGGAAAGAAGGAAGGAAGGAAGGAAGGAAGGAAGGAAGGAAGGAAGGAAGGAAGGAAGGAAGGAAGGAAGGAAGGTAAAGAATGACCAGGGTAAACAAAATCCAAAGGTTCTGGAAGCTTCCAATCACGATGAGTGTTTCATCCCAGTGTCCAAGTGCCCAGCAGAGGCTTTCCAGAGTATTTGCATAATACGTACAAGGACAGCCAAAAGGTGAGGAGGTGGGGAGAAGATCACAGGAGAAGAGAGACCCCGAGCAGTAAGGGAGTGGCTCATAGGAGAATTTGGGAAGGTGTGTGGAAGGGAGGCCCTGCTCCTGGTGGCTGGATTCTAGCAGCTCTGTTTGGGGCAATTCTCTTGAATTGGCCCCACCAAAAGGCAGGGGTGGCCAGGAGGAGGCTAGGGGGGCGGAGGTTGCCTAGCTATGGCTTGCTTCCTGAACCCGAGGAACTTGAATCATGACTGGTAATGACAATAGGCTGCTGAACCACTGAAGACAGGTGCCACAAGGGGTGGGGCAAGCTCCTTAAAGATGACAGAGACAGCTGGAGCCGTGATTAGCCGCAGGCTCATCTCGCCGTAGATCTTTGCGTTTAGTGGTATTTGCGTCATCCGTTGGTGGCCACCTTTTCATTGCTTTAACTTTAATTTGTAGTGGGTTGTTCTTCCTGAAGGGTGAGATAAAGATTATAATAAAGACAGGAAGCAGATTCAGAGACCCACGACTAAGCTGTCTGTGAGTCGTGAGCCACAGGTCCCAGGATCTTCCTTGAAGACATGATTCTCTACCAGTAGGTTTGTGGCCTCGCTGACTCAAGGGGAATCTGATGTCTTGGGAAGGGCACTTCACAGTTTAGAGGAACTCGGTGTGGGCAGCCTTTATCTAAAGAACAACCAGCGGAAGCAATACAGGGAGCTTTTGTATCGAGAGCAACGGGGATTGTGAAATGGGGTCTACAAGTCTCAGGCTTAACACATGTTCCAGACGACCCAACTAGCCCAGGCTGGACCACGAGCCCCTCTTCCTTTGCTCGTTCTCTCTACCTTCAGTGTCCAGGAGGGTGTTTAGAATGAATTTTACTTCTAGATATTTACTTAGTCCTCCCAGCTGCCCCAGCTGCCCACTCCTGGGTTGCCCATCTTATTGAGACTTGTTGAGTGTCAAACCCTGGGACGAATGGCTGAGGTGCCTATTTAACAAAAGTGGCCTCCCTGGTTGCAAATGCTGCTCCTGTTTATAAAATGTTCAGGTCTTTACAAGGTCAATAAGATGCCCCTTAGCGTGGCATAACATGCTCTCCCACCACCACCCAGGCAGAGCGTAGTGGTTTGTGCCTGTGATTCTAGCATTCAGGAGGCAGATCCCACCACATAGGGAGTTTGAGAAGGCCTCCATTGCATAAGACCCTGTCATAATAATAATAATAATAAATAAAGCCTCCTAAAAATCTGACTTGTCTCATGCTCCACGTTCTTGACACCAAAATGTTCTCAAACACAGGCAGTCCCTTGTATCTCATGGCCACTACATGGGCAGTTCTCTCTCTCTTCCTCTCCCCTCTCCCTCCTTCCCCCTCCCCCCTTCCCCCTCTCTTCCTGCTCTCCCTCTCCCTCTCTCTCCCTCCCCCCCTTAGTATCCTTTGGCTTTCTCATGGAAACCTTGTGTACACCCTCAGGGTCCAGTTAAATAAGTCTTAGTGACTCTCTGTGAGTTTTTTTGAGAAGCAGCCCACCTCCTAGCACTCCTAGGAGTCTGCACCCTCCTTCCATTTCCCCTAGGTCCCCTCTACTTCTCTCTCTTGCCCTGTCACGGGCCCCTCACTATACAACATAATCTCTGCTCTCTGCTCTCTTCAGTCTTGCCTGCCAATGTGCTGTCCTAGGTTTGCGGATCTCTGGGGGCAGAGATCCATATCTCTGAGGTATTTTGTTCTTTGAGGCCCAGCCAAGATAAAGCCCATGTATGGTGTACAGAGTGTTCTAAATGATAAGGCTGGAACTGCATACATGGAGTGTTTAAACCTGCCATTTCCAAGAGTGTCTGTGGTGGCAGGAATACCTCAGGGCTGCCGGGTCTTGGGGGGTGTATTGATCACGTGTGGGAAGTGAGCATTTGAAATGTAGAAGATGCCAACAAGGAGGTATGGACAATTTTATCTTTTGTTTGTTTGTTTGTTTTGTTTTTTGAGCAATTTCATCTAATTTTAACTTACACACTTGCTATTTATTTGTTTGTTTGTTTAGAAACAGGGTTTTATGTAGCCTAGGTTGCCTCAAATTCTATGTAGTGAAGGGTGAGTTAGAATTCCTGCTCCCTCTGCTTCTACCCTAGTACTGTGACTACAAGCATTGCTACCACACCCAGCTCATTTACAAACTTGAATGAAAATACCCACGTGTGGCTGGAGCTACTGTGAACTTCTCAGGTTTACATCAAGCCAATTTGAGGGAAGGAAGGGTTAGCTAGTGAGATAGCTAATAATAAAGGGGTTTGGTTTGTTTGTCTGTCTGTCTGTTTGTTTGCAGACATAGTCTCACTATGTAGCCCTGGCTGGCCTGGAACTCACAAAGATCCACCTGCTTCTGCTCCCTGAGTGTTGGGATTAAAGGTGTGTGCACCATGCCTCGCATGAATCTTTGACTATAACAGATAGCAGTGAACGTTTTTGACACCTAACAGAGGGCTGGCATTCCAGGCTCACTGTCCCAGTCAAACCTTGGATAACATCATCTGTTTGAAACATGATTGTTCTCTGCAATCCCAGTCCTTGGGAGCTAGAACAGGAGGAAGGATCAAAGTAAACTAGAGGTTAGCCTGGGCTACATAGAGCCTGTCTCATGTCTCACATACACAGTAAAGCACGGCGATGGAGCTGTGAGCTCCTAGGCCTGTCTGGCAAGTGCTTTTGCTGTATTTTGAGGATGGTCCCTCCCTCCTGCATATTTTTCCCATGTTACAGTTCATGCTTTGGTTTCCTGCTGCCCAGCGAGCGCCTTCCAGAAGACAGAGCCCTACAGCACCTGAACTCGCTGCTCCAGGCACCTGGGTAGGACTGTCTCCCCAGGTAGGCGAGAATGGTTACTTGACTCTCTTAAAAGTTGGGAGACAGAGACAGAGACAGAGACAGACAGACAGGCAGAAACAGAAAGAGAGAAAATGAGAACACCCCAAGTCTTACAATATTAGATTGTTCTTAAAGAAGTCATCTGTTACCCTGGCCCTTAAACTTTAAGGTGTAAGTTGGGTGATGGGTGAAAATGGCATGCATGCACTTGTGCATGTGTGTGCCTATGTATGTGTGTGTGGCATGTATGTGTGTGGTGTGTGTATGGTATGTGTATGTGTATGTTGTATCTGTGTTGTGTATACATGGTGTATGTATGGTAAATGGGTATGTATGGTGGTAGTATACGTGGTATGGTATATGTGGAGGGTATGTATATGTGTATGTGGTATGTTTCTGTGATGTATGCTGTGTGTGTTAGAGGTGTGTGTATGTGTGTGACATGTATGTGTGTGTCCGTGTGTGCATGTGCATGTGTTGAGGGACTAACACGAGCTCAGCAGGTGTGCAGTCCCAGCTGTTCTATTTCCTTAACTCTCCTCCGAGCAGGGATTAAAGGGGCCTTAACTCTTGTTTCAACAGCAACCTCTTCCTCCTCCCTGGACTCTCCCACCTTTGAGCAGCAACACCATCTTGAGTTTGGGAAGCAGAGCTCCCTGGTGTCTGATGGTGAGGTGGACCGCTCAGGGGATCAAGAGCTGGGACACTCACAAAGTTCTCCAGCTGCATGTGGTCAACCCCAGGTCTCAGCCTGTGCTGATGGGAAGGAACACTTGGAACTCAGGCGTTGAGTGTCCCGGTTTTGTTTTTTAGTGGGGGGTGGGGGTGGCAGCAGGCAGGACCAGGGTGGTGCTGCTTGTCTCAATGGCAGCTCTGTGTAAGGACACTCTCGGGGTGGCAGGAGGGAGGCGGGGGGGGGGGGATAACGACAGTTCCAGCCGACACTGTATCTGCTTAAACTCAGGTATAAATAGATGTGTATGCTTTCTGCTGCTGAGCCAGGCCACCATAACCTCATTCAGGGACTCTGAGGAGGCAGAGAGATGGTTTCTCTGGCAGAGAGGAAGGGAAGCTCCCCAACCCCACCCCTGCGGCTGGAAGTACCACACCACCTTACCAAAACTCCCTGCTCCATCTTGGGCAGAGAAAAGGTCAGGATTTGGGCAGGGACGTTGCAGTCACAGTCCCTTCCCACTTGTAGGTGGTCCAGTCACTTTGGGAAACAGTTGCGTAGTTTCTTAGGAAATGAAACCTAGATCCCAGCAGTCAGGAGGCTGGAGCAGGAGGACAGACAGTTCCAGGCCAGCTGGAGCTACACAGCAAGACCTCGTCTCAAAATACAAAGAAAGGGCTGAGTAGTGATCGGGAACTCCAAAAAACCTGTCTTCCAGACACGACAGAACGGGTGAGCACATGGACCCACACGGGCCACAGCAGCACACACGAGACCTGCACGGGTTCAAGACAAGTCCCAGCACTGAGAGCAGAAGGCAGACACAGGATCTCACCCCTAACCAAGAAGCGAACTGCCATTGCTACCTGCTACCAATGGGAAAGTCTCTTTTCCTAATGGGGTGTCACTGGGTATATCAAATACACTCTAGGGCAAGCTCCACACCCCAGTGTAGCTAGACAACACAAAATGAACTCAATGGTACTTCTGTGGACTTTCTGGTTCTTTATTTTTATTATTATTATTATTATTATTATTATTATTATTATCCTATTGGTCTTTGGTCTGTGTGGTTTGATTTTCATTTTTGTGGAGTCTTTTTGTTACTTTTTTCTTTTTTCTTTTTTTTTTCTATTTTTTTTTTTTTAAAGAGAGAGACAAAGAAGGAACATAAAGTTGTGGAGAGGGTTTCTGAGAGGAGTTGAGGGAAAGGGAAAATGCTATAAAATATACTGTATGGAGAAATTTAATAGATCTCCTATTATTATAAGTGCTGTTATAAATCTAAAGTAAAAAAAAATAAAAAATAAAAGAGTACCAAGGAGAAATAACAACAGTTCCAGGCAACACTGTATTTGCTTAGATCTGGTTTGATCCTGGAAGAGAGAAACAGAGAGAGAGAGAGAGACAGAGAGACAGAAAGAGACAGAAACAGGGAAGAGAGAGACAGAGACAGACAGAGAGAGAGAGAGCACAAATATACCATAGGACTTAGCTTAGCTACCCTACTTTTGTTATAAATAACAAGGTCACACACAGACGCTCAAATGCAAAAGTTCATAGGCATTTTATTTATAACACCCCAAGACAGAACTAACCAGAATGTCTAAGCCCAAGTGAATGGATGGATAAACAAACAAGATAGACCCAGAAGTGGACTAGTATCCTACCATTAAAGTACTACTGACCCGTAGGCAGATTTCTGAGTTCGAGGCCAGCTTGAGGGCAGCCAGGGCTACACAGAAAAACCCTGTCTCCAAAAAAAAAAAGTACTACTGACTCGTGCAATGTTGCAGGTGACTCGCAGGTGCACTGTGATGGACATGAGGCATACGAGCTGATCTGTCATGTCTGGATGCCGTGGGGACCCTGGTGAATGCGGAGCAGCCATGAGGGAAGTTTGTAAGGTGTTGAAAATGCTCTACGCTGGGCGTGGTGGCGCACGCCTCTAATCCCAGCACTTGGGAGGCAGAGGCAGGCAGATTTCTAATTTTGAGGCCAGCCTGGTCTACAAAGTGAGTTCCAGGACAGCCAGGGCTACACAGAGAAAACCTGTCTCGAAAAACAAAAACAAAAACAAAAAAAAAAAAGAAAGGAAGAAAGAAAGAAAAAGAAAGAAAGAAAGAAAGAAAGAAAGAAAGAAAGAAAGAAAGAAAGAAAAGAAAATGCTCTACAACTTGATTCACATGTCACACAAACACATATATCTATCAGTGGTCAGTGTGCCTCAGATGGATCATATATGTAAGTAGACCTCAATAAAGCTGATTTTAAAAAGTATTCTTAAATAGGTGGTGGTAGCATATACCTATAATCCCAGCACTTGAAAATCTGAGACAGGATTGCCATATAAATTCAAGGCTATTTGGGACTACATAGCAAGTTCCCAGCCAACCAGAGATCTTTCCTTCCCAAAAACTTGGGTGAGGGGGACAGAACCTCCCAACAACAGGGTGGCTCAGGCCAACACTGTCCCAGAAAACCCAATTAAAGACCAGGGAAGTCTTCTTTAAGGTTGGGCGATAATGCCAGGCTGGAAAAAGAGCTCTAGAAGGGCAGCCTAGAAAAAGCCCCTCTCCACCCGGATCCTTCAAAGGCTGGAATTTCTGGCTGAACAAGAAGGGCCTGGGCCATTTCCCCAGGGGCAGGTTCTCCTCAGCTCTGGGCAGCATGCCCAGCCACCCCTCACACAGGTGGCGGCTCGCTGCCTAAGCAAGACTAGAGGGCCTGGGGAAAGGGTCCCATAATCCCGCTGGGACAGCAGAGGGAGGTGGCCGAGAGAGGCAGCCCTGAGCCTGGACTGGTAAAGCAGCTTACAGAAGTGAGGTTCCAGCCGGGATAGTAGCGGAAACCTTTACTCTGAGTGGGGCTCACTTTGTAGCCCCCAGAGGGGGCCAGGAAGGCAGAGAAAGGCCAGCGCTGAGCCCTGAACCTTGACCTCTCAGCCCGATGCTCTCTCCTCCACACACTCAGGCTCTCAGCCGATGGGCAGGATTGTCAACAGGGCTGGTTCTGAAGAAACAGAGGAAAAGCCCACGTGGACGGGGAATGAGTGGGGAAAGCGAAGGAAAGCCGAAGGCTTGGCCAGAGGCAGCCCTGACCCCGGGTATGTGTCAGAGCTAGCTGAAGCCAGCTTCTTCCTTTAGACCTGTCTGCTTCTGCCTGCCAGGACGCATCTGAGTCACAGAGAGACCAGCAGGGACCACTGGGCCCTATCGGGTCTGGCTCAGCAGGTGTCTGGCCACACGGAGTCCTCCGGGTTCCCAGGAGCCCCTGCTCTTCTGTCTGCTTCTGGTTATCACTCTGTGTTGGCAATGCCCCCCCATACCCGCCCCCCCCGCCCCGCCCCTGTTGTCACCTACACCTGTGTTCCTGCCTTGCTCAATCTCTCCATTCACAGGCTGTGTGTTCCCAGGCATCTCCTTCCCTATCTCCCAGATGGTTGTTGGTCACAGCTTAAACATACAAAATTAATCCCTCCTCTTCCCCAACCTTCCACACACACGAAGGACCACCAGCTGCCCAGAGCTGGGGGCTCAGGACCTTTAGGGTCTGGCCCATTTTTGCTGGGGTTATCCTTGCCTAACTTTGTCACTTGCATGGTATCTCATTTATTTTTTTTTAAAAAAAAGATCAATTTTACTCCCCCACCTCTTTCCTGTCCCAGAGATTGAATGGATGGCCTTGAACTTGCTAGGCAAGAGCTCTACCAAAGCCCTATAACCTCAGCCCTCCTGGTTTGCTACTGTTGTTTGGTTTGGTTTTGTTGTCCTTTGCTTGCTTTGGAGACAGGGTCTTAATGTAGCCTAGGCTAGCCTCCAACTGGTTATATACTATAGAGTGACCTTGAACTCCTGACCATCCTGCCCCCAAATGCTGGGCTTAGTAGAATCACCCAACACACATCTCTTTGGCCCTCTTTTTATTTTATTTTATTTTATGTTTTTGTTTTGAGACAAGATCAAAGTAAGTTGCCCAGTCAGGCTTTGAAGATGAAATCCTTCTGCCTCAGTTTCCTGAGGAGTTGGGATTACAGGACTATGCCGTCAGGCCTAGTCACATTCTGACCTTTGTATTATCCCAGCTCTCTATATCCCCTCTTCCTCTACACACACACACACACACACACACACACACAGAGGCATACACACACAGGCACACACAAAAACAGGCACACACACTCACAGACACATATACACAGGCACACACACTGACATACACATAGGCACACACACAGGCACACACACAAGCACATACACACACACACAGAGGCACACAGGCACGCATGCTCATACACACCACAAGCTGACTCTATGTCTGAAAATGTCAGGGCCATCAGATAACACTATCCAGTAATTATAATTGGAGAAGCTGGCTTGGCAGGAAGGCCATCTAGTCAGGGCTTCTCCTTCCGCTGTCAGGGTCTCATTGCCCACGAAACAGAATCCTGAATGAACTGCTGAATAGATGTGTAGTCACCTTGTATGTTTACCCTGTTAAAACTCCAGTAAAGAACTTGACGTTTTGTTAAGCCTGCATAGATAAATATTCGCTGTCTGTTAGGCTCTTACAGAGATAAAGGCAGCTCCGGGCTCCTCCTTGCTGCTGGTCTGGGGTGGGGAGTGGGAACTTAGAAATGGGTAGTCGTTAAGATCCAGGGAGGAGCCTGGAAGCTGAACTAAAATATAAAGATGGTCTCCTGCTTTGTGGGGTTAGCAGGCCCTTTGGCTAACACGTCAGTCAACCATCAGGCCTCCCTTCTCTGCTGCTAGGGTAGAAAATGGCCTAGATGATCCTATCCCACATCGCCTCCAACACTCAGTGCTCCTCAGCCACAGTTAACAGGGGGGATTCAGAGCTAATGACTGCGGGAGTAGGACAGAACAGATCTGAGTGCTGGGGACTAAAGCAGGCAAGGAAACTAGCGGGGAAACTGGCCGCTCTGCCACTGCTGTGAGATAGACAAAGCGAAGGCCCCCTTAATCCACTCCTCAAGACATCCTTCCATTCCATAGATGGGTAAACTGAGGCCCTGGATGGTTACTACCCTACCGTTCTTTCTGTCTCTTTGTTCCTTGACAACCCTGGGTCTCATTGGATCAGAGCAAATGTCCTAGGTAGGACAAGGCGGAGCTGGGTTTCTAGTCTCTCCTCAGCCTAGAAACTCCCAGATCTGTGGCTTGTGTCCTGTCACCATATCACACTGGGTGGCCTGCGGCAGTCATCCCAAACCAATGCATCTTTTCCCTCTGGGTGGAGTTCCCAGCCTTACATCTTGACCATCAATCACCCAGGCTCTGTGTCTGACCCAGAGCTCAAATACAAACACACACACACACACACACAGCCCCTCAAAGGTGGGATTCCAAGTCTTTAGAGTGACTCTTGTCACCTCCATATAGCTACTTCCTCCTCAGCCTTTCCACTCATGGGCTGCACAGCCTCCTGGACCCCAGGTTAGCCCTCCCGTTTACCATCCCAGAGGGATGAGCCAGAGAGGCCTCTATTGCAGCCTCACGAAAATCTTCATGTGTGTGGGAGGCAGACTGGAGAATAAATAGAGGACTACTTAAGGTCCAGAAGGAAAACATAGGGACCCTCCATTGGGCCATTCAGGACACATTAAAAAAATTGAGACCCAGGAATAGAAAGTACCTTTCTCAAGGTCATCCAACTGGCAGACGTGAGTGGCATGTTTGGGGGACAATAATACCCCCTTCTCCATGTTTGCCCCCTGGACACTACACTGGGGCTACACGGAGCCCCCTTGGGCTGACTTTGCATCCCCTGTCTACATCTTTCTCTGTGCGGCCACAGTCATCTTCACCTTACCTGGCCCCACAGTCCTCAGTGCCACCCAGACCCAGCTCAAATGCCACCTCCTCCAACTATGCCCTCTCTGAACACGCCCCTCTGCACTGCCCTTCCCGTAGCCTAGGCTGGGTTAGAATTACCCTTGTGTGCCTCCTCCAGGAAGGCGGGGCTCAGATCTCCAAGAGCACCCTGGACCATGCGAGGCCTGTCTCCGACGTTCAGCAGGTATTTCTGGAAAGAATTGTTATGGCATGTATACAGTCCTTATGAATGGCCTGGGTTGATGGGCTGTCTCTTGAGTCAGCCACCATATTCAGCAGGCAGCTCAGACTTGCATCTGCGTCTGCGTCTGCATAGCATTGCAAGCTGAACACTGGCCCCATTTCACAGGTGAGGACACAGGCAGGCGGGCACCGAGGAAGGCAGCAGCTAGCCCCTTGTGTCTGGAGGAGGCCAGAGCTAGAACTCAATCCAGGATAGCTGAGTGATCTGTGTACATGAAAGCCAGCTGAGGAGCACACCGGGGCCATGGTGGCTCTTCCCTGTGTCCCAGAGCCTGAGAATGAGTCCTCTTCAGCCCTCTGCCTCATGCAAAAGCTGTCCTGCTGGTTTGCAATCCCAGCATGGCCAGGTGACAAGCGTTCCCTGCTGGCCACCTGCCACAGGAACACAAAGTACCTTCACACACAACCTGTCTTTGTCCCCTGCTAGTGACAGCAGGGAGAATAGGGAAGAGCAAGGTGCTAAGGTGGCAGGATTTTGTCTTCCTTGTGTCCTGTTCCCTCTCACTTGGAGCTGCCTAGTGGCACGCTACCCCTGCAGCAGTAGACCAGACAGGGATGTGACCCTTTCCTAACCCAAAGAAACATGAAATGGCAACATGAAGCTTTGTGAGGAAATTTGGGGCAACCCTGGGGTTCTCCTTGCTCTGGAAGTTTGGGTTCCCTACAGCTAGTCTTCAGAAGAATTTGTGGGGTTTTGCTCTCAAGGTGTCCCTTAATCAAGACTGATTGAAGAGCCGGTTGTGGTGGAACACATGTCTGATCCCAGCACTTGAGGCAGAGGCAGAGGCAGAGGCAGAGGCAGAGGCAGAGGCAGAGGCAGAGGCAGAGGCAGAGGCAGAGGCAGAGGCAGAGGCAGAGGCAGAGGCAGAGGCAGAGGCAGAGGCAGAGGCAGAGGCAGAGGCAGAGGCAGAGGCAGGTGGGGCTCTGTGAGCTGAAGGCTAGCCTGATCTACATGGCATGTTATATACCCAGGATAGCCAGAGTGACACAGTGAGATCCTATCTCAAAACAAAAAACTCACTGGGAGCTGGAACTGGCTTGTTGCAATGCCAGCTTTCAGGAGGCTGAGGCAGAAGGATTGTTGGGAGTTTCAGATGTGTGTCTAGAAGCCAGCTGAAGACCTTATCGGAGCTAGGACCGCAGAGTGAGACTCCACCTCCAAGGCAAACGAAACAAGAGACCTCATTAGAAAGCTGGGGTCCCTCCTTGCTCCTTTTCTTCTCCTTGACCCAGATGCACGAGCTACCAAACTTGTCATCTCTGCCTCTATTCTTGCTCCCTTCTGGGAAGGGGACAGGAGCTTACCCCCATGCATCAGACTGTCGCTGACATCAGCTTGCTTGATTCTCAGAAGGATCTGAACGCTTTTCCTCCTCATTTCATAGATGAAGATACCAAGGTTCAGAGGAGACCACAGTCTTGGAGGTCCGGTGCCCAGAGTGTGAGCCACTGCCATTTGAAATTTGGTCCTAATTACTGCAAAATTCCCCCCACCTACCCTCTACAGCCCATGTCCCTCTAGGCAAGCCCTCAGCCTAACCTCTTGCTGTCCTCAACTACCTGGCACTAGGGTGTCCCCAGAGTATAGAGAGCATATGCCAGCCAGGGACAAGGCAAGAGGCAGGCTACTCAGTCATAGCTTCATCCTAATCAGTCACTGAGGACAGCACAAGGATCCTGAACTTAGCTTCCCTGTAAATTTTCCTGTCTTTGTTTGAGCCTGGACCTCACATGGTCTGGGCTGGCTTTGAACTCTGTGTAACTGAGGCTGGCCTCCGACTCCTACCGGCCCTTCCTCCACTTCACAGGTACTAGGATTACAGGAATGTGCCACCACTCACTGGAGTCACTGCTTGATTTGATTTGGGGTTTCCCCTCCATTCCTGGGGATGCTGATGAGGGGTAGCTACTCACCAGAATCCTGCATAGTTGTGCAGGGCAGGCAGACAATAAGAGCTTGTTCTTGGCCTGTGGGCTGGGCGGAGATGGTTGGGGAGGGTGGGGTGGTAATGATGGAGAAACAACACCGAAACCCACAGGAAACTTCATCAGAGCCCCGCGGAAGTAACACAACGACAAGAGACAAACGTCTCGATGTCGACTGACAAAAGGCAGCAGCAGTATAATCACCATCCTTTCTAGAAAACTGCTCTGAGTTCCTATCTAACTCCCACGATGTGCAGTGATGAACATCTCCTTAGATGTGTGTCTGATGAGCTCTGTTAGATGGCTTATATGGTGACGACAGTGACCTCCTTGCTGGTCTCTAGAGCAGAGCCGTCTGTGGACAGCCTTCCCGTAATTAGAAAGCAGATTTCCAGGGAAGGGGGGGGGTTGTTTGTTTGTTTTTGTTTTCTTCTCTTTCTTTTCTTCTTCTTCTTCTTCTTCTTCTTCTTCTTCTTCTTCTTCTTCTTCTTCTTCTTCTTCTTCTACTCCTTCTCCTTCTCCTTCTCCTTCTCCTTCTCCTTCTCCTCCTCCTCCTCCTCCTTCTCCTCCTCCTCCTCTTCCTTCTTGTTTGTTTGTTTGTTTTGTTTTTAAAGACAGGGTTTCTTTGTGTAGCCCTGTCTGATCTGGAACTCACTCTGTACACCAGGCTGGCCTCGAACTCAGAAATCGCCTGCCTCTGCCTCCCAAGTGCTGGGATTAAAGGAGTGCACCACCACTGCCCTGCCAGGGAAGTGTTTTTGTGGAATTCAAGTTATCTTGAGACTGGCCAGGTTGCAGGGAAGGCTCCAGGACTTCTGACCAGCTTGCAACTTTGGATATGCAAAGAGTGAAAGATAGATCAGGTGTCAATCTTTAAAAAAATAAAACCAAGCAAACAACTTTGTGATTACATGAGTATCTGTGCACATCTGTGTTGTTTTTTGTGACACATGGGTGCACACATGCACACATTCATAAACATCTACTAGTGAGGATATCTGTTGTGGCTTAGTGGTTTTTATTTGTTTGTTTTGTTCTGTCTTTTTTTTTTTTTTTTTTTTTTTTGAGACAGAGTTTCACTGTGCAGCCCTGGCTGTTGACCAGGCTGGGCTTGAACTAACAAAGATTTGCCTGCCTCTGCCTCCCAAATGCTGGGATTAAAAGTGTGTGCCACCATCCAGCTCTGTTGTGTTATTTGTATTTTTGTCCCCAATAGACTGATTCCTCCCCAGTTGTTTCTATGTGGAGTCTATTCTCCTGAGAGGGAGGAACAGTTTCTACATGCCTCATGCACTGAACAGCACAGTATTTTTTTCTCCTGATCATATGTGTGCCCCCCCCCATTTGCCTGCAGTGGGAGAAGTGGCCGGCTGGCAACTCCCAGCTGTTCAGGGAGATGACAGAGAACATTTCCAATAGGAAAGTGTCATGTCTTGCCAGCTTGGAGGAAGAAAATAATTGGCTGGAACGGCAGAGCCTGGGCAATGGTGCAAGGCAGAAAGAAGGCACACGATTGGTCCACCAGGGTGGGCATCTCCCATGATGTCAATGCAGAGTCACTGTCCCCAGAGACTCAGGCCTTCCCGAAGCCACCGGTCTCTTCAGGGGCCTTCATGTATTCCTTCCCTGGGAGACAGCCCTGCACCTGGGCAGGATCAACCCCCTCAAGACCAAGTGGTGTGCAGGCCCAGGAGGAAGCCCAGATTCAACATTCAATTTTGAATGAGGAGGTGTGGCTCAACAGACACTCCTCTCAGATCCCTAAAAAGAAAGTAGCATGGTCTAGGAGAGATTTTAGCATGATCCAGATTTGCCAGGTCTGGATGCCAGGAGCCAGAAGATGGAGATGAAGTGGAGGTCACCTCTTTCCGCAGGCCCCCCCCCCCAGTCTTTTGACCACTGTATGGAAGGTCAAGGGCAATTCTGTTTATCTGATGTAAACTACTTAGAGAGGGGGAATTTGTTAATAGCTGTGCTTTTTAAAGTGAAAACAAAACCAGGCAAAATTAACTGTAGGGATGTATTTTACCTAACATATTTAGAATTTTGTTTCCCTAGACAACCCATATAAAAATAAAGAGCACATATATATATATGTGTGTGTGTGTGTATATATATATATATATATATATATATATATATATATATATTTTTTTTTTTTTTTTTGTATGAAGTCTTCCAAACCTTGCATGCAGTATTCTTGGGCCAGGGCCACAGGCTAGTGGTCGAGCACTTGCCCAGCGCATGGGAGGCTTTGGCTTCAATCCCAGGCACCACAACAAAAGAACAAATGTGACTGGAATCCTATTCTCTCAACCAACCTCAGCTTACACTAACTCCTTCCCCAACACCAACAACCACACATGGCTCAGAGCAGCCGCACCGAGCAGCACCAGTCTAGATCTTCGTATTGTAGCCGGCCATTCCTCATAGATGAAGTTATTTGGCCTCCTCTGGCCTATTTGTCTTTGTCAGAAACAGAACCAAGTAAGTCATCCCTTGGGCCTGGGTGACCATGTGTCTTTCCTTATTGGCCTGTAAGAAAGGTCAGAGCCTCAGGGCATCAGAAGGCCCTGCCATTCTGCTAGTTGTGTGGCCTGGAGGAAGCTGCTTCCTCTCCCTGGGAGCCAGTCTCTTGTCTGTTAGGTGAGGGTTTCCTTTAGACTCACTACTTTCAAGCAGTGAGTCCCAGATTCCAAAAGGGAATGGCATGTTGAAGCCCAGGGCATAAACCACAGAGAGGGGGACCGCGGTGTTGAGAGAGCGAGCCTGTAGCCATCCCAGCTCCTGTTCTATGGGAAACTCACAGGGTAGACCTATAGTATGGACACACATCCAGCCAACCAGCCAACCAGCCAGCCTGCCTGCCTGCCTGCCTTCCCCCTGACATGGTCTCACGTAGCCCAGGCTGACCTCAAACTCTCTGTAGCCAATCATAACCTTGAACTCCTGATCCTCATGGTGGTTTTGCCTCCTCAGTGCAGGGACTTCAGACCTGTATTATCACGTCCAGTTAAATGCAGTCCCGGGGAGTCGAAACCAGGGCTTCAACATGCTAAGCAGGCATTCTACCCACGGAGGTACGTCACAGGCTCTGCAGCCTGCATGTTCGCCCGTCACATTCGTCATATTCTGAACGTGCAAAACTATGGCCACAGTAGAACACAGAGCTGTTTGAAGTGTGGTTATGAGAATGCAGCAACCAGTTCCCAGGTCACAGTCTCCTCTGGAGAGAAGAGGTGAGGACTAAGAGGTGGCCTCAGTTCTGCGGTTAATATTTAAAATTCACTGAAAGAGACCTAAAGGGAATACGGCCCAACGTTGCCATTTGTTTAGGCTTAGCAGTGGGTATTTGGCTACCTGATGGATTCACCTGTACTTTCCTCTAAATATAAGATACGTTACAATGTAAACGTATTTAAAACTTTAAGGAGGACAAATATATGTTCCCACTGCAGACATGGATTTTTTTCCCCTTAAATATAGCAAAAGATATTCCCACACAAACACTTGATAAACCCTGAGTTCCTTCACCCTTTTGGGGTTCCTGGAGAGAAGAGCCAGAGCCCAGCAGTAAACGCCAGGCTGTTGGGAATCAGAGATGAGGGGGACCTGTGGGACTAACCCTCAACTGTGGGGCAAGGGAAACCTGATGAAGCAGCTGCCCACAGCTCACCCGGCCTGGACCTGCTCCGTCAGTCCATCCCTGCTTCCCAGCCCCTCAGTTCTTTCTCTTTCCATCTCGGTCTTTGCCTGTAATCCAAGCTGTCTAAAGTTCCTATGTAGGCACAGACGACCTTGAAACTCTGATTCTCCGGCCTCCACCTCCTGACTGCTGGGACTAAAGGCAATGATCACTGGATTGATTCACAGAAGACGTATGGGGATGGAACCCAGGACTTCTAGCACACCAATGGAGCCACATCTAGCCCAGCTCACCCCTATTTAAATGTCGGTTTCCCTTAGACCTTAATTCTGCCTCTCCAAGTCACCTCTTCCCCCATACTGCCCTGGAGGCCAAGGTCACCTCGCAGGATTGGGCAGGGCACAAGGCGGGTAGGAGGTTATGGGAGGAGAGTCATACCCCAGGCTCCACTGGGCTATTTAACCCCAGCAAACAGGCCCTGTTGTTTTGTCATTTGAAGAGTTTGGCCCCGGTTCCCATAGGTTGGTTAAATGGTAACTTGTCTTGGTGACAAGGAATTCGCCACCAGTTCTTTCTTCTCTCTCTCTCGCTCTCGCTCTCTCTCACCCCGCCCCACCCCGCTCTTTTTTGTGGTCTGTGCATCTGTATGTGCATCTGTGTGTGCCCATCCTCACACGTGTGGCAGATAAAGGAAGATGTTTCATGCCTGCTCTGTGACTCTCAGCTCCATTCCCTTGAGTAAACCCAATACTAGAAATTGATTTTTGTTTTTAAATGTGGGCTCTGGGGTTTCCAACCCAGGTTCTCAGGCTTGCACTGCAACCTCCTTTTCCCACTGAGCCATCTCACCAGTCCCTTCTCTTCTTTTCTTTATTTGAAACAGTCTCGCGCAGTAGTTCAGGATGCCCTGGAGCATACTGTGTAGCCCAGACTGGTTTTGAACTGTTGGTGATCCTGGACCCTCAGTCCCCCGAATGCTGGGGTGACAGGTGTGACCCACCAGGCCCGGCATTTCTGTCTTCTATTCCTTCCTCAGATCTTTCCCTTTCATATGTCTTCCTAGCCAGGTGAGTAAGAGCCAGGAAGACTGACCATTTAATGACAGAGTACAGCCACCAAAGGCCTTTCATTGTGGGATTTCTTAACCGAAAGCTGCTATGCCCATTTTACAGGTGGTACAACTGAGGCAGAACCTTGTGAGCTCACTTCTGAGTCATTCAGGTCTGTCTAGACATAGCTGAGCCAGAAGTTGAGCAGGTTAGGGCAGGGGCCGAGGCTTTCCCTGACATTAGAGAGGTCTGCTTCTCAAACAGCGAACGTTCTTGGTGGGCCTGGGCTACAGCCATGTGTCAGGCTAGAGAGGCCTCTCCCTTTGTTCTCTGTCCTGGGGCCTCATCCACTCCCACACAATGTCCTAATAGGCAGGACATCCTTCAGTAGACAAGGAAAGACAACATGGGGGACTTTGTGACAAGTGTCAAAGTCCCAGTGAAAGCTCTAGACACAAAACCAAATTTCTTTTTGTTTTTATTTTTACAATTATATTTAGCCAGGCATGGTGGCACACACCTTTAATATCAGTGCTTGGGAGGCAGAGGCAGGCAGATCTCTGAGCTCGAGGCCAGCCTGGTCTACAGAGTGAGTTTCAGGACACATTACAGGGAGAAATATATATGGTTTTATATATGTGTGTTTGTGTGGGCTTATGAACATCATGGCACATATGTGGGGCTCAGAGAACAACGTTGTGGGATCTGTTTTAGAGACAGATCTCATGCAGCACAGGCTGGCCTGGAACTCTCTGTAGCTGTAGCTGAGGATGATCCTAAACTAACTTTTCTCCTGCTTCCACCCCCGCAGTGTGAGTCACCAGTTATCCGATGCTGAGGATCGAACCCAGGGCCTCATGCATGCTAGACGCACACTCTATACAGACCGAGTTGCTTTTCCTTGTACAGCCTTTTTCTTCCTCTCTTTCTTCTTCTCCTTTAATTACATTTTAATCTATATGGGGGTGGGGCATGTGTGTGCCACAGTGCATTCGTGAAAGTCAAGAGGGCATTTTTGAGGAGGAGTTGGGGGCTTTCCTTCTGCCACGTCGGGCCCAGGGTTCAAACTCATTCCAAGGCTCCAGCTCAAATCATCAGGCTCTGTATCAGGCACTTTTGCTTGCTGAGCCATCTCTTCTGCCCTCGCCCTCCCTTCCCTTCTCTTCTTTCTTATTCCCATACTCAGCCTGGAGACAACCTGGAGACCCGCCTGCCTTGGCCTCTCCTCTCCAATGCTGAGATTGTAGGTATGTGCTTCTGTGCTGTAAAGTAGAATGGCTTCCCTTGACTTGACAGCCACTTGGAGAGTAGACGGCCTGTCTGGATCCTGGGATGGTTTGCACGCCCCAAGAACAAACAGCAGCATCAGCTCTGATGGCTGTTTTCAGGCAGCATTTCCTGAAGTTGATAGATATGTCCTGTCACCTACCCACCCAGCCTCAGTGGGTGCCAACACTATTAAGGCGACAGAAGGGAGAAAGAGGCCTGCCATGCCAGCGTAGCTGAGGACAGCATCCATGGAACCTTGAGAATTAGAGATGAAGGTGCTAATTCCATCCCCTCCCAGACAGTGAGCAACTGGGAGGGTACTGCGTCTTCTCAAAGATAACCGGCTCATCAGCTAGGCCTGGGTCACTTCTGTCCCCACGGAGCCCTAGCTGGGACTCACTTGCTTTCTTGCTTCCATGGCAATGACTACCTTCCTCAGCGCGGAGGACTTGTGAAGGAGCGATGATTTAATATGTGTGAAAGAGCCTTGGGTGGGGCCTGGCACACAGTGGGCCCTCGGGAGTCCCGCCCATGGCTCTCTGTCAGCCTCAGAGGAGCAGGTGACCTAGGATTCCCTAAGAGAGACAGGGCAGGCTCACCTTTCATGGGGCCCCTTGATGCCAGGCTGGGGTGATGGTGTCTTTACTGAAGAATTTTCAAAAGCCAGTAGGAGGTGGATCTGGGGCCATGGGGAGGTTGAACCAAGGACAGCTGCCCACAGCAGGCCACAGCCTGAGTTCTGCTACCCTGAAAGCTGATTTGGTTGCCATGTGAAACCTTGTTATGTAAATCAGCAGTGGAGCCTCTACTCTCAGGTCAAAGAAATAGGAATCGAGCCCCACCCTACAGCTTTATACCAGCTCTGAGTGTGGGTTAAGGGCAGAGCAGGTGGCCTGGGTGAGGTATGCTGGGATTTTCCCCAGATGTCTTCACGGAGAGGGATACCAGGAGCTATACACCTGGGGCCACCTGTCCAAGGGTGGAGACACAAGGTCCTATTACTCTAATGAGTGGGGAGCCTCCTGATGCCTTTGACACAGTTCCTCCATCTCTGAGGCAAAGGGGAAGAGTGTGGCTGGTTTCCAGGACCCAAGGCTGACCACCATCTTTTCATGAGTCCAGTTCCACGAGGCAGCCAACACTGCCTTCTGCTTTGAGAAAGAGTGTGTCGCAGCCACACAGTTTGCTTCTGCAGTCCTGTGCTTCTGTCTCAGAAAGCATGTTACTAGCCGGGCAGTGGTGGCGCTCGCCTTTAATCCCAGTGATCAGGAGGCAGAGGCAGGCAGATTTCTGAGTTCAAGGTCAGCCTGGTTTACAGAGTGAGTTCCAGGACAGCCAGGGCTACACAGAGAAACCCTGTCTGTAACAAAAGAACAAAAAACAAAAAAACAAACAAACAAAAAAAACAACAAGAGAGAGAGAGAGAGAGCGCGCGCGAGAGAGAAAGACAGAAAGAAAGAAAGAAAGAAAGAAAGAAAGAAAGAAAGAAAGAAAGAAAGAAAGAAAGAAAGAAAGGAAGGAAGGAAGGAAGAAAGGAAGAAAGAAAGAAAGAGAAAAACAGAAAAGAAAAGAAAGCATGTTGCTTTCCACAAGGCTTCTGGTTTTCCTGTTCTCCCCTACCTGTTTTTTCCAGGGCACCCAATGGGTGACAGTACCACGTCCAGGACACTGGACTGGAGCCACCTTTATAGAACCGGTTTGAAATCAAACAATGCCGTGGTACACAAGCCAGCTGAGCCAGAGGTGTCCATGGGCCAAGAGGGGCAAAGGCCGAGGGACCAGAGCAGACCATGGTGCATATCCAGGGAGCTCACCCTTGTTTACCAGGGAGCTAGGAGGTGACTGATGGAACTGTGCCACCCCAGGGAGCATGTAGATATCTCTCCTCACCTCGGAGGTAAAAGAAGGGGCTCCTGGGTGGGTTGGGTGAGGGAAGCAGGACAAGGGTCTACAACCTTCTGAACCTGTGTCGGGCTGTCCTATAAGCATGGCGGCCTTCAACCCAGGTATCCTCTGCCCCCAGATGGAACTGAGAGTGGGAGGTGAGCGAGCATCTGGAGAGGGTGGCTCTCAGTGGAAATTGAGTAGAATGGCAGAAATAAGTCAAGCCCAGGCTGGGGGCGGGCGGGGGGGGGGGAGGTTAGAATGCTTGCCTGGCATGCAAGAAGCCGTGGGTTCAATTCCCAGCACTGCATAAACTGGGTCAGGGTGTCTCCCAGCTGAAATTTCACTACTCTGGAGGCAGAAGCAGAGGGGATCCAGAGCTCAAGGTCACACTACCCTTGGCTACATAGTGAGTTCAAGGCCACCCTGAGCTTTAAGTTAAATAAAATATCCTTGCAGGTGGATAATTTGAGAAGTTCCCAGACCCTATGAGGACAGCCCTAAGGGACAAAATATAGTGGCAGGAGTGAGCTGGGCAGCAGATAGCTCAGTGGACATTTGAATCTACCTAGAATTGGCCCCAGCTGTGTGACTAAGGACTTGGGGGCCCTCACCACCATGTGTACTAAGGTAGGGAGGGGATGGAGGCCTTAGTCAGAGTTTGGGAAGGTATATGGCCTAGAAAACCTTCTGGACATACGTGTAACGAGGAAGCCTGCTCTGGACTCTCTGTTCCCTGTAGCCTGGTTTCCCTTTTGCCTGGCACACACAGCAGGCAGAGTCCAGACTCGCTGACCTCAAAAAGTTCCGCCCCTCTAGCCTTGTGCTTCTGACTATTTATTTCCTGCAGAAAGCTCAGGGTTTTGCCTACTGTGTAAAAAGCAGAGGCGGCTCCACCCAAGGGGCCCACACAGAAGCCCAGGGATACTCTTGTCTGCATCCCAGACTCCACGCCCCCCCCCGGCCCCGCCTTGATGCCACCCCGTGCCCCCCACCCCGGTGCAGAGAGGGAGGCACCTGTGTCTGGCACACCTTCCTGCTGGGTCTGGAATCACTATCTTAGAACTAAGAGTGAAAACCCAGAAAAGCTCTGAGCCACCATCCAGCCCCTAAAGTCTTCCTTCTTTATCTCTCCACATCCCATCCCATCCCTCCCTCCCTGCTAAGGCAGAGGCAAGGATTCGACCACTGATAATTGATTGTGACTTCTCTCCACGCAAGCACAGGCTCACCGAGGGATAAAACACGAAGGAGCCCAGTGGTCAAGAGCTCAGGCTGCTCCCACATTTCCCTGGAAATCACTTAAAGGTGCCAGCATAGGAGACGTCACAGTGTGCCCCACCCCCACCCCAGGCCTGCAGAGTATGCACGGTTTCAGTCCACCCTCACTTAAATAGACTGTAGGTTCCCTTTGTAGGTAAGGAGACTGACAAGCCCACACTGCAAGCTAAGGGCAGGGCTCCGTATGGAATTCTCAACAGGCCCGTCTACTCCAGCATGGCTGGCGAGTCCCCGACAAGCCTTTCTCCACATCTCTGCAGTGTGAACACCCAGGCGCCTCCATTCAGAGCCTGGCTCCGTAGCCAAACGAGTCTAGTGATGTCATCGTTGCCATGGAAACTCTCCCCAGGCGTCAGGCAGGACCAACCTCCCCTGAGCAGTTTCCCTTTGTGTGGACTTTGCAATGCGTTGCCAAGGCAGTGAGGCCTGCTGGGTGAGTTGGCACAGGGCAGGGAAGGCAGACAAAACCCCACACTGCATCCCAGAAACCACCACTCACAGCACAGCAGGAGAGACGGGGCTGCAGCTGTAATCTCTGCTGCAGGGTGTGTGTGTGTGTGGGGGGGGGCGGGGTGTAACGTCGAGGGGTGTGGCAATTAAGAGGGGATGGAGACCTGTTCAGAACCCCTGATGCCAATGGCCTTTGAGCGTGGTTAGCGGGATTCTGACCCCTGTATCTGCAGGGCCTGGATCTTGTGAAAGGGCAGACAAGCTCGGCAGGGTATGAAGAGGAATTGGTGGTTTGGCTGTTTGAGTGCAAGTCACTCTGAGAATCACTGCTGAAGAAAGAACCCCCCCCCCCCATGAAGTACACTAGCTGCGTTAGTCCCTCTTGTCTCTCAGAATCCTCACAGCAACTCCGGGGAAGGGGACAGAAGAAACAGGGTGCCTTCTGTACTTCCAATTCTGTCACTGGTGGTGGCGTGGGATTTGGGTTTCTTTCAAACACTATATAGCTCGTTGACCTTGAACTTGAAATCCCCCTGTCTCAGCCTCCAGAGCACTGAGATTGCAGGTGTGTGCTGCTATCTCTGCCTTGTTTACCTCTTTGTATTTCTTATTGCTTCCTCCTGGTTACCCATTTGTGCCTAACACAGTTTAGATTCAAAATGGGGGGGAGGGGTCCAAGTTCCCTCGCTGAGGCCTTTTCAATCCAGGTTGGCCCCGCAGCCTGGGATCTATCGGTTTTAGAGAAAGAGTACTACTCTACCTTTATAGAGTAATCCTGCTCGGTCTACCAGGCCCTCCAACACCCAGATCTCAGGCAAGGGATTGCCACAGAATCTGCCCCTCCCTCCTGGCTGCCTACAGAGGCTCCAAAAGCTATTGGCTAGTAAGGAAAGCCAGTGTCCTGGCTAATGTCTACAAGGCCGCCTCCATCCCAGCTTCAAGTCACACCCTCTTTTGTCCTAGAAGCTGCAGGGGCCTCACTCCTAGGTTGTTTAAAAGGCCCCTGTTCCTTGCCAGTGCCTGTGGCTAGCTAGCCCTTGACTTGGAGCATAAAAATCTTCCTTGTGCCCCTGTTCTTAGAAACCTCCAGGAAGAAACTTCATGACCTTTGCTGGCAAATGACAGAGTCTCATGCTTAGAGCTGAATGAAGACCATGGCGTTCCTGGGTTCACCCGGAGCCTTCCTGCTTTCTTGGTCATCTTCTTCCTTAACTTCCCAGAGGGCTGAAGGGGAGGACTCCTGCTCTACAATCCTGTGGGCTAGGCTACTTTGTTCAGGCTGGGAGGAGACAGACTCTCGGTATGTCCTTCTGCCCTGAGCCTGGGCTCCTCCTCCACCTGTGTGTCTCTGTTGAAGGTCTACCAAGTCACCTGGTATGATGTCAGGAAGGGTTGTGGGGTGAATGGCTATAGGGCTCTCAGGCTGTACTGGGTGCGCCTGCCTACAGCCAGACAGCATCTGGACCAACCGTGACCCACCTCTGCCTGCCATTCTTTCCTGAAGCAAGTATTTCCTGACATCTGTGCTTTGTGCTCTGAAGGCTTTCCCCCTGCTTCCAAAGGTCCCGAACAAGCCAAAAAGGATGAAGGAAAAAAAAAATGTATGAAAACCAGGCAGCTCACCAGGACTTCTGCCCACACAGCAGCGAGGGAAATTGCCATCAGCAACGGTGGTCAGCGCTAGCTCAGCCCGTGGCACTGTGACAAACACCTTTGTTCCATTTTCCAAACTTCCTGTACTTTAAGACCGTGTTTTGGTAACAGAGACTCCCAAGGAATGCGAGCACTGAGCTTGAGAGCACATGGCTTCTAGACAGCAGGAAGGGAGGCTGGGGAGGAGGCTGGGGTGGAGGTCGACACCTGCCCTCCCCAAAGGGGCATGCCCAGGACCAGTGAAAAGTGCCCCTGTGAGGCTGCCAAAGCTTGGAGTTCTGGCAGGGGGCAGGGGCAGGGGCAGGGGCACCCCCGGGGACGCAGACCTCAGTGAGAAAGTCCAGGGTGACCGAAGGTCACCGATGAAGAATCTTACCAGGCCTTTGAACTTCCTCTTTGGGGCAACAAGCCTGGAGAGCTCAGAAGAAATGAGGGTACAGATTGTCCACAAGGGTGGGGTAGCCCTGTGAGCTGGCTTAGCCAAACCTCAGTTTAGTCATCCATAAATGGGGACAAGATACTTTTTACACAGACACAGGCAGCTGGGAGGATATCTTTTATTATCTTATGGTTTTGGCTTATTTTTGTTTTGTTTTGTTTTTTTGAGACGGTTTCTCTGTGTAGCCCTGGCTGTCCTGGAACTCACTCTGTAGACCAGGCTGGCCTTGAACTCAGAAATCTGCCTACCTCTGCCTCCCAAGTGCTGGGATTGAAGGCATGTGCCACCACTGCCTGGCTTTTTTTTTTTTTTCTTCTTTTTAAAGGGTCTCATTATATAACCCGGATTAATCTAGAACTCACCCTGCAGCCCAGGCTGGCATTAAACTTTCAATCCTCCCACCTCAGCCTCCTGAATGATGGGATTATAGGCATATACCACCACATCTGGCTCTGTTGAGGGAGGGGACTCAATGGCTTAAGTCCCCTAAGTCCCTATCGGATCATGCCCCAAACAGACAGGGGATGCAGAAAATGCTTTGGAAAACCAGATGACTGCCCAGCCATGGCTCTAACCGACTGGAGAATCCTCTCCACACCAATGGGAGGTGTAAAATCTCCCTGGGTCTCGAAAATCTGGACAAGAAGACACTCCCTGTTTCCAGGCTTCCTGATCCTAACTGCAGCTTGGAGCCCCAGCCCTGGAAGCCTGAGGCTTTCTTGTGAGGATCCCTCAGGGGCCCAGGCTATGGAAACTGCCACAACCTGTCCTGCCATAGCCAAGCAGCTGCCTGCCGGAACAAGATGGATTATGGCTTTGTGGGGGAATCAGATGCGTAAAAAGCCTGTGAAGGTCAAATGAGCTCCATGCGGGTTGCGATTTCCCATCTAAATGTTAACATTGACCTTGCTGAAATCGTGCCTCTGCATTTCTGTTGTGAACCTTTCTGTAGACTCATTTCTTCAAAGGGACAAAACAGAGTTTAATGGTGGGAACCTGGGGGCCCTTTGTGTGACCCTAGGTGGCATCAAAGAAGGTGGCACCAGCTGGATCTGCCCACAGAGATGGCCACTACCTGAAGTATGGAGTTTTGCCAAGCAATAAGGAGAAAGCCTTGTAGGAGGCAAAGGGCACCCACTGGGCCCTGGGTGAGCATGGTAAATATGTGCTTATAGCCTTGCATTTGGGGTTGAGGAGTGTATGTGGGGTTATCTTCAAAATACTCCCTCCAAAGGAAGGCCTAAGGCGATTAGGGTTTTCATTCCCTTCCACGTTCCTTGCATCTGAGTCTTTAACCAAACAGGAGCCAGGGCAGGAGATAGGATCATGGTTTTTTCCATTTTGCAAGATCTGGAACTGAGGCTTCACACGTAACTTAGTCTAGATCCCACGGAGACCAGCTTCTGCCCCAAGAGCTGGGATCACTGTAAAGCAGGTTTTCCCAAGGGCTGCCTCTCGTGCTAGTCTCTCTGAGGCTGTCAGCTATTATGGATGGTGGAATTTCTCTCCCTCTGTAAGTTTTCTTATTTGCTTGTTTGCTTTCAAAGAGAACCTTGCTATATAGCTCAAATGACAAATGTGGTTTGAATGTTTGTGGATATGGCTAAACTTCCGTCCAATAACAATACATTTGTATACCTAGCACCACAGTGAATTTGGAGGCAGGGTCTCTCACCAGCCTCCCACTGTTTATTTAGCAAGCCCCAGGGATCCACCCATCTCTTCCTCACCAGCCCTGGGATTAACAAATGGAAACACCCAGCCTCACACCTTTAATCACATGGGTTCTGGGCATTGACTGGTTTTCATGCTCGCAGGGCAAGCCTTTGCTAGCAGAGCCATCTCCACGGGACCCCTTTCCTCCTCTTACTTTATTTTGCATATTCATTATTATCTATTCATGTTGGCTCTTGTACAGACTCACATAGCTCCTAGGTTAGCTTTGAACTCCTGATCCTCCAACATCATCTTCCTAAGCATCTGGGATTACAAGCCTGCACCATCAGATTTGACTATATTTTATTTTTGGTTTCTTGAGACAGGGTTTCTTTGTGTAGCCCTGGCCATCCTGGAACTCACTCTGTAGACCAGGCTGGCCTGGAATTCAGAAATCCACCTGCCTCTGCCTCCCAAGTGCTGGAATTAAAGGCATGCGCCACCTCTACCCAGCTTTAAAAGTTTTTAGACCCATGACAAGAAACCTAAAAAAGAATCCGGGGCTGGTGAGATGGCTCAGTGGGTAAGAGCACCTGACTGCTCTTCCGAGGGTCCGGAGTTCAAATCCCAGCAACCATATGGTGGCTCACAACCATCTGTAAAAGATCTGACTCCCTCTTCTGGAGTGTCTGAAGACAGCTACAGTGTACTTACATATAATAAATAAATAAATAAATAAATCTTTTTTAAAAAAAAAAGCATCCGTAAGCCATGGATATTACTTGGTATGGTTTCCCATATTGTTATTCACCTTCACCTGTGGGAAAACCCAGTTTCCTTGTATCTGAAGAAAGGCTTCACATCTTTATCTTTAAAAAACTTATTAGGAGCTGGACAGTTGGCTTAGTGGTTAAGGGCAAATGGCTGCTGTTCCAGGAGACCCAATTTGAGTCCCAGTACCCAGATGGCAGCTCTGTATGTAACTCTAATTCCAGGGGATTCGACACGCTTTTCTGAAGGCACCAGGCATGCAGGCTGTACTGAAGCATACAAGCAGGTAAACACTAATACGCATAAAGTAAAAATATATTTCTTGGTGTGGGTGTGGGTCACAGCATGCGTGGGGAAGTCAGAAGCTAACCACGCAGCTGGTCATCTCCTTCCTGCTTTCCATGGCTCCTGGGGACTGAATTCAGATTGCTGCTCCTGTGTAGCAATCACTTTTAGCTACCGAGCGAGCCCTCTAGCCGCTTGCATCGTTCACGTTTCTAAAAGATAGAGACATCTCTTTTTTTTTTTCTTTTTTTTTTTTAAATTTATTTATTTATTATATCTAAGTACACTTCAGCTGTCTTCAGACACTTCAGAAGACACTTCACAAACTTCAGAAGAGGGAGTCAGATCTCCTTACGGATGGTTGTGAGCCACCATGTGGTTGCTGGGACTTGAACTCAGGACCTTCAGAAGAGCAGTCGGGTGCTCTTAACCGCTGAGCCATCTCACCAGCCCGCGATAGAGACATCTCTTATGGCATATGCACATATGAGAACGACTTTTCTTTTTCCACTCACACCAGGATCTTACGTGGTAAGTAAGGTAGTTGTCTTGGTAGGTAAATGATGAATCCTAGAACCAAGAAAATAAAACAGGGCACATCACCAAGGTGAACTCAATTACCAACATGATTCCCCTATGACTTCGTGCCCTGCCTTTTCTATCTCTGGCTATGATATAGGCTTTTCAGTCAGGACAATAGGTTACCCTAGGATGAGCCACAATAATTCATAATCCCCAACAGCTGGCCACTTCCATAGAGTGCAGGTGAACAACGAGGCTAGCTTTCATACAAATCAAAACAGCAGTAGCCATTGCTCTGAACATTCTAAGAGGAAAGGGGGGAGTAGAAGAGGATGTTTAATGAGCACCTACTAGTGCCAGCCTTGTGTATCAGGATTCAAGACCCCAGATGGAAAGGAGAGTCTAGGGCTGGTGAGATGGCTCAGAAGGTGAGAGCACTGACTGCTCTTCCAAAGGTCCTGAGTTCAAATCCCAGCAACCACATGGTGGCTCACAACCACCCGTAACGAGATCTGACACCCTCTTCTGGTGCGTCTGAAGTCAGCTATAGTGTACTTATGTAGAATAATAAATCTTTGGGCTGGAGCGAGTGAAGTTGACCGGAATGAGCAGGGCCGACTGGAGTGAGCAGGGTTGACTGGAGCGCGCAGAGGTCCTAAAAATTCAATTCCCAACAACCATATGAAGGTTCACAACCATCTGTACAACTACAGTGTACTCACGTACATAAAATAAACAAATCTTTAAAAATAAGAGTCTAAAACCTGGGTGTGGAGAGGTACAGCTGTAATCCCAGCATTGAGACAGGAGGACTGCAATGGGTTTTGGGCCAGCCTGAGCTATACAATGAGTTCCAAGCTAGCTAGGCCTGCATAGCAAAATCCTGTCTCAAAAGACCAAGGAGAGAAGGAGAAGAAGAAGAGGAAATAAATAAAATAAAATAAAGGAGAAACGGAGGACACTGAGCACGGTGGTCGCAGTTGCATTCTCAGATCAGGGGAACACTTGAGCCTAGGAAATCAGGCCAGTCTGGGCAACACAGGAGGGCTGCCCATGTGCCTGTGGGGAGGGGAAGGACAGACACTGTGACCTTGTCCCAAAAAAATAAGGAGTGGGGTGGTAGTAGTAGGTTTCACAAGTCTGGACTCAGGGAGAGAGGGTTTCCAGCTGAACAAGAGAAAGCGACCCAGCTTGTACCTGTTTGGTTCTTGACACTTTATAAGTAATGAGTAAGATTTTTAATTTTTCTTTCAGAGTGTCTAAATTGGATATCTCTTATGAAATACCTCTGGTCAGATGTCTGGAGTTCCTAGCCTCACACTTCCTGGGTCAGAGATGGTTGCTCAAATGGTACCAGCCACTCAACCTCCCAAAGGGTTGTTAAAACCCCGGCTCAGCCCCACCCTGGGGACTCTAATTCAGGCAGTCATTTCTAACCAGCTACTCTAACGATGTCGGTGCTGCTCTGTGCCTTGGAATAACCTGTGTTGCTCACTTAGCTGGGCGGTGGTGGCACATGCCTTTAATCCCAGTACTCGGGAGGCAGAGGCAGGTAGATTTCTGAGTTCAAGGCCAGCCTGGTCTACAAAGTGAGTTCCAGGACAGCCAGAGCTATACAGAGAAACCCTGTCTCAAAAAACAAAAAACAAAACAAATAAAAAAAAGAGGGCTGTACTGAGCTCCTACCCAGGGCATCAGGATTTCTGAATGTGCTGGCCAGCTCAAGAACCCTAAGGTTTACAAGGAGAGGCACCAGCAGGATTAGGGTCCCCTGGGATTCACAGACAGCCATCTTAGTCTTCCTCTGTGGGGGCCTGCCAGATGGTGTATCTCAGAATGGAGGGATGCCTTGCTCAACCATCCTTCCACACTGTGACTTGATTTTATTTAATCTATCTAGAAATGGTCATGTAGCCCAGGCTGGCCTAGAACTCTCAATGTAGCTAAAGATGAACTCCTGGCCTTCCTGCCTCTACCTTTCCAGTGCTAGGGGTAGAGTCCTGAGCCACCAGTCTGTTTCCTACACCTGTGTCTTTGAAGGCAAGCAAAGCTGTTTGCTAATTTGAGGGGGAAGTGTGTGGACCTGCCACTGTTCCAATTAGACATCATACTGGGCAGCTGGGGTCTCTAGACAAGCTTTCCCTGTCAAGCAGTGGTTCTCAAACTCCCTAAAGCTGCAACCCTTTAATACAGTTCCTCATGCTGTGGTGACCCCCAACCATAAAATTATACTGCTGCTACTTCATAACTGTAATTTTGCTACTCCTTTTTTTTTTTTTTTAAATCAGCAGGCTTTTTGTCCTTGGCCTTAATCAGGACTGCAGGGAAGGACAGCCTCCTATTAGCTTTTTTTTTTTAAAGATTTATTTATTATTATACATAAGTACACTGTAGCTGTCTTTAGATGCACCAGAAGGGACGTCAGATCTCATTATGAATGGTTGTGAGCTACCATGTGGTTGCTGGGATTTGAACTCAGGACCTTTGGATGGAAGAGCAGTTGGTGCTCTTAACCACTGAGCCATCTCTTCAGCCCCAAGTTTGCTATTCTTTTTTTTTTTTTGGTTTTTTGAGACAGGGTTTTTCTGTGTAGCCCTGGCTGTCCTGGCACTCACTTTGTAGACCAGGCTGGCCTCGAACTCAGAAATCCACCTGCCTCTGCCTCCCGAAAGTTTGCTATTCTTAAGAATCGTAATGTAAATATCTGATATGCGGGATATCTGACATTTGACCCCTGTGAGGTCGTGACCCACAGGCTGAGCACCACAGCTGTGGATGCTTCTGTAAACTGCATTCAAACATGGCCACCTCCTCAGGTAGGCAGGCACCTATCATCTTGTCGTGGTCCCTACCATTGCCTAGTATACGAACACCCTCCCCTGCACTGTCCAGAATGGTACTGTTTTGAGCTGCTTTGTGCTATGTGTATATGTATAGCTTATGTGTAGTGTGTGCATGTGTGATGTGTGTGTACATATGTGTGCCTGTATGTGGTATATGTGTATACACATGTATCCATGTATACACAGTGTTCCCATGTGTACAAATGCATACATGTGTATGTGTTTGCATATGGTGTGTGTGTGTGTGTGTGTTAGGGAGAGCAATGAGGTCATGCCTTGTCTAACCCACAGAAGGAAAATGGACCCCCATCTGTTAGTTAACCTAGGGTCTGTCACAGACTTACAGGGTGGGGTTGAATAGCTCTCTCCCTCTGTGCCTGTTTCCTAGTGTGCAAGGTAAAGGGTTGGGTGTGCTGAGCTTAAGTATTTCCTATTTCAGAAGGATAAACTGAGGGTTAGAAGGAAGGTCCAAGTCCTGGGCAGCAGATGCCTGGGCCCTGGGGTATGCTGAAGAGGTACTACAGCTTATGCCTATTCTGACCACAGGCCTGTGACACACCCCAGTTAGAGCTGGGTTCCGAGTCCCCACCCACAGGTTCAGGCTCACCTTGTTCCCATACCCACTCTGGTGGCAGCACTGTGGGACATAGCTATGCCCTCAAGTTCTGGGATTCAACGGGCCCAGTCCTGAAGATTTTTGTTTTCCTTGGCAGTTCAGGCAGATAACCACCCCACTGGGTCTCAGTATTCCCATGTGTACAATGGGCTGGTAGTGGGCAGGCTGCTATAGCACACAGTTGAGCTTTGGCCTGGAAGGCTTTTCACATAGAGCCCTATGAGTTGAAGTGCTTGCTGGGGACTGTCCCGACAGTCACAGTGAAGAGGGGACATTAAGTGCCAAGGCTCAGCCCAGCCCTGAGGTGCACGTCGTCTTGATAACAAGAACCCTATTGCTTTCCAAAGTGCCTGTGGAGTCCAGGTTCCCTGAACGGGAAGACTGGCCTAACCTGATTTTACTGACTGTTTCTCCGACTCCACACAAACCTGCACTCCTTGATCAGGTGGCCCCGTACCCCTATGCCTTGAGTCAGACAGAAAATGCTCCCCCACCCCCATAACCTTGACTAAGTTAATCTCTTCCAGTTGTGGTAATTGGAAGAACTCCACAGGGTCTAATCTGAGTCCTACAGGGACAGGGTTCAATCCTGGCGTCAGGTGCAATGCCTGGCACAGTGTCAGTGAGTGGGCTGACCTGAGGATTCGATCGAATGATACTGTGATGGTACTGTGTGTCTGTGTCAGCGTACCATGGCACTGTGCTGTTTCTCAGATCTGACTCTCTGGATGTCTCTGTTTTGTTCCTGTGCTCTCTCGTGGCCTACCTGTGGGGACCCACCCCAGGAAATCATGACCAGGATTATCAGGCCTTTTGTCATCACCCTTGGCTCCCACCCTAACCTCCCCGGACAATTGCAGCAGCACCAGAGTCCTCTGCCCCAGGGCCTGTCCCACGTCCCAACTCCAGATGAGCTCAACAGCCACCTACACCCATGCAGTCACCCCACCGTTCACTCACTGACACACTGTGAGTAGTAGCTGTTGTCGGCACAGCTCTTCTCCATGTGCCTTCCCTCCCCGCCCCCCCAGTCCCTCCCTCTCAGCATGACAATGGGGATGCTTCCTACTGGACCACATCAATGCTACAGCTGCAGGCTTGCCCCTCCTGGACTCACACTGGCTTCTGCTTCAAGACTTTCTAAGTGGCTGGTGCATTGGCCATTCTATGCACCTGAGACAGAAACCCAAAGCTGAACGCTACCCATAACACCCCAGCCAGGCACCCAAGCCTGACCATTCCCTAACTGCTCTTCACGCCCTATCCCTCTCGATCCCTGTTCTGGAACCCACATCCCCTTCTGGTTTCTACCTTGCCCTGGTCCACCTTCCTCCCATACCACATCCACCCCACCCCCCAACCCCCCTCCCGCTGCTCCCAGGAAGCTCCGCCTCCCGTCAGCCTTGATGCCTCCCAGCTGCTGTCAATCTAAGCTGTTAGCCTGCGGGGAAACTGTCCCATGATTTGAGGTCCTGCCCGGTCTACCTGGCTTTCTTTTCCAGCTCCCATAAAGCCCGCTCCCCCACACCCCGCCATCATTCTGGGTCTCACCTCTCTCGCTTCCTCCTCCTCCTCTCCAGATACCTTTCCTTCATCTCTTAACCTAGTCAACCCTTACTCACCTTTCAAAGCCAGTCCAAGGTCACCTGCTCCAGGAAAGCCACCCACCCGCCTAGATTACAGACTCTTCAGCCTCATCCCCCTATTACCTGGGCGTGACTCCCTTGCTGAGCTTGCCGTGTTATTTGATAATTATTTGCTCTGTGTCTGGCTTCTCCATTAAATTATTAGTTTATTGGGGCAGAGACCACGCTTACTCATTGCTATAGGTCCCCCCACCCCCTCCCATCCCCACACAAATACTTCTGCTTTGTGAGGTCACTCTTTCGTTTTGTGCTGTATGTGTACTATCTCGCTTTGTTGGTGGTTTTGTGGAGCTGGAGTTTGGGAAGGCCTGAGGCTTCTCACCTGGGATCTATGATGGGCTGCCATGATCCAAAAGTGTAATATGGCTAGAGTCACCTAGGCTTGCCACTAAAGTGCTATGACCTGCCTCCAGGCTAGGCAACCTCAGTGTACTTGGACTTCTTACAGACTGTCCCCTAAACCCAGTTGGACCTCCCACAATACTAGAAGGAAGCTTCGGAACACGGTTTCATCAGGTCTCATGAGGCAGGCTGTATCACTTCCTCTGAATTCAAAGGATGACAAGTCCCCTAAGGTCAGTCCAGATTCAAAAGTGGAGGGACAGAGAACCACCTTGGACGGGTATTCAAAAAAAAAAAATTTTTTTTTTTTGGTAGACCTCAGCAGCGGAGTGGTAATGTGCGCAAGCGCTGTGGGGACCTGCTCAAGGGATCGCCCAGGGCGTGCTTTCCTGCCTCTCCCTTTGCCGGCTTTGCTGGGCAGAGACCTCTTTGTGTTGTCTTTTTCACACCAGTGACAGCCTACGTTCTTGCTGTTCTCGAACTGGCTTTTGTGACTATTGTAGACGGGTGCATCCTTCACGTCTTGCTGCCTCCCCCACTCCATTTTTTTTTTTTTTTGTTGTTCTCTATAATATGCCATACGATTGCCTCATGGTTCACTAGACTGTTCTCCACACAATGTCACACATTTTGGTGGCTTCCAATGGCTTGTTATTCCAGGGCAGTGAGAGTGGAGGGCCATGTGTCCCTGGCTGCTTTCCTGTTCCATGCAGGGGAAGGGGGTAGTGCTGTGCGCCCGCAGCCCCAAGCCCTCTGCGAGCGAGCGGGTGGAGACCGAGGCATCAGGCCACAGCCCACCCGCAGTCACGGCTGTGTAACCAGGCTTACGTAACCGAGCCCATGGAACCTAAAATAAAAGAGGAAACCATCCTCTTGCCGCTCAACTCGCTTAATCCCTATCTGTCTCTGCCCTGGGCCCCGCGCCCCCCTCCGAAGGTCTTGAGCGCGTTCCAGATTTCTAATTTCGTTTGCTTATGCAACCAAAAATATGATGGCCGCGTTTCCCGGGGGTGATGGAGTCTGTACTCCCCGCTCCAGGCGCGCTAAAAACGGCAGCGCCGGGCTGCTGGAGGCGGGGGCGACGCGGGCGGAGCCGGGCGCTGTAGACGCGGTACCCGCGGGGTTCTGTGGTCCCAGCCTCCTCGTGATTTCCACTGGCCGCTGATCCCAGCGTGCGCGGCGCCGGGGATGGGGGGTGGGGGAGTGCATCTTTCACCCGCGTGCCCCATCCCCAACACCTGCTGGAAGACTCACGTTGCACCTTTATGCGTTCAGAAATAGGAGAAAAAGAAGAAAAGAAGGAAAGGAAACAGCACGCCTCTCACCAGGGAAGGGATGGAGCAGACAGGAACACCGAATTGCTGATTTAAAAGAACGTAGGGTAGTCTGAGATGTGTTGACGTGGATCCAATTGTTTTTTTTGTTTTTTTAAAGCAAGCCGAGGAAATATAAAGAATATAATTGTGTCTGTGTTTTATTTAAATCTGTAAACGGTGCTGGAAATATATGAGACCTGGGTTACATTCCTAGCACCACATAAACTGAATTTAGCGGTGCACATCTGGAATCCCGGCTGGAGGAGGAGGGGGCCGGAGGATGGAGCATCTAGAGTTAGCTTCAGCTACCTAGTGAGTTCGAGGCCTGCCTGGGCTTCATAAGAGCCCGTCTCAAAAAGGAACAAAGGACAGGACGGGGGTGGGGAGTGGGCATTAAGATGGCTCAACTAATAACTGGACTTGCTGTCAAACTCTCTTTCTCCTCTCTCAGGATAGGGTGGGAGTGGGGGATGGGGTGGGGAGGAGAGAGAGCTCATATTGCCATGTGCCAAGCAAGCATTCATGTGGAAGTCAAAGTTCAGCATTCGGGAGTCAGCGCTTTCATGACTGTCCACAAGTCCCTATATTGGCTGAACCATCACACACACACACACACACACCCCTTTAAAAAAAATAAAAGTAAACCAAATGAGTAGAGGCTTTCCAGCTACTGAATAGGACAGCTGAGGCTAGCCCCGCCTTGCAAGCTGGAAGCCCGCCTGAGCTACAAGGTGAACACAAGGACAACCTAGGCAATTTACCAAGACCTTGTCTTCAAACTACAACAAAAACAAATCTAAAAAATAAATTAAAAAAAAGAAAAATCTGAGGAGACTGTTTAGTGGCAGAGCATGGCATAGCAGTCTCAAGGCCCAGGTCTCATTCCAGTGTCCCCTTCAAGAGAGATATAGTGATTTATTTATTTGTTTGTTTATTTTTGGAGACAGGGTCTCTCTTCATAGTTGTGTCTGTCCTAGAACACACCCTGTAGACCAGGCTGGACTTGAACCCATAGACATCCGTCTGCCTCTTCCTCCTGAGTGCTGGAATGAAAGGTGTGTACCACCATGCCCAGCAAGACATAGGGAATTATTAACATGGTAAATTATGCTGTGGAACTAAGGTGGGGGTGGGGAGGGGTGTACTAAATCGTATTTTACTTTGTGTGATCTGCTTCATACAAAGAGCCTGTAAGCCGGGCGTGGTGGCGCACGCCTTTAATCCCAGCACTCGGGAGGCAGAGGCAGGCGGATTTCTGAGTTCGAGGCCAGCCAGGTCTACAAAGTGAGTGCCAGGACAGCCAGGGCTACACAGAGAAACCCTGTCTCAAAAAACCAAAAAAAAAAAAAAAAAAAAAGAGCCTGTGTTTGTGTGATGTCTGCCTGTTTTGAAGGATTCGGTTTTACTGGAGGACGGAGAGCACAGAGCCATCTAAACCATCTTATTCTCCAAAAGCAGTGGTTAGATTAAGAGTGGACTGGTTAATGCCAGGTAGTGGCATCGCACACTTTCAATTCCAGCACTTGGGAGGGAGAGGCAGGCGAACCTCTGAGTCTGAGGGCCAGCCTGGTCTATAGAGAGAGTTCCAGACGGCCAGGGCTATACAGAGAAAACGAGTCTTGATCCCCACACTAAATAAAAGGACTGGTAGGAAGGCCTGAGCTCTCCCTACCCCACCCCCACTGGAGGGGATGTTTGGAGGTCTCCTGACCACCAAGAGGCTGCCTGGGATCCTGGGCCTGAGGTAGGCTAGTGTCTGATTTGGCAAGTACAATGTTGAGGGGCAGGGCGTGTAGTCCTGGGGAAGGTGCAGGTACCCAAGTGCCTCAGTTTCCCTCCTATGGGCAGCTCTCGCTCCGTCTCAAAGCAAAGAACACATGGCACTTCCTCCTTGTGCCCAGAACGTCATCTGCCATGGTAGTTTGACTAGGGCCATGTCACTTCTGCGCTGCTTGGAGGCTTGGGGGTGGGAACTGAATGGTGCCCTGACGTGGCTCCCCAGGATTCCCTCAGCTTCCCAAGCTAGAGGTCTCCACTGCTGTGGAGCCTGTCTACACAGCACTGACCAACCAGGCATTGATTGATCCGGACAGAAGCTCACAGCAGGGAGGCTGTGCATTTCCTGTGACACTGCAGATGCCTCTATTCCACCAACGTTACCATTTTGGATCTTGCTTGCAATACTGTTTTTGTGGGTGAGAGGGTTCTGGAAGAGGCGTCTATAAGATGTGTGTGTATGCGCATGCTCCTGCGGATCTGCCTTGAAGTCCCTCGCTGAACTCATTCTGGTCTCTTCATTTCCGACCTTCGAAGGACCTTTACTATGCCTTCTCTCCATGGAGGTGAGTTAGATGCAACCATCAGCAAAATTACATTGACCCAGGAACCTGGTTCTTTTGAGGATCTTCAAAACAGCAAGCTAGGGTTCTGGAACACAGGTGAGAATTCTGGCAAACTTCAGGTGAGCAGGAAAAATTCAAGGTATGAGAAAAGCAGAAGCCAGCTCAGCTGTGAGATAGGAAAGGACCCAGCCATCCTGCCAAAAAGATGTGGACATTGGGTAGGGTGGCAGACGTGCCAGAGCGGGTGTGTGGGGCCTCCTTGACTGTGGGCATCGGCACACATGTGCTCATGCCTAGGCACATACCCACAGAGCCACACACGTAAGCTCACACACAAGCCAGCACAGCATATCTCTACAAGAGCATGCACACATCTTGTGGGAGTCTCTCCCAGAATCCTCTCACCCACGAAAACAGAGGAGCTTCGCACACGTTCTACATCCACACAAACCCACGCACCATACACGCTCATACTCAAAACGGCGAGGAAGCCAAGCACAAGGCAGCCAAATGGACGCACGGGGCCATGCTTTGGAGCCCAAGCAAGCAGAGACAGGTATACTGCATGCAACACCAACTTGTGCACACTGGGGCTCCTTCCAGATGCGGAGCAAGGGGACCCATGTAGACACTCAGATGACACAGGTTCATCCTGACAGCATGACTGAGGCCATGGAAATGGAACCCTGGGGTGGGAGTGGAATCTTGGTTTCTAGGGGAGCTGAAGGCCCCAGGAAGCACGTGGACCACTTTCCAGAGGCACATATTCTTTGCGTATTTTTATCCTTGGCACTCAAATGTCACACAGCCTCAGGGTAGCTTTAGTGTTGCTACCGTGAAGGAAGACAGAGTGGCAGGATTTGAAAGCAGATGGCTCCTAAGTGCAAAACGTAGGGTACCCCTTGTCTGCCCTATTACACACACACACACACACACACACACACACACACACACACACACACACTAACATATTGGGTCCCCTGAGGCCTGCCCAGGTCACCAGCAGAACAGGTTGGGTGCAGCGCCTGCCTGTCCTGTGCAAGGCCCTGGGTCCCATCTTATGGAAATCAGACAACACTGGCAGAGAAATAGCTGACTGCTCCCAGCCCACAATCTGCCTGCCCTTTCTTGGGGCTTAGTTTCTCAGAGCCCTGTAGTCCAGGGACATCTTTCTGTGCCTGGCTGTGACCCATTCTGAGTGGCACTGCCTGTGTATGCACACAGTGTTTTCCACAGTGCCTGAGCTGTCAGAAGGTCCAGGCATGTGCCTGGTGGCTGGTGAAAGACAAGCCAGTGGATTTCAAAATCTATTTAATCCCTGGGTTCTGACGCACCCCGTTCACCACCAAGCAGGATCTAGTGCCCACGGATCTGATGTCAGAGGGAGGGAGTGGCCTCCACTGGCCCTGGCATCACTCCAGCCCTCCTGCCCATGTGGCAGCCTGGCAGAGCTGACACAGAGGAAGAGACGTCCCCAAAGCCTTTGCCTCTTGAATCTCAACCATTTGCTGGTCTGCAAATAACAGCATAGGCTGGAAAAGGACAAACAGGCAAAAGCGATCCGTAGCCAACAAAGAGCTGAGCACTGCAGCATAATCTCGTGTTTATTTTACAATAGAAAATGTATTTAGGCACAGGGGCACTTGGAAAAGCTAACAGCCTATCTGTGGAAATTTATCATTCAACAAATATTTATTGTCAGACTGATTGAGGTTCTGGGCACACAGCAGTGGGCAGGCAGAAGCCTTTATAGAGTTTAAATTCAGAGAGGGAGTACAGGTCACAGACTCTGTGAGGTCAATGTACTGCAGTTTAAATGGCGAAAGGTACAAATGGAAAAAGCCAGGGGAGGGGCGCGGCAGAGCGGGGTGGGGGTGGGGGATGCTGCTTTCTTTTTGCTTTTATTTACTTGCTTTTAAAATATTTGCCTTATCATTATTGTATGTATGTACGGGGTAAGGGGGCATGCCCATTCCTTGATAGGCTTGCTGAGGTCAGGGAACCAGAGTTAACTCTCCTCTTGCAACTTTCCATGAGCTCCAGGGAAGGAACTCAGCCCGGCAGGCAGTCCTAACTGCCTCACCCTCTGAGTTGCCTAGCTGGCTCTTACTGACCCTTTTTTGAAGATGGGCTCTCACTGTGTAGGCTAAGCTGGCCTCAAACTCATGATCTTCTGGTAGCTGCCTGTTGAGGGCTCCCTTACTGGTATGCTTCCCTGTGTTCATGTTAGAGAAAGTGATTTAAAAGCTCATGTTAGAGAAAGTGATTTAAAAGCACACAAACGAACAACAGAATGCGCTTTAGAGTAGCTGTAGATTCATACAAAAATTAAGAACAGGACGAGGACTTCCCCACCAGTCTCTCATCAGTGACATCGGACATCTACTGCCATGGATGGTGGTGGTGGTTGTTGTTTAAGCCAGAGTCTACATAGCCTAAGCTGGTCTCAAACTTAGCATCCTTCTGCCTCAGCCTCTCGGGTGTCAGGGTTCAAGTGAGTGTTGCCACACCCAACAGTAATTATTACCCAGAGAAACTTCTACCATGGCTTCACCAGACTTCTTTGTTCATCGAATCCCTTTTTGCTTCAGGATCCCTCCACAGCCACATTCCATCCCATTGTCTTCTCTCTAGAGGCTTCTCTAGGCCACAGCAGCTCTCACCCATCCAGCCCAGCCCAGCCCAGCCCTCGATCTTGATGACTAGTAGTTTAGAGGCGTCCTGGTCAGGTGTTTTGTAGATATCCTTAAAAATGAGAATTTGCCTGCTGGGGATGGTATAGTACACCCCTATAATTCTAGCATCCCAGAGGTGGAGGCAGGAGAGTTAGGAGTTTAAGACCATCCTCAGTTATACAGAAGTTTAAAGCCAGCCAAGGCTACATACAAACCTGTCTCAAAATATAAAACAAACAAACAAACAAAAAAGTGCTGGTTCCTCACACAACTAAATTGAGGTTGTAAGCCCTGGGGAGCCAGGTCACAAAGGGGCAGTGCCATTTTCTTCATGACTGGGGTCCACACTGCTACCTTGACTGACCTAGCCCTTGGCTGGTGTAGGCTGTGAAGTCTCTGCTAACAAGCTCCTGACATTCCACGCCTCATGACACCTTGGCTCTTCTCTCCTACTGATTGGTTTATTCAGTCACTCATGTGTCTCAGGCTGGTAAATGTGTTTTTACCTCTGGGCTATAATCCAGTCCTGTTTGCTGGGCTGAGCAGTTAGTTGCTCCAGCATGACACACCCACATTCCCGGGGCTCTCGTCTTCAGTCCTTCAGTCCTTCCTTCCTTCCTTCCTTCCTTCCTTCCTTCCTTCCTTCCTTCCTTCCTTCCTTCCTTCCTTCCTCCCTCCCTCCCTCCCTCCCTCCCTCCCTCCCTCCCTCCCTCCCTTCCTTTCTGATGCTTTGAGACACTCCAGGCTCATCCCCCCCATTTCACCCAAGTACAAGGAGCAGCCCTTTCTTTTTTTTTTTAATTTATTTTACTTCCCGATCATGGACCCCTCCCTCCTCTCCTCCCAGCTCCACCCTTACAAATCCCTCCCCCCCCATTGCCCCCTCTTCTCCTTAGAGAAGGGGTACCACCCCACATTGGGGTATCTAGTCCCAGCAGGTTCAGGCACATCCTCTCCCTCTGAGGCCCAACCAGGCAGTCCAGGTAGGGAGGGGGAAGGGGATCCAATGGCAGGGAACAGAGACCAAGACAACTCCCCCCCCCCCACTCCTGCTCCACTTGTTGGACTTTTGCTACAAATAGGGAAGGTCTAGGTCTAGTTCCTTCATGCTCCCTGGTTGGTAGCTCAGGCTCTGTGAGCCCCCCATGAGACCAGATTAGTTGACTCTGTGGGTCTTCTTGTGGCCATTTCTTGAAGAGGCCATGGGAACTTTCATTACAGAATGGTATTAGAAAGCAAGATCTGGGCTCAGAAGTGATCTTTGGTTTTCAACATGAAGGTCCTGAAGGAAGGCTCCTGGATAAGGTAGAACCCCAGGGAAGACTTGAGGAGCGAAGCCTGGCGATGGCTGTGCAAAGGCCCTGAGGCAGCCAGCAGCTGAACCACACAGCAATATAGGCAGTGAGGTGGTGAGGTGGAGCAGTGGCCATGGTAAGAAGCCATCACAACAACAACAACAACAACACAAACAAACAAAAGCAAACAACAACAAAAAGGCCATCACAAAGACTTCAGCTTCCCCTCAGAAGGACAAGGACAGGGAAACCAGGCAAATGGTGCCATCAGAGTTCTGTCTTAATAAAATCACTCTGGCTAGGGTGTTAGGAACAGCAGGAATGGATGAGAGCAGATGCTAGGATGAGGGCAGGTGCTGTTGTTAAGCATCCAGTGAGCTGGCTGAGCTCAGGTGGGAAGAGATGGCTCAGCAGTTAAGAGCATGTACTATTCTTTCAGACTTGAGTTTGACTTTTTGTTTTTGTTTTTGTTTTTTTGGTTTTTCGAGACAGGGTTTCTCTGTATAGTCTTGGCTGTCCTGGAACTCGCTCTGTAGACCAGGCTGGCCTCGAACTTAGAAATCTGCCTGCCTCTGCCTCCTGAGTGCTGGGATGAAAGGCGTGTGCCACCACGCCCCGGGAGTTTGACTTTCAAGAACCACATCAGGTAGCTCACAACTGCCTGTAACTCTAGCTCCTGGCAGATCCGATTCCTCTGGCTTCTAGGCACCCATATATAGTTAAAATTAATAGAGAATCTTCTCAAAGGAGGGGTGCTTCTAAAAACCACACACTCTTCCTTGCCAATGCACTTTTTGGTTATTTCTTTTCTTTCAATTTCTTTCTTCTTACTTTTTTCTTCTTTCTTTCTCCCTCCTCCTCCTCCTCCCACCATTTTCTGGCATAGATACTCGATGAGCAATGATGACAGTCGGGGTTTTGCCTAACTATGTGGAGGGAGGTGATTGTGGTTAGCCAACTAGGGAGGAGACTAGAGGAGTGGCAGGTTGGGGCGGCCTCTGAGCATACTAGGCTTGATGGCCCCATTACTAACTCAAGTGGAGATGGTGAGTTAGCAGGGGGCAGAGCTGGCCCAGTGGGAGGAGGAGGAGAGGGTGGGGCTGAAACTCCTTACCACTGCCCTGGGCATCCTCTGGCTATAGGCTCTGGGCTCACAGGAGCTGCTCAGCCTGCCTCCAGCCCAAGGAGCTCACCTCAGCCCCTGGACAGGGAGGCAGCCTGGAAGGGAGCCAGTCCTTGACTTTGTATGAACACTGGGGGCTCAGGCATGGCAATATACTGTGCTAGATCTTCTTTCTAAGGGAAACATATGTCAGGGCAGGTCCACCCACATTGAATGAATGGATGAAAGGATGAATGAATAAATGAATGAATGAACGAACGAACAAATATCTCTTCTGTCTTAGAGTTCCCAGGACTGGCTCTGTTCTCAAGTCTGACTTGGCTTCCAGAAATTCTCAAACAGAAGTGGATTCATATGCATGAAAGAAGGGAAAGAAATCCCCCAGGTCTCAGCCGATCACACCTCCACCCAGGTCTGTGAGTCTATCCTCCTTCCCTGCTCTCTGTAAGGCAGACACCTCCACCCCCTGTTTATACTTGTTTGTACTCTGGGCCTTTGCTCTTCTGGCCTCCTATGCTCAAAAGCACCCGAAGAATGAGAAAAAACACATTGTTGGCTGACTGTGGGGGCACAGGTCGGTGAGGCCAGCATCCCAGAGGCTGATGCAGAAAGACCAAAAGTTCAAAGCCTGCCTAGCCTCCATAACAAGTTCAAAGCCAGCCTGGGCAACTTAGCTTTTCATAGGCAGAGTGCCTGCCGTTTACCTGGGAGACCCCAGCTTCAGTCCCCAGAACTACAATAAGCAAATAAATAAAAAGCCCAGTTCTCCTTAACCCTTGGGATGGAGGGCAAAGGTCAGGCCTGTGAGATCTCCCAGAGAGCTGACTCTGACCCCACCTCCCTACAGCAGCCCCACCCCTCCCTACTGTCTCTCTGGTAGTCTTCTATACTTGCCCATCTGCCCCACTGCAATAAACCCTTCAGGCCATCTGGATGCTGACCCAAGGCTTGCTTGCCCTTTGAGCTGGAGGCACATGGTAAGCCCGAGTTCTAGGCCTAGAAGCAAGATGGAGGACGCAGGGGCAAGGAGAAGTGATGGAGGTTATGGAGCAAGCAGAGGGTGCCTAGTCTCTCCCTGGAAGATGCTACTGCTGGCCAGATTCTGCCCATCTTTCATGCTGCCTGAGGGGAGACAAGCTCTCTCGGTCCTGAGTTTGACCTACAAGAGATTCAGAAAACAGCCATTGACTGTCGTCTGATGGATGACTCTAAACAGTAGGAACAGTGATATTTCTTTCTTTTTTTTATTTGCATTTTCCATTAAAAGAAAAGGAGGAGGAGGAGAGGGGAGGAGGAAGAGGGAGAGAAAGAGGAGGAAGTGAAGGAGTAGGAAAAGAGGAAGAAGAAGAGGAGGAAGAAGAGGAGGAGGAGAAGAAATCTCTCATTTTAGAATAAAAAAACAAAACCATTGGGCTGTCTTGCCACCATGGTGGCGAGAAGTTAGCCCTTGTGCGTCTTCTGAGCTGAAAAGACACGCTTGGTCTATGGATTCTCGGGCAGAAGCTGGAGTGGGCCCAATGATGCTCTGCCCTGTTGCCAGCCACTGGAACCCACCCCAACATCCATCAACAGTAAAAAAGGTGACTAAATAATGAGAGTCACACAGTGACAAGTTCCCAGAAAGACAAGTGGCCTGAGAGTGCCCGAGACAGCATGGTAGGCCTTCACAGACAGGACACTGGGCAAAAGAAACCCATACTACACAGTAGGTATAGCATAATTCCATGCTACATGTGGGCTTTGTCATACACTGGCCATCACAGCCTAGAGGGCTACAGGGTGGACTGAGGGGAAGGGACTGTCAGTCAGTAGGAGTCCTGATGAACTTTCAGTGTTGGTTTGAGTGTGTGTGTCTCTCTCTTTCTTTCTTTCTTTCTTTCTTTTTTTTTTTTTTTTTTTTTTTTTTTGGTTTTTCGAGACAGGGTTTCTCTGTGTAGCCCTGGCTGTCCTGGAACTCATTCTGTAGACCAGGCTGGCCTCAAACTCAGAAATCCGCCTGCCTCTGCCTCCCGAGGGCTGGTTCTTTTTCTTTTTGAGGCAAAGTTTCATGTAATCCAGGTAGCCTCAGATCTGATATGTAGTCAAGGATGACCTTGAACTCTGATGCTCCTGCCTCTACTTTCTGAGCTCTAGGATTACAGACAATGGGAGGTACAGGAGAGATGGAAGTCAGGCAAAACGAATCTTCCAACTGAGCCACATCCCCAGCCCTGCATCCCCTGCCTGGTGCTGTTTCTTGGTTTGGCCACACGGGTTTGTGTAACTTGTGCTGTGTGCCTCAGCAGCACACTTTTGTGTAATGTACTTAAGGCCCCCTCCTCCCCAAAAGTTTTTGTTTTTAAAAATAAAAGGCATACCCCCCCCCCCCCGCCCCCGGCAGGGTAAACCCACCTCCCTTTTCTGTCCATAGGACACAAGGAGAGGTGCCTGCCTCCCAGGCACACAAACAGCAGCCAGATTGTTGCCACTAGAATCTCTTCACTAAGCCTTCCAAAGTGAGACGGGGGACTCTTGTTTCCATCCAGCAGAGAACACATGGCTCTGGAATCAACCTCACATCAGATCAGGTGTCTGGAGGCCGGGCCAGGCTCTGAAGGCTGGGCCTTCCAGTTTTAGCTGGAGCAGGCTGAGGACTAGGGCTTGGTGGGGTGGGATGCAGAGGTACTGGTACCTGTGTTGATGGTGGGGGTTGGGTCGCATGCACAACCACCTCCACCTCAGGCCTCTGCAGAGTGGCAAAGGTGCATCTGCCTGAATTTAGGAGTCAGGGAAGCCCAGGCGGCCTGGCCTGACCTTGCGCGCCACCCCCAAAGGTCATGGCGCTCAGCTCTTTGGGGTTCAAGTTCCCGTGGCAGCCGGGAGACCAGAAATCAATCCGGGTCGGTCGGCCGGAGAGGGGCGCGGATCCAGCAAGCTGCCCTCAGCAGCCTGGCTCGGTTATTTATAACTCTGGGTCGCCTTACCTCCTGACCTTCAGCTGGGACCAGCTATCCAACGTGATTAGCATCTCTCCCGTCGCCCACTGCGAACAAACACCCCTCTGTGTGGCCTCCAGGAGGGCTTGCCGGAAACAGGATGTTGACCCGAGGCTCCTCAGGGTGGATCCAGTCCCAAGTGAGTTGGGGGGAGGTGGGGTGCGGCTAAGGGGAAGGTACCACAATTACTCCTGTTGCCTCGCTTCCCGGGTGGCAAGTGTTCTGGACTAATCTGGGTAGCAGTTTTATTTACAATATAGGACTCCCTGGCCGGGGTCTGCTCCAACGGGTGCCCAATCCCAGCCAGAGAGAAAGAAGCGGATAGCCTGGAGGAACTGTGCAGATGCGATCCCTAGTACCACACTGCACATGAGAGGCAGGTCCCAACCGTCACACTGATCTCCCAGCTCCTGACTGAGGGCTATTCCCACTGGACCCCAGAATTCCCACCAGTGGTCTTGGGGAAGGCAGGGGAGGGCAGGGCAGGGCAGGGCAGGGCAGGGGACAGACACCCAGTTTAGTCATTCATTCAGCCATTTGGTTGGGCCTCTACTAGGAACCTCCCAGAAGTTATTGCTTGTGGGGCCGCCAGTGGAAAGTCCACAGAAAAGCCTGAGGCGGGGCAGCAGCACAGGGTTTCTATGTATATGTATAAGACTTGGAGTAGACCAGCAAGACAGGGAGGAGGGGGAGGAGGGAGGGAGGGTGTCTTGGGAGATGAAAGCCTTGCCTGAGTGTTTGCCAAGGACAGGCAAGGCTAAGCTCCACGCCACATTCTAAGCCAGTGAAGGCTGTGGCTCAGTAACAGGGCCTCCCCTGGCTAGCTTCCAATGACCTTGCCCCCAGTGCAGAGGGTGAAAGTCTCGCCTGGTGCTCATCTGGGTGGCAGACCTGGAGAAGGCTGTGGACAGGCCAGTTGAAGCTGGTTCTGCCTGTTCTGAGAGGCTCAGGCACAGTGTGGTAGGAAGACAGGGTACACTGTTTGGTTGAGACAGGATCTTACTGTATGGCTCTGGCTGGCTTGGAACTCTGTGTAGAGCAGTCTGGCCTCAAAGTCTGATTGGTCTGCCTCTGCTCAGTGAGCGGAATATGCCACTGCAACCAGCCTCTGCTTCAGTCTCGCACACTTTGAAACACTGGACAGCACTTTGGCTGTGTGACTTAACCCTCCTTGTTTACCGGCTTAGGCCTGGTTCCACCAGTGAGCAAGGCGGGATTCCCTGCTTGTGAAGAGCTGTCTCAGCGCTTGTTTCCCTAGCCACCTTCTGGACCAGTCTAACTAACCCCCCACCTCCCTACATCCCTACTAGACTCACACTACTCCATTCTCCATCCTCCTCTGGCTCAGCCCTGATGTCTTTTGATCTAGTGAGGTTCAAGGGGACAGATCAAGGATAGGTGTGTCTGTGGCTGTAGAGACCATTGATGACCAAGAACTAGTTCCACAGTATAAAGATGTGTGTGTGTGTGTGTGTGTGTTGGGAGGTGGTGGACATGGGAGGCTGTGTGTAGGATCTTCGTGGGGGTGCAAGAAAGAGAACATGGGTAACTGTGGTGGACTGTGGGGTGTGGGCTAAAGTTACAGGAAGGGTTTGGCAGGTGGGGCTGGGGGACTTTGGGGCCCCAGTAAGGGCCTCTCCCTCATGATCAATCCTGTGGCCAGTGGGCCCTGCCCAGTCAATGAACTCAGGGTCTGGAAGAGTCAGCGGCTTTTCCAACCGTTTTTGCCAAATGGGATGTCAGCACCCGGGCGGGGCAGGGCAAGAGAGGGAAGGGGGATGCCTCGGGCAGACCAGACTGGGAAGGTGGCAATGACTTCATGACAACTGGTTGCTGAGCAGCTGGCTGAGGGGGTGGGGACCTGGAGCCTGACTGGGCCAGAAGACCTGCCCCCTTGGCCACTGGTCAAGGCCAAAACTGTTGTTCCTTTTCAGAGGCAACCGGGCCTCAGTTTCCTTCCTGAGGGTTCTTGGGGCCTTCCCCCACTGCACACCCAGGCGTCTTGGGGAAGGACACCTAACCCTGCTTTACAGATAAGGAAACTGAGGCTCACTAAAGTGGTGAGGCTGGGAATGGGGCAGGGCGGGGGGGGGGGGAGGTAGCAGGTCCCCTACTGTGTCTTACACAGTGGCATTTAGCCACTAAAGACTAAAGGCCACTAGGGCCTTCTCTGGGCCCTAGGCATTATGGCTCTCAAACCCGACTAAAGGAGTGACTCCATATACTTTCCTACTCGTGCAGGGCAATCAACACCAATAGCTGTGCACCCACCCATCTCTGTAGACAGAAGCTTGGGCTCCTCCTACCACAGGCCAGAGGCTGGCTTCTACTCCAGCAGAAGGTTTGTTTTCCAGCCAAGGCATCACAGACTCCTGGCTCAGACTGGCTCCTCAGCAGGGTTGGAGGGACCCCAGATCACAGACCTGGTGGGTGTGAGCCTGGTCTTTGTACCCACAAACTGAGATCAGCTTTGGGGGTGTTCTTTCTCCCACCGTTTACTAGTTTTCCATAAGAATAATAACTAACCTTTGTAGTCCACAAAGAACTTTCACAAACATCCTCTGGCTTAGTGTTCACTCTAGGCCCCGGGACAAGCTATTCATACGCCCATTTTATAGACTGAGAAACTGAAGTCAAAGGGAGAGATTCACAATGAGTCTCAGATCACAGGGCCAAGCCGTGGCTGGCGCTTGGGCCTCTCTGATCCAGACACCTGCCACAGCAGCAGCTTTCTCAGGGAGCGTGGTAGCCATGTGACTTCTCAGAGGACAGCCTGGGTCCTGCAGCCAACAGTGAGCCAGCCATGCAGCGGCCCTCTGCATTTCCAGCCTGTAAGATGTGAAGTCTACCTGCTACCTGCTTGTCCTGTTGAGGCCGGGGGAGGGGAGGGCATGGGGAAGCAAAGGTGACCAGCACTGAGACCACAAAGGTGACCACAGCTAGCCATGGAACACTCGGGAGGGTCTCCGAGAACAGGGCTGGCTGCTGTTGGTGCTGGGCTCTGGCCAAGGAGTGGAAGGACTAACGTTTCCTGGAACAAGAGTCTACTGACCGTGCCTAGGACCAGCTGCTGCCGTGTGTGGCTCTGCCCACAGCAGGAGAAAGGAGACATTATAGTGAAGTGTGAGGTTTTCTCAAAGTGACATAGGGTCTGAAAGACACTTTCCCCTGGGGGTGGGGGGCACAGGGACAGGGACACTCCTAGTCCCTCTGGCCTGCATGAGTGCACTCAGCAAATTGGAAAGCTGGAGTTACTGGCAGATCCCAGTTGCTTTTTTGGAAATAGTAATCAGAGAGACCGCTAACACTGAGGACCAACCAGCCATCCTTTCCTCCAGTGACTCAATCTATAACGAAGTTGTTTTCTGTATGTATGTGGAAGGGCTCCCTTTTCGTTTCTTTTTCTGAGACAATCTCATCAGGTAGCACTGGCTAGCCTGGACCTTGTGATTCTCTGGTCTCAGCCCCTGCAATGTGGGGATTATAGGTGCCTACTGCATAAAAGGATCTGTGGTTTTTTTGTTTTTGTTTTTATTTTTATTGAGGGTACCAGGATACCTAGAAAACCTCTCCTGGGGATCATGCCCCACTTCACCCATGCCACAGAGCCTAGGCTTTCCTCGGGGAACCAGAGCAAAAGGAACATTCCAGTAAGTGTACTGGGAATTCTTAGAAAAGTTTCAGGGCCATCTATCTGTGCCATCTATCCTTGACTCCTTTCTGACCGGGATCTGTGGGGAAATGTCCTCTTAAGCCTCTCAGCCCTCCTGGGCTACAACTGTCTCCCCCAGAGCCCTCAAATAATCCGGTCCCTGTGAGGAGACATCATGGGTACAGCTGGCTGCCTGCCCCTCTGAGAGGGCATGCTAGTAATGTCAAGGCCAAATATAGAGGGAACCAGATACCTCATGGGCCCAGGGCCTAGGGAGCCCCATGGACTCCACCGTGCCTGCCCCACCCCCAGCTCTTTCGGAGTCCTGCAACCTCCACCCCCTTCCAGCCTGGGCAAGCAGCCAGGAGACTGGCATCCCCTTCTCCTGGCCCCAGTCCACTTGGGGACATGTCCCAACAAGCCCAAGCACAGCAGGAGGTTGGCCCAAGGGTGTGGGGGGCAGAGTTTGCGCTGGGCGTGCGTGCCTGCGTGGGGACACCTCTCCAAGCCCTTTTACAAGCGTACCTTCCCACCTGGCTCTCAACACCAGGAGGCCAAGAGGAACCACTCCTGCTCTTGGTTCTTTAACTTCCTCAGGAGACCAAGACCATAAAGCTGGGGTGGGGGAGACCAGAAAGCCAGGTCAAACCCCAATAAACTGCTGGACACACCGAACTGCAAACGATTAGTCCCGATTGCCTCCACCATCCTCTCTGGGGAGTGAAAGGTCAAAGGGCAGAGTTGCTGACGCAAATGTCAAGGGAGACATGTGGAGGCTTGAAACAGCTGGGATCCTGCTCCCAGCGAGGTCACTAGAGCCCTGAACACTGTGTCTCCCCCCCTCCCGCCCCCCAGGGCAACTAGGAGAGCTGTTCTCAAAGCACCAGAGATGAGGGGGCTCTGTGGCTTTTCCCTCCTGGCTCCAAGGTCACCGAGACCTGATGGAGAAGGTTAATCAGGCTCTTAGGGAAAGCTTAACCTTCTCTGCCTGATACTCGAGTCTGCGCGTGAGCCTCTGCTACCTTCTACAAAGACGGAAGAAACCTCCGTCTCCTGTGAGGGGAATCCTGGCTCCAAACCCTCTTCTTGGTTGGCACACCTTGGCAGTTCTGCCAGTCTGTGCACAGTGGCGACCCCCAGCGGCTAGTATAGGGCTTGAACTTGGGGCTGGGGCTAGGCTCCTGCCATCCTAACACTGCAGCCTGAGGCCCAGGCCAGGGAACATGGGACCTAGCAAGAGCAGCTTGGCTTTGGTCAAGAATATTTACTAAGCCTTAATTTTTTCCTCCTTGAATTGTGGCTAGACCTCAGCCGAAATAGCCCACTGTTAGCAGAACAGGGTCAACACGTCTAAGGATGAACTCTGCCTCCTGGGCCCAAACCTGCCCCTCCTCCGGACTTCCCTGTTTCCATTAATAGCACTGCCACCACCCAGTCCCTGGAGCTCCAAACCTTGTCATCTTCAACTCCTCCTCTCTGGACTGGGCACCTGACCTGCCCCTCCTCAGTCTGCAGGCCACCCTTCCGTCCTCCAGCGAGTTGGCCTTTTTACTGAGCCACTGGAGTGCTCAATAGTGCCACCTATGGGCCAGGCCCGATCACATGACCCAACACCTGCTGACTGTAACCTGGGGCAAGTCTCAGCTTCCTTGGCTATAACTTGAGAGTGAGAACAGTCATTTGGTAGGATAATGTGTGACCCAAGTGACAGAATGTACCTGAAAACCCTATCATGTAGGATGTTCCTAGGCACAGGAAAATTTTACACACCCTGTTCTCCAAAGCCTCTGTTTTATAAACAAAGAACTGAGACCTGACAGGGGCATTGAATACCAAGCATCTTTACAATACGCTGCAGAACCAGCTAAGATGTGGAAGCTCCTGGAAGTTTTAGTGTGTCTCCCTCCTCCATCATTCCTCTCTAGAACCCACAATTAAAAGCTGCCTCTGGCTTCATTAGGCCCATCCCCTGCCTTCAGGGGGAGGGACACCTGCCAGGTGTCGAGGTCAGTAGCCATAAGAAGTAATCTTGAGATGTGACAAGCACAGGTCACATACAGCAGTCTGAGTCAGGGCAGCCATGTGCAAGGTTCCAAGTGGGGCTGAGCACACACAGCCACCTGCTAGAGGGGCAAGGCCTCATTCCAGAAGTTCCAAAGGGTAGGGGTCTCTTGTGCAACTCAGCTGCCCTCTTCCCCCATCACTCCCACCCTAGTGGCCTTGTACTTCTTAGGGTTTGGAAGTGAATTACAGGCTACCCCAGCTTGCTGTTATCCAGGCCTGCTTCCCTGTGGGAAGATGTTCCCTTCATTCACCCTGTGGATAAGGACCTGAATTCCACACACTCCCTCAGATGAATGGTAGGAAACATGCCTAGGTCATAATCATTACCAGATTCCCTGAAGAGGCCACAGCAAGAATTGCCGGTGGAAAGGCTTTTAGCATGAGGTGGATGGACCCTCCTGAGTCCTTGTCACCTGTCCTCTAAGGCCATGGCTCTCAAGTGGATGGATGCTTTTGTATTCTCAGCAGACACCTAACAGCATCTAGAACCTGTTTTTCTTGTCACAAATGGAGAGTGGGTACCACTAGACATTTTTAGTGGGTCAGGACCAAAAATGATGCTCTAAGCCTCTTAGGGCTCAGGACAGAACTGAAGACAGGCCAGCCAGCTGACAGGCACAGGCCTGACCTCCAGCTTTTGTAATGATCTTTGGGTTCTTGTCCCCCTGCCCAGGCCAGGGAAGTTTCCAGAATAGTCCATGCTGACTTCTCAACTCTTTCAACAAGGACAAAGAGGCCCTGGAAGGACACCCAGGCCTGGGCACTCCCCATCCAGTTTCATGAGCCTTGTTGTCCACTGGATCTGCATGTAGTCCCTGGCACTGAATTCATTAGGGGAAAGCTGAGAGCAGTGAGGTGCAAAATGGCTCTCTCAGTTCTCCTTAGCTTCAGCCTGCAGCCCCAGGAGGGAGGTGAACTTGTTGAGGAGCAGAGGCAGGGATGCCTTGTCAGGGCCTGGAAGCTTCTGCAGCACCAGTCTAGTGGTCACATGTTCTCCTTTGGCCTCTACAAACACCACTCCTATATAAACCAGTGCCCTGAGACTCCCTGGTGTCCCCAAATGGTCTCTAGGGTCTCCGCCTGACCCCTGGAGCTCTGCAAGGGTGCCTTATACAGCCTTGGTTATAATCAGAGCCTCTCAGATAGCCCAGCTGTCTGCCCTGAGGTAACTGACAGTGACCCTGAGATCCCATTCTGGACTGTTTACCTTGTGGGGCTGGGGAGTCACACAGGCTTATCCTCTGTCTCGTCTTGAGGACATCACATTCCTCACCATGGTGATGGACCCCTGGAGGAAGGAGAAGCCCTGAGTGCCTGAGTGCAGGTGAAGATCTGAGGGGTCTGAAGTTCTAGAAAAGCCACTAGCCTCAGGGGTCACCTCTGTTTGGGGTCACAGCCATTTCATGGAAATCTCTGCTCCATGACGCTTAATCTTTACCTTTCTTTCCATTATGTTGTCACTGTGTGTGTGTGTGTGTGTGTGTGTGTGTGTGTGTAAGAGAGAGAGAGAGAGAGAGAGAGAGAGAGAGAGAGAGAGAGAGAGTGTGTGTGTGTGTGTGTGTGAGTGATGTGCGAGGGAGGTACGGGGGCGTGGCTACCAGTTTGCCTCAGTGTTGCAGCCAGCAGGCCACCCTCATCTTCTAGTCTTCTATCTGTAGCGGCCCGGAGCTGGGGAGGGACAGTGAAGGACTGGCCTTCCTGCCCAAGGGATGTTCCTGTCATTCTGTACTGGGTCAGAACTTCCAAAGAAGGTCTGGGAATTCGACTTCTGCCTGAAAGGGGTCTTTGCATGAACCCCCAACTCTCCAGCTAATCTACTCCCTCCCCAGTTTCTCTGTCATTTCCTGACACAAAACTCTCTGTCCCAAGCAACTTACCCTGCTCTGCCCTTTCTCTGCCCGTGTTGTCAGGTCATGCCAGCTGGGGGGAGCTGGACTGCAGTGCTGCACAGGGTCAGTCCAGGGTGGAGCTTTCAGCACCTGATGGTAGGAGGGAGTTACCTCCCTAGGGGTACTACCAATGTTATTTGGGGCACCCATTTCCATCCGTCTGGAATAACTGTGAGTCCTCTGAACCTTAAACTCCCTAAGCTTGGGGCTGCCAATCCCTGCTGTTGAGATGCCCTGTCCTTCAGCCTATGCTTGCTTTAGCCAGCTGTGTGACACATCTCTCTCTGTTAGCATCCTGGAGAGGGAATGTTGGTGAAGCTTGTCTCCCTCCATAGGGCCAACAGTCAAAACCTCACCTACCCCAACCTTCTGGTGATGTCTACCTCATCTTCTTTACCCTCAGGAAGATCCACTAACACATAATACCCATTACAGATGGAGGACTCCCCCACCCCATTCCATCCCTGGCTGTTGAGAATCTTTTTCAAGGCAGAAAGCTATCCTACAAACCATCTGGTCCAGCACTGTTGTGTTTTAGAACTGAAAACCAAGGCTCAGAGAGAAAAAAGAGACCAAGCTGGCTTTAGCTCTGGCCACACAGAGCACCAGGGTTGTTGGAGGGTTGTTGTGAGCCTCTTAGTGGCAAGGACAGTGGCCTAGCAGGTTCCTGTGATAAGTGCAGAGAGGCGAGGGGAGTGTGGCCTTGAAGGGTTATTCCAGGCACACAGACACATGCTCTCCCTCTAATCTTTACCCCCTCCTTTCTTTCCAGCAGCAGCTATAAAAGCCAGGAAATAGCTGTGGATTGATGGCCTGTAATGGGCTTAGTTAGCGCTGTGACCTGCTGAGTTATGTAACTCCTAGTTGCTATCGGCTTGGACAAAGTCTCCATTGAAGCAACTCACTAAGCTGATTCCATGGCATCTCCTTGAGTGTGCTTAGAGGCAGGCGGCAGCAGAAATTCGTCCGCAACTTCAAAGACCAGAAATCGTGATGTGGACACTTCCAAAAATCCTTTAAGCCAATGTTTTTTGTACCCATCTCTAAACCCGCTCACCTCCGTAGCAGCCCCATGCTTGGATGCCTAGGCTTTGCCTGGTTTTTCCTTCCCCTACAGAAGGGGTGAGGAAGAGAACCAGGGCAGTGAGAAAGCCAAGCACTGCTGGGGCAAGGGAGGCCCTGAACAGGCTCATCTCTGCTGTTGCTGCTCTTGGCTTCTGGCTCACTAGCACTTGGAAGGTTAATATCAGAACGGCGCCACCTTGTGCTGAAAAGGGAGAACAGCCCCAGTTCTTCATAGCACAGTGGGTCTTCTTTTATCACCCATTCCTTTCCTGCTCTGGAAGAGGTGGGGTCTTGTAATCCAAGGATTCTCCCTCCTTAAATTTCACTTCTCATCCCACCATCTCAGTTAAAGGGACCTAGGAAGAAGGCGTCTAAAGGTGTTGATGCTTGCCCAGTTTCTGCCTGTCTCCAAGGTCCCCCAGGAAAACACAAGTGCCTGAGATGTTCCCAGGCAGTAAAGCCACCTCTTTGTGAAGAATGCCTTATGTTGCTGCTCCTAATTCTTTGTGAAGACCTCTGGGCAGCTTCTCCAAAGAAGCAGCATGGATGGCATGTGTGCTCGCACGGATGCAGGCATGCACACCTGCTCCCACAGATGCAGACCAAACCAGAGCATGAAAAGCCAGTAGCTGAAAATCCACTTCCGAATTTGGAACTCAAACCACAGATCTTTGTCTGGAATGAGTCAATGGTATAAGAAGGTAGGCTTGTTGGCAAATGGCAATAGGAAAAAGAAACTGAGGCATCTGCATAGAAGGATGCGGGCGTCTTGTTAATTGTTGAGTGATAAATGATCTCATGGGCTTTTGCAACACAGGCTCTCGAGGCCATCACTGTGGTGACAAGGAGGAAAACCTGGTTTCGGAACAGTTACTCTACTTTGGGGTAGAGATGCACTGCTGATCTCTCCAAAGATACAATTTTGCCTTCTTGCTTGGGAAGAGTGATGCTATGCCTGAAAATCCTACCAAGAGCATCGAAACCTTCTGGACCCCATTCCCCGAATTCCCTGTTGTGCATATGTTAATTTTCCTTAGTTCTGTGTCTGTTCGCCACGCGTGTGCTGAGGTTGGTTCTTGTTATAAAGCGTCATGAACAACAGGTGTCAGGTATGCGTGAATGGTTTCTACAACTGTCACTGTCACCACTGTTCCCAGGCTTCTCTCTGGCTGCAGAGGAATCAAAGTCGCTCTTAGATGTAAAATGTAATCTTCCTGCGTTTAATTTTCAGGATGAACACTTGACCGGGGCCCAATTGCAGATCTGCCCCCACAGGCAGCGGCTCCATGCCCAGTTAATCTGATTTCACCAAGCACTGAGCTGCCTTCTGTTCTCTCAGGCCTGTGTGTCTAAGGCCAGGCCTTGGGGTAACATAAGCTCAGCAGTGCTCTCCACAGGGGTTCTCTGCAGGTCTCCTATGAATTTATGGGCACATACTTAGAAAAACTACATGCCATGAAAATGACACTAGGCACAAAGCTAATGACCTCTTCCTATAAAAACTATAAGAAGTTGTCTCACCAAACAATACAGGCTTCATGAGGGGAAATATTGCTTACCCCTTTAAGGTAGCACCACGTTTATGGCATCCTAATCTTCAATTGCCCTTGAATCAGAAAATAAGGACTGTGAAGTTGAGGTGGTGGTAGGGGATAACTGGCCGAGAATGAAGAAAGCTTTGTCTCCTAGGAAACAAGATGTTTGGGACTCCAACTAGGCTGCTCTCATTCTCAAAAGCAAATGTACCAACTTGAGGATAAGAACCGGGGAACTCTAAGATGAAAGCAGTGACAACCCTGTTGTGCAGTAGCTCCCAGGGCAGATCATGGCCACACCTCCCTCTTCTGGCCTGACTGAGAACTGCATCTTATGGGTGAGACAGTACCCAGAGTCTGGGCATATTTTGTCCCCCTTAAGGCCTAAACTCAAATCACAAGTCTTCATCTCTGTGGGCAGAAGCTATCATGCTGCTTTCGGGTGGCCAAAAAAAAAAAAAAAAAAAAAAAAAAAAAATCAAAGAGCTAAACTATCTGGCCTCATGTCTCCTTAGATAAACTGGAAATTCTTTTAAGTATTCCAAACCTCCCTTACCCAACCCCACTGGATGGCCAGGAACCTGCCTACAGGAGTGTTTTTCACCCTATGAGATCAAGGCCAACCTAGTCTGTACTGCAAGCTCCAGGCAAGCCCAGGCCAATAAAGTGAGAGCCTGTTTTAAAAGAATAAAACAAAAAGTACAGGCAAAGATTATTATTTAGAAGTGGTAGTAGCAGCCTCTGCCTGGCATGATAGTGCATACTTTAAATCCTAGCACTCAGGAGGGAGAAGAAAATGGATCTCTAGGGTTTGAGGCAAGGAAGAAGAGGAGGAGAGGAGGAGGAGGAGGGAAAAGAAAAAAGGAAGAACCCCGCTGCTCTTACATTTTGATTGTTAAAATTATCCCCTCGAGTGTGTGTGTGTATCTGTATGCATACATGCCAAGGTCAGAAGATGGCTTATAGGGGTCACTTTTCTCCTTCTATCATACAGATGCTAGGGACTGACCTTAAGCACCTTCATCTACTGTGCCAACTCATGGGTACCAAATCTCAGCATCATCAAATCATGTTGGTACAACAGTGAAAGCCACTGCACTAAGCCGTGTACTTACACTGGGCTGCCATGGCCCCCCTGTGGTCACTCATGCTCTCACATCACCCGTGTCAGAAAGTCTCTTATCACTGAGTGATCAACTGCAGGAGGCTGAGGGCAGGTCTTACCCAGCACTCCTACCTGTCAACTAAATGCCCTCCTGACCAGTGCCAAGTGTGTACTCAGGAGCCACAGACAGATCTGAATGTCCCCTCTGCTCACTTTTAAAAGAAATTATTTATTTATTCTAAGTACACTGTAGCTGTCTTCAGCCACTCCAGAAGAGGGAGTCAGATCTTGTTATAGATGGTTGTAAGCCACCATGTGGTTGCTGAGATTTGAACTCAGAACCTTTGGAAGAGCAGTTAGTGCTCTTAACCGCTGAGCTATCTCTCCAGTCAGCCCCACTTTTGTTTGTTTGAGACAGGGTTTCTCTGTGTAGACCTGGCTGTCCTGGAACTCATTCTATAGACCAGGCTGTCCTGGAACTCAGAAATCTGCCTGCCTCTGCCTCCGCCTCCCAAGTGCTGGGATTAAAGGCATACGTCACCACGCCCAGCTTCCCTCTGCTCACTCATTTCCCCCCCCCCCCCCCCCCGAGACAGGATTTCTCTGTATAGCCCTGGAGCTCACTTTGTAGACCAGGCTGGACCTGAACTCAGAAATCTGCCTGCCTCTGCCTCCCGAGAGCTAGGATTAAAAGGCATGCGCTACCACGCCTGGCTACCTGCTCACCTTTTACCAGTGCCAAACAACCATAATCTTGGTTCTCAGAAATGATGTGTTTTTTTTTTTAAAGGTTTATTTATTTTTTATTATATGTAAGTACACTGTAGCTGTCTTCAGACACACCAGAAGACGGCATCATATCTCATTACGGGTGGTTATGAGCCACCATGTGGTTGCTGGGATTTGAACTTTGGACCTTCGGAAGAGCAGTCGGGTGCTCTTACCTACTGAGCCATCTCACCAGCCCCCGAAATGACATGCTTTATGGAACATATTATTGAACTTTCTGATGAAAACCAAGTCTAGAGCCCCAAGAAAGATAAAAACAAACCACATTAGACTTCACACATGTTTCATATACATATTTATATATATTTCATGTACAAAGTTACATTCCGAACCCCAGGGATTCCATAATAGAAATAAATACTGAAATAACTACATTGCTAAATGAGCTTTTTACGCATAGAAATGAAGCCATGGCCTCTAAAGACAGCAAATGGGACAATTCTAGAACCCAATTTATGAGGCAAGTAAAGTTCTGGATTTCTAGAATGAAAATAAATTTAGGACACAAACAGTTAAAACATATTCAAATATTGAGAAATATATGATAAAATTATTAATAGAACTTCATTTTAAAGAGAAAGACAATTAGTGTTACAGAATAGCATAACCCTGTTAGAAAAGCATTTATGATTTCAACATTTATTTCCTTCTCTTCCCATCTTATAAAGTGGGATGCAATCAGTCTCTTTGCCAACATGATCAATTAAGAACCCTAACTTGGTCGAGTCCTTTGGTAATAGTCATAATACTTCCTAGGAAATAAATAGCCATTTTCATGGCATCTGCAAGACACACATTCTTTTTAGGTTAACATGAGGCATTTTGTTTTGTTCCAAAGGCTGCATGTTTAGTGGTCTCTTCTCAACTCCACAGGCAGTGAGCGATGCTCCAGCTGAGCGTGGATTTTACCTCCACAGTAACCACATTCCACCTGAGGAGTGATGTGCCGCATTGCTCTATGTTGAAATGTTTTAAACTCCCTGCAAGCTGCAACTTGTAAGAAAGACAAATTTGGATCTACATGAGTTAGAGAAGTTATTCTCAAACCTGAGATGTAGAAAGCAGTCTCCTTCCTTTTGCCTCACTGAGATTTAACCTGCACTTCCTGTCGCGTGTTAGATTGAGACATACAACGCTGCTATTTCTATAGACCAGCAGTGGCTGTCTACTGGCAATTCATATGGTTTAGCCTCATATATGACCCATATAACCTGGATGTAACAAAACGAGAACTCTCAGTGCCCTGCCTTCTTCCTTGAAAAGTCAGTTTTTGCATGGGAGGCTGCCTAGAGGCACGTAAGCCTTCTCGGCCCTGTGGTGACAATGGCATTTTAGACCCTGTCACTATCTGCAATCAGCTTATCCTGGTATTTCTTCCAAAGATCACCCCCTTGACCAAAATAAACATCACAAGAATATTTGTGTTATGGGGGAAGAGGAAGAGAAGCAGAATTACAAATATAAGCACAGCCCTTAAAACAAGCCGCACGGGTGCCTCTGCGTTCTCTCGTCCTTGAGCTAGTTCACAGGGCCACAATAATGTGAGATCTTTAGCTAAAATCACCATGCACCTACAGTCTGCAAGTGAAGTCAACATGGTTACATTCCAAAGAAACAATTATAACCAGGGTAACACATTTGAATGTTTCTTCTTTAGCATCTGATTCCCTGAGTTACTCTGGACCACACAAACATGAAAAGTACTTCTGAACAATGACGGGGACACTTCTTGGGATTAAAACTCTCCAAAACTTTTGTGTTTCCTTATGAATTTATACAACATTTCCAATAAATGTTAACAATGCTTTTTAAAAGTATTTGCCACAAATGATTCAGATTTAAAATAAAGACATAGCAGACAAGCTAAAGAAAAGTGGTCTGCACCAAAGAAAAATGAATAAGTAGATCAAACAAAATATTAATTATCCTTTATACAGCTTTATCAAAACAGGTGTTTTTCTTTTAAAACATACAGGGCCACAATTTTAGAGTGTGCCCAGTGTGCTTAATGATACAAAAGCCTCCCATGCTCACTAGGTCCTATGTATTTTAGGATCTAGCCTAATCATATACATGTGAAAAAAATCCCTGGTATACTTTTTACAGATATTTTTGTATCACAGTCCGGGGGAAATCCCCCGTACTTGGACAATTAGAGACCTGTATTTGATTTCTTTTCTATGAGGTGGTCCTTCCAATAACCCGAAGACCTGTTTCCTGTATGTTTTTAAGAGATCGCATAAAATTAAGTTCAACTTTGCTTGCAGCAGTGGGTAAGAAATGGTAACTCCTTTACTTTCAGGAAGCCTGAGAGAGGAAAGCGAGCCTGTATAGCTCATGGGTTTTGAACCTCCTAAGGTTACCAGTTAAAGCTAGATGTGACCCCACTTTCTCAGATGGATGCCGCGAATGGAGAAAGGCGCAGACCCCGCCTGCTTTCCCACCGCACGGCCTTGCAGATGGCATTTTAGCAGGGAGCGAATGCTGAGGAGTGGTTATACCACGCAAGCACGAGGCGTTCGGTAGTTTTATACAGAAGAAAACAATCACCTTTCCTACTCACTCAGCACTCAGCAAATGAGGCAGAATCCACGGCCACCACAGTGTCCCCTCCGTGATAGGTTAAGAGCAGCCTAGGGACATGTGGCTAACAGGTACATTTTTTTCCATGGAAAAAACTGAATCCACTACCACCATCCTCTAGGACAAGGAATTCAAAACACAATTTCCTTTTAGAACATCCTTCCAGTATTGAAGTGTCCTCAACACTTCCCAAATTATTTCCTAACCTTCAGATAATACACTTCTTAAATGTCAGTATGAAAATGGGTGAAATTAATCTAAAATATGAGAATATTCAGAGAAGCAGGCTTTGTAAACTTTAGAGTTCTAATGAGACAGGAACAAGAAATTGTATTTAAATAGTGTAGCCTTAATTTCTTTAATATAAAACCCCCCAAGTCTGATGAAAACAAAGTTTTATATACCATATAAACAAGATTTGTCAGAATTGAAAGTGAAAGTTAAAGTACTTTACAGTTAGCTCTTAGCACTCTTGGGACATTCAGACAAATCGTGATAATCCGTCTGTTATTAGTGCGTCAATTCTATAATACACTGGGGAAAACTCTATTGTACTTCATGGTACAATTTCATTTATTAAGTCTTTTCCATTAGTTCCATTATTAGTGACAGGTAAAACATGGCCTCATCAATTAAGTGAGTGACATTAGACTGTGGCAGAGCAAACCACATCTGGATTGCTTTCTGTAATTTATCAGTTTACAGAAAGTAAACCTTCTTTGATTTGTTCATGATATACTGAAATTTCCTATTAACACTGGTGCAGTAAACTAGCTCGCTCCTCTGTATTGTTACCATAGAACAGATTGTGTAATATAAAGGTAACAGGGGAAAATGCTCACATTATTATGTGGTGAAATGTCTTTCACAAAAAGAGCATTAAATAAAGGAAAAAGGGAAAATAAACCATGCAGAAGAGGCAACTTCCTCATCTCCACCTGTCTCTTACAGACTCATTCATTGCCACACATCACTTGCCACACTATCAGGTGACTCCTCTCGGCTTTGGTGACTGAAGGTTCCAGTGGAAGATCCTCTCCCAGAAGTTCAGATTCTCCACCTTCATCACCTAAAGGATCATAAGGAAACTGAGGTTAGGTGGAATACAGATGATGTGTATTGGACTCATAGTTGGCCTAGGAACACAATGCATGTGATGCCTAGGATGGCACAAAGCATGTTTGATTTCTACTGCAGAGAACACAGAAAAGAATACCAGGGGGCTGGGGAGATGAGAGATGGCTCAGCGATTAAGAGCAGTTGATAGTCTTCCAGAGGACCTGAGTTTGATTCTCAGCACCCCTGTTAGGTAGCTCACAACCATCTGTAACTACAGTTCCAGGTGATCTGACTCCCTCTTTTGGCCTCCAAGGGTAGCCATACAGACACACACACACACACACACACACAAATGAAAGCTAGTTCACAATAGTATGCTGGACAGTCATTACAACATGTCTGTCTTAGGGTTTTATTTTATTGCTGTGAAGAGACATCATGACCATGGAAATTCTTATAAAGGCAAACATTTAGTTGGGATTAGCTTACAGTTCAGAGGTTCAGTCCATTATCATGATGACAGGAAGCGCGGTGCATACAAGCAGACATAACGCTAGAGGAGCTGAGAGTCCTACATCTTGATACGAAAGCAACCAGGAGGAGACCGGATTCTACACTGGGCAGGGTCTGAGCATATGAGACCTCAAAGTCCCACCTCCACAGTAACACACTTCCTCTAACAAGGCCACACCTACTCCAATGCCACACCTCTTAATAGTGCCACTCCCTATGGCCAAGCAGTCAAGCAAAGGAGTCTGTGGGGACCACAATGTTCACTGGTAACATGAATGGGAGATGAAAAGAGCAAATATACTCAGTTATGTGTTTGGCCAAAACAAACATTCTACTCGTTTATTTCAATTTAAGAAAACACAAATATGGAGCATATTAAATAAGGCCCACTGTAGACGTCACTTCTGTTTCTTCAGATGAAGTGATAAGTAGGAGCGTACTCAAGCTGTGCAACTATATGGCTTGAGTGGAGCCCAGAGAATTTCCTTCTCTGTTCTAACTACCCCAGGCCTGAAAGCTTCTAGCCTCTATACAATCTAATCTTCTCCAAGCCTGAACCTTGAAGGCTTCAGCTTCCAGCCTCCACCTGCTAACATAGGCCTCCTAGAACGGTTCAGCCTCTGAAACTTACTATGAAATAAACTCATTCTTTCTAGTTCTTTCTGAACTCTGGCTGACTGATTCAATTCTGCTGTTCTGGGTCAAACTCCTCTCCAAGCTGACTGTCTCAAATTAGCTTCTCTCAGCTTCTGACTGAGTCATTCTGCTTGGAAAGACTGCCCCTGAACTCTACCATCTGAACTGTTCCAAACTAAACTGAATTCAATTGACACTCTCTCTCTCTCTCTCTCTCTCTCTCTCTCTCTCTTCTCTCTCTCTCTCTCTCTCTCTCTCTCTCTCTCTCTCTCTTTTCTCTCTCTCTCTCTTTCTCTCTCTCTCTCTTTCTGGTCTTTAAGTAGCCTCTCTTTCCTGACTGTTTTGGGAATTGGGCATAGCCTATCTCTGATCATTCTATCAGACCTTTCTCTGATTCATCACTGCCTGCCCAGCAATTTGACATCATTGTTTAGGATTAAAGGTGTGTATTAGTGCTTGTCTGTAAGCCAGCCAGATGGATTGAATGTGTATATTCCAGCTGGATATCTTTGGATGTGATCCCTTGTCAGAGCAGCCACATTGCTGGATTAAAATTTCTCTCCAGCCCAAGAAATCCTGCTGATTCTCGGTGACCTGGGGTAAATTCTCCAGCTGAGACAATGAGTACTGGACAGGTGCTGCCGCTCCTCTCCACAAGCTCGCAGCAGTCAGCTCTGCTGGGCAGAGCAAGGTTATTCTGGTACAATCTAGCTGACAACTTGTTTAGTGGGATGAATTCTTCAGCAGAATCCTAAAAATGTGCACACTAAGAAACAAAGATATTCTACTGATGCACTGGAATTTCGAGTTTAGCACAAGAAAATGACACCATTGACTAAAAATAGAGGAGCAGAAGCAATAGAGTGTATGCACTCTTCTCTGCAAACCTGTATCTCCCTCTCCCACCCCCATATGCAAAGCTTTTTCATGTTAATGTCAAAATACAGAGTAAGCATGCTCGGGTCAAAAGCCAAGTTCCTCCAACTAAAATATAACCAAACCTTTAAGAAAAAAATAAGTTTGGCTCTTTTTTTGTTTGTTTGTTTGTTTTTGGTTTTTCAAGACAGGGTTTCTCTGTTTAACAGCCTGTTCTATAACTCACTTTGTAGACCAGGCTAACCTAGAACTCATACAGATCTGCTTGCCTCTGCCTTAGGATCAAAGGTATATACCACCATCGCATAGCTGCATTAAAAAAAATGATTTATTTATATATATGAGCACTCTATTTGCATCTATGCCTGCATCAGACAGAAAAGGACATCAAATTCCATTACAGATAGTTTTGAGTCACCATGTGGTTGCTGGGAATTGAACTCAGGACCCCTGCAAAAGCAGACAGTGCTCTTAACCACTGAGTTTTCTCTCCAGCCCCCAGCTGTTTTTGTTTTTTAAGGTTTATTTTTATTTTATGTATATGAGTATTTTTGCCTGAATATCTATGAACCACGTATATGCAGTGCCCAAGAAAGCCAGAAGAAGGTATCAACATCCCATACAATTGGAATAAACCTCTAAGTGTGTACTGGGGATAGAACGGGGTCCTCTGGAAGAACATCTAGGGCTCTTAACCACTAAGCCATAGTTCCAGCTCCAAGTTTAGCTCTTACATTTTAGAAAAACAATGATGTTGTAGAGTACACCCTTAATCATGGCACTCAGGCAAAGGTGGACAAACTTCGGTGGGTTCTAGGCCAGCCTGGTCTAGAGAGTCAATTGCAAGCCAGCAGGGCCACACAACCCGAGACCTTATTTCAAAAAACAGCAACAGCAAGCTACAATGGTGAAGACTAAGTGGCAGAGACAAAGGTTGCTGGTTACTTGCCTTTTAAGCTATTTTGAAGACTGTTACTATCTTGTTTCCCAGGATCTCTATATCCTGTAATTCAAGCCACACCCTTACAAATATGGGACTTCTGAGATAAATTATTGCTAAAACATTCCAGAAAGTGAATAAGAACACGAACAAGATGAAATTCAAGGTGTTTTTGTTGTTTTTGGTTTTTTGAGAGAGCGTTTCACTTTGTACCTCTGGTGTCCTGGAACTCACTACTCAGACCAGGCTCCATCTGTCTCTGCCTCCCAGGGTGGTGAGATTTAAAAGCATTTACTACCATGCTTTCTTTTTTAAAACAACATATTCACTATTAAAATTAGCGTCTGCTTAAAAACCAAGTCTATTTTCCAGGCTGAATTCCTAGAGATACTGTTAAACCTGGTTAAGCAATTTTTATGCTATTTGCAGACTCTGCAATGGAAAATATTTGGTGGAGGTGGGAAACTGCAGAGATGCCGACTAGCATATTCTTTAGTATGATTCCAACTGCCACACTGCACTCCAAGAAAAAGCCACCATCACCCTAGCTAAGTAGAGTCCCTACAATTCCTTTCCATAAAACATTCCTGTGCCAGTTTTTAATTACTTAAAATGCTTTAAAACTCTTCTGTTCTTGCTGGCATCCATCTCTAAACTTTACATTAATATATTTCTGTCTCCCAGAACTAAGCCAGAAGCCTTCAACCATCATGCTCTGGTCTCTTCTGACCACATGTGGTGAACTGCCACCAATAGGACCCTGCATTTTCTACTGTGACAGACTTCCTAAGTGTACTCTCTACAAGCATTTAATAGCTTCTGTTTGATAAGCCATTAATATACTAAGACTTCTGTGTTTAGACTAGTGTGTTTCTTTTTAGCAAGCAAACACTTGTACTTCTTTTCCCTTCCCCGTTTTCTGGCTGCTTCCATTTAGACAGTGTTCTGAGTGAACACATGACTCTCTACTAGCTAAGGACTCCCCATTGTACTACTCTGTCTCCACCATTACCAGCTGACTCAGACATCCATTTTCCTCACTCATTTCCACATCTCTTGCCCAAACCTAACCACATTGCTCCTCCATTTCAAGTTCTGCAATTCTCCTTTGCTTAAAAGATAAACACAAATTTTACTTGTGGTATTCTGAATGAAAATGCCCCCCATAGATTCACAGGGAGTGGCATTATTGGAAGTGTGGTCTTGTTTAAGGTGTTAGATGCTTAAGCCAGCTCCATCAACCGCTGTCTACTGATCAGAACTCTTGGCTCCTTCTCCAGCAGCAGAAGTCTGTGTGTGCATCATCATGCTCCCACCATGATGATAATGGACTAAACCTCTGAACAGTAAACCAGCCCCAATTAAATGCTTTCTTTTATAACAGTTGCTGTGGTCATGGTGTCTTGTCACAGCAATAGAAACCCTAACTAAGATACTTGGGGAAAATGCTTTCTATTTCTTTTTTCCTTCTTTCTGTCTAAATACACACAAGTATATACAGTATATGAAGGTCTCCCATAACTCATCTCACGTTCCTTTCTAGATAAGAAATTTATATATACTCTTAGCTTTTATCTTTTTAAAATATTTTAAGATGGCTTTAATCTTTTAAAATCTTTAGTCAAACTGGGGATATATGATATGCTCAGTAGTAAAATATTTGTCTAACATGTATGACAATACCCAACATTGAAACACAAACAAACCTATACAACAAGCAAAAGAGACAGAATCACCTCAGATGAGCCTTTAAAAAAAAAAAACAAAAAAACCAGGAAGTGCTCACCCTCCACTAAGCCGCTTGCTCCCTAATGAGGCCTTTAGATTACCGCCCTCTGACTTTAGATTACTGCCCTCTGATGCCGACTCTTGTCCAGCATCGTTTCTTCTCTACCTTATCTTCCTACCATGGGAAGAGCTATCAACTCTCCACCACGACATTTACAGCAGTGTAGCAACTTTTAACAACCTCAGCTCTGCATTGCTCTATAAAACCTACTGGAAGGAAGGAAGTGGTTAATCCGAGTGCTTGGAAGGGAGAGGCAGGCAGAGCTCTGGGAATCTGAGGCCAGCCTGGTCACACAGTCAGTTCCAGGACAGCATGTTAGACCTCATCTAAAAAAAAAAAAAACCTATTAAAAGGGAATGAGAGACTGATTTTTTTCCACATATTAATTTTAAGGCTGATGGCACAAGGTGAGAAAGTGAATAGATAAAATAATTTTGACATCAAGTTTTATGAATTAATTTTATTTCTTTAGTTTGTGGGTGAGGAAAAGGTTCTGCGAGGTGGATGGTTTGCTCAGGGCCATATAACTACAATTCTTCAGTTCTTCACACAAACCTTAACATGGGCCATTTGCAATTTATGATGCTCTTTCAAATGATTATTTTTTTTGTATGGGAAGAAACATATACATAGATACATGTAGGCAGAAAACCAGGCAAAATCCTTCTCCACATAAACAATTCCACGAGAACGCACACGTAAGTCATTATCAGTGTGACGTCTCCGTCACCTGGAGTGACCTCCCAGAACCAAAGACTTACCCATCCGGAAGTCAATGTAGCCCTCTCCTCCACTGATGACAAGCATGGACTTCAAGGGCGTCTGGCTACTGGGCTCCTGTGCAGATGACCCTGCCTTGTCAGCTGTAAGATCTGCTCCACTACTGCTACTTTGTGGGCTAATGACCTGACCTGTTTTATACAGAAACAGAACAGTGAATATCACTCATCACAGATGCAGCTAGGGAATGCTATTTTTTTAAAATACCTTTTCAAAGTTAAATAAATCACATGGTTGATTCCTGAATGCAATTGAAGTATTAGGAAGGGTGTAGGAGGATGGTCCTGAGTTCAAGGCAGTGCAGGCTACAGAAATCTTGATTCAAAAATAAAGTTAAACTAGACAGCATTCTGACTGCCTTTAATCTAAGGCCTCAGGAGGCAGAGGCAGGAGGATCTCTGTGAGTTGAAGGTAATGAAGCTTGCTCAAAGTAATGAGTTTGAGGCTGGCCAAAGATGCACAATGAAATCTTGCCACATACACACAGACACACACACACACACAGTATACATCAAGGTACTAGGAACACTGGTACCTTGAGTAAACCAATTATAAAGTAAACAAGAATAGATAATCTGCAAAGCTCAGTGGGAGCACTGAGATATGGGATTTCTCAGCTTCCTGATGTTACACTGTCCCAATTATTATGGACTCCAATTCTCTGGAACTCTTCTATAAGTCTATAAGTTGCCTTGGTCATGTAATTTTATTATAATAATAGAAAAGTAAATAATATAATATTTTAAATGTATTTCAAATTTATGAGTTTTTCTTCATAGTTAAGAAAAGTATGTCTTACTTTTAACTTAAGAGTATGCAAATAAAATTGCTGCTAAATGTGTCATTTGTTCTAAAGTTCAAATTCTAAGATAGAATCTTTGAGTATGAAATGTCATAGAAGAGAGAAATTTTTACATATTATTCACAATATGAACAATTGAACAGTCTCCACCATTCCTCTAGAGCGCTCTGACTGTGGGCTGGGCATGTAGCTTAGAAGCAGAGCATTTGCCTAGCCTGTGTGAGGAACAATGTCCAATCCCCAGAACGGGGGTGGTGTGCATGTGAGAGAGAGGGACAAAGAAAGCTTTGACTGGAGATACTTTCTCCCTTTTCAGAACCTGCTGTCCTTTGGTCAAATCTCACAGACTGCAAGCCTCTAGGGACTAACAGGACACTGTCCTATGATGTGATGCACTATGAATTTACATTTTGAATTGAAAGTGGATGGGGTGGTGTGATAGATCCTCATAGGCCTTCATTACTGCATTACTCAAGCTTACTCTGGAATCCATTAAGCCTGCTAGAAAAAATGTCTACAGTAGAGTCTTCAATAGAAGGCAAAGCATTCACAATGAAGTTAATACAACAACTTCATCCTTCAGGCTAACTGGCCTATGACAAATAACAATATTACTAGTTCCACTTTTAGATTTATACTACAAAAGAAAAGTTCATATATACAATAAGAAGGTTCAACATTGGGGGATGGGGTGGCTCAGTTGGTACAGGCCTTGATACACAATTGAAGATGAGCTTGGATCTCTAGCATATATATAAAAAGATGGGCAAGGTGGGCATGTGCAATACTGGTGCTAGGGTTCAGGTGCAGGTGCAGGTACAGGTGTATAAACAGGTGATCCCTGGAACTCATGAATAGCCAGTTTAGCTAATCAGCAAGTTCTGGATTCAGTATAGGACTCTAAAAAATATGGTGGAAAGCAATTAAGGAAGGCACTGGACATTGACTTCAGCCTTCATACATGCATGCATAAATGCATATTATAGACCATACACACACACACACACACACACACACACACACACACACACACACAGGGTTTGGTGAAGCACATCTGTAATTCTAGCACCCAGGAGGCTGATTAGAGGTATTAAGAGTTCAAAGGCAACATGGGCTATAGAGTGAGCTCCAAACTAGTCTCTGCTATCTAGGTAGACTGTGGTGTTTCAGGCTGGCTTTAAACGCACTATGTAGCCAAGAATGCCTTTGAATAATATACCGTGACAAAAATATTACCATTGATTTTCAAAACTTAGCAATACCTCCAAAATATGTTTTAGGAAGTAGGAATGCAAAATAATTTCATCCAAGTAATCTATTTTACTCTAATCATATCTCCTTTTTAGAGCTTCCTTAGGTATTACATTGAAATTGTGGGTAATCCTAGTAATTTAGTGTTCGGAGGGTAGTGATACACAAGGAAGACAGACACAATCACATGGACATCTCAACAGAATGACCTAACTCACCTGGGACTGCCACAAAGAATTTCACAGCATCCCGGTGCCCATGGAAACAAAGCTGTGCATGTGCCATTGAACAGTAGGGTATGAATGTCCCTGGAGTCACTTTATCACTGTTCTCATCACCATATACACGGATTACACTTCCAGGACGGTTACCTGGAGTCCCTGAGGTTTTATTTGCTGCAACAAAAAACCAAATACCAAGTATTTTCCTCTAGAAACTAGTACTGATGCAAGAGGTTACTGGTTAATCCTTATGATATTATCTAAGAGCTACAGCCAGTTGAGATAACGTAAGTGCAGCAACGCCAGCTCAAGGCAAAGCTGGAGAGAGATACAGCATGCTAGTTATTTTTAAGTACTTCAGTAATGGAGTAGGGGATTTTGCCAGTCTAGCAATGACTAAGATTCTATTAAGTTGAGGGAAACCATTATAGTAAACAAAGCAAAATTGAGTCATAGTTAAATCTGCTTAGTTTTGTTTTTAGTCCTTATTAAAAGGAAACTAGGCATCATATAGACTATAGTACAAAGGTATGTTCTTAAATATGATCTTTATAGTTCATCTTCTGATTTTTTCCCCATGGTAAGGAGCGGGACAGCTTTGCTTAAAAGAATCTCACAAAGATGCTTGAATTTATGCCTGCCTGACAGTTTGCTGGATTCCTATAGAATGGCTAGACTTACAAAATACCCCTGATTCCATGGGTAAGTGAATGAAAAAAATATGATTGATAATAGAGTAAATAATGTAGATTAATGACAGCTTTAAGAGATGTTTCATGTTTTTATTGGAAGGAAAACCAAGTCTGAAAGAAAGTTTAGCTGCAACAAAAGATGATCAGTAGACTAAGCTGCTGAGCAGTTGGTGGCTATGTAACAAACATTTAAAGTAAAACAAAAACAAAAACAAAAACAAATTCTGCTGCAATGCAGTGACTGCGAGTAGGTGACACTGAACAGCATTTGAGAGGGTGCTCTAGAGACGAGGAGAGCCTCAGAGTGGCTCCAAGAAGCCAGACAGAAGTTTGGTTCTGGATCTGCACTTACCCCTTAGCCCCAGTAAACGTCCCTGGTGGAGGATTACGGCTAAAGTGAGAGAGGAGGAAAGGGGACATGGGGGGGTGCACGACAGAAGGAGAAGCATTACTGTGAGCGAGCGCACTGAGCCTCTTCTACACGGCCCTACTGAATCATGCCGGCCTGGCAGAGCACCAAAGGATGGACCGTTCCTACCAAGGCCCCTATAAATACCTTTGCTCAAAAAACGATGATTTGATTTCTTATGACTTTATGAAGCCATTCCAGTGAAACAGAATCAAAACCCTAAGACTGATATGGAGTACATTCTAAAATTCTCTTTCTCAGTCTACCCAAAAGAAACCACTGTTAAATAATTAAGCTAAATGCAACCCTCTTTTAAGGAGAAAGGAGAATTCAAACATCTTGGACTGTCTTAAGTTTAGGAAGTGCTTTGAACATGCAGTCCTGTAAGGAACTGCACCAAAACCAAGGAGGGACTGAGAACATAGAGCCTTTAAGGGGTCCAAATCTACCTTCTGGTGTTCTTCCCTCCCTTCCTCTGGACAAGGGAATTTGCTAACTTATTTGATGGACTCTCCTGCCCCAGACTATTCTTGCCTGTGCATTTTGTACACAAAAAACACTTAGTGAATGATCAATGATCAATGTAATGGGATACATATGAGGAACATACAAGATGCAATTTGTTCTCTAAAATAATAAAGCCAAATTCCTTTCAAACAGACAGCCTGCCTTCAGTCTGAGGAAAGAGTCAGTGATCTAAGATTTTTCCCACAAGTTTTTTTTTAAAAAAAAAAAAAACCTCTAATACAACAAATAGTATAGCCACAACTATTAGCCAGAGTGAGTTAAAACTATGATGAATGAAATGCAGTGTTTCTGAATACTGGTATAATAGGGCTCAAGAGAAATGGACTTTTTATAACAAAGATAAAATAGGGCTCTGGCTCCTGAATTGAGAAAAGGGCTTCCTACAATGGAAACATTGAAATGTGGACAATAGTCTGGATACTTACAAGCTGATTCTGTAGTTTGTAAACTGATTTCAGCGTTGTCACAGATTTGCCAAATCTAAACAATTCCTTTGGTCTGAATTCTGGATAAATTATCCCCTGCAATTCTTTGACTTGTGACAGTTATTTTAAAATGTACTTACTTTCTGTCAATGGGATGGAGATAATGACACCATTTCCAGTCCCCACCCACAAACGATTGCAAGACACCATAAGGGCTGTTATCCTCACGAAAGAGAAACCCAGTTTTCCAGTACCTGTAGGGCAGGAAGAGAAAGGATAGCTTATTGAGAAACTAAAGCAAGATTCTAAATCCCCAGGAGTCTCTGGTTTAAAAAGAACAAAGAAAAAAAGTGTGCTGTAAAGGTAGGTGTGTGTGTGTGTGTGTGTGTGTGTGTGTGTGAGAGAGAGAGAGAGAGAGAGAGAGATGTCTAGAATGGCTCTGAACTAACTATATAGCCAAGAATAACACTGAACTCGTGATCCTTCTGCCCTTACCTCACAGACGGTATACTTATAATAGAGTAGTGGGGTTGTGGGTAGGCACCACCATGTTCAGCTCAAAGCAAACTCTTATTGGTTATATTGCTTGACAAGTCAAGGCTAATAGAAAAAGAAAATTCTACATATGGCTGGCATTACTTAATCAACCAGAAAGAAAGTACAAAGGAAAAAAAAAAAAAAAACCTCAATTAAGGGATCTACAAACCCAAATCAAACCCAAACAGACACAGGGAAGCAACAACAACCAAAAGTTGGAGTTTGCTAGATTGGGAAATCAAATGTCATTTGATTTTATAAATGGAAAAGGTTCTCAATTTGCTTTAAATTTTTTTACATGTATAAAAGTCAATCTTTGCTAACAAAACATACCTTTTTTCTTATTTATAGACTTAGGCTCTAAGTCAGTTTAGGAGTATTAGGATACCATATAAAACTTAGGAAGAACAAACAAGTATGTGTGTTGTGTGTATACATATATATAAATATATTTACTTTTAAATATATTTTACTTTTAAATATTTTATGTATATGAATACACTGTAGCTGTCTTCAGACACACAAGAAGAGGGCATCAGATCCCATTAGAGATGGTTGCGAGCCACCGTGTGGTTGCTGGGAATTGAACTCAGGACCTCTGGAAGAGCAGTCAGTGCTCTTAACCACTGAGCCATCTCTTCAGTCCCAAGTTTTTATATTTTAAAAGAATTTTTGTAATTTCTCTCACTTTTAGGAAACATTTGAGACAAACATCAGTGACTCAAAGAATTTCGGTCCTGATCACACGAGCAATGTAAGAAGCAATCTTTTTTTTTTGGGGGGGGGCTGTCCTAGAACTCACTCTGTAGACCAGATTGGCCTTGAACTCAGAAATCTGCCTGCCTCTGCCTCCCAAGCACTGGACTAAAGGCGTGCGCCACCACTGCCTGGCATAAGCAGCAATCTTAATTCCCGTTCAGCCTAAGCTAGCAATTTTTAAAGAAAAATGTCTCTTTAATGATTGATTGTATGTATGTTTTGCTGCATATGTATGTATGCATGTGCATCACTCACATGCCTGGTGCCTGCTGAAGTTAGAGATGGGTGTCAGATCCCCTAGAACTGCAGTTAAAGATGCTGAACTGCTGTGTGGGAACCAAACCCAGGTCCTCTGCAAGAGCAGCCAATGTTCAAATATTCTTAAATACTGAACCATTTCTCCATCTTTAAGCTAAGAATCTTTAATCAAGAGTCAAAGTACAACGCTAAAATTCATGTGTGCATGCTTTTAACATGCTTGATTCTATGGAGAGAATACACAACTAGTTAGCTTCTCTGTGGCCAATGACCAAAAAAGGATAAAAATTATTGAGAGAAAACAACCTTTCCTTAGGAAAGGAGTCCTTCACATTACTGTTAAACCTATGAAAAAGGACAGTTGGGTGTGGTAACACACACCTTTTATCCCAGCTCGAAGAGGCAGAGAGGGGCAGAGAGAGAGAGAGAGAGAGAGAGAGAGAGAGAGAGAGAGAGAGAGAGAGAGAGAGAGAGAGAGAGAGAGAGAGGCAGAGCGGGAGAGATAGAGGGAGAGGGAGAGAGGCAGAGGCAGAGGCAGAAACAGAGGCAAAGGTCTCTGAGTTTGAGGCCAACCTGGGCTAACCTGGGCTACAGTGAGACTCTGTCTTTCCTTTTTTGTTTTCTTTAAATATAGGACCTAAATAAAGGTCCCTCTTCAATAAGACAGAAGACCTGAGAGTAAGTAAACAAAGACCAAGAAAAACTTTCAAGGCAGAGGATACACAGTACATGTGAAGGCACACAGTACATGAGAGGGCATACAGTTTATGTGAGGGCACACAGTGCACATGAGGACACACAGTACATGTGAGGACACACAGGACATGTGAAGGCCCTGAAATGGAAGGAACTTGTCAATATGGGTAGACTGAGAAGGGAAACTAGACTAGACCATGTAATGTCTCCTTGTGGTGATCCAAAGGTCATTTAGCCTAAAGGCTAGAGTCAAAGTGCATCAAAATATGTTTGCCCATTATTTACTATGTATAGAACAGAAGAATAGAGAAAGAAGAAGACAAGTTAGGAAACACAAAGTTATCAAATGGGAAAAAGGACAGTAACCTGGCCCAAGGTGATAGTGATCAAGATAAAGTATTTGACTTTAAGTAGTTTCAAATTTGACAGAGTTCCAGGTGATCAAAAGATGTAAGGAATAAGGAGGAGAGAAATAAAAAAACAACAACAACAACAACAAAAAACCAGACTCTAGTCGAGAACATGCTATTCATTGGCATCTCTGTCCAATACTTCCAGTGATGACAGTTAACTATTCAGTGACTCTCTCAGAGCATTAGAGGAGAGTAAAGTTCAACTGTAGTTGTAGACCATCTGCTCAATATATACAAGGCCCTGAGTTAGTGCCACAACACTGCATAAACAAACCAAAATAAAGCAGTCCCACTGATTTTCAAAAAGAAAACATTTTGGAAGCTTACCTAACATTTTGCTTACATAAGGCTCAATATCCACATCCTGGAGATGTTGGTATGTGTGTGCATGATAGAGGCGGAGCGTGGAATCCAAACGAATGGAGACCCATACACCATCACCCACCCATGCAAGCTGCCGTACTTGGCTCTCCTTCCTGGGGTGTGCATCAAATGATTTCTAGAAGAGATGTTAAATAATGAAATTATTGTTTGTTTTGTTTTTCAGGACAAAGTTTCCTTATGTAGCCCTGGCTGTAGACCAGGTTGAGCTTGAACTCAAGAGATCTGCCTGCTTCTTTCTCCTAAGTGCAGGGACTAAAGACATGTACCATCATGCCTGACTAAAGAAATTACTTTTGTCTCATAGAAAGTCATTTAAAACCTAATAAACTGGGGCTGGAGAGGACTCTGTGGTTAAGAGTACTGTTTGCTCTTCCAGAGGACCTAGGTTTAATTCCCAGCACTTACATGGCAGGTCACAACTGTCTGTGACTCTAGTTCCAGGGGATCCAACATTCTCAATACAAACATACATTGAGGCAAAACACCAAAGCATGTAAAAAAAAATTAAAAAAAAAAAAAAAAAAACAACCAAAAAACCAAAACCTGCTAATCTGCACAACAATCTTATGACTGTTTATTAAAGGAGTCTAAATGTGCTTATCTTGTATGACTGTTCTTCCACCACAGAATGCAATCCTCCGTATCCCCCTCCCCCCCAAATAAAAACAAAGGACCGAGTAGTAGTTGGGCATGGTGACTGACACATGTAATCCTAGCACTTGGAAGTCTGAGACAGGAGACCTGCTGTGAGTTCATGGCCAGAGTGAGATTGTGGCTCAATAGTGAGACAAGAACAGAACCAAGTGGAGCTGGGCTTCAGCATTATACAGGGGATTACCTTAAATAAACAGTGCTGGCCATCCAGACTATGTATGGTGTTCAAAGAGGTGATGTCAGGATTTGGTGTTGTTACAGAGCAATGAGAAGTAAAATCCTATGGGTAACTAAACTAAAAGGAACCCACATTGTTGTATAAGGAACAGCCATGAAAAATAAATACCAAATGGCTACCCGTGGAATGGATTTGGCAGAAGGAATAGCCTAGGCTACCTTAGCCTCATGATGCTAGACTTATGGGAGGGTTCTATCATATCTAGCATTAACTGGAAGATTCCTAAGGAAGAAAATGAGACATGGGCCAGGAAGAAATACAAGTCTCACCTTAAAATGTAGTAAGAATGGATACACTGTGACCAAAATTTAAAATCCTGTTTTTATAAAGCTTTTCACTGTAATGTTATTTTTCAGTGTGTGATACATATGCAGATGATTCTGAATGTACATGGGGTAGAGGCAAAGGAACTCATGAATCCTCTCAACCAATCCTTGTATGACTTTGTGGTTCTTGTATCAAGAACCACAAAGTCAACCAGCATGATGGTGCACACATAATCCCAGCACTCAGGAGGCAGAAGCAAGTGGATCTCTGAGGTCAGCATGGTCTACATAGTGAGTTCCAGAATAGCCAGGTCTATGTAGATAGACTTTGTCTCAAAAACCACATACTCAAATAAAGTGTATATACAAATACATACTAACCTTTATGTGTGAATCCTCTGTCCTTAAAAACAAAATAAAATAGAACCCAAACCAACCAAAAACCCAAACCAAAACCCCATCATTTCCTAACTTCATAGCCCAAAATGACAAGGGAAGTAAAGGACTAGAGAAAGCTAAGACATCCAAAGCTCTATCTAAAGTGCCCTTTAAACACAGAGCTGGGAAAGCATCCCTCTGCGAACACCAATTCAGTATGTACCCAAAATATAGGCTAACTTGCCTCTATCTTCATAGCCTTTGGTTGAACCACATAGATTTTGTTCCTATAGCCACACCAGACTTTGTCATGTACCACAGTCATGCATCGTATGGAATGATGAGGACGTCCAAGGTCTAAAAGGTGATAGTTTGACAGATCCCATTGTCCATCTTTAAAACAAGAAGCAGATTATAGTTAATCGTCCCACTTTTTATTGATGAGGTACTCAAAGCACCATATATTAAGTATACCTTTATCTGTATAAGCTACAAAGCTGGAAGAGATCACAGAACATCTGCTCCAACCTGCCACTCACTACTGGATTCCCTTTAAAACATGTTTCTAAAAGTGATAATGTAGTTCAGTATAGTGGTGCACACCTTTATCCCACCACTGGGAGTCATAAGCAAGCAGACTTCTTTGAATTTAAGGTCATCCTGGTTTATATAGTAAGTTCCAGGCTAACCATGGATACTTAGTGAGATCTAGTTTTAAAAGAAAAAGCAGTTTTGTGACAAATCAGGCATAGTTTATTTGAACATGGTAAGTCTTTTTAGAATTAGAATGGACTTAGGGCTTGGGGCATGACTTAGAGGTAGAGTACTTGTGTCACACATGCAAGACTCTGGGTCCAATCTCTAGTAGCATGTACCTGCACATAACATGCACAAGAACAGATAGTTACTTGCTGGGACGGGGGTATATCTTGCATTGTGCTAGATTCTTAAGTAGAAATTGAAGGCAACTCATTGCTAACGTGTTAGGAATTATTCATACACTCTGGGTATCTATAATTTATAAATCTGAAATGCAAAATGCTGAGAAATTAAAAACACTGAGGGCTAACATGACACATGCATTTAATCACCCATTAGTCTGTAGTTTTGCCTAATGGAAAGACAATGTTTTTATTGTTATTATTTTTGTTTTTCAACACAGGTCTACTCTGTGTAGCTCTGGCTATTCTGGAACTCACTCAGTAGACCAGGCTGTCCTCAAAATTAAGAGATCTGCCTGCCTCTGCCTCCTGAGTACTGAGATTAAAGGTGTGCACCACCACCACCTGGCTTTCTATATCTTTTCAAACCAAGCATTCTTGTGTATGTTATACCTATCATTCTTTACAAATCCTTCATGTTAATTCCACTTTATTGAATCCCACTGCATATGTAGGATCATCACCAGCCCTGTTATAGACACTATATTTCTGGAGGCTTTAGCATTAATTACATCTTACTGAGCTGATAGTCAACCTTTAGATCATCCTGACTCCTTAGAAATCTCTTGCTCTTTTGAACCCAATAGCAAGACTTGATATTGATTGCATATGTGTGTGTATACAAAATTTGTTTTATTCTGCAAATATAATTTATTCTACTTATCAAAACTTCTATTATTTCACTTTTTCCAGTCTTTCACTGACTAAGGGTTTGTGAGTAAGTGATTAAAATGCTGGCCTCGGTTTCCTTCATTACTGTCAAGTAAAGAAGATGACAACAGAATTTCTCATAAGAGCTTGTGGTGATTTGAAGATGCTTGGCCCAGAAAGTAGCACTGTTAGGAGGCGTGGCCTTGTTGGAGGAAGTGTGTCACTGTGGAGGTGGGCTTTAAGGCCCTCCTCCCAGCACCTGGAATTCAGTCTGTTCCTAGCTTCCTTTGGATGAAGATGTACAACTTGAAGCTCCTCCTGTTCCGTGCTGCCACCTTGATAATAATAAACTGAGCCTCTGAACCTGTAAGCCAGCCCCAATGAAATGTGTGTCCTTTACAAGAGTTGACGTGGTCAAGGTGCCTGTTCATACAAGTGAACCCTAACTAAGACACAGCTTGTGAAGTTTAAATACAGAAAATTCTAGAGAAGACCAGAGATGGCAACATACAGCCTCCTCTCTGTGATGACATAGTCATTAACAAGCAATCTCTACATATAAATCCGTCCCAGGAGCCTAAGTATCATCCCCCTAACACATCTGTATGCCAATAAGGACAGAAGACTTCATTAAAACACAATTAGTTTTCCTTTTCACATAGCTTTCCTTTTTGCTTGACCTTCAACCTAGTGGATAATTACACACATAGCAAGGTTAGTTATAATGATACATATTTTCCTTAATTCACCCTATTTGAGACAGACCTTCTCAAGTCACTACATCTTTACCTATGGTTGTAGAAATAATGTAACAGGAAAAATGATTAAACTGTACTCCACTGAAAGTTTACTGGGGGCTTATGAACTAGAAATAATTAAGAGCACTTCCTGCTCTTGCAAACCATGTTTGGTTCCTCGAATCCACAGCAGATGACTCACAACTGCCTATAGCTAAAGTTCCAATGAATCTGATATCCTTTGGCTTCTGTAGAAACATACATATTTGTAGTGCATATAAACTCATGGAGATACATGCATACACATAGATTTTTTTTTTTTTTTTTTTTTTTTTTTTTTTTTGGTTTTTCGGTTTTTCGAGACAGGGTTTCTCTGTGTAGCCCTGGCTGTCCTGGCACTCACTTTGTAGACCAGGCTGGCCTCGAACTCAGAAATCCGCCTGCCTCTGCCTCCCGAGTGCTGGGATTAAAGGCGTGCGCCACCACGCCCGGCTAGATTTTTTTTTTAAAAAAGTAAATAAATCTAAAAATAATGTTTTGAAGCCAGGCTTGGTGGCACATATTTATTTACTTCTTTCTTTTGTTTCCTTTCTTTCTTTTGTTTCCTTTCTTTCTTTCTTTCTTTCTTTCTTTCTTTCTTTCTTTCTTTCTTTCTTCCTACCTACCTACCTACCTACCTACCAATCAATCAATCAATCATCTATTTATTTTACACTCCAGATTTTCTTTTCTTTCTTTTTTTTTTTTTCTGTTTTTTTTTCGAGACAGGGTTTCTCTGAATAGCCCTGGCTGTCCTGGAACTCACTTTGTAGACCAGGCTGGCCTTAAATCCGCCTGCTTCTGCCTCCTGGGTGCTGGGATAAAAGGCGTGCGCCACCACGTCCTGCTTACACTCCAGATTTTATTCCTCACCCACACCCCCCTTTTCAGTCCTGGGAGGTTAAGATAAAAAGAATGTTAACTCTAGGCTAATATGGGCTATAGAATGAGATTCTTTCTCAAACAAAACAAAATTTTTCTTAAATGAAATAGACAGAAATTATTTTTAATTTTTAGAAAATTAGGGCAGGGCTGGAGAGATGGCCCAGAGGTTAAGAGCACTGGCTGCTCTTCCAGAGGACCTGGGTTATATTTCTAGCACCCATATAGCAGCTCACACAACTGTCTGTAACTCCAGTTCTAGGGGAATCCAACACTCTTACACAGACATGCATGCAGGCAGAATATCAATCAGTGCTTATAAATAAAAATAAATAAATTTTTAAAAAAGGGATAAGGCTGTGTGTGATAGCATGTACTTTTAATGTCTCCACTCAGGAGGCAGAAACAAGTGAATCTCTGTGAATTTAAGGCCAGCCTGGTCTACACAACAAGTTCCAGGCTAGCCAGGGCTACAAATCTTTAAAATCAAACAAATATGCTGAGCATGGTAGTGCAGACATTTAACCCCAGCACTTGAGAGGCAGAGGCAAGTGGACTTCTGTGAATCTGAGGCCAGCATATTCTACAGAGTGAGTTCCAGGACAGCCAGAGCTACACAGAATAACCCTGCCTCAAAACAAATAAAAAAGGGATAAAAAAATTATCCTTGCCAAATGTCTTCTAATTAAACATATGAAGAAGTTGCTGTATTATACTACATAAGGGCAACAGAGAGCTGGAGAGATAGCTCAATAGATAAAGTGCTTGTTGGGCAAGGATAAAGAACAGAGCTTAGACTCCCAGAATCTATGTAAAACAGGGGATAGTAGCTTGCATCTGTTATCCCAGTTCTCCTAGGAGACAGAAACAGGAGAATTTCTGGAAACTTGGAGGCCAGCTAGCCTGGTATACACATTAGTAAATAACGAAAGACCCTATCTAGAACAACGTAAGGAGGCAACAACTAACACAAAGCTGTTCTGTCACAACACACACATCCCATAGCAAATGCATGCCCATATTCACTTACAGGACACCTATGTACATACATCATAAGCATACATACAGAGATAACGTATATATAAAATACGGGCAGAGAAAATGCTAAACTCTACATTGTTCATTGTAATAAACACACTTGTCCATCAGAAATACCTAATATAAATCTTCACAAAGCCATCCATATATTTACTAATATATATCAAATATTTCACTTAAAACTTCATTCTCTGGGAATGGGTGGGTAGGGAAGTGGGGGGCGCTATGGGGGACTTTTGGGATAGCATTGGAAATGTAATTGAGGAAAATATGTAATAAAAAATATTAAAAATTAAAAAAAAACTTCATTCTCTTTTTATGTATCATTTCTTTCAAATGCAGTAAGCCAATCTACTCTGCAAAATGCTCTGCAAAGCAACATTTTGGTGTATGACATTATAAGAACTTACCAACTCCTCTGTGGAAGATTGCAAGGGTGCCATCAGCCAGGGCCACTAGTACAATTCCTTTCACGTGTCTGCAAATAGGGAAAAGGATTTCAGAACCTCCACTCAGGAGTACAGGATGGACCATGTGTTACTGAGCTGGTGCAGCCCTCTCAAAAGCCAGTTTGTGATGAGGGACTAACCTAATACTTGAACATGTGGCTGCTCACTCTGAGCATCTTGTTATGGGAGCAGTCACAGAAACTAATGCACAGCATGTGTGGTTATCTCAGGATGTTGCTTTCTAGCCCAGGGCGTCTCCTTTCATCACACCTTAATGTAACTCTCCAGGCCAGACACACATCTTGACTGGAACAGTTAGTTCTGTATGTAGTGGCTTGTGTTTTCATGCTAATTGTGTTACCCCAAAAAACCTGTTTACAATGTCCTGCACATAGGCCTGCTCCAAGTTGGCTCTGATTGGGAAATAAAAGTTGCCAATGGGCAATGGCTAGGCAGGGTGAGAGGCAGGACTTCTAGGATTCTCAGGCAAGAAACAGGGGAGAGGAGAAGGGATTCCTCCATGAGAGGGACGGATTCACCATGACAGGGAAGCAGACAGATCAAAATTAAAAGCCCACTGACATGTAAGAATATGGGAAAGTGGTCCCAGTGGTCACTCCCCAGATTGAGTCTGGGGTAGCAGAGATAAAATATAGATTTAGCAAGTATTAATTCAAGAATACTGGAGGGGAGTGTGTGTTAGCCACGGGGAGGTTTGGAAGTGCCTAACCATTGCATTAATCAAGGCATATCAAAAATATAAAGGTTGTGTGTTTGTGTGTGTCCAAAGCTCTTGGGTGAGGTGGGGGGGTGGTGGTGGAGAGCATGCAAAACCTGTCGGGAGCTCAGAGTGGATTAATGATTTACTGCTATACCTGTAGATTTAGGAACAAACTGTTGGAATTTTGCCTGTCAACCTATGGAAAAGGAACTAGCAAGCCAATGTTCCAATCAATGTATTCCTGAACTGGTTGCTCTTCTAGAGGTCATGAGTTCAATTTCCAGCAACCACATGGTGGCTCACAACCATCTGTAATGTCATCAAATGCCTTTAAACAAACAAACAAACTTTAAAAGGAATAATTTAAAAAACAAAACTTACACAATACTGAGAATTGAGTCTTTGAGCTTAATGGAATGGAGACATTTCCTCCACTGGGCTACAGATGAGTGGACATACAAACTGCAAAGTGAAGTCAAGAATGTTAAGGCACAGAATCATTAGTGTTTCTAGTTAAGAAATACAGGCACCCCAAGATAAAAGCAGAATAACATTCAATTTTTAGGAAAATGGCTTACTACTTTTGTATGAAAAGAGAAAGAGGAAGGATGGGAAGAGGGAGGGAGACAGAAAGACAGAGATGAGGGGAGAATGGAGGAGAGAAAATGAGTGCCTAAGACAGAAAAACAGGCTATCAACATAAACAGAAGCGCATGATTACCCAAAAACTACAACCTCTATTAATAGTAAGGATTAGCCAATGACACCAGCTAACTCTGGGTTGCCCCATGCCTTATCTGCACAAAACCCATTTCATGAATAATCTTACATCTCTATTACATAGAACTATTGACTGTCAGAGTGATTCACATCAGTGGCTGACTGTGGCCTGCAGGCTAAGTCAGATGCTATAGAAAACACACACACACACTTTTTTCTTTGAGACAGGGTTTTGTTTTAAGCCAGGGTATCTGTCTCACTGTGTGCTGAGATTATAGGCATGCACTACCATGTCTGACTCAGATTTTAAAATCCTATTTACCTTTCTTCCTATGAATATTACATAAAGAGAACATGCTATGACAAAGAAAAGGTTTACCATTTAAAACTAATGAAAGTCTAGTTTTGTGTGGGTATAAAAGTTTTTGTATTAACTACACTTTTTGTTTATATTCATGTTTACTACCTTTCATTTATCTCTTACTTAGAGTTTTTGTTTTTGTGAAGGTGTCACACATAGCCAAGGCTAACATGGAAGGTTCTGTGGCCCAAGCTGACCTTCAACTTGCAATCCTCCTGCCTCAACCTCCCACATGCTGAGATTATAGGCCTGCATTATCATGCCTGGCTCATTTTCTATAGAAATAAAGACTAAGGCTATGTCACGTTAGAACACTGGTACTTACCAGCCATTCTGAGCCCCAAGCCACATAGTTGGTAAAAGACTACTCATTTTCTGAGCTTCTTCTCTCGCAAGGTCTTGTTCACTTGGCAATACTGATATTTGATCTTTGTACACATCTGAGTCATTACTGAGAAAATGAGGCACAAGGGAAAAAACCCACACTAAGTATATTCAGCTTGTTCAAGAAGTGAGCAGTTCTACATTTAACCTTACTACAATGAACGAACACCAAGATTGCAGAAAAGTTAGCATTGAATGCTCACACAGAAACGTCAGTATTAAATGCTCACACATACGTAGTTCAGTAACTGTACCAGAAATACTAACAAACTAGGAAGTGCAAAATGGAGAAAGGGGAATAATATATAGTAATAAACTTCATCAGTTAACATTTAAAACTTTAATAATGGCTGCCAAAAAGAAGAAAAACAAAAGCTAAAACAAGACAGAAAAATTTATGGCCCTGTTACTATTTTAAAGTTTATAATAGTTTTTTTTCTGGCGTAGGTAGGACAAAGAAGGGAGAAATACTCTGTTTTAAAACCACTCACTCCCAGAGGAGGTGCTATTTATTTTTTAATATATAATTAATTTTATAAAATAAATTACAGTAAAATATGTTTATATTCCATCATAAACCTCTTCTTTCAGATTGTCAGGGCATAGTAGGTGGATGATATAAAACTGGGTTATCAAATTCAAAACATGACTTAAATGCTAATAAATTCTTGGTTGCTCTATATACTAAGAAAAACAAACTTGGAAAGAAACCAGTTTACCAAGAGCTGTATCTAAGGGGATAGAAAAAACAAACTAGATGGCTCTGGATTAAACAGTCCTTTAAAGTAGAGGCCTCACCAACAAAACATGCATGAGAACTAAACAAGTCCATTTTGGAAAAAAATCAAACAAGAACAAATGTAAACAGTGGCCAACTCTGGTAACTGGAGTGGGGGTAAGCACAGAGAGAATAAGCAGAATCGCCGACAGCATGCAAGGTAGAGCACCACAACGGAGACTGCAATCCAGAAGGGAAAGTGACCACGGCGTACACTCGCATCTGTACGTACAAGGGTATATACTTGTTCCATTTTTTAAAAGTTAGAAAGTAGAGTTAAGAAATGGATGAAGAGAAAGAATTTATTCAAGAAAGAATAAATAGGAGAGAATAAAACATCTTTCGGCTCCCGCTAAGGATGTCAATTAGTGGGTGTTCTGGCTGTGTGACATGATTCTGATTCCTTTTATTTGTGCAGACTCCCTCAAGTTACTGATTTCGGATGCATACCTTGACTGAAACACTGGGGAGAGGTCTTCTGGGATCTGAACTCCCAGTGGATCTGTAAACACATGCTCTGTGTACACCCCAGGCTGGGAGATGTCCACAGTGTCTTCAGTGGACCCTGCATTGCCCTCTGTGGCTTCAGTTGCTTCTTCTGCTGTTGGAATATTTTCATCAACTTCGCTATTTTCAGTTTCCATTTCTGTAAAAACAGACACCACTCTATGCTGAAAGAGTCTTTCTACTCCATCCTTTTACTACACTACCCCTGCTCTGGAACTCCACTCCACTGACTCCTCCTGGGCATTGCAAAATGACATGGACAGTTCTTTCTCTAACATGGCACTACAGCATCTTCTTCCAACTCTTTCACCTTGGCTACTTTAAGACTGACAAGTCTGTAATGTGGCACTCTCAAAAGAGCCTTAGATTCTCCAAAGGTGTACCTGGTGGCTTTTCAATCACAGGAGAAGCACCGTTGGTACTTGGGGAAGTAGCAGCTCCTGTCAGTCCTTCTGTGGAGCACCCAACCACTGTGATGCCTCCCAGCAAGCTATCCATCTCTGCAGAGCTGTTACTGGTCATGCTTCCACACAATGACGCTTTGTCTACCTGACCAGATTCAGAAAGTTCTTCTCCTGCAGGGTAGTCTGTTTCCCGAGCTCCTGAAAACAAAACAAAACAAAACAACTTTGTTGGAATACCCAGTAAACAAGCAGCAGCTTCTTTCTATTAAAGCTACTCTAGGTTTGAAGTAAGAATATACAGGTGAGCCGCACAGCTCTAGAATATACCATCAAGAAGGCAGTGTTAGCTGGGTTGTGGAGGCGCACCCCTTTAATCCCAGCACTCTGGAGGCAGAGGCAGGCGGATTTCTGAGTTCGAGGCCAGCCTGGTCTACAAAGTGAGTTCCAGGACAGCCAGGGCTGCACAGAGAAACCCTATCTCCAAAACAAAAACACAAAAACAAAAAAAACCAAGACAGTGTAAAATTAACTTAAAGTAATCTTGATAAAACAAAAAATTAATTTAGAGGTAAAATAATATTTCTATTAGTTCATATTCTAATGAAAAACATGTTAAAGGTAATACCTCTATTTATTTTGTTTGTTTTGTTTTGTAAGAGACATGGCATGCAACATGGCTCAGGAGGTAAAATATTTACTATACAAACCTGATAACTTGAGTTTGGTTCTTATAACCCTCAGTGGGAACATAAAACCAACTCCCAGTTTTCCTTTGGTTTCTGTACATGAATTGTGGCATGTGTGAACTTCCACACACAATAAGCAATTATTTAGAACATTGTAAAGGTATTTATAATATGGATCCATTAACGTTAGACAACAGCATGGGTGTGTGGTTTTTGGAGACAATATCTCACTTGGTCCTTTGGCCTTGAACTGTATGTAATCAAGGCTGACCTCCCAAAATCCGGTGTCCATCACTTCTGGCTAAGCCATAATACCACAAAACAGAAAAAATGACAGTGAGATGCTCAGCTGGCAAAGCACCTGCTGCCCAAGCCCAATGCCCCAAGTCTGATCCCTGCAGCTTGTTTAAGGTGGAAGGAGAGAATCAACTTCACAAAGTTCTCTGACTTCCATCCATGTGCCATGGCATATGCAGCCTCTTCATACACTGCACATATACATAATTAAAAAAGCTACAAAGTTTAAAGACAGAAAAGGGTCCCATTTCAGGAATTAACAACTATTTATACAGTAAGTAAAGAAAAAAAAAATGATCAGTGGTCAACTAACTAATATATAAAACAACCAGTTAACAAATGGGGCCAAAAAAATTAATGTAAGTCATGCATCATATTCAATGTTAATATCCTGACTTGACTCCCTCCAAACACAAAACAGACTGATTCAAGTTAACTTTATTAACTATACCTATTAACTTATACTTTCATCAGATTTTTAAATCCTTTTTTGGGGAAGGGATTGAGACAGAATTCTGCTCTATAGGGTCAGGCTGGCCTTCAACTGTTAATCTAGCTGCCTCTGTCTGCTTCATAACCGCTGGGATGACAGGCATATGCCACCATACCTGACCTTCTACTTGAATACTTAAATGGAACAGTAATTCATATGCCTTCTAGTTTTCTACTGACACCCCCAAGTTCACTGGGTAGTTTTCATATTTGGACAAAGATTAAAATTATAATGAGAAATATCTTATTAAATTTGAATGTCAAGATAACACTGGATAACTTTTTTTCCAAAGTAGAAATAGGTTAAATCTAAAAGGATCTAATATATTAACAGCTCAAGTTCTAACAGTATTTACTCAGACCCAAATAAGATCAAGATGGATATACCTAAGGAGAGCCAATTATAGTTCTGGCATTACCCCTTGACAAGAGCAAGTTCTTAGGTCACTGTGTTCAACAAAGACCTGGAAATCCTGTCTTGGATCCTACCTACATAGACCTCTCAAGAAATTTTTCGTACTAATTAGAAATTGAACAAAGTACATTCTGAGAAAAACAACAGGACACCTTTGCTCTGTGAAGTTAAAAACAAGTAATATCTAATATCAAGTCAGGAAAGAGGGAAGAGGGTGGTGGTTCAACAGATAGAGGTGCCTGCTGTCAAGCCTGATTGATTGATGACCTTGAATTTGATCCCCAGTACCGACATGGAAGGAGAGAACCAACTCCTGAGAGTTATTTTTTGATCTTCAAAACGGGCATTGTGGTATGATGCCATTTCTGTTATCACACAAAATAATTAAAATGTAATAAAACTTTTCTTCTTTAAAAATTTGGAGGTGAGACTGGGTATTGTGGCGCACGCCTTTAATCCCAGCACTCGGGAGGCAGAGGCAGGTGGATTTCTGAGCTCGAGGCCAGCCTGGTCTACAGAGTGAGTTCCAGGACAGCCAGGGCTACACAGAGAAACCCTGTCTCAGAAAAAAAAAAAAAATGGAGGGGGTAGGGTACTAGAGAGATGGGTTAATGGAAGCACTTGCAGAGAGGACCATGGTTCAATTCGGCAGCTCACGACTATCTGTCATCCTAGTGCCAGGGCATTTGATGCCTCCACAGACAGCTGACACGCACATAATATACATACAGGCAAAACTCATACACAGAAAATAAAAATACATTAAAAATCATTTTTAGCTGGATGGTGGAGGCACACACCTTTAATCCTAGTACTTAGGAGGTAGAAACAGGCAGATCTATGTGAGTTCAAGGCCAACATGGTCTACCTAGTGAGTTTCAAAACAAACAGCCAGGCTACACAGAGAAACCCTGTCTCAAAAAACAAACAAAACAAGCAGAAAAGAACAAAAGGACAAAAGAAAACAAGTAGTTTTTAACTTATTATGACTACTACTATTATTATTGCCAAGATAGGCTTCTATATGCTATCATTAAAAGACATGCAATGGCTTAAAATATTAGTAAGACATATAAAATATTTAAGCATTTACAATGGAAAGCCATTTTTATTTTTATCACTTTAAAATATATTACTTTATTTATTTTTTTGTTTGTTTATTTTTTTTTGAGAGAGTTTCTTTATGTAGCCCTGGCCTGAAAGATGTATAGCCCAGTCTGGCCTTGGAGATTCATCTGCCCCTTTCTTCCAAGTACTGGATTAAATGTGTCACCATCAGCCGGGCGTGGTGGCGCACGCCTTTAATCCCAGCACTCGGGAGGCAGAGGCAGGCGGATTTCTGAGTTCGAGGCCAGCCTGGTCTACAAAGTGAGCTCCAGGACAGCCAGGGCTATACAGAGAAACCCTGTCTCGTAAAAACCAAAAAAAAAAAAAAAAAATGTGTCACCATCACCCAGCTTTAAAGTACTTCTTCTTCTTCTTCTTTTTTTTTTTTAATGATATCAAAGTTGTCAGCTTAGCCTTTTTGTTTTCTTTTGGAGACACAATCCACTATGTGGTTCAGGCTAACTTTGTCTCAAGGGAAAAAAAAAGTATTTCAAGCACAATTAAATAACAGGGGTGAGGGGGAGGGGGAAAGTGTCATTTCTTTTATGGCTGACTAATATTTCTGAACTACCGTTTTAATTTTACATGTTGATTCCAGGACTTCAGCTGGCCTTCCTCCTCCTCTATCAACCAGCTCTCCCTACATATTGCCATTTGTTTTCGAGACAGGGCTTCTCTATGTAGCCCTGAACTACAGGGCTTTGAACTCAGACAACCTGCCTCTACCTCCCAAGTGCTGGGAATAAAGGTGTGTGCCACTACCACCCGGAATCATAGTGCCATTTTTTAAATACTCTTCACACAATTTTTAAATAGCTAAAAAACATAGTTATTCAATGGCTTCTAGTCTATTTTAGATCATCGCTTACTAGAATGTAAAGTCTGTAACCACAAACACAGGAACACAACTCTTATTATCAATTTCCACAACTCCACACCCATCTCTACCCAAAAGGAGGTGCAGGGAACACAGGGAGGGAGGAGACAAGAGTCTTGCTTTACCTGGGACACTGGCAATGCACAGAACATGAGAATTGCAAACAGTGAAACTGTCTAGAATGTTGCCAGGCTGAACAGCATCAATGATGATAACCTTTGTAGTTGAGTGGGTGCTGGTACAGATCCAGACTTGACTGGACAACTCTTCTTGATTTTTTAATTCTTTCTGCTGTTCCTGAGTGGGCAGAGGAAAATGTTTAAAATTATATGAATGTGCAGATATTCTTAAGACTGTGTTCTTATACTAAAACACAATATTATTTCAAGATTATTTGGAAGGGTCAAAATATAATTGTTTATACATATTTCTGGATTAAAACTTAGTAATTAAAGCAGGTTAGCAATTAAAAAATAGTCTATGTCTTCTTTGTAGTAGTGGTTATATACATTTGGCACAATGGAATTGTAGTCACTTGAATCTATGTAAATAATACCTCAATGTAATGAATGTTAAAGGGACATCTGGGGGAAAATAAGTGCACAGCAATCCCCACGATAGGTTGCCTCAAACAAGTTTTGCATTAAAGAGCTGAAGTCTTACACTCATTCATCAGGATGTCAGGTGTCAGTGCGTACTTACCTTGAGTTCTTGATCCAACTTGTCTAAACTACTCTGAGACGCACTCCGCTGTTTACTGCCTTCGGTGTCCAAACCAGCAATATCCTTGTAAAATACACTCGCTCCAACAACAGACCCGCCATCTCTTGTCTTGCCACCAGATAAATTGACTCCTACAGCACACCACAGCTTCTCAGAGGCAGAGGGCAGGGAGAAAATTATTATGTCACTTTTTTTCTTCTACAAATAGTAAGAACAATTTCACCTTTTAAAAGATAACTATAGGTAGAACCACAGGTATTTCAGTATACTCTAGTACTGATCATGAGATGTGGTAGCACATGCACTTAGGAGAACGAGGCAAAGTGAAAGGGTTCAAGACTAGAACAGGGAAGAAAAAAATAGAGTTCAAGGCCAGCCTGGAGTGTATAGCGATTCTGTCTCAAAATACAAAAATAACCAAGTTTTAAAATGAGCAATCATTTCACTACAAAAGCAGTGTTTAAATAGTTTTTTAGGGGTGGGAAATCTAACTGGAGTTTGAAAGTCTCTCCTTCAATGTTACAGTTAGCTTACCTTCATAGACGCATCTTTTTCATCTAGTGGTCTGAGATAGACAGGCACAGGTAAATTTTTCATCTTATTTTCCCCTTGACCATTGGCTACCTAATAGGGACACATCAGTAAGCCCAGTTAGCACTGAAATTACAGAACCACTGAGACACAAGCACACATGGCAGTTACACACTTGTTCCTAAAATCAACTTCAAGCTCAATTCTGTCATTCTCACTTGAAAACTAAGCAAAAACTCAAGCAGCAATTGCATATAGTAAGTACAAAAGCTCGGCAGGAGGTAGAAATTCACAATCATATATGTGCACACCACTACATGTTTGTACACAAAAGTGCTTAGTCTTTTCGGAGTTAGAATGTTTATTTACATTCTAGGGCTCTAAAAAACAGCCCCAAAAGCCTACATCCTCCACATTTGCCTAAACACACCAAATCTAAGCAAGCTGAGATGAGAAATTTAGGATATTGTTTCCAGTTCACATCTTCTAAGCACACTCTTCTCAACCTGCACTTCCTGCTAGACATGCTGGTCACATTTCCAAGTACCTGTTTGTACTTCTGAGGCAGACTCCAGCCGAAAGCTTGCACTCGGCCATCTTCCTTCTGAACGTGAGCCTTCACCTGTCGATACTGCTCTCTCTTTTGCTCTCTGCGGGAGGCTAAACTAGCCTCAGTTCTAAAAGGAGACATTTGCTGTTTTAATTAAGAGAATGCAACAAAACCTCTAATCCCAGCATTTGAGTCATCCTCGACTATACCCTAGAGCCTTGTACACAAAACACATACAAAACACACACACACACACACACACACACAATTATACCAAAGCTGATTTTTCCATGTTTGTGAAACCAGCCTTCAACTGGGAATAAGCAGCATGTTATATTACTCTGAGTTATTAGTCATCAAACTTAGGAAGTTTATTTAAATGTTATATTTAAAAGCATACATTTCTGAAGTAATTTGGATCTTCCTTTTCTTAACAAATACTGAGAATTTTCTAATGCCGTTGTTGAAGATGACTTAGTTTTAATTCTTTTAGTTTTATGTGTTCCGAGTGGTTTGCCTGCATGGATGTCTGTATACCATGTGCATGCCTAGTGCCGTCAGAGGCCAGAAGCGTGCGCTCTCCTTCCAATATATACGTCCAAAGAATGGAGCTCAGTTTATCAAGGATGGCAGCACCTTTACCTGCTGAGCCAGCTCACTAGTCCTTAAGTGCAATTTTCATAAGAAACACTGGCTACAAGTTATTCATTCATTCATTCATTCATTCACTCACACATTTTGGGGCAGAGTCTCACTCTGTGGCCCAGGATGACCTAAAAATTACAATCCTCCTGCCTCAGCTTTCATAGGTTTAAAATTACATTGCTAAGCTCTACAGGCAATTTACTTAAAAGCATCCATCTGTACTACAGAAAGCCATCCTTCTTTTTTCTTCTTCCCATTTCTATCCATAACCAACACACAAAATGGTCCCCTTTGTTCTGAAGACAGTTTATGTGTACAGCTGATGCTAGCCTTGAACTGTCTATACAGACAAGGCTGGCAAGGAACTAGTGATAATTCTCCAGTCTCAGCACTGAGTACAGGATTAACATAAGCTACTATGCCTGGCTACAGTCTCTTACAAGTTCCTGAGGAGTTAGTAAGGGTGACAGGTTCTAGCACTCTGTGCACTTGTTCAGCATACTTACTCCTCACTAAGGAAATCAAATGCCTTGGACTTATCCCCAGGGAGCTGAGATAAAGTGCTGCTCCTTTTCTTCACGGAGGGAGTCACGTGAGAGGTGGGGGCATTGTACTTCAGGTTAACAGGGGGTTCAGGCTTCTTTGCTGCATTACTTGAAGAGCTAAAAAGTCGGCTGAAACTAACAAAATAAAAGAGGCAAACAAACCCACAGATATGTCTATTACATGCATTGTGAAACCAAGCCCCAATTTCCCATAAATTTTTATAATCAAGAAAATTTCAAAACTTTACAAGGCAGTGAGTTAGACATTAGCAAAACCAGCTTTATGGTTATACTACAGCCTTAGCAGTCAGTCACAATCAAACTTGGACACTCGGGGGAATAGCTACTGCTTAGAATGCTAGATATAAGCAAGTTCCATAATGAAAGAGATGCTCTTGCGTACTGAAAGCTCCTACAAACAAGTACAATTCAAAGGCTCCTTGGCTAGCTAGGTCCTATGTGGGACAAAGTCACAGTGGTCAGTGAGCAGCAGGGGGATGACCGTGATAACAGCCAAAGCTTAGTGTGCAGTGCATACAAAGGTCTGCTACACTGAGAACACACATCACCAAGTTAACTCATAGCATGAATTTTCTAAGTTCAACTTAAGGAACTATTTTCATGACCACAGTTTTAAAACATTTATGCTTCCAGTAAACAGATTAATCTTAAAAGGATAAGATTTAACTTCAATAAACACACAGTACTTCTGGTACAAACAAAATCAAGTTTAACACACACAAGACGACTAACCAAACAGTACAAATACTACAGTTTTCATCATCTCTTTGATGAGGATTCCTGTGACTGTCAGTTTTAGAACCATTTCCCCATGGCTTTATGTACACCAGCAGAAGAGTCCACCAACTGCATAACCAACACAGTGCAGCTTACGATAGCCTACTTTGGGTCCTGAAGCACAGCCTTACCGAGTTGGCATGCTGTATATTAAAGAGAAGAATTTCAGTTTAGCTATTTCCTCCCCACTGGGCAAAGTCAGTATAATGTTCTTGTCTCCAAGTATCACCTCTGACTCCGGCCCTTACTCTACTCACAATTGCCAGATGCTTGACCTTTTTTTTTCTTGCATAGCTGGATTTTCTCGCGAGGCCCTAAATAAACAAATAAACAAACATATTATTAGATAGGTGTTCTAAGAAACTCATGAAATATAATAGAGTGAACCAACTTAAGTCCTATTAGCTCACTTAAGCAAGTAAGTTGCTCTGACCTTTCATGAGAAAGCCTGCTAAGTCAAACCTTGCTTAGATACAGTGCTAGACCTTCTTGAACAAGAAGCTAAGACTCTTGTTAGAGCATTCCCATGTTAGACAAATAGCCAATAAGTCCCAGTGCTGTTATTTAAGTCTTATCCCCTTTCTTGTTATTAAGAATCAAGGAGTTACTCTGCTGTTCTGACTAGCCCTGAACTCTTGGTCTCAAGAACGCCTCTTGTCTTCATCTTTCAAGTGGCTAGACTACAAGAGTAGGGCTCTGACGAACAACATTGGCACTCAGGCTGGGTGTAACAGCACATAACTCTAATCCCAGCAGTCTGGGACTGAGGTGGAAGGATTGCAAGTTTGGAGCCAGTCTGGAATAAGACCTCTCAAAGAACAAAACAACAATCAAAGCAAAGAAAAGATATACTCTAGCTCCCTCTTTAAAATACTGCTTTACAAATTCCTGTTCTTACTTTAAGGTTTCTTTTATCTGTACTCTAAATTTTGACAAAACAGCTTGGAACTACACTGCTCTGGTAGGCCACTTAATAAGTAAGTGGTGCTAAAAATGATGTGTGTGCTGGGCGTGGTGGTGCACGCCTTTAATCCCAGCACTTGGGAGGCAGAGGCAGGTGGATTTCTGAGTTCGAGGCCAGCCTGGTCTACAGAGTGAGTTTCAGGACAGCTAGGGTTACACAGAGAAACCCTGTCTTGAAAAACAAAAAACAAAAAACAAAAACAAAAAAATGAGGTGTGTATGAGGAGGTAAGGGTTGGAGGTTGGGTTTACAAACTTAAAAACAATGTATAAACTTAATGTGATAATCCAAACTCAAGAATATGAGTAAATTAATGGAAAGTGAGTTGACAAACTTTTCTTTTTTCTGTTTTGCAAGGGATAAACTATTTTTTATTGAATATTTTCTTTTTTTTAAGAAAACCTTCTTTTATTGGGTATTTTATTTACATTTCAAATGTTATCCCTTTTCCCGCCCCGCCGCCCCCCAAACCTCCTATCCCATTCCCCAGCTTCCTGTCTCTATGAGAGTGTTCCCCTACCCACCCACCCACTCCCACTTCTCTGCCATCGAATTCTCCTATACTGGGGCATCAAGCCGTCACAGAACCATGGGCCTCTCCTCTCACTGATGCCCAACAAGGCCATTCTCTGTTATATGTGCAGCTGGAGCCATGGGTCCCTCCATGTGTACTCCTTGGTTAGTGGTTTAGTCCCTGGGAGCTATGTGGGGGTCTGGTTGGTTGACACTGTTGTCCTTCCTATGGGGTTGCAAACCCCTTCAGCTCCTTCAGTCCTTTCTCTAGCTCCATTGGGGACCCCGTGCTCAGTCCAATGGTTGGCTGAGAGCATTCACCTCTATATTTTTCAGGCTCTGGCAAAGCCTCTCAGGAGACAACTATATGAGGTACAGAGTTAAACAAAGAATTTATAACTGAGGAATATCGAATGGCCAAGAAGCATCTAAAGAAATGTTCAACATCCTTAGTCATCAGGGAAATGCAAATCAAAACAACCCTGAGATTCCACCTCATACCAGTCAGAATGGCTAAGATCAAAAATTCAGGTGACAGCAGATGCTGGCGAGGATGTGGAGAAAGAGGAACACTCCTCCATTGTTGGTGAGATTGCAAGCTGGTACAACCACTCTGGAAATCAGTTTGGAGGTTCTAAACTGGATATAATACTACCTGAGGACCCAGCTATAACACTCCTGAGCATACACCCAAAAGATTCTCCAACATATAACAAGGACACATGCTCCAGTGTGTTCATAGCAGCCTTATTTATAATAGCCAGAAGCTGGAAAGAATCCAGATGTCCCTCAACAGAGGAATGGATACAGAAAATGTGGTACATTTACACAATGGAGTACTACTCAGCTATTAAAAACAATGACCTCATGAAATTCTTAGGCAAATGTATGAAACTAGAAAATATCATCCTGAGTGAGATAACCCAATCACAAAAGAACACATATGGTATGCACTCACTGATAAGTAGATATTAGCCCAAAAGCTTGGAATAACCAAGATACAATTCACAGACCACGTGAAACTCAAGAAGAAGAGAGACCAAAGTGTGGGTGCTTCAGTCCTTCTAAGAAAGGGGAACAAAATACTCATGGGAGCAAATACGAAGACAAAGTGTGGAGCAGGGACTGAAGGAAAGGCCAACCAGAGTCTGCCCCATATATTGTCACCAAATCCAGACAAACTTTTCTATAGCTGTTTCTGAATTCAAGGAGGGAACACTTACTAAGACCATGATCACTAGATGGCAGCACTGAGATTTAAGAGCCAATAAAGGACAACTATGTGTCCTCTCAAAAGTAGAGTTTAAAAAGGAAGTCAAGCCGGGCGTGGTGGCGCACGCCTTTGATCCCAGTACTCGGGAGGCAGAGGCAGGTGGATTTCTGAGTTCAAGGCCAGCTTGGTCTACAAAGTGAGTTCCAGGACAGCCAGGGCTACACAGAGAAACCCTGACGAGAAAAACCAAAACCAAAAAAAAAAAAAAAAAAAAAGAAGTCAGCGTGATTGCAAAGAGTGATTGCTAGAGGCTAACAGTATGGAGAGTGAATAGCAGGAGATCTATTATATCTATAATAGCTGGAGATCTATGGACTATACTGCCTTGTATGCACACACTGGCACTTAACTCCATGAGTATGAACCATTAAAACATAGTAATGATAAAAACACAGATTTGATTGACTGAAAGATGCCAAAGGAACATATATTTTACATGAAGAGAAAGAAAGGTGCAGTCAAATAAGTATATTTAATAGGAAGATACTATATATATTTTCATATACTGCATGTGAAATTGACATTGAGAATATTATTTCCTTTTTTTTTTTTTTTTTGGAAAAATGACCATTATTCCTAAGTGACAACAATTATCTCTTACAAGTTATGAGATTATCCTCTAAGGCCCAGTACTATCTCAGACACCTAAAGCTGTGGGACATCCCCGATCTTGTTCTATTATTAATCTAAATGTTAACTGAGGTTTCTCCTAGTAAACACTCAGGCAGGGTTTGGCTGGCAGTGAAGAACACATGCATCTAAGGAAACAGCAGGAAGCAACAGAACACTTCTCATACAGACCGGATCATCTCTGTCCATCGCACAGCTTCCTGAAGCTCCATCAGCCTCTCTTTGTACTGGTTTCTCTCCATGAGAACTCGGGCCATTTCTACTCTGGTAAACCGCTTCCTCTGGGCTGTAGGAATGTCACTCTATAACAAGAGGATAGCAAATCACTCTGGGAATTTACATGTGATTTGGTATTAAGACTCACACTTAAACCAAATCTGAAGTTTTTAAGCATTTCTTTATTTCGAACTCAATGACTTTAAAAGAATTAAGTCAGAATTATTGCTAGAGAATAGGATATGAACATGGAAGATAGACAGAAATAAGTCTCCAAAAAGCATGCCCAAGTTAACTTCCTTCTCCTGCTGATTTCTCAGCTTTCTTCTGGGGAAGCAGGTAGGTTTAATAATAGGGTTTTGCTTTGTTCAGAGAAGCATGTATATTTTAGATCAACACTGAAATCATAGAACAGTGAGACAGAAGCTTTGCTCAAACCTTAGCAGTCTTCCTACTTTGTCCTCCTGCCTCAGAATTTAGCCCACCTCTTCAAACAAAAGTCATCCACAAATAACAAAAGACTTGAATTCTACTGGGTAGTGGATGGTAGCACAGGCCTTTAATACCTGGGCTAGGGAGGCAGAAGCCTGGTCTATAGAGCTAATTGAAAGATAACCAAGGCTTCAAAGAAATCCTGTCTCAAAAAGCAAAAAAGTAAACAACAACAACAACAAAAAAGGCAACACAGTAATACCCCCTCATGAGTAGGTATAAAAAACAAAACAAAACAAAAAAACCCAAACTCCAAAAATCTACAAGTCTCCATTCCAGAAGGCTTGTACTATTATGTTCTATGTTTTGTTGTTAAGACAGAAACCTAAGTACAAGTTGAAGTAGAAACCACAGAACAATGCTACTTGCTGGCCTGCTCTCTTGCCCATGCTTGGTAAACTTTCTTATAGTGCCAGAATCATCTGCATAGGGATGGTACTGCCCATAATAGGCTTGGCTCTCCTTTATCAACTGGCAATTAAGACAATCCCTCAGTCATGTCACAGACCAGCCCACTGAAGACAATCACTCAAGTGAGATTCTTTTTTTTTTTTTGAGGTGACTGATTGTAGTCTGAGAAAAGGGTGACAGTTCATGATAATTAGAACAATGTGTACGTATTTACATGATGAAATTATTTTTTTTTACTTAAACGATAACAGATCATGACTTCCTCTGGGGTGGAGAATATATTTGGCAATATTCTAGGTTTTTTAAAAATTACATTTACATGTATTATTTATTTTGTCTATGTGTTTTGTGTGTGATACATATTTATGTATGTATGTGTCTGGATGCATGCATTCTGAAACACACATGGAGGACAGAAGACAACTTGTGGGAGTGTGTTCTCTCTTTCTACTATGTGGTCCTGGGGATTGAACTCAGGTCATCAAGCTTGGTAATAAGTACCTTTACATGCTGGGCCATCTTGCAAGCCCATCTAAATAATTTAATTAATTGTTTTATTAATTAAGGATCAGCACACATGTGGCACACAAACAGGCAGACAAAACCCACAAAATTAATTAATTAATTTGTGTGTGTGTGTGCACATGCGCCCCCCCCCCCATCCTGTCTGGGCTGCCTAACAAAACCTTACCTTATAAAAATTAGAAGCCAGGCATGGTGGTGCACACCTTTAATCCCAGAACTTGGGAGGCAGAGGCAGGTGGAATTCTGAGTTGGAGGTCAGACTGGTCTACAAAGTGAGTTCCAGGACAGCCAGGGCTACACAGAGAAACCCTGTCTCGAAAAAAACCAAAACCAAACCAAAACAAAACAAAAAAATTAAACATAATAGCATGCTAACACAGGTCAGAGTACTGAACCACTGAGAAAAAGTGAGCGTGTAGCATTAGAAAATACAGCATGTGGATACCGTATGGAAGCATGGGCCAGCTTAGTCATGGCCCAGAAACATGTCTTCTTTTAAAGGCATGCATCTATCTATCTATCCATCTATCTATCTATCTTTTACTTTATTTCTAAAATAAGTATTAGTAAGGTAATCCCAAAATATCAAAAAACTATAAGAAAAACAGTCCCCAATCATAAACTTACATCATCATCGTCTTTTGCTTTTTGCCTTGCATCTTCAGCTTCTGCACGAGCTCTAGTAGGAAAAAAAAATATTATTACAACAAAATTCATCTCCAAAAATAATGAAAGAATAGGTAAATCGTTTTATTTACCACTAAAAGATTACGTTTCTTTTGCCCAAAGGGTAGCAGACTGCTGCCTTCAACTTGGAAAACTGTTATCACTTCTTGAGAGGTGGAAGACAGAGGACAGGTGTCAAAGCCATTCTCTGCTACACTCAGTGAATTAGAAGCCAGTCTGTGTCACATAAGGCTATCTCAGGAACAGAAAGCAACAACAAAAGCAAGCTACATGGAGGAAAATAATACATTTTTTTAAAAAAATTGAAGATTTAAGGATTCTTGTTTGTTTTTTAAAGATTTGTTTATATTGGTGTGTGAGCATGTGAGTGTGCACCAGGCAGTTGTGAGATGACTAATGTGGATGTTAGAGACTGAACTTAGGTCCTCTGGAAGAGTAGCAAGTGCTCTTAAACCTGAGCACTCTCTCTAGTCCTAAAGATTTTTTTTGTTTTTGTTTTAAGATTTACCTTATCCTCTTTGTGTGTGTGTGTGTGTGTGCGTGTGTGTGTGTGTGCGCGTGTGTGTGTGTGTGTGTGTGCATGTGCATACAAGTGCATGCTTGAAAAGGTCAAAAAGAGGTGTAGCTCCCCTGAACCTGGAGTTACAGACAGGTCCTCTGGAAAAGCAAGCAAGGAAGTGTTTCTTACTGCTCAGCCATCTCTTCAGCCCACAGTTATAACTTTTGACACCAAGATGGAAAGGAAAAAGTAAAAGAAAACAAAACAAAACATAAAACAGGACTTTTTGGTTAAGAGATTGGTAAACAAAGAGGGAGGCCAGCTCATAGCAGAGTCAACTAAATGGCTGAGACCCTTTACTCTCTTCAGGTAGCTCTTGGTCATTCCTGGTTTGAGTGTGCTGAAGGTCTCAGTCTCAGGGTTATACCTATAATTCTTGTGGCACCCTGGCAAGGCGTTTAGTTCAGAGCAGGAGTGTATCCCAAGGTAGCTATGACCACAGCCCCGTAGATGCAGATGGCAAACAGCCTCAAGCTGTGGTGTCACAGGCCGCACAGCCCGGCTTCCAACAACTGCTGACACTCACTTCCTGAGCTCTTCCTCCAGCTCTCTGTTCTTCTCCTCCAGCTTCAGCTTGGCTTGTTTCACAGCCGCCAGCTCTCCTTGCAGCACATCTTTCTCACAGGTCAGCTCATCCACTTTTGCTATTAAGTCATTCTTCACTACATTCAAAGCATTTCTAAAAGATACATATTTCAAGTGCATCATTACAAATGCCCTTCCAAATCATAAAACTAAACTATGCGCTACAATATATTCTTCCTATTGTTTTCATAGAGAAAAGTCATAAAATCATAGTTTAATGTTTGCTCTTCATACTTGCCAACCTAATAATACAAGATATACCACTAATAAAAAAAAAATCAGTATTATTTTTCAGTGTAAAGAGGCAGGAATGTCTCCCGGCTTTCCTGGCTGGCAGATGAATGAGCAGCCTTTTAGATTGCATGCAGGTACTGTTGGAGCACTGAGTGTGCACTCTGGACTACTTTGACAGAAGCAGGTTTTTGAATGTAACAAGATAAGTCAACTTGAGTTGTAATACATTTTGGGGAATGAGTTCACTACAAATTGTGACTGTAAACATTGTACTGTAAATGTTTTGTAGTTTTCCCCAATAAAATTTTTTGGGAAAAAAAAATCAGTATTAAGAGAGATTAAACTTAAAAAACAGCTTTCTAGTCAGGTAGTAGTGGCACACGCCTTTAATCCCAGCACTTGGGATGTAGAGGCAGGCGGATTTCTGAGTTCGAGGCCAGCCTAGTCTACAGAGTAAGTTCCAGGACAATCAGGGCTACACAGAGAAATCCAACGCTGAAAACCAAAAACAAAGAGAAAAAAAAAAACCAGCAAAGGTATTATTCAACAATATAGTCAAATTCTCTTTGTTGTTGCCGTCAGTAATTCCTGAGAATGTAGTTTAAATTAGAAATAAGCTGAAAAGAAAAAGTATGAGATACAGTACATGTTGGGTGTGACCTCATTTACAGGCAGTGGTGTGTTGTGTGGACAGGCATGGTTGTTCCAAAACTGCTCTGCCAGAGCAAACTGACAAGTAGACCCTCTACGTATCTTCATATAACAAATGACCTGTCCTCTTAAGTACGCCAACATGCTACTTGAGTGCCGTAAGGCTCCACAAACTACTCCAAAATATAAAACTAAGAAGAATAGCTCTACAGAATCGGCAGGGTAGAAGGCAAAAACATTCATGCAGAAATGTAAAAAACCCCCAAAGAAAAGAAAATAAGAAAATGACACATCTTAGAGGGGAAAAGAGGTGCATGATACATCCAGAATGTCGATACCTGTGTGGTGGGAAAGAAATAAAAACTAAATTACAAAAATTCCAGAGCAATAAAACCTATCAGGGCAATAAAGTGTCCATTACCTGCATCTCTGTGTGCACAGGTGCTGAGAAGAGAAGGACAGCACAGTGCCTGCCATGTCAAATGAGTAGGAAAAAACTGGCGTGGACAGAGGGAACTCCTAAGTTTTTATCCTGTGTTAGCCTTTCATACTTACTTGGTTTCCAGCAGCTGTGTGTTCTCTAGTATGAGATTCTCCACTTCACGACCCATTCCTATCAAAAGAAAAATGATAAAAACCTTGAAAATAAATTTATCAAAAATTACATAGGAGCTATGGTCCTAAGATCTATTATTTTTGGCTTTTCTTTGTCTACTTCATTTGATGTATTTACTGAATGGACTATGAAATTATAAATAACTAGTCATCCCAGACCAAAGCTGAGGATTTGGTTAGCTAAATCTCTTTGCTGCTCTGTGTTTTTTAGATGGATCTTGCTGTGCTGCTCTGTTACACTGCTCAGACTGTCTCAGTCTCCTCGGCTCAAGTCATCTTCTGTCCTCGGCTTCCCAACAGCTGCTGGTGTTGATGCAAGCCCCAGTCCCCAGCTCTTCTTGGCCAATTCTTTACAGTTCTTTTGTTTTCATAGAAAATATTTCAGGAGGATCAACATTTTTCTGCCAGATAGTCTTAAGAAGTATTATTATTTAGGGAAAAAATGAACATTGGTAGGGCTCAAAATTATTTCTAAATCATAGGTGCTATGTAGGCTTCTGCCTAAAAACTTAGATAGATGACTAATAAAAGATAAGCAGAAAGAAGTAAGGCTGAAGACAGAACCCCAATGCAGATGAAACCTTACCAAAGAAATTATGGTCTTAAAGCCCATGCATTCCATGTAAAGCAAAAACAAAGAACAAGAAATGTTTTATGTAAGAAACAGCATGAAAACATATTATTAATCTATAAAGTTTTATGCATGATAGAAAAACATCTAGACGCACAAATGTTATGACTCAATGCATGATGATGTGCAAAACGCAGAAATAAAGATGATCTCCTTCTCTCACAAAGATGCTCTCTGATATACTTAAAAATGCTTCACCAATTCTTTTTTTTTTTTTTTAAGATTTATTTATTTTATGTGAGTACACTGTAGCTGTCTTCAGACACTCCAGAAGAGGGCGTCAGATCCCATTACAGATGGTTGTGAGCCACCATGTGGTTGCTGGGAACTGAACGCAGGACGTCTGGAAGAGCAGTCAGTGCTCTAAACAGCTGAGCTATCTCTCTCTCTAGCCCACTTCACCAATTCTTCCTCACAATAGATTGAATTTAATTACAATGAAAACTCCAAGTCAACACTACAAAGTGCCACACATAAAATAATAATTTTCAGTTGTTACTTTATAGAACTGTGCTTAATATTAAATAAATAGTACAAGATATATAAGTATTTAGTGTAAGATCCAATATAGTCATCTTTCAGAAAAATAACGCTGTTTGCTTTTCATAAGAGATTGAAGAAATAAAACAGTTCATTGAAGAATAGGGGAGACAAACAAAACAGAACAAAACAAAACAAAACAGAAAATGAACAGCCCCAGCAGAACAACCCCAAGAACTCCCTATGCACTCGACCCAAAAGTCATGGGATAATGCTGGAGAATGACACAATATTTATAATTCAGGAAAATAAAAAAAATATATATTTCTAAAGTTAATTACTGTTGGGCAGTGGTGGTGCACATCTTTAATCCCACTCAAGAGAGAGAGGCAGGAAGATCTCTGAGTTTGACGTCAGGCTGGTCTACGGTGAGTTCCAGGACAGCTAGGGCTACATAGTCTGTCCTGAAAACCATATCCCCTCCCCAACCAAAAAAAAAAAAAAAGAAAAGAAAAGAAAAAAGAAAAAAAGGAAGTTTATGAGGTTAATGTTTTTTAATATTCTTAATAATTTTTAAATTATTTGAAACAAAACCAACTTGGAATGTTAAAAAAATTAATGCTGACATATGGATTCTTATTTTGTGTGTATTATAATTTTTCAAATATTCTCAAACATCACAAATAGCACAAAAAATCATATTTTATTCACCACAAACTGGGGTAGTGAACCTGAAAGTTTCCAAATTCTATCTCCAAAATGAATTTTCCTTAAATACTAGTGCTAACTTTTTAGTAAAGGTATAGAGACAAAAGAAATATAGCTCAGATTTGCTCAAAATGCTTATATAACAACTGTAACAAACTCTCAAACATTTAGAGCAGCAATAAAAGCTAAAAACCTATGCAAAGAAAAATGGTCAGGCAGGAGACAAAAAACAAAATATGATGAGAAAGCATCAAATGAGAGCAGCAGCCAAGAACACCTAGCTTAGAAAGCAGTAATGGGAAAGTATTTAAAAACATACACACCAGAATATTCCCCTGGGTTAGCAGCCCAAGAGAAAAAGGAATAAGAAACTCAATTAGATTGTTTTTAGGAAGCAAGAATTAAACCCATTTACTTTAAGATGAGAAATATCTAAATATCTAAATAAGAACTTGAATCAATATAGAAAAACATCAACTATATATAAAAAGTATAAATATTATAAAGGAAAAAGTGGATATTCCTGAGAACATATCTTATAACTACAAAAGTATAACTTAAACTTATACACACTCAATGAAGAATTCTCTTAAAATGTAGTGTATAAGTAGGATTATCCAAAATAATTTTGAAATATACCAATAAAAGTAATTAATTATATGAAAAATACTGCTTGAAGTGACCTATCTCTATTCAAGAGTTAAAGTCTAAATAATATAAAATACACATAAATTTTGCCTACAAAAATAAGCAAAAACCAAGGAAAAACCCAAACTCTTCTGCAGTTTTTATTTAAGACTGTTAAGCAGGCCACAGAAGGTCACACACACATATGACATCTGAGTTATCGGCAATTCCGTGAGATGGAATGCTGCCTGTGTCATCTTACCCACAAGTATACATTCTTACAGAGGTGCACACTCTAAAGAACTCTATTCAAAAGGTAAACCACAGATTTTAAAGTGAAACAAAACTGTCAGGACAACTTCACAATCCCATTCATTCACTTAAATGTTGTGCTGTGCTAAATACGCAACAGCAGGGAAAAAAGACACAGCTGAACCCAACACAGCGGACTAGTCTATCCAGGGAGAGAAGTGCAGACAACAGGGGAGCGTAAGGAATAGCATCATGAAATTCACTGCTGTGGACACACACTTCAAGGACAATTATGCTTTAATTGGGGATCAAAAAAGAATTTTTGGAGGACATGCCACTTAAGCAGAGATAAGGAAGATGAATATAAGCAAATATTTAGGAGACAGGACAAATAGGACCTGAAGACTGGTTGTAAGAGAAAAGTGAGAGTCTAGATGGACAGTTCAATGACAGCCAAGATGTTCGCTCACTGACATAGAAGTACTATTAGACGGAGAATCTCAGGGAAAAGACAATGGAGATGATTAAATGAACTCTGCATATCAGATGCAGGCAGATATATGCAAGGGATGTCTGAACTCTGCATGTATGCCCTTTCTTTCTCCTCCATACCCCTCAAGACTTCTCATATCTTAGGGGGGCCTAGTGGTCAGTTTAGAAATAAGAGTCTAGAGTCCTGGACTGAAGTGGGTGGAGTTTACACCCTCACAAAGACATACATGCAATCAAAACACCAATGAACATAAAATTAATTTATATACATATACATGTAAAACCCCGTCTGAAAAAAGCTAGTAACAGGAGTAAATACATCGTTCCACCCCCTCTACAAACCCTCCACCTCGCCCCCCCCCCCAAAAAAAAACCAACCCAAGCAAACCTACAGACGTGTGAAAGAAGAGCAGAGGAAGTGCACCACAGTAAAAGGCAAGTCTGATAGTATGGGAACCCAACAAGGATAGTTTAAGTCAACAGTTTTGTAGAAGTCATGTGAAATATCAGAGGCAACCCCTGAGCACACTGGAAGACTGGAAAGGAACGAGGCAGGTGTGGAGAATGGCAGTGGCAGCACAACAGCGAGCAGAGACTGGAGAGGTCTGTGCAATGCCCTGCTGTATCCAGTATCTAGAAAGGGTTGCAGCAAGTAACAGGTATGTCTCATACAAGAATAGAAAAGCAGGACAAGAACTGGGAGGACAGTGAGCAACAGGAAGCTTCTGGATTGGCAGAAAATAGTTTCTAATTTTAAAAAGGAAGGGACGACTCTCTCTCCTCTCTCCTCTTTTCCTCCTTTTCTCTGTCTGCATGTATTATTCCCTTGTTCTCTCTCCCCACGCCCCTATGGTGACTTCTGTCCTTGAGACCATTGAACTTGCCTGTGAACAGTTTCCCCATAAACCTGCCTTGTTTTACTTTTAAAAAAATAAAAATAAAAGTAGAAAGGAAGGGGCCTGGGCTGGAAAGATTGCTCAGCTCTTAACTGCCAAATTAAATTCCCACCACCCACATGGTGGCTCACAACCATCTGTAATGAGATCTGATGCCCTCTTCTGGTGTGGCTGAAAACAGCGATGGTATACTCACATATATAAAATAAATAAACCTTGAAGAAGAAGAAGAAGAAGAAGAAGAAGAAGAAGAAGAAGAAGAAGAAGAAGAAGAAGAAGGAGGAGGAGGAGGAGGAGGAGGAGGAGGAGGAGGAGGAGGAAGAGGAGGAGGAGGAAGAGGAGGAGGAGGAAGGAGGAGAGGGGGGAGGGGCAGGGAGGGGGGAGGTACCTAAAGCTGGGCATGGTGATTCACACCCACAACCCATGCAGTAAGAGGCTGAAGCAAAAGAATTCCAACAGATCTGAAAACAGGGATTGGGATGGAGGGGTATTCTTAGTAAAAGATAGATAGTGAAGTTGAAGAAATCCACATGAATAAAGAGAAAGAACATCTTGGGAGATAGATAATCAAGTGTATGATTTCCAAGTAATAAAGAGCAGTTACAAAGAAAGCAATTTTAAAAGTGTTATCCAAAATAAGAAAGTTAAATAAGATGATATCAATAAAAAGAAAGGAAAACGAAGCCAGGTGGTGGTGGCATATGCCTTTAATCCTAGCAGAGGCAGGCAGATCTATGAGTTCAAGGCCAGTTGGATTACAGAGTGAGTTCTAGGACAGCCAAGGTTACACAGAGAAACCTGTCTCAAAAACAACAACAACAACAACAAAAAAAAAAAAAAAAAAAAGGGAAGGGAAACAGTTGAGGTTATCTCTTTCAATTATTAAAATGCCAATAAAGGTAATCTGCATGTTGAACATATGTACAGTGATTAAAGGAAACTTAATTCTCAACAAAAGCTTGAGAACAAAACCTATCAAAGTGAACGCCATCTAAAGAAACAGAGGACGCACTTGCTCCTCGGCCAGGCAGAGATAGGGAGCTTTTTGGCTGGCACAGACCCACCCTGCTGTGTGAGCTTTATTAGGATCCGTGAACTGCACACTTACCATGTACCCTGAAGACAAACTTGAACTCTGGTTGTTCTGTCTTTACCTCCCAAGTGCTGGGATTATGTGTGCTACTACAGCTGGTTTTAGCAGTGTAGGGATGAGCCCAGGGCTTCTTTATGCTAGGGAAGCACTCTGCTGACTGGACTCCATCCCTGGCCCTCATTTATCATCTTTGATTAAAGAATTTTTGTAGGCTGGGTAGTGGTGGCGCACGCCTTTAGTCCCAGCACCTGAGAAGCAGAGACAGGCGGATTTCTGACTTCGAAGCCAGCCTGGTCTACAGAGTGAGTTCCAGAACAGCCAGGGCTACACAGAGAAACCCTGTCTCGAAAAACAAACCAAAAAACAAACAAACAAACAGAATTTATGTAGGTGTTAAGTCATTCATTTTAATATATTTAAATGTTATAATCTGGAATATTCTAGAGCTATATATGCCAATATCTGCAAAGCAGGAAAGAATAGTGTAAGGTAATCCCTTATTGTCAGCACGGAAAGGAAAACAAAGAATTTTGCTTTTAACTATAATTCTGACTTTCAGAAAATACCTGACTCAACTAAAAGACCACCATTATTTCTACCTACTATGTGGCTTAATCCTTGACAGGAAAAGAAAGTTACATTGTCAGTGACTTCAAATTTTGCCATACTCATTGCTGGGCTTTATAAGGCAATGATCGTACACCATTCATCCTTCTAGGTGCTTCATTCAAAAGGCAATGGCAAAGACATAGTGATAAGTGATTCTGGTGGCTATTACATAATTTTAAGTATCTGTCAAAAACTTAAGATGCTGTGCTCAGCAAGCATGCATTTATCTCCTTCTGTTTACTGAATGTGGATGCCATAGTCAGTGGCCTCAAGCTCTTGCCACTGGGACCTGCCTGCAATGATGGATTACAGCCTCAAATTAATACTTGACAAAGGCAACTTCAAGAGGGAAGAATGTATTTAGGCTCAGAGCTCACTGGATCAGTACTCCCAGTTCTTAAAAAGAGAAGCCTCTATTAGCTGCAGGCGGGAAGGATCCTAACCTGTTAAAGTTATAAGAAGGAACGGTAGAATGTTCCGCCTTAATTGAAACACTTTTATCACCCTTCTAAAGGCTGGGAACAAGGAGGAAGAGGATGGCAAGAATGTAAGGGCTAGAAGACAAGGGAATCTGCTGCAAAAGATGTTGCCTGGACGCGCCATGCCATTTCACTCATGAATTCACTGCAGCTGTGGTTGCCTGAGTGAGACCTTCCATCCCAGAAGAATTACTGGCAGGTAATGGTTGCTGGCTGTGGGAGGTCATTTTGTCAGTGGTATATCTACTGAAAGACAGCCCATGCTCAGACAAGTAACTCACAAAAGACATGGAAGCCGAAAGAGGAGCTTCTTAGAAAGAAGGGTTTCAGTTGAAAGGAGAGGGGACATGAAGAAGGGTAATGAAGTAGAAGTTGTCACAATATACACATCTATGAAACTTTCAAAAATAAAAGGTTCAAGGAAATTATTTTTAAAGAGTCTTATACTCAAAATATAGTGAATTTTATTATGTATAAATTTCAATATGAATTTTTAAAATAAATTTTAAATTTTCCTAGCATTTTTTAAATTTGTCCTTAAATTTGCTGGGGAGTCAAGTTTTCTAGGCCAATCAACTTTTTATTACATTTGTCTTGTATATGTGTGTGTGTGGGCACATGCACATCTGTGTACATATATGTGTGCATGCCATGGTGTGGCAGTGAAGCCAGACAACACCTTGCAGGAGTCCACTCTCTTCTTCCATCATACGGGTCCTGAAATTGAACTCAAGTTTTGGGCAGTGTCTCTGCTCACTGAGCCATCTTGCCATCCCAATCAGCCAAACTTTCAAAGAACTTTCCTATGTGAAACTGAAAATAAAGGTATAAACTTAAATATAAAGTTTCCTCAAGAACTATTCATTCTGAGTCTTGCTCAGAGAATGAATTCGTTTAATTCACCTAAAGTTTTACTAATATTTTAAAGGTGGGAGTCTATGTTTATAAACAGTTAAATCGACAGATTTTTACACCTCAGTTACTAGGTATATGTTTACATAGGACTTTTATGTGGGGAGGCATAGCTTAGGTATATCATCATCATCACCATCATCATTATCATCACCATCATCATCATCATCATCATCATCATGTGTGTGGCTAATGCCCATGGAGGCCAGGAGAGGGCATTAGATCCTGTGGAAGTGGAGTTCCAGATGACTGTGAGCTGCCTTGTAGGTGCTCTAAGAGCAGCCATTTCTTTTACCCACTGGATCATTTCTCCAGCTGTGTAGTTTGTTCGACGCAGGGTCTCACTGTAGATCTCTGACTAGTCTGGAACTAATGACGTACTGCAGGCTGACCTTCAACTCACAGAGACCCCCCTACCTCTGCCTCCTGGGTATCAGAATTAAAGGCATGCACTATCACACTGTTTTTAACTTTTTGAAGTAGGGTCTCCTATGTTGCTCAGGCTGGCCTTTCACAGTTTCCCTCTCTCTACACTCTGAGGGCTGGAATTAGAAGTATGTGCTACTATGCCTGGCTAAACTTATAACAAACTAAAAACAAAACACAATCTTCACAATGTCAAGCACATCACTGGTAATCAATAAATTTAGCATAAATTAATGTAATCAATTCACTGCATACCATATTTACCACACCCAAGAAGCATACATTTTTGAGAACAGTGTAGTCATTTAATATAATGACAGTAATTATTGTTGAATATTCCATGGCTTCAATTTCTACACAGACCTCAACTACAAACAAGATAAGTTAAAGCTAATTCTCATGAACTACAGTCACAGACTTCTTACCGAAAGGAACTTAAGAGATTTACAGGACAGGTTGGAACCAATGTTGATTATTTTATGATTTTGTGTACCATATCATATCTTCTAGAAACTATTCATCTCTAATAATGTTGAGTACAGGCCATCAGAGAAAGCAAGCAAACACACAAAATTTAGAGGAGACTGGGTTTTTTTTCGTGTTTTTCTTTCTTTTTCTCTTTTTTCCCTCCCTCCCTCCCTCCCTCCCTCCCTCCCTCCCTCCCTTCCTTCCTTCCTTCCTTCCTTCCTTCCTTCCTTCCTTCCTTCCTTTGCTTCCTTCTTTTCTACCTTCCTTTCTTTCCTTTTCCTTTCTGTGTTTGTTTGTTCTGTTTTTTGAGACACGGTTTCTATATTGCAACTTTGGCTGTCCTGGAACTTACTCTGTAGACCAGGTTGCTTCACAAAGACCTACCTGCCTCCGCCTCCCAAGAGCAGAGATTAAAGGGATGGGTGCACCCCCACCCCCAGCTAAGGCAGGCTGTTTCAGTCAAACCTAACTGAACACTGAAGAGGCTGCTTTACTCTACTAACCCATCTAGCAGACCCCAGAACAGAGGCCAACTCCTTCTGCAATAAAACCACACAAAAGGGCTGATCACTCAGAAAGAGTTGAATACAGTACTCCAGCTCCCCACCCCCACCCCCACCCTGGGCCAGGTATGTGCTCAATGACACAAACTTTTTTGTGTGTTTTTGTTTCTTGGAGAGGGGAACAACACAGCAGCAGTGGCTAGAAATTAGAATATAACCCTAACTCAACACAAACTTTAAAATGACTATTTCCCACAGAGGTAAATTATAAATTTCAAGTGTTAAAATTGCCTAATTAATTAAGGTCAACAGAACTCAGTAAGATTTATATAAGCCAGTTACTATCTGACTACCAATCATATACACAAACACACACCCCCTGCACTGTGTTCTTTATTTGCAGTATCTATTTTTAGAAATATAGCAAATCAATAAACTGTGAATTAAAAGTATAAATTTAAATGTGAATTCATTTTTTGTCATTTCTATATATAAAGATGTTTTCCATTAAAACTCTTATGATGTCAAATAATGTTCTAAGTAATCCCTAAAGCATAATCAATCACCTTGTACCGTCAGGCAGGTGGGGACACTTTAAATGACTGTTCAGTCAGGTCATTAATGACATCTAGTTTAAACAGTATGGTATTTCTCTAGGGGAGCTGTCATACCTAGTAAATCTGCTCCTTCATCCACATCTCCAATAAGGCCCGAGCCAGCTGAAGACAGTTCTTCAAAGAGAGATTCTGTATTGCGATCAAAAGCTTTGTTTTCTATGCCTTTGGTGGGAGTGCTAGGCAACAAAAACAATAAAGCCAAATCAACAAATTATCAAGATTTTCTGACAGTGCATTTTTTTTTAACAAAAATGTATGTTTATTTAAAAACAAATCTAACCAGGGTATTTCTTGGTTAAAAATACAGAATCAAGTTCACATTTGGTTGCTTCTTCCTTCCATCCCTAAACAAATGGTCATGATACCTTCTGTCCCACATGGTCACCCCAAGTAGCTCTTCACGGACTCCTCAGCTAGACCTTGACAGTGTATTTTTAATATAATGATTAAGCAGCATTGGAATTTCTTACTTAAATTTACATTGACTATAAAATATCAATATGAAAAGATTTCTTGGAGAATTTCCAAGATTTTCCCACAGAGAGTACATAGCGCCTCTTCTGTGAAGTCCCAGCAAACACACAGAATAACGGCAGCTACTCTGGCCTGTACAGTACACAGCTAGAGACCTCAAAGCAGACTCTGTATTACCCCAATTTTACAAATAAGGAAACCAAACAGCTTAAGAATCTTGACAAAAATCATTCAGCAATTAGGTGAAAAAGAATTCAAACTGAAGCAATCTTGTTTCAGAATACATGATCTTTTGTTGTCTTATTTTATTTTTAAGACAGGGTTTCATGTCACTCAGGTTGTTCCCAAATTTGCTATATAGTTGAGGATGACCTTGGACTTCTGATCCTCCAGGGACAGGCTTGTGAACTTGACAAAGGTTAAGACCCTCTAAAGAGACACTGTATGTATCAGACTACTGAAACAACAGACCCCAGAGAAATGGGAATTTTCACAGGAATTGCATTCTGGAAAAAGGAAGAGATATTAGCAGACGGGCAACTTGCTGTCCTGAAAGAGACTTCGCACAATTCTAGCCACCTTACAGGATGAGACTGACACCCAGATAATGATGGGTCTACAGTGGGCCAAATCACACTTGTTCCTCTATTTAAACTGTGATCTCACTTCAGGACTACAAAGAAGGTTTTGGGGGCTCCCTGGATCTCTTTGTTCCTCTTCCAAAACTGATTAAAAGACTCAAAGCCATTGTACTTGGGACTCTGCTTTTCGGAAACTCCCACAGAGCCATGTCATAGCATATAATAATGAGCCTCGGTGTCCTGTTTCTCTGTAGAGAAGGCCTGAAACAGCAGAACAAGGTAAACACCAGTCTACATGAGAAAGGAACTAGAAGGCCAAGGCAGAGTCCTGAAAATAGCTAGATTTGGGGTCTGGTCATCCTAAGGATCATACACTTAGGAAACGCAGATCTGTTAATGTTAGTGCTAAGTGCATGGAACACTGAAAAAAGGAAACACGTTTCATGACTTAAGATTCACCAATTCCAGGAAAACACAAAGCATCAAAAGAAAATTTACGGCTAAGTTTGAGAATTTGTATAGACATACTAATGCAAAATATATTCTAATTGAACTAAAATTAAGATATAATGAAAAAAGAGAATGAAAAGATGGATGTTGCCAGGTATAACCCCTAGTCCTGTGGTAACAGAAAAGACTGAGAAGCAAGATTTGAACCCATATAAGTCTTCCTCTGTTAGAGGTTATGCTTATCCTGGGGCCCAAGTATTTTACCATTACTTCATTACTGACTACTCAGTAGGGCTTAATAAATGATACGTGCTCATAACCATTATTTAAAGGTAAATCTGTTGAGGAAACACAAAGCTCAATTCTAATCCATATGTTTTTGGCTAACCTTGATTAAAGCAATACCTAGCCAGTCTTTTGCTCTCATTAGTCAAGCTTTCCATGTAAGATGAGACTAAATCCCCTACTAATGAGACCATCCTAACAGAACATGTTCTCTTCTCCCTCGTCTGTGAAAGAAATAAAGTTTGTTCAAATCTTTACTTCCTCCACTCCTCTTCCTGCTTTCCTCAGGCGCAAGAAGCAACTCTGGCTCTCTGCTCCTCCGTCTTCTATCGAGTGACCGAGTCTGCTCCAGAGCCAGGTGACAACCATTAAGTGCTGGGCTCTGTCATTAAGGGCTCCTCCCTTGTGAGACTAAGGTAAGGTCCTTTGGAAGAGACACTTCTCATACAGCATTAAGCTAGTTTGTTCTTCTGCCTTCTACCACGAGAGGATACTGCATCCTCTTCTGTAAAGGACACAGCAAGAAGGCATTATCTAATAGCCTACACTGGACAGCTGAACTAGCCGGAGTCTTCATCTTGAATGGCCTAGCTTGAGAATTCCGAGAAAACAAATCTCTCTTCTTTATAAACAATGCAGTATTAGTTACTGTTACAGCAACATAGACAAAACCCCATGTGCCCTTATGTCCCAATCCCTAATCCTGCCAGAAGAATGTCCTCCAAAATTTAAAATACAAGTAATGAGCAGATTCTAAGGTAAAAAATCTGAATCACATTAACAGTATTTCTCTAGCACAACATGAACTGATCTTATTTATTCATAAAGAGGATAAAAGTTAGTGAGACTGAGAAAAAGAAAGATAATTACGGAATGTGACAGTCTTAGTACCTTGAGCCTTTATATCCACTGAGGTCTTTGTCCATATCCAATTCAGGAGTGGATTCAATGATTGCTTGAACTTCTGATTTCTCTTCATTTTCGGCAGATTCTAAGGGTAGAATATGATGAAATAAATGCATACATTATATGTATTTATGAAAACTTTTGCCTTTAAGGTTTTAAAACAGCTACTGAATGAACATTTTTAGAAACTCTAGTGGCTGTGTTCTAGGAAATATGAGGTTAGACAATGTCACACACTGAGTTAACAGCCAATCTCCAGAACTTGTAAGTAACCTTACTAGTAAGTATGTGTTTTCATGTGTATTTGTGGGACACACAGTACAACATATTACAGGGACAGATTTTATTCCTATCTAAGGGGGAATGCTAACTGTCCAGGATAGATTACTGCCTGTAATCTCAGCACATGGGAAGTTGGGAAGTAGAGGCAAGAAGGTTCAGGAGCTGAAGGTCACAGGTGGCCACATAGTGAGCTTGAGGCCAGCCTAGGATATTTGATACTATCTCAAAAAAAAAAAAAAAGTGTGTGGTACTGGCATGGTTGTATATGCCTATAGCTCCAGATATTCAGCTAAGGCATGAGGACCACTTAGCTCAAAGCTACAACATAGTGAGACCCTATCATAAGCAAACAAACCTACATAAAGGGATGGAACACGATAGCCTATCATATTAAGGTAAAGGACAGAAAATGGCTACCTTACTGTCTTTAAGCTCTCTTCTTAGCCTCTAAGGGACTCTTTCCAAAACTTTGTGTAAGTTTCATAATTACTTCTTTTAAATTTATTTAAAAATTATACACAGTAGAGCATCTATTTATATATTTAGAGCAGGTAACACCTCTAGAGATGTATTTTCTCACACTTAAATTATGTGGGTTGACTGAATATTTTGCTAGTAAGAACTCGGAGTCACTTACCTGTAGACACATTCCTAGTCTCTTGGGCAACCTGGACTTCTATGTGTTTGCTTATCTCTGACTTATTTGATGTATCTGTGCCTTTTACAAATCCTTCATTATCTTCCTTTGACGGAGTATCAGGAGGAATTGCTGATACATCTGAATTTGCTGTTGAAGCTGGAGTGGTAGCTTTAGATCCACCTTGACTAATATCAGAAAGTTCATCCTACAAATAAAAAGTAATTAAGAAAATTTTAAAGCAAGTAATTTATTCTATGATACCTCAAGTATGAGTTAAGAAATAAACTTGTCCAAGTTGTATTAAGAGTCAGAGGGAGAAAGGAAGAGTCACTGATAGTAGACTATACAGTAGTAAGTACGATGTAAAGAAATCCGACTAAGCCAGTGAGATGCTTACTGCAGTTGTTCTCAATCTATGGGCCACAACCCCTCTGGGGTCAAAGGATTGTTTCACAGGGGTCACATATCAAGACCTTGCATTATATATTATGATTCATTTTTTTTAAAGATTTATTTTATGAGTACAATGTAGCTTTCTTCAGACACACCAGAAGAGGGCATTAGATTCCATTACAGATGGTTGTGAGCCAGTATGTGGTTGCTGGGAATTAAACTCAGGACCTCTGGAAGAGCAGTCAGTGCTCTTAACTGCTAAGTCATCTCTCCAGCCCTACATTATGATTCTTAATAGCAGCAAAGTCATACTTATGAAGCAGCAACAAAAAAAATTTTATGATTGGGGATCACTACAACATGAGAAACTGTATTAAAGGGCCACAGCATTAGGAAGTTGAGAACCATTGGCTTAGTGGACTTAAGTGCTTAATGTGTAAATAAGCTTGACCACCTCAGTTCCACCTCTGGTACAAAAGCCAAGGTAGAAAAATAGAACTGACTCTAAAGTCACACATATACACTGGTACACACTGTGGCATGTGTGTACCTCCACACAGACATCATGTACACTTTTTTCTCAGACAAGCATGAAAATTTGCTTTTCTTCTTAGTTTTTAGAGAGAAGGTCTCTCTGTTTAACCTTGGCTGTCCTGGAATTCACTCTTATAAATGAGGCAGAATCCCCTGCCTCTGCCACCCAAGTGCTGGGATTAAAGGTGTGTGGCACTACTGCCCAGCTGAGATTTTTCTAGATAGAAAATTTGAAATAAGGAAATTATTTATATATATATCAGTGCTTGGGTAACACACATGAAACCCTAGACCATACATAATTTGGGTGTACCAAAATGAGAGAGAACAAGCTACTTCTATTAAATTCATATAACAAAAGACTATGCAACACTTAAAAATTGTGTTGTAGCCAGGCAGTGGTGGCGCACACCTTTCGGGAGGCAGAGGCAGGTGGATTTCTGAGTTCAAGGCCAGCCTGGTCTACAGAGTGAGTTCCAGGACAGCCAGGGCTACACAGAGAAACCCTGTCTGGAAAACAAAAAAACACCTTCCTCCTCTCTCCACATGTTCATGGCCGGCCTCTACTTCTCTACTCTCTCCCTCTCTCTGCCTTTCTCTGCCTCTACTACCCTCTTAACTCCACTCCCCTTTCCCTGAATAAACTGTATTCTATACTATTACAAAAAACGTAAAACAAAACAAAACCAGAACAAAACAAAAATTGTGTTGTAGTATCTAAGTACAGTATTGCTCATGCCTGCAATCATGCAACTCAAGAGACTGGGCCTAAGTCACACATGTCTCAAATAGAGAGGGGAGAAGAAAGGAGAGGGAAGACGGGGAGTAGAAAGAGAAAGAGAAAAAGGGAGAGGGAGAGCCCTGTGCTGTAGGGCTGGAGTATAGCTTGGTGCCAGAAAGCTTGCCTAAGATGTAGAATATTTTCAATTCAATTCCCAGCAACACCAAAAACAAAGTTAAAAATAGTGCATATATTAAGTCTGAAGGTTGTCTTGTTATTTTAGGGGTGTGTGTGTTCTCTTCATTGCTTGATTTTTCATTTTAGTTTTTTGAGACATGGATTCACTCTATAATGCCAGCTGCCTGATTCTATATCGCTTAGGCAGGCCTCAAACTTGGGATAGTCCTCTTAACTCAGCCACCAGAATGCTGTTATTTTAAGAATCGGGGATGATACCCAACCCCCAAGATTTTTTTTTAAAGCATGTAGAAAGATTTGAGGTGGCATATAATTTTCCTTGCTTATGATACCTTGTTATTCTTTCCAAATTTCTTAGTGATGAGTGTTACTTTTATGACAAAGGAAAGGAAAGGAGGGTTAAATTCTAAGCAAATGTAAACCACTCCTTCTTCTTAGTAACTCTAGACTATGCACACTTTATTAAACTGTTAGATCACATGTAATAAAATTAGCTAAATTGTGCTAATAATTTTCTTCTGTGGATCTCAAGTGCAGGACTCATTTCTAATGAAACAAATGAAAGGAACAAATAAATTCTCCCCATTCCCTCCCACCTACCCAAACTAAAAAAATCCCTAATTCCTTGGGATGGTGACTGGCACCTGACATGAAAGCATCTGACAGGTTTACCAAGTCAAGTACATCAGCTGGCTGGAAGGAGTCAGGGAAACTGACTGTCATGTGTCTGGATCCAGATACAGCATGTGGTGGTTTGAACACGTTTGGCCCCCATAGACTCCTGTGTTTGAATGCTTGGCCCACAAAGAATGACACTACTAGGAGGTATGCTCTTGTTTAAATAGGTGTGGTCTTGTTGAAGGTTGTATATCACTGTAGGGGATGGCTTTGGGATCCTATGCTCAAGTTCTGCCCAGTGCTGAATAGATTTTCCTCCTGGCTGACTGCAGAAAAGACAGTCTCCTTCTGTTGCCTTTGGATGAAGATGTACAGCTCTTACTCCAGCACCATGCCTGTCTGCACAGTGCTATGCTTCTTGCTATGACGATAATGAACTGAACCTCTGAAACTGCAAGCCTGCCCCAATTAGATGTTTGCCTTTATAAGAGTTGCCTTGGTCATAGTGTCTCTTCACAGCAATGGAAACCCAAACTAAGACACAGCACGGGCTGGAGAGATGGCTCAGGGTTTAAGAGCACTGACTGTTCTTCCAGAAGTCCTGAGTTCAATTCCCAGCAACCACATGGGTGGCTCACAACCATCTGTAATGGGATCCAATGCCCTCTTCTGGTATGTCAGAAGATAGTAACACTGTACTCACATACATAAAATAAATACATCTTAAAAAAAAAAAGACACAGCACAAAAAATATGAACTACCGTCATCATAGCATGAAGTCTTTGTCTTCGCTTTGATGTACACTCCATCCAAAAAATATCTATTTAACTTATGTTAAAGGTTTAAAATGTAATACATCTTTTAAAAATGTAATAATCTGCGTTCCTAATGGAGGCCCTCAAACTAAGACTGTAGATTCAAAAAGCTCTACAGCTGTGGTTTTCAACTTTCCTAGTGCTGTGACCCTCTAATACAGTTCCTCATGCTGTAGTGACTCCCACCCATGAAATTATTTTCATTGATATTTCATTACTATAATTTTGCTACTAATGTTATGAATTGTAATATCTGAGATGCAGGATATCTGATATGTGACTCCTGTGAAAGAGTCATTTGACCCTTTAAAGGGGTGGTGACCAAGATCAAGAATCACTGCTCTAGAGAAGTCTTAACCAAGTTCATCAGAAAAAAAAGATTAAATAGTTCAAGTTATTTGAGAAAAGAAAATCAAGATGAGGGATTGGATTTTTCCCTTTCTTATTCATCTAGCTACTAAAACCACCAGCTCAAATGTCTGATTATTTTCATTTAAGATTTCTCTACTTAATAAGCATTCACAATATAAGCAGTTTGGCAAAAATCCACCCTCAAAGTACATTTGTGCACCTGAAAGCATGGAATCAAAGAACTAGGGCAGAGGCAAACCTAAAAGGAAGGAGCGTGACACGTCAGGGTGCAGGGGAGTAACAGATTAAACCACCTGAGAAGAAAACAACACCAAGTTGCCCTGGGCTACCCAATAACCTGAGATCTGTAACTTCCACTTCATACTTTTGCCACATAAGAATATTTTGCACTCTTTAAAATAGCTCACTGTGTGGGCTTCACTTCTCTGTCGCTGGATCTCAGAGACGCAGCATGAGCTCCAGTAAGGCTTTTGCTATAAATCTGAGGGGAAACATTTTCAAAGTAACCTATTTTTCTTGGGCTTCAGTACTTGGATGATGCAGCAGAGAGAGCCTCCTGCTCTCTGTGATGGAGTGCTGGGATCACAGGAGAGCTATCATATCCAACCCTAGAGCTTTCCATTGGCAAGACAAAATTCTGAGAAGCTTTCTATTATTATAAACATATCTAACAATATACATAAAGTCACATACTTAACATGAAAGTTGGGATGGTGGCTCATACTAGAAAGCTGAGGCAGGCAGGATCATTATGAACTTAAGGTCAGCTTCAACTACCGAGAAAGACCTTGCCTCAAAACTAAAAATACAAAGCAGGCAGATATCCTTGTGTTTGAGGTCAAATTGGTCAACAAAGCAAGTTCCAGGCTGGGAAAGGCTACACAAATGAGACCTTGTCTCAATAAACAAACAAACAAATAAATGTTATTTTATTTTTATCATGAAGCCAAAAATGGTCATTACTGTTGTCTCATTTAGGGACCAGAAAGGGCTACACAATGAGACCTTGTCCCGACAAACAAACAAACAAACATATGTTATGTTATATTATATTATTTTTATCATGAAATCAAAAAATTGGCCATTACTGTTGGTCCCATTTAGGGTATCAGAGTAAAAGTAGTCTGATTTCTGTGACATTTCTTACTGGATTTTTTTAAAATCAGATTAATAAAATCCAAAAAAAAAAATATTAATAAAATCCTAGAAACTAGAGAGATGGCTCAGTGGTATTGTCTATTCTTCCAGGGGATACAGGTTCAATTCCCAGCACTACATGGCAGGTCACAGTCATCTGTAAGTCTAGCTCCAGAGGCTCCAATGGGCACCAGACCACATGTGCTGCATTGATATGCATACAGGCAAAATACATATAAAGTAAAAATACATAAATCTTAAGCTGGGTGTAGTGGTATACACATTTACTCCCAGTGCTCAGTGCTTGGGAAGCAAAGGCAGGTATATCTCTAATTTTAAGACTAGCCTGGTCTACAGAGCTTTCCAGGACAGCCCAGGCTACATAGAAAAACCCTGTCTCAAAAAAACCTAAGGGGGCAAAACAAAACAAAACAAAAAACCCTAGAAGCCTTTCAGAACATCTTCAGTTTTATTCATAAATGTGTCACATACCTGGTGCTGTACAGAACATGTATATACTGTAATCTGCCACTATATCAGAACTATCTAAATAGTCTACAAACTCTGGTTAAAAACTATAGAGAATAAATAATCCCATTAAAGAGAATTTATAACTGCTACAGTTCCAATGTAGTATCCTCAACAAGTGATTTGCCTAACTTCATTTGAAAGAAACTACCTGAGGTCAGGCATAGTAGTCCCCACCTTTAATCCCAGCAGTGGTAGTACAGCCTGGTCTACATAGCAAGTTCCTGGACAGGCAGGGTTACCTAGAGACCCTGTCTCAAAAAACAAGATCAAACAAACGAGGAAGGGAGAGGAGAGGAGGAGGAAGAGGAGGAGAAAGAAGAAGAAGAAGAAGAAGAAGAAGAAGAAGAAGAAGAAGAAGAAGAAGAAGAAGAAGAAGAAGAAGAAGAAGAAGAAGAAGAAGAAGAAGGGGAGAGGGAGAGGGAGAGGGAGAGGGAGAGGGAGAGGGAGAGGAGTTGAGGTTTGGTCTTGCTGTCTATTGTAATGTCAAGTGTAGCCCCCCAAGACCTGGAGTCTGCATGTAGACTCAAGTGACCCTACCTCCAAGTTATTGATTGGTAAATAAAGATGTCAACAGCCAATAGCTGGGCAGAAGAGATATGGGTGGGATTTAGGCTTCCCAGGTTTGAGATCAAAGGACCAGGAGAAGGTGGGGGTGAAGAGGAAGGAGAAGCTGCCATGGGTTAGGTGAGTCAGGAAAATGTGGCCCCGAGGGCTGGCCAATTGGAATTAAGAGCAGCCCAGATGAAACATAGTAAGTAATCATTCAGGGTTATCTGTAGGGAACTAGATTTTAATAGCATAGGGGGTAGGTATTTGCCCAGCTCTTGTGCTGTGTAAGGCTTACTGTAAATATAAAGGTTGTGTGTGGTTTTTATTCAGAACTAAATGGTTAAAGTGGGGTAGAATCCCAGGTTGGGATGAAATAATTTCTACAAGAGAAAGTAACCAAGGGGGAAACATAGCTTTTGTCTGCCTTTTATTCTCTGTAAAAGTACAGATGCATGCATTTGTGTATGTGTGCAGAGAGCAAGCTCAGTGGCTGCACCATTCACCGTTTGTTTTTGTTTTCTTAAAGACAGAGTAGCTCATTGGTCTGATCTACATCAAATAAGCTAGTCTAGCTGGCCAATGAGCCCTAAGCAAGGATCTGTCTGCCTACGCCTCCCAGAACTAGAATTACAAATATCCACCAATCTATCCGCCTTTTAGATTTAAAACTTTAAGTCAGATGAAGGCAAACATGAAACCCGTCCCATATACAAAGCCCCCAGCTATAACACATATTACCTTGTAATTTTATGCTAATGTTACTTTCTCCCCAAATAAAGCTCAGCCTTGAAAGCGACTGGTACAGACTCTTTTGGTTCACTACAGCACACAGTGACAAGGTTCTGAGAGTACATGCAGGTTTTCTTTTAAGAAAGAGTTTTTTTGTAACAAGACTCCCACAAGAGTCTGTGACTCAAAGGAACATGAAAACTTTAGACACAGGTAGGTAAAATATATCTGGTATAAATTTAGGTGATTAAAGGAAAGATAGGAAGGGCCTAACCTCGAGGATTTTTCTGAAAGAGGACCACCCTGATTCCCGTCAGTTGGGAGGCCTCCATGGACCTGGGTTAACTGCTGACCTAGACATGGGCAGTCTTCCTGAGGACTTAGCAGACCAAGTCTGACCGGCACCAGACTCTTCACACTTCTTCTGGGGACAAAGTTGAATAGGGCCTATGTAGAACTAAAGGAAACTATTAACCTGAGGAAGCAGCCCTTGGTAAAAATGACACCTGGTATCCCCAAGGCTCTATGAACTACATATACTCTGCCCTAGGCAAAGAATGTGTGCAAAATTTCTTACCCAGAACTGGATAAATGGAAACAGACTAAATTTTTCACAGAATGCACTTACATTTTAAGTTTCAAAATGCTTACTCTGAAGGAGGAGCACATTATAGTCACAGTAAAGCCCTGGCAACCACTGTAAATTACTTTCTTCTGCATTTCAGAGAATAATATCAATAATCTTCCAAATAGAGCATGTGATATCTGGAGAATAGCAGTTTGAGAAAGTAACCAATAGTTAATCTCTTCTCTTTACTTTTGGCAAAATGTTCTGAATCACCATTCTCACCTCCTGTTCTACAGCCTTCAGAGGTTCAGGGCTATGGCTGACCTGGGTAGAGGGAAAGATTATAAAAGAAGAAAAAATATGTATTTACTCGGTGTTAACAAATCTATATTTTTGGTTCATATACTACTTCTTAAGCTATAATTCCATCTATTACCTCCTGGGTTTAAAATGAGAGTTTTGAAAGTCACGTACAGTGACTCTTGCCTGTGATCTCAGCTATAGAAAGCTAAGGCAGGAAGACTGAAGTCTAAATGGTGATTTGGGCTTCATGGTGATTTCTGGTCCAGCCTTGGAGCACAGTGAGTCCTAAGGTGGAATGGTTTACCAAGAAAAGGTGCGTGCTGCCAAGTCTGACAATCTGAGTTCAATCCTCAGAATTCACACGTTAGAAGGATAGAACCAGCTCCTGAAAGTTGCCTCTGACTCCCACATGCACACATACACACTTTTTAAATGTAAAAGACATTAAGACTTTATCTCAAAAAACAAAAATTATAGCCAAGCAGTGGTGGTGTACACATTTAATTCCAACACTTGGGAGACAGAAGCAGACAGATCTCTGTAAGTTCAAGGGAAACCTTGTCTACAGAGTGAGTTCCAGGACATCCAGGGCCACAGAGAGAAACCCTGTCTCAAAAAACCAAAACAAACAAAACTAAACTAAACATCCCACTACTGTTAACATTCAGTTCAATGCTATAATGAAGTGATGCTATTCTCCATGTAATTACATGGAACAGGACCGTACCTCCTATTTTCTCAGTGTTTGTCAGAGGACAGCTTTTACAATGGCTCCTGGTGTCGCTGTGTTAAGGCGGGGTTTCGGTGGTACTATGCTGCATACTCCAGGTTAGCTGGACCCCAAGTTTCCAAACAACTCTCCTCTTCCACCTCTCCTCCTAACGTAGGACTGCTGTGACTGAGATAGTTTACATGGGTTCTGGGGACTGAACTGAGGGTTATCAGGCCTGCTCAGTAACACTCTAACCTGCTGAGCCATCTCACTTGCCTGTGACCATATATATATATATATTTTTTTTTGATGAAATGCTTATGACAGGTCCTTTACTATTTCTATAACAGCAAGATCTCCCCAACATCTGTACTGGTCACATGAACATTTAACATACAAATATTCCAATGTGGCACACTTGACAATGTGTGCCATTCCCTCAGCATTACTGAAACTGTTCATTAACACCAAGGATCAAAGGGTGGCTTTTTTTTCTATTTATTCTATCTATAATTTTCTTTCTCAAACAAGAAACAAAAAAAGCAAACAGACTCTCTTCAACTTAAAGCAATCTTGAACTTTAAATAGTCTTGGTATGGAAATTTATCAAAATCCCCCTGCCACCTGCTTTAATTCTTAGCTAGGTATGGGATATTTGTCTATAATCCTAACATTTGGAAGGTGGAGGCAGAGGATCAAGAGTTCAAGAAAAAAAAAGAAAAAGAAAGAAAAAGAAAGATCTGGTAGGGAAAGATTTCTTATTTACAGTATTTTTATTAATTATCTATAATTGTTAGCCCCTACATTCCTACATTTAATTTTTTATACTTGAAACTGAATGATACAAAAAAATTATGTGTATGTGTGCACGCGTGTATTATTCTTCTCTCCTGGAAATATAAAAGCTGGCAAAATTTTATTAAAAATATTAAGTTTTGGACTGGAGAGATGGCTCAGAGGTCATGCCTGAGAAGAGTGCAGGACAGAGAGATAAAGCCACCATGTGAAGGAGCCGGGAGAGTGTGGCCCCGAGAGCTAGCTGCCCAAATGGGTCTAGAGAAGTCAAGATAGAACACAGAATTAGTAAGTAATAATTTGAGACTAACTGTATGGAGGTTAGGCAGTGGCCAGCTATTGAGCTGCCTAAGGCATATTACTATATAAAGGCTGTGTTTGTGTGTGTGTGTGTGTCTTTCATTCGGGAACATAAACCATTGATGTGGGCAGTGAACCCACAACCCACTGCTGGGACTTATTTAATAATTATCTCTACACTCATTTTTAAAAAGGAGTGGGGGGGAGGGGCTGGAGAGATGACTCAGTGGGGAAGAGCACTGGCTGTTCTTCCAGAGGTCCTGAGTTCAAATCCCAGCAACCACATGGTGGCTCACAACCATCTGTAATGGGATACGATACCTTCTTCTGATGTGTCTGAAGACAGCTACAGTGTACTCATATAAATAAAACAAACTTAAAAAAAAAAGGAAGAGGGAAGTGTTCTCTTACATAAGTATAAATGTGGCTGGGCATGGTGGCACACACCTTTAATGCCATCTCTCAGGAAGCAGAATCTAGCAAATCTATCTGAGTTCAAGGCCAACTTAATCTACATAGTTAACTAAAGACTGGCTAGAGCAGCACAGTGAAACTCCCATTTAAAAATAACTAAACGATAAACACTATCAACAAATACGGTTAGGGGCTGAAGAGATGGTTCAGTTATTAAGAGACCTGGCTGCCTGGCTGCTCTTCCAGAGGACCAGGATTTGGTTCCCAGCATCCACATGGTGACACAAACAGTCTATACTCCAGTTTTGTGGGATCCAGTATCATCCTCTTCTGACCTCTGCAGGCACCAGGCACACTGATAGTAGACATACATATGAGTAGGCAAAGCATTCATATATATTAAATTACATTAAAATAGTGTTAAATGAAACAAAGCAGGCTGCAAAGAAGTCATTTAGAGCACAAGCCTATTTATCTTTTTATTTGTTTGTTTGTTTGTTTGTTTTTCAAAACAGGGTATCCCTGGATATCCTGGACCTCTCTCTGAAGACCAGGCTGGCCTCGAACTCAGAAATCCACCCTCCTCTGCCTCCCAAGTACTGGGATTAAAGGCGTGCGCCACCACTGCCCAGCTCAAGCTTATTTATCATAAAGCAACACACACACACACATACACACACACACACACACAGAGCTATCAATATGCACCAGTAAAAGCTTAAGGTCTGTCTTGGCTTGATGGCACAGCTTGTAATTCTATCTACTTAGGAGGCTAAGGCAAGGTCCTTACTTTTTCCTTATTCTGAATTAAATATCAGAGAGTATTTAATAAACACCTATGTGTAAATAACTTAAAAAGAAGATATCTATATAGATATGCTTTAAACACCACCATTTTCAAATGGTGTTTGTTATTTGGGTTTTTATTACTTTTAATTCTCACCATATGTAAGCATCTTAGCAACATACAACACAATGAATGTTCAACAAAGCCAGGCCTGGTGTCTCATGTTGATAGATGGGAGGACTGCTGTAAGTTCAAGGTCAGTCTTGGATATAGAGTGAGTTCTAGACTAGCCTGGACTAGAGTAAGACCTGTCTCCAAAACAAAAGGAAATAAATTTCCACAAAGAAATAGTTCTATCTTCTTTTCCCCAAAAGTTTACAATGAGTGACAAGACCAAACCTATCCTTTTATGATTTCACACCATCCCAGACTATGGTTTTTTTCTTTTTTCTGAATCTATCAAATGAGGCTAAGTTGTGTGGGGGAAATGTACAGACAAAAATCTGCAAACAGAACAAATTTCATATGTTCTCTCACAAGCACGAAGAATAATACAGTCACAATATACAATCCACTTTCTGTTAAAATTCCATTTTCATTTTTAATTTCTGCTATAGAATAAAATTAGTTCAAAGTTTCAAAACACTTCGCTATTTTAGAACTTAATATTTTATTTCCTAGGAGGAACAGACAGCAAAAATATGATGCAGAGACTCAACTATTGAGATTGACTGCTTATAAAGACCCAGGAAACAGGAACAATTCCTGAACTTTACCACACACAGAAGAGGATGGAAAACTCTCAGCAAGAATGCTGGCTCTGTCTAGTTTCCTGCTCTGTATGCTAAGCACATCCCCTGGAGAATACAGCACACACTCACCACTGCCTTTACATACCAGAACCTGCCAATGTGAGCTTCTTGCAGTGCTGCTATAGTATTCATATTATAATTTTATAAAGAACTCTTCAAAAAATTACTAAGTAAGTACAACCCTGTCCTTTTAATTACTTAAAATTGTTTTTCTCAGTTCTAAAAGTCATATCCTGCTAACAATCAACATCCCAGAATACTATTCAATTATTATCCAAAATACTTTTGGGGAACATATGCATACACATAGGGACAGTTATAAACGAATGTATTATCCAAGTCACAGGCTTTTCATGCTCATTTTTAGACCTTGGCTGGTTACTCACTACAGCGTTGCTTATAACAGCAAAACCTAGGAAAACTAAGGTGTCCCATTCAAGGAAGATTGGAATTGCAGTTGAGAATGTAATTCCCTTCCCCTGCCCGTTTGCTAGGACTCCAGTGTATCCATTTTTCTCTTCTGCCTGTCAATTCTACTTTAGTTTTCTAAGCATGCAATAGAACTAGTCTTTGGGGTTTGCTTTCCCTCCTCCCTGCCAACCCCACCTCCATCCTTTTTTCTACTCCTGCCACCATGCTACCTTTCTTGAACAAGCTAGTAACCTTCTATAAGCCGCATGTACTCCTATTATTAGCTCTGCAACTCAAACTCCTTGCATCTACACCTATACATTTCCAAATTGGCCCTTCATGTTCTCCTCACTGGCTCAGACCCCCACATCTGCTATCTCTACTTGGGTAAGCATTTATTATTGTTTTAGGAATTGACATGCAAGTCAGGCAGCCCTTATGCTGCTGCAGCTCCAGCACTGTACTAGACTATCACCACTCAGAAGTCTAAGTCGGCCTGCTCTGCCGTCACTAGTGACTGACCTGTGCAGAGAAAGGAAGGCAAGAGAAAACAGTGCTCCACTATAGTGCTGAGACTATGGTTATCATCTAGGGGCTGCCTTTTGTATACACATTCCTCCTTTACTTGGTCTTAATATCATTCAGTTAGATGAAAAGGCTGACCTTGGGTTTGAATTTTTTTTTTCCAAGACAGGGTTTCTCTGTGTAGCCCTGGCTGTACTGGAACTCACTTTGTAGACCAGGCTAGCCTCGAACTCAGAAATCCACCTACCTCTGCCTCCCAAATGCTGGGACTAAATAAAGGCATGCGCCACCACTGCCCGGCTCATTCATTCATTCATTCATTTATTTACTTAGTTATTGGTTTGAGATATAGGTCAGTGGTAAAGAATTTGCTTAACATAAACGAGAGCCTGGTTCAAGCCCCAGAACTATTCGGGGTAGGAGGGTTCTCACTTGAACTTGAACATTCTCATTCATTCTCATACTTGGCACATGGAAGGAAGGAAGGAAGGAAGGAAGGAAGGAAGGAAGGAAGGAAGGAAGGAAGGAAGGAGAGAAGGGAAGGAAGGTAGGTCAGCTTTACCCATTTGGTTTATTTTTAGCAATTCATTTGAACTTCTACAGTAAGAGATTTCAGTTAATGAAAAATATAAATTTTAATTTCCCTTCTTGAACTGGTGTCTAAATTTTGATTTGAGGTGTGGAGGGATACTGAAGCAGAAGGGCTGAACTCAAGGTTAGCCTGGGCAAGACCCAGGCTGAAGATAAGAAAGAAAAGGGGCAGGGGATAAGGGAAGAGTCAAGAGTACGGTTTCATATAACTGTAGTGCCTGGGATGGGTCTAGAAAGGCTGTGCTTGTGTGTGTAACTAAAGCAGGGCAAAACTCCAATGCAGGGAAATCTGGAAGAAATGCAACTGGTTGCAGAAACTTAGAGTTTAAGAAAGGAGTCATGGCTGGAGATAAACTTGTGAACAGCAATGTGCAGACAACATGTGCAGACATGGAACTTGAACCAACTAGACTAGGAGAAGTGCAGCAGCTTAAGTATTGGCAATCAGGATTTAGAGGACTAAGAAGTAAAACCACCAGAGAAGAAAGAGCAAGCGGGAGGTGAGGCCATCCTGCCTGCACTCAGCTTGGGAAATGATGAAAAAAGGCAAGGTGAGGACTCAGACCTTGCCACCCGGTTTGCAAAGAAGGATGTTCGGGCCAGCTCAACCAAAGGTATGTCACTTCGGTGCTCTTAGGAAGGGATGAGAGGTACAGGCTGAAGAGAAACTGCTCCTCATGTATCCCCAAGTGTGGCCCAGTACAGAGCCTAGGTGTTGCTACTGTGTCTTCATCACAAAACTATTCCTGTAAAATAGTTCCACTTGCCATTCTCACAGTTATCCCAAAATAGCATCTTTCCCTACAAATTATTCTCTGGCTTACCTTGCTTTCTGTCTATTATTTATCATGATTATCACATATTAATAATATTGAAGATTTCACAGTAACATCTTTATGTGTGTATATATCTTGTATGGACCATGTTCAAAAGTTTCTTACTTTGCTTTTTTTTTCTATTAAATTTCTCTGTGTGTGTGTATGTCTGGCAAATGCAGGCATGTAGCAGTCGGAAGACAACTTGCAGGAAGAGTCTATTCTCTCCTGCACAACATGGGTCTCAGGTTTCTCCCACTGTCATGCTTGGTGGAAGGTGCCTTTACCTGATAGTCTATCTTCCTAACCCTCACTTTGCTTTTATTTGTTTTGTTTTGTTTTTCAGACAGACTTCTCTGTGGTAGTCCTCAAATTCCATGTAGACCAGGTAGCCTCATACTCACATTGATCTACCTGCTTCTGCCTCCTGAGTCCTGGGATCAAAAGGCATGCACCACAATATTGGCTGCTTTTTTTTTTTTTTTAAAGGCAAGGTTTTTACTATATAGCTCTGGCTGGAGTCAAACCCTCTACAATCAGCCTGGCCTTGAACTCACAGAGACCCACATGCCTCTGCCTCCTGAGTGCTAGGATCAAAGGCAAAAACCACCATACCCCAGTTTTATTTTGTATTCTTAATAGTACATAATAATACTTGAAATCCTATTGCTTATTTACTTGTCTATCTCTGAAAAAATGCATTAGGAAATATGTAAAGAAAAGGCTTGAACAGTTTTTAGGTACATCACTCTCAGAAACCCTTGCAATTCTTGTAACATCACTAACAGATCTCACACCAGGAAATTTTCAACAAATCAAAAGACGATAACTTTACCATCATCAGCAAATCTCCTTTGTAGCATTCTTGCATCAAAGCTTTCTATTTCCTCCTGTTACACTGTTTAAAACTCATCATGCAATTTTTCTCATGGAATGTTCTCATATTAATCTTACTTCAAAAAAAGTTGTGCTAGGAAAATTAAAGTCACTTAAAATCGTTACCTTTGATATTTCTTTTCATAATGAAGTCAAACCATGCCCTAAACATAGCTAGGTCTTTATTAAAGTTCTCAGGAAAAATGAGAGTTGTAGCAGCCATGTCAAAGTTGGGAACAGTGAGTGGTGTGTACCAGTAACATCCAGTGCATAAACATGTGCACACATGCACACAGCACACAAGTACACAGACACACACTCCAGCTTATTTCAATTCCTGTCCCAGATGAAAACCCAAGATGAGAGGCTATGTGACATGCCCAGGACATGGTCCTTGTGGGAAATCAAGCCCTGACTCCCAGCTCTTGACCAAGTTAGAGAGGCACCTGGTTGATTGCAAGGACTTAGGTGTTCCTTAAAACTGTACCTGCTGAGACTTTCCACACATCAAGAAACAGACTGGATTTTGCTTTATAAACTCTTTGGGGAGTAATGTTATCTTTGAATTTCCAGAGTAGACAAAACCCATCATTATTAATCATTTCTTAATTAGTTTATAACTTGCCAGTAAAGTTTTGTCATAGCTTATTACTGGATTAAATAAAAGAACTATGATAATCTTTCCGTACTGTTCAGTCTGGATAGTAATTAAAGCATGGCTGCCATATGGTATACATTTTTGATACGTTATAAGTATCCTTCCTAACTTAAACACAGGAAGTGAGCCACTAAGAGAGGTATTTTGGAAGAGCTATTAAACATACAAGTACACTTAAAAAAAGTCAGTGTGGATACAGGATAAAGAACAAATACTTCATAGTGACATCACCACTGACATATTTTGAGCACAAGTAGCTTCTGAGAAATTATACAGGAAGTGGGACAGGCAAACTTAGAACAAATGTTCTAGCTGAGTATGGTGGTACATGTCTATAATCCTAGCACTTAGGAGGTTGAGGCAGGAGGATTACAAGTGTAACTCCAAACTGGGATACATAGTATGACCTCTCTCAACAACAACAAAACAAGTACTGAGTTCCTATAACAGGTATTTAGATAGTGACAAATATTATAGGGGATAAAAAGGCAAGAAAAGATATAAGGAGTTAAGAATATAGCTCAGTTGGCAGAGTGCTTACCTAGTATTAGTAAGGGCTTTGTCAATTCCCAGAACCATATTACCAGGTGTATTCACACATGCCCACTATAACCCTAGCACTCAGGAGGTGGACTCACATGAGAAGTTCAAGGTCATCCTTGACTACATAGTAAATTGGAAGTTAGCCTGGGATATCTGAGACCATGTTTCACCAAGAAAGAGGAGAAAGAATTTATTTATATAAAAATAAACAGTCAACCTGTTTGTTTAATGATGCAGTAGATTTTACAATATACTAGGGCTTTTTTTTTTTTTTTTTTTCTGGAGACAGGGTCTCAGTATATGGCTCTTCCTGTCCTGAAACATACTATGTAGGCCAGGCTTATCTTGGACTCAAAGAGATCTGCCTGTCTCTTCTACTACAGAATGCTGGGATTGGATTAAGAGTGTACTCCCTGAGACTGGCTGGCTTTCATTTTAATAATCAATAGTCCCTTAATAAATATTCTATTTTATACTATATAGAACATAACTTTACATTTGTATGTGATTGTTTCTTCAGATAAGGTCTATGTTGCCCAGGCTGAGTTCAGGTGACAGCTCTCTCTTCCTCTCCCCTTTGTCTCTCTGGTGTTGAGATAGGATCTTAAGCTGTACCACTGGTTGTTATGATACTCAATATGCAGCCTATGCTATACTGATTGCAAACCTCCTGATTCAGCCTTCTTAATAGAAATAACAGTTGCATGAAACCATGCCTAACTTTAAAACATTTTTAAGGATTATTAATGTATCTCTTCTTAGAATACCTTATTAATTACATTTGTCAATTATTTACTAAATTTTTCTAGATCAAAATATATTCTTTAGAGAATTAACATCAGGTCTTTTGGGCTAAACAGAATACATTTTATATATCTCATAAAGCAGTTTTAAGGAAGGAAAAATGCACTGTGTCTTTCAAGTGGAATTATAATTGAGCATGCTGAGTATACCTGCAATCCTAACACTTGAAAGGCTGAGGCAGGAGAACTACCTTGAGTTCAAGGCCAATCTGGGCTTCATAGTGAGACCTTGAGTCAAATTAATAAGAAATATAGTGAAGTGAAGCCCTACAGAGAATTCAGTGCCCTCTTCTAGCCTCCTCAGGCACTGCACCCAGGTGGTACATATATAGACAACAAGCAGGTACACACTATTTTCAAACTTAAAAGGAATATATCTCAGTAACAGAGTGCTTGCTTATCATGCTCATGGCCCAGAGCTGAGGACTGGTAAGATGGCTCAATAGGCAGAAGTCCTTTCAACACAAGCCTGACTACCTAAATTCTATTCCTAGAACCTACAGTGGAAGAACACCCCCCAAAAGTTGTTTCCTGACTTCCACAAATGTGCAAGTCAGGAAACACCACCAGCAACAGTCATACTAAAAATAAATAGTTAGAATTTCTGAATATAGGGTTCCAAAAGTAGTCACAAGACCCTAAGTTGATCCCCAGTAACCATAAAAACAAACAAACAAACAAACAAACAAAAAACCAAACACAAACAAAACAAAATCCCAATTAGTTCCTCACATCACTAGACCCTAAATTCTAGATTCATATTAGGTACAATAAATATAAAAGAAATTCTTGTCATTAGACTACTAAGCAAGATTATATTGGCTAGTTTTATAACAACTTGACAAAGTTAGAGTCATCAGAAAGGAGGGAGACTAAATTGAGAAAATGCTTCCATTAAGATTGGGCTGTAGGCAATCCTGTAGGGCATTTTCTTAATTAGATGGATTAGATATATCTCAGTAACAGAGTGCTTGCTTATCATGCTCATGGCCCAGAGCTGAGGACTGGCAAGATGGCTCAATAGGCAGAAGTCCTTTCAACACAAGCCTGACTACCTAAATTCTATTCCTAGAACCTACAGTGGTTCTAGGAATATGGATGGGGGAGGGCCCAGACCCTGGAGGGTGGTGCTACCCCTGGGCTGGTGGTCCTGGGTTCTATAAGAAAGCAGGTTGAACAAGCCATATGAAGCAAGCCTGTAAGCAGCATCCCACCATGGCCTCTGCATCAGCTCCTACCTCCAGGTTCCTGCCCTGACTTCCTTCAATTATGAACAATGATGCATAAGGCAAATAAACCTTTCCTTCCAAGCTGGTGTTTCATCACAGCACCAATAACTTTAACTAAAGTAAAGATGTAACAGTATTTGGTTTTGTTTTCCTATGTAACTTCAAATTAACTAGCAAGAACATACCCTGGGAAAAGCTCATCTCGATTTGTTTTTAAGATACTTTTCAAACTAAAAAATATATAACTATTTTTTTAAATTTAGATTTATTTACTTATTTGTGTGCGGTTGAACAAGGTGTGAACTACAGTCACCATGGTTCTGTAGAGGTCAGAGAATAATCGGGAGTTGGTTCTCTCTTCTATCATGTAGGTCCTGAGGATGGGGACTGTCAGAGTTGGTGATAAGCACTTTCACCCAGTAAACTATCTGGGCAGCCCTAAACTATTAGGTTATCCTTTGGTTTTCTGGGACTTCTATTTGAATAAGAATGCTTATAAAATGTACTGTTAAAATAAAGCTTACCTTCAGGCTGGTATGAGAACGTGGTTGACTTAATTCTTGAAATTTCCATTGCTCTGATCCTGGAGTCTCGCCTCCTTTCTGAGTGTCAGGTGTAAGCAATCCATCTCCAGCAGGTAAAGGGAAAATCCCTAGTGATATAGGACGTTCTTTTCTATTTGAAGAGGGGAGAAAAAAATGAAACATTCTCATTAGTTTTTTTATTTGTCGTGATTGTAAGCCTGGGCTGTGGATAGAAAAATCCCAGCTCTTTGGAAGATGAGGCAAGGGGATAACAAGGTCAGGGTCTACCCTGGTTGTAGAAAGCTTATTCTCAATCTGCACTCAGATCTCCTACATAATCCTATATGCACACCTAAATAAGTATATACCAAAGAGAAAAAAACAGTCTAAAAGGTTTACATTGGCTCCAGAAGTTAAGAAAAGTGTGGAAAAACTATTTAGACACTGTTTTCACATGCCAAGTTTGGAGTTGTTCATAGGTGAGGTCTCAGAACTTAGCCTAGCCTGACCCTGAACTGGAGATCCTCTGCCTTAGCCTGCTGTATGTTGAGACTACGGGCATGCATTACCACAGCTGCCTCTGCCAGGAACTTGATGGTGGTCTAGTGGGATAAACATGGAGAAGAGCTGCTGAGTTTTAACCATGTAGGTTAGTGGTCATAGGGAACAGGCAAAGGCCTCCCCAGTCCCTGTTCCTAGTTTTCCCACTTCCTCAAGCTACAGTGTTTTTACAGTAGGCCTTTTCTGCCTAGAGGAAAATGAATATACTCTTTGAAACAGGGATACTATTCAATAGTAAAAATCCAAAACATTTTTATGAAAGTTCTGGTTTTCTACAAATCATACTACAGTAGTTCTTTTAGGTAGAGTGCAGATGAGAAAACTTCTGTTAGGAAAAAAGAGCAGCTCTTTTCCAAGTATTTCTTTATTGGGAGTGATGGAGTCCTAGCATGTAGGAGATAGAGACAGGAGGAGGAGTTCAAGGTCATCCTTGTGCGACAAAGCACAATAGAGCCCAGCCTGTTTACATTAGAGCCTGTCTCCAAAACATTACAAAGAAGGCTGGAGGGATGACTCAGTGGATAAAGGCAACTGCCGCCAAGCCTGACACCTGCCTCAGTCTCTAGGGCCCGCATGGCAGAAGGAGAGAACCAGCTCCTACAGGCTGTCTTCTGACCTCCACATTCATACTCCAATAAGTAATAAATAAATCTAAATCTGAAGCAAGTAAACACTAGTCAGCTATTTCACAAGTCAGTGACAAAAAGTTTCATTTTTTTCCTAATAGAGTATACTACATAGTACACGTTTCTATTTCCAGGCAATAGAACTTGTTTCTTCTTGAGAGTTATTAGCTTTTACTTTAAACTACATCATTTCTGCTGCTTTGTTCTTAAACCGCAATCCTCTTTGTTTCTCATTAAGTGATAGCAAGTGTTTTGGTTTTCTTTAGTTAACAGAATGAACAGTTGCTAGCCTGCTGTCTATTCCCAATTCTGGAAAACTTACTTTGGGAACAGAAATTCCCAAACTACTATTTGACTTTCTTTTATCATGCCTTAAGGGAGAAGCAAGTAGGAATTTAATCAGAGTCTATCTAATATAAAGCTAGGAAGATAGCACAGATTTCCTGAGATGCAAGCCCATCACTGGAACCATCTTCCCACATAAACTCCTTTCCACACATATGGAAGACAGAGCGTGCTTTACATAGCTGGAGTGCGCAGTCTTCTTTAAACCCAAGCTTCCTTTCCTATTCCATCTATACTCCAAAATGCAAGCAAGGCACATTCCCAACTCTCTATTTTGCTTTTATCACTTTTTTGAGAAAAACAGATGTCTAGGAGGGGGTCAAATATGCTTGGAGTTTCTCTGCTCCAGATCTAGAAAATTAGCATCACCATGTGCTTCTTCCTCTGCGGACTGACCAATTAGATAGCTGATGGGGGCAAGAGATGCAGTTACATAAGTCTGACAATATTCTACTCTCAAAACAAAGCTCGTGAAAGGCAAACACTAGTCTTGAGCTTTGTTGTCATGCATGTTTGGTACTGTTTGTATTATATGCTTCAATAAAAATCACAAAAAAGTTAACCAAAAAAAAAAAAAAAAAAAAAAAAGGAGAACCTGTAGAAAAATACCAAGTGGCAGATTTCAATCCCTAAACTGAAGCACCTGCTTTCACTGTCCAGCCACTGACTTCCTAACAGAAGCAAAGCTGACAAGTGTCGGAATCGTTGTTATAGTCTCTAGCTAGTAGCTTTAGTTGTATATATTGATTTTTAGTTGGTTATTTAAATACCAGCTTATGTGTATTAATGATTTTTGAAAATATGTATTTCAAATAGCCTTTTGGCTATACCTGAAAGTACTGAGCCAGATAAACTGATGTACTTTATCTGGTCTAACCAACCAGGAAACAGGACTGCTTTTCCAGATTTTACAATAGGGAAAATGATGTTCTAAGACTTTATATATTAGTAACCAGCAGGACTAAGATTAAAAGTCACTTCTACTAAAAATGTGAGGTACACAAATGACTTACTTATATAATGGATCATATATTTTGCAACTGTAATGAAGTGCAAAATAATAGCTCGCTTGATTTCTTAAAATCAGTCACTGAGGTAAATACCTTAAGAGAAGAAACCTAAGAGATTCAACAACTTACCAAAGGCTGCATCTATGGGACAAGGTAACTCCGAAGTCTTAGTTACTGTACGGCAATACTTCTCCAGCATAGCCTACGCCAGCCCTTAATATTAGCCATATTAATATTATACATATTTTTAAGCCTACAAGCTTTAGTTTCCTTATATCCTAAATATACATAGATTTGTATACAACTATTTCATGTACTAACCTATACAAAATAGTCAGACTGTTTCCCAATTTTATACATCAGGAAAGAACCCAGCAGAGAACTGTATGTAATCCCAGCACTGAGAAGGAGACTTCCTGTTGGGTTCAAGGTTAGTTTAGGCTACATGACTTGTTTGAAAAACAAATATAATTAGGAAAGAAAATAAATGATCAAGTATCTAGTTTTAGACCATATGAGAAAACTAATTTCTGAGTGTTAAAAATTAAACATGAGCTGGCCTATGAATAAAAAGAATCACATGAAAGAAAGGAGCTACTTCCATTCTTCTTGCCTAAATCAGAATTACCATTAAAACATTTTTTATAATCACCTAGGTACTAATTAGTTATAGTCTATGAATCTTAATTTCAAGCCATGTACAAAAGAGAAATCTGAGCCGATCAGATTCTTTGAGTTTATGAGTTAGAAAACAAGAAAGCAAATCCCTCGGCATTGGACATGTGGAAAGTGGTTCACACAGGCTGCACGCAGAGAACAGCAGCAAAGCACGCAGCCTGGTGACCACCCCCACAAGCAGGAATGGGGATTTGTCACCCAGGAGTACAAAGAAAAGAAAGGGCGACATCTGACCAAACAATAGTGAATAGGCTTTGTGAAGCTTTCACAACTTTGATGTGCAAATAACGGAGGGGAAGGCATTCTAGTCTTGTCTTAAGATTTTAAGATTTTTTTTTTTAGTTTAAAATATGTTTTATAGTAGCAGGAAAATATCAGTTTCCATAGCTGTTATTCAAAACTATAAAACTGATATCAAACCTTACATTAGGCAAAGGATAACTAAAAAAAAAAAATAATAATAATAATAATAAACCTACATTCCGTGGCCAACCATTTGCAATACAAAGCATAAAAGCCATTTGTCCCTCAATACTAAATCCAGAGCTATATACAGACTTGGACCTGGTACTGGGCTCTTGTGCTTCCTTATTCTTCAGCATTCTGACCACGCTGACCTTATATTTATGTACAAGTACAACAGAGAATCCTTTTTTTTTTTTTTTTGTCTGTGATTTCCAAACACAAAACATTTAGGAACCTACAAAATAATAGACATTCTAGCTCGAGGCCGTTTTCCATTGTTTGAATCTGCAGCAGAAATGGTTACAAAGCAGACTCATGGTCCTAAGAATTATAAAAAAAAAACCCAGCGAAGCAGGAGCTTCCAAGAGAGAGTGGACAGAGTACCTGAGTATCCTCGGTAGGTTCTGCGTCAGCGCTGGCACCCCGGTAGAAATAGAAAAGTGCACAAGCAGCAAAACAGAGAGAGATACTAAGATCGCAGAATTAATGACCACCGCCCCGCCAACAAAGCCAAACACAAACAGCAGCATGCATCCAGGATTCATGGCGCTGTGCTGGCATGGTGAAATGTCCGAACCAGGAGGCCTACACAGGGGCCAAAAGGGTATCTTTGTAGTGAGGATCTGTCATTCAGCTGCTGCCACAAAAACAATGCCAGCAGCAGCAGCTTTCCACTCCATCCTGCAGCGGCTCCCAAGCGATGACGTCATTCCGCTCCCCCCTCCTCATAACCATAGAGCTGCAGCTCCTAGCATTTATGCAGCAACCCACAGGAGAGCCAGCCTATTAACTACGTTCCTCACCACTAAGAGTCTTGGCTTAGCCCATTGGCTACAATACCTAGCGATCTACATAATTTATTCACACTCCTACATCAAACAGATGGCTGGCTAATCCTTTTAAACATGCCTCTGTGCAACAAAAAGGACCAATTATAAGGGAGAAATGAAAAATTTCAGCATACCCACAAACTGGAAAATTTCAAACCTACTCTGAATTTCCATCAAGTATCAGGAAAATAAAACCCTGCACTATGTTGCTTATAATTTATAAAACTCATAATTTAACTTTTTAAATGGTATTTCTATTTTTGCATACTATTCTTTTCCTTTCCTGTACAAAATTTGGGGAAGCAGACTAAATATTGTTCTCAGATGGAAAAACAGGAAAAATAGAAACAAAAAGATGGATTATTGATTCCACATTTTCTTAGGCAAAAGTGTATATAACAAAGCTTACCTAATTCTACAATGAGCTGTAGCCTCCAGTTGATCACTCCCTGAGAGCTGATGAAGTTTGGTTCTTTCTAAGTGTTCCATATAATTATGGATCATCTATTTTAAGGAAGAAAAATAGAAAATTTAAGGCTATCACCTAAAATAAAACAAAGAATTATAACAATGGAAACATTTTGACATAACTTTCTTACAAGATTATTATTTCATGTAAAGAAATAAATCCTAAAGATGAAAGACTTGTGGTAGCAAGGAAATAGCAAATGCTCACAGTTAAGACACTAACATCAGTAAATGTAGCTAATATCTATCTTCCTTTGTATTACATAGCAATTTTGTAAAATATGTGATATTATTAAATGAAAAATATTGGTATAAATACAAATTAGTATATAGACTTTGGTAGGAGGTTCTAAGAGGCTGTTGATTAACAATAATAGCATTTGAGAAACCTATGCACTTAAGTGGAAAACAAAATTAATGCTAAACTTGAGAAAAATTCTATACATTCATCTTTCCATACTAATAGTAATTACCAGAATAAAAATAAATTTCAATTGAAAGATAGTATTTCTAATTATTTCTGTAGATTTATAATTGAAAGAATTTCAAACTACTTTCTCCTGTGCTAATTTACTAAAATCAATATTTAATATAATCAGCTATAATAATACAAATTAATAGAAATAAAAATTAAAATGAGAAAATAAAAATTAGAAATATCTTTGATTCTGAGTCCTAGATAAGGATCATATGCTGGAAAAGCTGACTGTGGTGGGAGCTTCATCTTCAGGGCTCTGGTGCGTGGGGAAGGAAAAGTTACAAGTTGTACTCTGACCTCAACATATAACACACACACACACACACACACACACACAGAAAGGGGGGGGGGAGTTTTAAAAATAATCTTTAAAAAACATTAGTTCAAATCTAAGTGACGTCCATGGGAACTCACACCTGTCCTCCACACATACACCACACAAATAAAAATAAAACTTTAAAAAAAAAAAAAATTAGGGCATGGTGGTGCACGCCTTTAATCCCAACACTCGGTAGGCAGAGGCGGGCCGATTTCTGAGTTCGAGGCCAGCCTGGTCTACAAAGTGAGTTCCAGGACAGCCAGGGCTATACAGAGAAACCTTGTCTCAGAACTCCCCCTCCCCCCAAATAAAGGCTAGTCAAAATGAGAACTGTTAACAGTAAAGAAAAATGAATACAGAATCACAAGGATATTTACAAGTTTTATTTAAATGTCTATTTTCTCTTCCATACTAATTTAAGAACTTTGCATTAAAAAAATTTTGGTTGTGTCAGCAAATCAGGAATAATGACCTGCTTTTTTCTTGTATCAAGAAAATAATAAACTGAGACTAATACAGCAAAACGAATGCTGGACCTAACATGTGCAAATACAGATGTCAGAAAGGCCTTAGAAAGCATTAGCTGAGTTCTCACATCCATAGAGTAATCATATAGAGGTGATTGGTTCACATGGAAGAGTGTTAAAAAGGAAACTTCCTTCAGAATGCCTTTATAAGTAATCCATTAATAAGCAAAATATATAGATAGAACCAATTTTACATCCAAATAGATTCTCTATTATTTTAAATGCTTATTTAAAATTTAGAAAAAAACTATATTTGAAACCTTCAAAGGACTGATTACAGAGATAATATCCTGGCATTCCAAAATAGTCTAATATGAAAACACAGACCACACTAAAGTAGCCCTTACTAGGACTGAGGAACAGAAAAAACAGCAGCTATCATCCTGAATGCCAACCACTTTAACAGAAATATTCTTTATTTAACCCTCACTATATCACAATTTTACAGATAATTCCCAGGTACAGGAGAAAATAACTTGCCTGAGTAAAATAGCTAACAATAAAATGTTTTCCATCATTAGCTTTAAAGCTGGGACTCAAATCTGATTGATGCAGCTTGAGTAGTTAAATGCTGTAGGACCCAGGCAGGATGCATCTGGCCTTTTAGTTAACTCTCCAGGCAAGCAATGAACTCATTGTCCTTTCTTCCTCACACCCACAAGAAAATCCCACACCCTAAGGCATTTCCTGATATATTTAAAATAACAAGCTATATATCACAAACAGAAAAAATACACTGCACATAAAAATTTTTAAATAATTCACATTATCCTTATGATTTTTTTTTAAATGAGGGGAGTGATGGAGGGAGGGGGAAGACCAACAATCAGATAGAGAAAAGATGTGAGAGTAGACCAGGGCCTATTTTATACAAGGTTCTACCAAGTCTACCAGTTTTAGTCCTCCTCCATCTCAGATAAGCTACTAATTCCCCAGTAAGCAAATTAATTCACATAGCTCGAAGTAAATTCTGTAAGAGCTGGACTCATCAAGGCTTCAACTGTATTGTCTGGAAAACTGTTGTTTAGGACAGGCACAGACTGCCCTTGGTTGAGTTGTCTTCACAGCAAAAGCCAACTCCACACTGACAAAACCAAAAAGCAAAACAACTGGACTGGAGCACAGACTCTGTAGTCACCTTGAATCTTTCTACATACAGTTCTCAAAGCTATTGTCTTAAAACCAGTGAGATTTCATGAGACCTAAAGACTCAGAAAAACATCTAGAGCATTCAGTACTTGGCTTTAGTGCTAAGAATGAGTAGTTTAAAGGTCCATCCTCACCTACAGAGCAAGTTTGAGTCCAGCCTGAACTATATGACATCCTGTTTCAAACAATAGCAAAGATGATAACTCAGTAGTTAAGAGTGCTGGAGGCTCTTCCAGAAGACCTGGTTTAATTCCCAGCACTCACAAGGCATTCTCAGTTCCAGGGGATCTGACACCATTTTCTAGCCTCCATGGACACTAGATATACAAATGGAATACAGAAATACATGCAGGCAAAAATGCCCAAACACATACCACATATCACAGGTACATACACACACAGCATAGAAAAAAACCCCTAAAATCACAGAACCAGAAAGACCGGATTTCATAACAAGTCACTAAACTGGCATAGGATTTTGGGTACATCACCCTAGAACATCTTTCTAAAAATTTCAAAGTGTACAATAGGGAGAAATGATAAGTTGGCTTAAGAAAACACTAAGAATGTGCTTAAACCATCTCAATATGAAACTCACCCAGCCCTGCACATGTGTAGTGGTTAACATATGAAAACTAGTCTTGTAGTCCCAAATGCTTTAAAATAACCACTCCTCAGGCCTGTGCTGTCTTCATGGAATGTCTTTTAGTCAGTCAGCAGTCAGTGTCATGTTAACACTATCAACTTCACAGATCTAGAATCACTGTGTAAGCAAGCCACTGGCATATCTGTGAAGGACTATGCAGATTAACTGAGATGGGAAGAACTACCCTAAATGTAGGTGCACCATTCCATGGACGTGGATCTCACACTGCATAAATGGGAAAGCTTGCTGAGCTTATGCATGCTTGTGCTTCCTGACAGTGTACAAACGACCTGCTGCGTTATGAGCCTGCCACCATGCCGTTCCTGCCATGATCAACTATAACCTCAACAGTGAGCCAAAAGAAACACTGTTTGTTAGTTAGTTAGTTAGTTAGTTAGTTAGTTAGCTAGCTAGCTAGTTTTATGATAAAGGGTCTTGTTGAATATCTAGACTGACTTAGAACTAACTACTCCAGGCTGGCTTCTCAATCTCTATATGCTGATAACATAGCTCACAAGAATAGACCACATATAGCAAGATAGATATTCCTTTAAGTAAAATCAATAATATACACAAATTTATTATTGATTAAAGAATGGTCATTCACATTTTCAAAAAGTAGAATAATTTTCCACTGTTAGCAGTAAACAATGTGTTTTGTCAAAGTAATATTTAAATAATTCTGTGTCTGTAAAAAAATGCTACCTTCCCTCCTTCCCTATGACCACCAGGCTGGTCTGCATTTTGCTCTGGGAAGCTCAGGGCAAACCCTGTCTGCCCCCAGGGCTAGTGAGGTAGTCCTGACACCAGCCTAGGTCTGCTGAGCCTGCAGGGTGCCGGTTGCCTGCCCTAGGCTCCGGGCTATGCAGCCTTACATCCTTCCACTATTGGAGGTGCTTGTTTGAATGGTTATCAGATTTTTTTTTAACTTGACATTAAAATAGAGAACTACAAAAAAAAAAAAAAAATGCTACCTTCCTTGAAAGTAACAATAAATAGGCTACAGAGTCCCTTTCTCTGGAGTTTACCTCTAAAAGATACTCTAAGGGATTACAAGCTATTTATTCTTGCTAATTGAATGGAGTTTCTAGACCAAATGGATAAACAGAAAATTTTAGGTTATAGTGAACAGACTCACATTTTTAAGCAGTCTTATCTGTGTTACATAAGCCTACTTTGAAGTAAATAGAGTCTATCAGGGCAAAAGACAGAAGCCTCTTCTTAACTGCAGGAGAGGATCCTATGAAAGAGCTGACAGTCAGCAGAGGAAGAGTGTTGATGAACAGCCTGATGACTGTTCAGGCTGAGGTCTCTGCCTTGGTAACTAAGCTTTCTTGAGACCATTTTCTTTTCCAATAGCTTACAGGCATTGAAGGCATGATAACAGGAAACTTATAATACTTTTTTACAGGAAACAGATGGCAGGTTTTAAAATTTCTATAGATATATATCTTCATTTTTATTAAATAGATATTAGAAAAATAAAATCTCACTTCATTTATATTTGTTCTTTAAAGAATGTACATATTTATGGGGGAAACAAAATATGGAGTATAAGAAATAAAATTAAAAAATACAAAGGAAAAGTAATGTATATATTTTAAAAGAATATAATTTAAATATACTTTAATACTATATCACAATTTTAAAAATCTCTAATTAAAATAAAAGTTATAACTTTATTTTAAAATCATTCATTACTATTAATTACTTATTACATTTAACATACTTCTCCAAATATATTTTGTAATTATCATCATTAAGAAGTAAGCAATGCAAGTAAATACTACATACATACAGGACCTTACTCTGATATGGAAATCAGTGGTTTAACTACCAAGTTTTTTAAAATACCCTTAATATCTAGTAAACAATATATTATTAAAACATGGGTATTTTTAACTTAATTTTAAAAAACCTATTATTTAACCTACTTCCATCTTTCCAGGACCATATGACCCTTTATGATCAAACTTTTCCTCCTACTGTATCAATTCTGTGAAAATTTGTGTTCTTGGTAGCAATGCTAAACCCAATCCCATGAATGGGAACGAATTTCTCTACTATTCAAAGCAAATGAAATTGAGTATAATATGATTTTATGATGCTTAAAGCAGCACCTTTGATCCCTACCATAGGCAGGATAGGTTATACAGCAATGGAAGAAAAACAGGAACTGAAGTCTACAAATAGGACTGTGGGAGCATGAGCAAGGCCCCGGACTCAAGTCACCATCATCTAAATAAATAAGTAGACAAAAACCTAGACTCAAGCCAGGCAGTGGTAGTGCACACCTTTGATCTTGGCACCCAGGAGGCAGAGGAAGGCAGATCTCTGAATTCTAGAGCTGCCTAGTCTACAGAGGAATTCCAGGACAGCTAGGGCTACCCTGAGAGACCCTGTCTTAAAAACCCAATCCAAAAAAACAAACAAAGCTAAAATTAGGTATAACATAAGACAGGATTAGAAGAGAGAAAATGGCCAAGAGAGGTGGCACACACCTTTAATCCCAGAATTGGAGGCAGAGGTAAAATCATATTATACTCAAGGCCAGCCTGGTTTGCATAGTGTACTCCAGGTAAGCCAGGGCTACAGAAAAAAGGAGAGGGAAGAGGGGAGGACTGTAAAATTCATTAAGGTATGTGAATCCCAGACTGACCATAACACACAGGGACAAACGTCACATTGACAAGACAGAAACAAATACAAAGACTAACAGACTCTTAAAAATAAGGGTTACAAAGGGATTATATGCTACAAATACTAATTTAAAATACTAAAGAGGGCTGGAGAGTTGGCTCAGCAGTTAAAAACCCTGGACCTAGGTTCAGTTGCCAGCATTCATGAGGAAGCTAACAACCATCTGTAATTCAGTTCTAGAGGATCCGATGCCCTCTTCTGGCCTCTGTAGTTACGGCACTTACAAGCAGATAGGACATTCATACACAAAAAATAAAAATCTAAAAGTTAATAAATCTCAAAAAAACTAAAATGCTGAAAATTGGAATCATTTAAACACATTTTAATGTATTATAAATTTGATATAATTTAATATTAAACATAACACAATATAAATTATAAATAATATAAGGCCTTTTATAACTAAATTATATATGTCAAGATCTATACTACTATCTTACCAATGCAGCATTTTCCTAACTGGTAGCAAATCAATTTTCTCAGCATCGTGTCAACACTTTATTATATGCATAAAGGTTTGATAGCTAACTAAGTAACTGTCTTAAATAACTAAAATTATTCTGAGGCATATAAATTTCCTACAGAAAAATTGAATTCCAGATTTAAAAAGAATAAACGTCAGCTTTGGCAAATGCCGCGTAACACATACACTTTCTGGAAATGGCGCTTCTGAATGATTCTGACTTCCCAAGGACAAGGCCATGTAGAATTAGAGGCCACCCCTGTGCCCCAGCACTAACCTAGGAAGGACAGCACCCACCTCAGTGTGTCTCTGATGCAGTGCATTATACTCCTTCTTCAGTTCTGCTTCTCTCTCTTCAAGTCTGCTGACTGCAATCAAGATACATATACTTAATCAAACAAATCAAGAGACTTACTTATAAAGTCTGTCTTTAAAATATTGTATGTTATCCAAAGCTTTAACTACTTTAGCCTTAGCCCAGCACTCCATGTGAAATTCTGCACAAAGTGACCTCATTTCACTATCCTTAAACACCATCTTCAGAGAAGAGAGTAAAATGTCAGATTGGTTCTCTATCATATCGTGTCTATAAGATCATCCTTTTATAGCTTTTTATACGACAAGAGAATCCAAAACCAAAAATCACACAAGTCTTATCCTTGTGTCAGATCCCAGATGGTTGATTTCAACCCAACCATTTCGAGTATCAAGTTCTTTTTTCAGTACTAGCAGGATGACAACATCTTGCTATAAACATTCTCTGCTTTGAGTCTTCTTGGGTTCAGAGTCTCATCTTCTTTTATTTAGCTCCCTCTGCAGGTGGATTTTGTGAAGTGCACTGATATGGATCTGGCTCACAAAATGGGGAGAAAAATTCAGATTCTGAGACACAAAATATCAGGTTAAAATTTTAAAGGAGACTGATAGAAAAATAGAGTGATTCATTATCAGAGGGGTTCCAGGAAACCCATGAAGAAATAAACAACACTGGGCTGACCTTTAATGAGCAAATTCCATATACACTTATTACAGTAAACCATGAGCTACTATGAGACAGACTGGGTAGGCAGCTGAAGAAGGCCACCGTGGCTAAGGGCAGCAGAACAGCCACAGTGCTAGTGGCATTGTCAAGAGAATCATCTAAGTCTTCTGGAAAGTCATGATTAATTGGAAACATTCTCTGTGTAAAGTCAACCAATGAGCTGCAAACACAACTACTATCAACTCCAAAAGCACATAGATATTTTTATATGCTAACTGTTTACATGTGAAACACCGAGAGCATAAATGTGCTGCCCAATTTGGGATTTATATACATTTGCCTACCAGAATTTGTTGGAATGTCTTAGAAATATGTCATTATTTAGGAGAACTCAAATTCTTTTTTGTTATAATTTGTTCGTAACTCAAGCCTGTACGTCTTTGGCTCATTAAATTTACACCATGGTCCACAATAGATGTGGAGTGCACTTTCTTACATAAATATGTAAATAAGCACATCGGCTTTTGACTTTATGCTGTGACCCAAAGCAATAAGCCATTAATAATATAGATGCACTAGAATAAATGGCTCATGGTTAAGAGCATTCACTGCTCTTTTAAAGGACCAAGGTTCAGTCCCCAACATCCACATGGTAGCTCACAACCATCTGTAACTCCAGTTCTTGGAGATCGAGTGCTCTCTTCAGGCCTCCACAGTCACCAGGCACATGCATTATACACAGACACACAATGCAGGCATGACACTCATACACAGAGAATAAAAATAATCATAAAAAATTTTTCACTGCCAGGGGATGAGATTCAAACAATTCCTTTTTCCTGAAATCTGAAAATTTGTGGTGCTGCTCATTTAAAGCAAAAATACATGAAGAAAAAAAAAAACCTCAGGAAATCTATGCAAACTGTGGATATTTAGTGACAATTTCAAAATAAAATTTTCTGAACGATTAGTAAGAAAAAAGTACAATGTCATTTATTTATATGATGAAGACCACTCCGCAGACAAAATCATTTGCTTCTTTTGCAGAGGACCAGGATCCATGGTGCCCCACACCAGGCATTAAGTCCAGCTCCAGGGATATGAGCTGCTGCTAGCCTCCAAAGACACTTGAAGGAATGGGATGCACTCAGGAACTCAGACACATGTGTATGTACACACACACATACACACACACACACACACACACATACACATGGACATATACACAGATATATAAATAAATAAGTGAATAAAATTAAACCTTAAATAGGTGATAAACGTTGCTTACTACTTATTAACTAAACTTATTTAAAAGTTAAGGAAGACAGGAGCCTGATATAGCTGTCTTTTGAGAAGTTCTGCCAGTGCCTGACAAATACAGAAGTAGATGCTCACAGCCATCCATTGGACGGGGAAACAGGGTCCCCAATGAAGGAGCTAGAGAAAGGACCCAAGGAGCTGAAGGGGTTTGCAGCCCCATAGGAGGAACAACAATATGAACTAACCAGTATCTCCCTGGGACTAAACCACCAACCAAAGAAAACACTTGGTTGGGACTCATGGCTCTTACTGCATATGTAGCTGAGGATGGATGGCCTAATCAGTTATCAATGGGAGGAAAGGCCCTTGGTCCTGTGAAGGTTCTATGCTCCAGGAAGCAGGAGTGGGTGGGTTGGTGAGCATGGGGAGGGGAGAATGGATAGGAGGTTTTCAGAGGAAAAACTAGGAAAGGGAATAACATCTGAAATGTAAATAAAGAAAATATCTAATAAAATATAATAAAAGTTAAGGAAATCTCGAGACTACCAGACAAACATTTAAAATTATTCATCTTTGTCAATTCATTTTTATAATTTTTATTACTTGTTCATCTTTGTCAATTCATATTTTTATAATTTTTATTACACTCATTTATGTTCTGTGTATACTGGGAGGGTTGGCATGTATGCCACAGTACTGTGTGCTGTGGCTGGTTCTCTCCTTCCACCATATGGGTTCTATGAAATCTCAGGATTGGTAGCAAGTGCCTTTACTAAGCTATCTCACTAGCCCTGATAATAAATGTTCTCTTGATAATGTGTAAAAAAAAAAAGAAAAAAGAAAAAAGACTAAGGCTAAAATAAACGCCAATATCATTCATAAACTTCAACTTCAAATGTATTACAGATTAGAGCCCCATGATTCTGTCAACCCACTTAAAATAAATTCATAAAGTTTATATTAATATCACACTGACATACTGCTTATAGCATAGTATGAACTGCCCTACAAACTGGATATAAAATGATTTTATTATCCTATCTATTATGATAGAAACATCATTTTATATTCAATTTAGAGAGAAGACTACTATGGCACTATGGCTAACTTACTAAAGGTCACAAAGACGAGTCTTCCCTAATGTAGGCATCTGGGTACCATGCTATCTGCCTCAAGAAATGCACTTTTAGCCAAGCATGTTAGATCACACCTGGAACCCTAGCATTTGGGCACTGAGGCACGATGTTTGCTGTAAGTTTCACATCAGCCTCTGGCTACAGTGAATTCCAGGCCAGCCTGGGCTATAAATCCAGTCTCCAAAAAAGCAAAAGATAAATCTGTTTTATTGATAGAATCTACCCACTCTGGGGGGGGGGGGCTCAAGAAATGGCTCATGGTTAAGAGCATTCACTGCTCTTGTAAAGGACCAAGGTTCAGTCCCCAACATCCACATGGTAGCTCACAACCATCTGTAACTCCAGTTCTTGGAGATCGAGTGCTCTCTTCAGGCCTCCACAGTCACCAGGCACATGCATTATACACAGACACACAATGCAGGCATGACACTCATACACAGAGAATAAAAATAATCATAAAAAATTTTTCACTGCCAGGGGATGAGATTCAAACAATTCCTTTTTCTTATATGATAACCCAGCCTCAGAAACTTCAGAAAGCATCAAATTGCCAAGTGAAACTGCATACTTGGCTGTGTGAGTCATCTGGGGACTGTTTTGTTTAGATATGGTTTGTCCCCGAGGGATAGTGTGTTGCAGGCTTGGTCCCTATGGTGGCAATGTTGGGAGGTGGGATGAAGCCATCAAGAGATAAGGCCTAGTGAGAGCCCTAGTGATTGAAGAATGGCCTTGGAAGAGATTAAATCTCATCAGATTTCTGAATTCTCATAAAAGCAAGTTGTTGAAAGAAAGAACCTCATCCCTAATTGCCCTCTGGTTTGCTGTTTGACAATGTTCCCACCACTGTGTTGCCATTGGTCACCAGGCCTAGGCCAGCGGCCCAGTAAGTCTCAAATCCTTTCTCTTTCACTTTGGACCTCTAAGAACTATCTTTCTTTATGGCCTGCTTCAGGTATTTTGTTAATAGTAATGAAAACCCCATTGATACATGCATTAAAATGAATAATCAACATACTATTGACCAAGGTGGCTAAAATAAGAAATATAAGACAACAAATACTTCCTGAAAATGGAAACAAATAGAACTTTCATGCATTGCTGGTAGAAGTAAAATGTTACATTCAATTTTAAAGCAAGCTGAGTGGTGGTTGCGCACATCTTCAATCCCAAAACTCAGGAGGGAGGCAGAGGCAGGTGGATCTATCTATGTGAGTTTGAGGCCAGCCTGGCCTAAGAAGTGAGTTCCAGGACAGAAAAGTCTTGTATCAAAAAAACAAAACAAAACAAAAAACAAACAAAAAAGCAAATTGAAAACAGTTTGGCAAGAATTAACAAGGCTGAATGCTTGCCAACCCTACAACAAAAATATTTTATTGCTAAGAAATACATATATGTGCCCAATATTATAGTTTGAATATGAAATGTACCTTAAGGCCTGTGTGCTATAGGCTTTCTGAAAAAACGACTGATCAGATATCATCAATAGGAGCAACACACAAACACACACACACACACCCCACACCCATCCAACCAAACCCAAGCCTCTGCTATGATGATATGATACAGACCTAACCTCCACTCTGTAGACCAGGTTGGCCTCGAACTCAGAAATTCACCTACCTCTGCCTCCCCAGTGCTGGGATTGAAGATGTGCACCACCACGCCCAGCTTCACTGAACTGTTTTTATTGGGTGTTTTTGTCAGTGATGAAAAGCTTACTACCACACACCTAGAGGCATTAAAATGGTGTTTAATCATCCAAAGCTGAAAAGAGCGTACTTGTCAACCCACAGCAAAGTGGAGAAAATATTCACATTCCCAAATCAGGAACATTATACAATAATGAAAAAATTATTTTCAAACTCATCATGGGTAAATGTCACAAGAAAGATAGCAAGAAAGAGCAGAAACTAAATAATACAAAAATAACACATAAAGTGTTAAATTACAGTAATTGCCTTTGAGATGGATTAAGTTGCCTATTAACCATCCTGCTCCATTTCAAACACAACTTGTATCTATCGGTTCACCTAGGGACTCCCTTTAGCTTGAATACTCAATTCACTTAGTACACCCTCTAACAATTGCTATGTGCATAGATATAGAAGATTTAAATAAACTGCTCAGAATTCACAGTAAAAATGCAAGCATGCTGCCATAGTGGAGAAATAGAGGAAATGATGAAATGAAAGTCCTATCACAGAATACAGTGCTTTGCTTTCTTACTGTCACATGACTTCAGTAAATTAACCTCTCTGGGCTTATTTCCTTGTTTAGTAATAATAGTTCACACTAGGACTAGTGAATATTTGCAAAGGACAAAACTGGTACAAATACAATTACCAAACAAAATACAGTATTTAAAGGTGCTTCTTAAAAGGAATGTGTCTATCTGAAAACACCAACACAGAACTGTGCCTATGTAAGTGGACAGGTGCGGAACATATATCATAGAAAATATAAGTCAGGGCTCAGCGGTTAAGAGCACTAACTGCTCTTCCAGAGGTCATGAGTTCAATTCCCAGCAACCACATGGTGGGTGACTCACAAACAAACTATATATATATATATATATATATATATATATATATATATATATATATATATATACACTTAGCTAAATTTAAAAATAAATAAATAATTAAAAATACAAGGCTAGGCCAAGAATGGTGGTATGTATAATCATGGTGAAGGCATGAAGATCACAAGTTCTAAATAATAGTGAGTTCTGTGCCAGCCAGAGATATATAATGAGACTCTTATCTCAACAAACAAACAGGCTGGATCACCCAAATTTGCACCCTAATACCAACACTGGGTACCTCACGAGTGCTTGTAACCCCAGCTCCAAGAGAACTGATGCCCTATTCTGGCCTCCACATGCATGTATGTCTAAACAGACAGACAGACACACTCACACACATACACACGCATTAAAAGTAAAAATAAAAGCCAGGCAGTGGTGGTGCACATTTTTAGTTCCAGAACTCAGAAGGAAAGGAAGAGGAATTTTTGAGTTAAAAACTAGCCTGGTATACAGAATAAGTTCCAGGACAGACTTGGCTACATAGAGAAACTCTGTCTATAAATAAATAAATAAATAAATAAATAAATAGATAGGCAGAGATAGGTGGATGGATAGATAGATAGGCAGGCAGACAGACAGACAAACAGACAGACAGACATAGAATGATTCTATAACCAAGCATGATGATACATGCCTTTAATTCTAGTACTAGGGAGGCAGAGGTAGATGTATCTCCATGAATTTGAGGCCAGATGGTCTATGTAGTAGAGTTCCAGGCTAACCAATGCTACAGAGTAAGACCCTATCTCAAAAACAAACAAACAAAAAGCCAAACCAAAAAACCAACACAAATATAGAAAAATATACTAAAAACAAACAGTGTGAACTGTAAGGTATTTACTAAACAAAAAACTGTCTCCCAAAACAGTTCATTCCTATAACCTTACTCAGGCAAAACTCCTGTAACCATCTTCCCTTCTCCCCAAAACCCCTTGTCTCTCTCTTCATCCCTCCTTCCACACCATAACCCCAACTGTTAGGTTAGTCTGAAATCTCTCCCACAAGCTCATAAGGTGAACACTGGGTCCCAGGCTGGTAGTTCTATTTTGGGAGGTGGTGGAAGTGGTATGACAGGGACTAGCCAGAAGAGGTCAGTTTCTGGGCCATAACTCTGAATGTTACACCTGCCCTACACCTGGTCCCTGTTTCCTGTCATATCCTCCCTACAGGAAGGATTAAAATCTCTGATACAATGAGCCAAAATATATCTTTCCTCCCTCAAGTTGTCCATTCAAGTTACTATGTCAAATCAGTGAAAAGGCTTAGCACACCATCTATCAGTAAATTCAATGTATCTAATTTTAAAAATAAATCTAAGCCAGGTGTCATGGTGGTGGCTTTAATCTCAGTAGTTGGGAGGCAGAGACAGGAGGATCTCTGTGAGTTTAAGGCCAGCTAGTCTACATAGTGAGTTCTAGCCAATGAGAGTTACTTCGTAAGATCCTGTCTCAAAAACTACAATAACAAAAATAATAATAAATAAATCTAGACTCTGACTAAGTTTTCATCTGTGCCATCAAATTTTATTCTAGCAGATCATCTAATGCTTATACTACTATTACAATTATCTCCTGTCCAGTGTATCTATTTAGCTTTTGATCTATAGTCTGGGTAAAATACCATGCTTGAAATTCTTCGGTGATCTGTTTTGTTTAAAACAAAGAAACAATCTTACAATGGTCCACAAAACTTTACAGGATCCAATGTGTCAAGTCACACCACCTTTCATTCCCAAACTCCATGGAGAATGCTGATGTCTTGTCAAGGACTAAATTGGGTCCTCATCTTACAAACTCAAAGACCAGGGTCTCTAACTCCCAATGCAATTGTGTTTGGCTATAGTCTTTAGGAGTATAATTAGCAGGCAGCAGAGCACTGCCTCACCAGAACTGGTATCCTTGTAAGGGACACTAAAGCTCTTACTCTACACACACATAGCAATAGCCATGTGGGCATGCATTAAAAAAGATGACCTGCAAGCCAAGAAGAAGGGCTTCAGGACAGAAAAAATAAAATAAAATAAAATAAAATAAAATAAAATAAAAAAGCAACCTAGCTATTGCTTGACTTTGACCCCTAACTTCCAGACTGTGACAATAATATTTAAATTGTAGTATTTTGACAGTGTTCATAAACTAAAACAACTAAATATGAGTAAGTATACCTTAGAAATGCTTGCCAGGCGGTGGTGGCGCACACCTTTAATCCCAGCACTTGGGAGGCAGAGGCAGTCAGATTTCTGAGTTCAAGGCCAGCCTGGTCTACAAAGTTGAGTTCCAGGACAGTCAGGGCTATACAGAAAAACCCTATCTCGAAAAACAAAACAAACCAACCAAACAAACAAGAGTTGCCCAGAATCTATAGCTTACAGAAATAGGTCCTGACTGATTTTATATTAGCTTACTAATTACATTTGGCTTGCATAGCTTCATTGAAATGTACCACTGTGCAAAACAGTAAGAAATTAGCCATTATAACCCTAGTATATGACTGATTTCTGTGTTTCCAAATTTTTCTGAATTAATATTTATCATCACTAGGATTGGCTTAAATTTATCCACAAATATTCCTTTTTGTTTTGTTTTGTTTTGTTTTTTCTAGACAGGGTTTCTTTGTGTAGACTTGGCTGACTTGGAATTCATTCTGTAGATCAGACTGGCCTCAAACTCAGAGATCCATACACATGCCTATTCCTCCCAAGTGCTGGGATTAAAGGGGTACCACCATCCGGCTGTTGTTTTTCTAAATATTTCAGATTATCACTACTTATAATTCCTTTAGCTTCTATTCACAGCTTTCTAGACAATAAGATTGCTTTCTGCTTCAATTATTTCCATGTGGCACCACCATTTTTTTATTTTTTCCTAAAACAACATTTGAAGCTAGGTGAGATAGCAGATACCTGTAACCCAGCTGTCTTAGTCAGGGTTTCTATTCCTGCACAAACATCATGACCAAGAAGCAAGTTGGGGAGGAAAGGGTTTATTCGGCTTACACTTCCATGCTGCTCTTCATCACCAAAGGAAGTCAGGACTGGAACTCAAACAAGTCAGGGAGCAGGAGCTGATGCAGAGGCCATGGAGGGATGCTCTTTACTGGGTTGCCTCCCCTGGCTTGCTCAACCTACTCTCTTATAGAACCCAAGACTACCAGCCCAGGGATGGTCCCACCCACAAGGGGCCTTTCCCCCTTGATCACTAATTGAGAAAATGCCTTACAGTTGGATCTCATGGAGGAATTTCCTCAACTGAAGCTCCTTTCTCTGTGATAACTCCAGCTGTGTCAAGTTGACACAAAAATAACCAGTACAATTGACCCCTTGTCAACTTGACACACAAACACATCACTAGTAAGCCTCAACCCTTACATTCTTATTCATCCCCAAGATCTAAATAACTTTAAAAGTCCCACAGTCTTTACATATTCTTAAAATTTCAATCTCTTTAAAATATCCATCTCTTTTAAAATCCAAAGTCTTTTTACAATTAAAAGTCTCTTAACTGTGGGCTCCACTAAAACAGTTTCTTCCTTCAAGAGGGAAAATATCAGGGCACAGTCACAATCAAAGCAAAAATCAATCTCCAACCATCCAACGTCTGGGATCCAACTCACGATCTTCTGGGCTCCTCCAAGGGCTTGGGTCACTTCTCCAGCCATGCCCTTTGTAGCACACACGTCGTCCTCTGGGCTCCAGATGCCTGTACTCCACTGCTGCTGCTGCTCTTGGTGGTCATCTCGTGGTACTGGCATCTCCAAAACACTGCATGACCCCTTCAGTCCTGGGCCTTCAATTACAACTGGGGCTGCACCTTCACCAATGGCCTTCCATGGCCTCTCACAGTGCCGAGCCTCAGCTGCTGTGTGACCCCTTCATGCCTTCAAAACCAGTACCACCTGGGTGACCCTTACACATTACCAAGTCCCACTGCAGAAGGAGTACAACCTTGCCTATCTCTGGAACACAGCCTCTTTGTGCTTTCAGAAAACACTTCCCAGAAGATGTCACCTCAACGATGCTGGTCTCTTCTTAATCACCGCTAATTTCTTAGCTCCAGCTAACCAGCATCAATAGTCCCAGTAATGCAAAGTTTTTGCTTTAGTAGTTCTGGTATCTTGTTAATCACAGCTGATTCTTCAGCCCCAGCTAACCAGAACTACAAAATCTTCACAATAAAAACAGCAATGGCCCTGAAGAGAGTCTTTAATTTTCCCCCTGAAATTTCACAAACCAGGCCTCCATCTTCTGCACTGTTCTTAGCATTATCTTCCAAGCTCCTACACAACATCTGACAGAGCTCTTAACAATGAATGGATCTTCAAGCCCAAAGTTCCAAAGTCCTTCCACAGTCCTCCCCAAAACATGGTCAGGTTGTCACAGGAATACCCCACTCCTGGTACCAATTTGTCTTAGTCAGGGTTTCTATTCCTGCACAAACATCATGACCAAGAAGCAAGTTGGGGAGGAAAGGGTTTATTCGGCTTACACTTCCATGCTGCTCTTCATCACCAAAGGAAGTCAGGACTGGAACTCAAACAAGTCAGGGAGCAGGAGCTGATGCAGAGGCCATGGAGGGATGCTCTTTACTGGGTTGCCTCCCCTGGCTTGCTCAACCTACTCTCTTATAGAACCCAAGACTACCAGCCCAGGGATGGTCCCACCCACAAGGGGCCTTTCCCCCTTGATCACTAATTGAGAAAATGCCTTACAGTTGGATCTCATGGAGGAATTTCCTCAACTGAAGCTCCTTTCTCTGTGATAACTCCAGCTGTGTCAAGTTGACACAAAAATAACCAGTACAATTGACCCCTTGTCAACTTGACACACAAACACATCACTAGTAAGCCTCAACCCTTACATTCTTATTCATCCCCAAGATCTAAATAACTTTAAAAGTCCCACAGTCTTTACATATTCTTAAAATTTCAATCTCTTTAAAATATCCATCTCTTTTAAAATCCAAAGTCTTTTTACAATTAAAAGTCTCTTAACTGTGGGCTCCACTAAAACAGTTTCTTCCTTCAAGAGGGAAAATATCAGGGCACAGTCACAATCAAAGCAAAAATCAATCTCCAACCATCCAACGTCTGGGATCCAACTCACGATCTTCTGGGCTCCTCCAAGGGCTTGGGTCACTTCTCCAGCCATGCCCTTTGTAGCACACACGTCGTCCTCTGGGCTCCAGATGCCTGTACTCCACTGCTGCTGCTGCTCTTGGTGGTCATCTCGTGGTACTGGCATCTCCAAAACACTGCATGACCCCTTCAGTCCTGGGCCTTCAATTACAACTGGGGCTGCACCTTCACCAATGGCCTTCCATGGCCTCTCACAGTGCCGAGCCTCAGCTGCTGTGTGACCCCTTCATGCCTTCAAAACCAGTACCACCTGGGTGACCCTTACACATTACCAAGTCCCACTGCAGAAGGAGTACAACCTTGCCTATCTCTGGAACACAGCCTCTTTGTGCTTTCAGAAAACACTTCCCAGAAGATGTCACCTCAACGATGCTGGTCTCTTCTTAATCACCGCTAATTTCTTAGCTCCAGCTAACCAGCATCAATAGTCCCAGTAATGCAAAGTTTTTGCTTTAGTAGTTCTGGTATCTTGTTAATCACAGCTGATTCTTCAGCCCCAGCTAACCAGAACTACAAAATCTTCACAATAAAAACAGCAATGGCCCTGAAGAGAGTCTTTAATTTTCCCCCTGAAATTTCACAAACCAGGCCTCCATCTTCTGCACTGTTCTTAGCATTATCTTCCAAGCTCCTACACAACATCTGACAGAGCTCTTAACAATGAATGGATCTTCAAGCCCAAAGTTCCAAAGTCCTTCCACAGTCCTCCCCAAAACATGGTCAGGTTGTCACAGGAATACCCCACTCCTGGTACCAATTTGTCTTAGTCAGGGTTTCTATTCCTGCACAAACATCATGACCAAGAAGCAAGTTGGGGAGGAAAGGGTTTATTCGGCTTACACTTCCATGCTGCTCTTCATCACCAAAGGAAGTCAGGACTGGAACTCAAACAAGTCAGGGAGCAGGAGCTGATGCAGAGGCCATGGAGGGATGCTCTTTACTGGGTTGCCTCCCCTGGCTTGCTCAACCTACTCTCTTATAGAACCCAAGACTACCAGCCCAGGGATGGTCCCACCCACAAGGGGCCTTTCCCCCTTGATCACTAATTGAGAAAATGCCTTACAGTTGGATCTCATGGAGGAATTTCCTCAACTGAAGCTCCTTTCTCTGTGATAACTCCAGCTGTGTCAAGTTGACACAAAAATAACCAGTACACCAGCACTTAGAAAAGTAAGGCAAGTCAGCTTGAAATCAGCCTGACAAGAAGACTCTGCTGATTGACTAATAGGTGGCTGGGTAGGTGGATGGATGGAAGGGGAAGGATGGGTAGAGATAGTGATTAGACAGAGAGATAGATAAATGGATACATAGGTATATACAGATAGACCTAGGTGTTAAATAAGTAGGCGTTACAGACTACTTGTCCCTTATGTGTTAGCTTTCTTTGTTTGGAGACGAGATCTTACTGTGTGGTCTTAGCAGCTGACTTGGAGCCAATTATGTGTTAAGTTTTTGTTGTTGTCTTCTGTTTCTTTTATTTGTTTGTGAGGCAAGGACTTACCCACTGTGAAGTGCAGGCTAGCCTCAAAACTCACAATAATCCTCCTCAGAATCTGGAGGAGCAAGATTGTAAGTGTGTATAGGTGCATCTGGTATTTTAATGGATTTTTAAAATTAGATGAGATTGAGCCCCATCTCTTGCCTCAACACAAACACAACACTCCCAATCTCATCACCCATACTAAGAGTGGCACATTGTCTTTGATGTCTGTGTTGTCTTCATAGTTTTGTCCTTTCCAGTGTCCTAGAATTGGGATCACACAGTGTGCAGTCTTTTCAAACTACTTTTTTCACTTAGGAATATATATTTAAAGGTCACTCCCTAACTTTTTGTGGCTGGATTATATTCACTATATAGATTGCCAGTTTATTGTATCAGCTATTTTTGTAAGAGCTAAATGCCATAAATACCATTTCCATTAAGCTCAAAAGTTCATTTTCTTAACGTATGTGTTTTAATACATTTCATCTACGTTGAACTTGGTGGCACGTGGGAGACAAAGGCAGGAGAATTAGGAGGCCATCCTCAGGTACAGACCAAGTTCAAGGCCTACCTGGGATACTTTTGATTCTGTCCCCAAAATAAACAAAACAAACAAACAAACAAAAATCCTCTTCTCTTTCCCAATTAATTCACAATAGAAAGTTGCTAAGCTCTAAATCCATTTAGCCTCAACACATAACCAAAAGTGCCACCTAATGAAAGTTAAGCTGAGACAAAGGCCCCTAAATGTGACCCAAAGTAGTTCCCTATTGCATGCCACCACCCTAGTTATATATCCTACCCCTATGCCTGACCCATTATAAACGGTCCCAACCAATCCTCCATCTCTGCTGCTAGTCTTCCAACTTAATGTGTGGGAAGCCACAAGTGCCGTTGCAAAGTGGCACAGGCTTCTGCTGGCCACCACGCATACATAGGCAGGAAAGTTTTTTTGCCAAGATGAGGTTTTGAGAATTGACCAAAATTGACCAATCAGAAGAGAGAGAAATTGACCAATCAGAAGAGAGAGAAAGTAACCAATCAGATAAGAGAGAAAGTAACCAATCAGATAAGAGAGAAAGTAACCAATCAGATGTAGGAATGCAAATGAAGTTGTAAGCATCAACCAAACACAACACAATCCGGGTGTGAGACACGCCTCTCCTAGGCCTATATAAAGCAGCACCAGGGCTGGGCTGAGGGTCTTTTCGCCTCTGCAATCAAGCTCTCCCAATAAACGCGTGCAGAAGGATCCTGTTGCAGTGTCGTTCTTGCTGGTCTAGTCGGACGCGCGCAAGATTAATGCATATGAATATAATAAACTTAGAAGCAATAACTTGTAAAATGTCTGTTTCCAAAGAAGCTACTGATTTATCAGAAACACTTAATTTTTAAATTTTTACATAAAGCCAGCTTTTAGTTCCAGTACTCAGGAGGCGGAGGGAGGTGGATTTCTGTGACTTTGAGGCCAGCCTGGTTTACAGAACTAGTTCTAGGACAGTCAAAGCCACACAATAAAAACCCTGTCTCAAACAAACAAACAAAAAAGTTAAATAAATAAAAATGTATACAAACAAGAAAAAACATAAGTCATTATACACTCATCTGTCTTAACAGCAGAGATATGTCCTCAGAATTGCCTCACTACCCAATCCATCACTGTGCAAATATACAATGTACATACACACACACTCAGCTACAATGGCACTAGGTGACAAAACTTCACAGGAATCTGTGATAAATGTAGACCACCAGGCTGGAACTTTATTATTCAGTCTTTTTTTTTTTTTAAGATTTATTTATTTATTATATGTATCCCACCGTAGCTGTCTTCAGACACTCCAGAAGAGGGAGTCAGATCTCATTACGGGTGGTTGTGAGCCACCATGTGGTTGCTGGGATTTGAACTTCGGACCTTCGGAAAAGCAGTCGGGTGCTCTTACCCACTGAGCCATCTCACCAGCCCTATTATTCAGTCTTTAGGTATAATAATTTTCATGGCTTATGCACTGTAGTAACCAAAGTTAAGTTTAAAATGTACTTTAGCTTATAAACATGTATTGAAATCCTCATAAAAGGCATCCTAGATCATAGAGCCATGCTCTAAGAGTCGTGTATGCCTTTGTTACTGGTTATGTGCCTCTGGCAGTTATTTTCCCCTTCCTAATGCCTACAAAAATATCTAGACAGAAACAGTTGATAACTTTCTGTGTTTCATGTTTTCTTTACTTGTACTATAATTTAAATATCAATATTATCTTTTTAGGCACGTACACCCCAAATTATAAAAATATCATACAATATCAAATAAATACAGTAATTATGTACTCTATACATATGCTCCAATATGTGCCAAGACCAATACTGCAACTTCAGAAGTATTCACTCTTTTCTGAAAAATATTATTCCATACAACAACATACCCAGTAAGCATAAGTTAAGAACTAAGTAACGGTATAGCATAACCATTTCTGAAAAAAACTATTAACACAGGAAAAGCCACCTTGAGAGTCCTGAATGCCACATTAAGGAACCATTAAAGGGTGAAAAAATAGAGAAGAAGCAAAGGAAAAGTAGAAAGGAAAATCCCAGCTCAGCAACAACTGTCCACATCCTCACAGCCTCAGCTCCTTAGCATTAACCAACACCTATGCTGCAGTGCAGCTAAGATAGAGTAAAAGATCGTTTCTTGTTAATGAGTAAACCCAAACTTTAAAAAGACCTCAGGAAAAACCTTATACTCTTGTGATTATTATATCATCAAGGCTAGCATTAACTGGAAATAGACAAGAATCTGTTTATGATTATCCCCAAACAACAGATAGCCAATCTGCCTGCATTTAACTGCTAATTTTCTGGGAAGAAAAACAAAATAAAACCACAGGGTCTAAAAGGGAAAGGGGAGAAAGAGGAAGAAATAGAGCATTCAAAAAAATCTATAACTTTCCCCTCTAACAAAAGCTGATGGAGATGCTTTAGGTCCTTTTGCATGCTCGCTCACTCTTTCTTTCTTTTTCTTTCTTCTTCCTTCCTTCCTTCCTTTCCAGCTTTCCAAAGAGCACAAGGATATGATTGAGGCAGGAAGAGCCACCTGCTCTGCCGGCTCAAAATTAGAGCTTACCTCCTCAGATTGGTGGCCTTTGCCAAGTTTGGAACACCTTCCATCTCTGTTGTCTTCTGCCCCATCAGACTGCTGATAGGCCTATGGGGGGAAGAAAGAGAAACAGACCCGCTAGAATGCCATATCCGACTATTATGTGCCTTCTCAAAAGGAATCATTAATTCTTACTGTTCATGGAAGGCAGAGAATCTAATTGTTACTGGACCTCAGAGGATTAACATTGGCCTTTCAGAGATTCTCCTTCAACAATTTAGCATCAAAGTCCAAAAAGTAAACACGAACCAAGTGCTGACTTAAGAGCAAACCATCTCAGACAATACGTCACAACAGTGATAGAAACCTGTCCTTGACCAAGGCCTTTGCCACATCTATCAAAAGGTTTTCAGAAAGATATTACATGTCATTAATCAAAAACAAGATGTTCAATGATATCTTAAAACTCTCATGAGTCCTTAAAAGGGAAGGGTGATAACTCCAACAACTTCCAGTGTCAGAGACTTCTAACAATCTAGGTCACTTCCTTCAAGACGTCACCCAGAACAGAAAGTTTGCTTCTTTCCAACCTAGAGTCTCTCTCTCTATAAAGAGGGGCCATGTTCTACCTCAGCACATATACCTTTGTTATCACATGATCACAAAATACTCATAATGTTCCAAAACCAACAAAATGACTTCCTTTAATTTAATCTTCTGAACTCATAGGAAGACAGCTTGGTATCTGCCTTATCCATTCATCCCTTTATATAGTTGAGGGGTTAATCAATTAATTTTTTGTTTACTAAATTAAATGGCCAGAAATTCTTTGATCTTTACTCATAAAAATTAAGTACCTGTAGTTCTAGATATTAATTATAAGCTGCACCATTAATACTCTCAGTAGAAAACACTAGACTATGAAAGTAGAAAAGCCCAAATACAGACAATAAACAAGACAGCAGAAGACAGTGTTATCAAATGACACAGAAATACTGACCACCACCATTTGCATAATTCTACTATACTGATTTTCTGCTTTGCTTTTTTTTTTGTTTGTTTGTTTGTTTTTAAAGATTTATTTATTTTATGTGTGTGATTGCTCTGTCTGCATGTACACCTGCATGCCAGAAGAGGGCATCAGATCCCATGACAGATGGTTGTAAGACCCCATGTGGTGGCTGAGAATTGAACTCAGGACCTCCTGAAGAGCAGTCAGTGCTCTTAACCACTGAGCCATCTCTCCAGCCCTTTGCTTTGCTTTTTATATACAGGCTTAAAAAAAAAAAAAAAAAAAGAGCCGGGCGTGGTGGCGCACGCCTTTAATCCCAGCACTCGGGAGGCAGAGGCAGGCGGATTTCTGAGTTCGAGGCCAGCCTGGTCTACAAAGTGAGTGCCAGGACAGCCAGGGCTACACAGAGAAACCCTGTCTCGAAAAACCAAAAAAAAAAAAAAAAGAATCCCTCAAGAAAAGTTTATTAAATACACAGATTTCCAAACCTAAAAGAACTAGACTCAAATTAAAATGAATTAAAAATAACCTTCTGTGCAGTTAATTCCAAGGTCTTTTTTTTTTTTCAGTAAGAAAATACAAATCTGAAACTTCTAAAGCGACCTTTAAAAAAAAAACAAACCGTAGGTTTTAAAAAAAAAATCCACAAATCATCAGATATCTAACTTTATTGCTCTAAAAAATTATGTAGAAGAGATTTTTCTATTGACAAGGTAGAACTAAAATGGGTAAATGATTTATTACAGTAGTATTCAAGCTTTTTCAGATTTCTTTGCAGTGCTGGAGACTGAAGCTAAGGTCTGTCTTACATGGTGTAAACAAGTTACCACCCAGCAACATCCCTGCCCTCCTCTCAAAATAATAACATTTACTGAAAAACACAGCAAAACACCAAAGAAGGTTTAAGCATGAAAACAGACCTGGTAAACTTAAAACTATCTCTCTTCCTTCTGAGGTGTGAAAATTCTCAACCATCAATCAACTGATTAACAGATCTTGCGTTGGAAGGTCTGCCATTTATTATTTTATTTTATTTTTTAAAAAAGATTTATTTTATTTATTTATTTTATGTATATATGAGTACACTGTAGCTGTACTGATGGTTGTGAGCCATCATGTGGTTGCTGGGAATTTGAATTCTGCTCGCTTCAGTCAACCCCGCTTAATCTGGCCTAAAGATTTATTTATTATTTTTTATCTGAGTACACTGTAGCTGTCTTCAGATGCACCAGAAGAGGGTGTCGGATCTCATTATGGATGGTTGTGAAACACTGTGTGGTTGCTGGGATTTGAACTCAGGACGTTCAGAAGAGCAGTCAGTGCTCTTAACTGCTGAACCATCTCTCCAGCCCCATTTATTCTTTTAAAACACAGTGTGTTAATGACTATACTACTTTTCCATAGTTCCCAACTAATAAGGTAACTAATTCCTTTGAAAAAGAAGTGAGGTAGTTTTCTTCTAATAACAAAGTTTCAAGATGAAGGCTTAGAGCATTTTACTAGACTAAGATCTTTCTATCAAATTGAAAAGGTAAATGAATGTCTCAGTGAGGTATAGAAAGGGTAGAAAGATCAAAACAGTTTCTAATGCATGTTTTTAGTCTTCAAATTTTTCCACTTAATTTTTAAAAATGAATTTTCAAGGCAAGCATAGTAGCATAAGCCCTTTATCCCAGCACTGGGGAGGTAGAAGCAGACAGATTTCTCTGAGTTCAAGTCTAGTATGGTTCACATAGGGGATATTCTGTCTCAAAAAATAAAGCTGGAGAGATGGTTCAGCGAATAAAACACTGACTGTTCTTCTAGTGGATACATGGCAGCTCACAACCATCTGTAACTCCAGTTCCAAGAGATCTGATCATCTCTTATGACCTCCTCTGGCACTAGGCACACAAGTGGTAATAGGCATACATGCAGGCAAACATCCACCAACTTGGAATTAATATTAAACAAAACAAAGGATTTCCACTCAAAGAAAGCAAGGTAGAGTTAAAGAACAGTTTTCAAACAGCTTAAAAACCAATGCTAACAAATGCCATCTTGGGGCTAGTGAGATGGTTCAAAGGTTAAGAGCACTGGCTGTTCTTTCAGAGGACCCTGGTTCAATTTCCAGCAACCACACAGCAGCTCACAAATGTCTGTAACTCCAGTTCTAGGGAATCCAACACCCTTACAAAGACATACATGCATGCAAAACACCAAAGTATATAAATAGATATCCAGCTAGATTAGATAGATAGATAGATAGATAGATAGATAGATAGATAGATAGGCACACTAAATCTCTGTTTTTGTCATCCCAAAGGAATTAACAGCCTACCTTAGGGAAGTCCTGTAAACTCAGGAGCTGAGCGGAGGGCAATCAGTTCCCGAGCAGGCAGCCTAACAAGAAGTTTGCATCTACTCTGAGTGCTAATATATTGTTAACAAATGTCCAAAATCAGAAACTATGATAGCACACAGATACTATGAAGTACTAAAAAATGTTCATATTCCTTGATCAGCGTCCTTAAATATATTCTAAGAAGATTACGACAAGAGGGGAAACTATAGATGTGAAACAGTATTTAGTATAATACGCTTCATTATACTAGAAAAAAAATGTCCAACCAATCAGCCAGCCAGGTGATAAAGGAAGCTTTGGGTTTTGCTGTTCTGATGCCCCTGTAAGGCTCCCAACCAGTGAACTAAAAGTCCTACCGGGCACATTTTCCTTTACCTTGATTGTTGTATTTATTTAAATTCATTCTCTCTCTCTCTCTCTCTCTCTCTCTCTCTCTCTCTCTCTCTCTCCCTCCCTCCCTCCCTCCCTCCTTCCCTCCCTCCCCCTTCTTTCTCAACAGTGTTTCACAGAGCCCAGAATGGCCCTGAACTCTCTCTGTAGACCAGACTAGTCCTGAACTCCTGATTTTCATGCTCTTACTTTATACCAGACTATTTGCAGCTTGAGTCATCCTTTTATTCAATGAAGGATTTGAAATAGTATTCAATATTGTTACTAGATTTGGTCTACAAAATATAAATGTGATAATCAAGTCAAAATATTATTATAACATTTGCCTCTCAACAGCCAAAGTTTAGGAAAGAAGGAAGGAAGAAAGGGAGGGAGAGAGGGAGGGGGAGGAAGGGAGAGGGAAGAAGGAGGGGAGGGGGAGGAAGGGAGGGAGGGAGGGAGGGAGGGAGAGAGGGAGGGAGGGAGGGAGAGAGAGAGAGAGAGAGAGTCCATTGACAGCACTTAGAAAGCAAATTTCTAAGTCTGAAACCAGCCTGGACTACATAAAAGACCATGACTCAAAAAGATAAAAGAAAAAAGAAATGGCTATTAAATAATTCTCAATAGAGGGGAGACGCATAGCTCTTTAGGAGAAACAAGAATTACTAATAGATGGCACAGCTTCTAGTCGTTCAAAGTATCCACGCATTTGAACAATTAATGAGACGGCTCAGTGGGTAAAGGCACTGGCTTTGCCAGGCCTGATGACCTCTGAGTTAAATCCCTGGAGCCCAGCCCCAGTGTGGGAGGAAGAAGTAACTCTTCCAAGCTGTTCTATGACCTCCACGTGCACACATGCTAAATAAGGATAATTTTTAAAACTTTTAAAAACCCATCAGGATTGCCAAAATATCTTGAGGGTAAAGATATCTCCTTGGTTAGCCTAGCAACTGAGTTGGATCCCCAGGACCCATGTAAAGGTTGCAAGGAGAGAACTCATTTAACACAGTTGTCCTTTAACAACCAAATGTATGCTGTTTGCCCAATAGCAAATACAAATTAAGATAAATACACGTATATATGTATTTATCTTATATGTATTATATATATATATATAATGTATACTATAATACATATAAAATAAATAAAGGTTATACAATGGTGAAATACGTAAGGTACAAAGCTAAGTGTTGTAAAAACAAATGAAATAACTAGTCGGCAATGACCCTAACCTTCTTTCCTCCTACCTTCTCAAAGTATGAATTCTTTGATCACAAAGGCCTTATCTTACTCTTCTGTGCTATAACTAGAACATATCCACTGTAGAATGCTAAACATATTGTAGTTCATCTTTAACTATGCTTAATTATCTATATTTACTTAATATTTACTTATATATTTATATAGATATATTTACTTATCAATATGTGACTTATAAGATAAAATAGAAACAGAATATAAATATAAAACAAGATAAAACAGAAATAATGAATGTAGAAGGTATTTTCTGATTTAGAAAAAGTTACTATCACAATATGATTGGCAAAATTGATTAGCTGTAAAGTTCCAAACTGGACTTCTTCAATTTACATATTTCTTACAAAACATCATATCTATTTTAGATTCTTCTTAAAGAATCGTGAGATATTAATTAGCAGGACTATCACTGTTTCGTTTGGAAAAGAATGTAAAGTTTTTTTAAATGCTTTGCTTACATTGAATAAATCAAAGATATTTCATGTTAGTTCAAAGTCTGAGAGAAGAACAACCAGAAATCTCTAAACTCAAACATTACCACAAAATTGTGACAAAATTTTTAATAGACTTAGCTTCTCAACATAGTTAAGCCATATTGCTATCTGATAAAACCCACTCACTACCGAAAGCTGGGAAGGGGCTGGTGAGGTAGCTCAGTTGGCACAACTGATTTCCACCATTTCCTGATGGCCTGCTTTCAATTCCCAGGCCTCACAAGGTAAGATGGAGAGTGAGCATCCATACATGCTTTCTCCTGACTACCTCATATGCACTGCAGCACACATGTACACCCCTCAACCCAAGTAACTGTTTAAAAAACCAGTAAGCTGTGAAGAATACTCTTTAAATTCAGTTCCTATTTCTTTACCTTTTCTTGCTTTCATGTAGAAAAACACAACCAAAATTTCCCCTTTTAAAATAAGAAATGGTCTTCAAAGAAGAACTTGTACTTCTAAAGACTGCTTTAAAAAGAATGTATACTTTGAAACGAATCAACCAAGACTGACAAACTCAGTAATTTGCAACTAGACTCTCCACTGTACAGACAAAAACCTTAGAAATGGAAACCAATGTAGTACTGCACAGCTCTGATCTAAGCATTCAGGAGGCTGAGGCTGAGGCTGAGGCTGAGGCTGAGGCTAGAGGGATGGAGGCTGAGGCCAGCACTGATTCTCTCTCTAGAGCCTGTGCAAATAAACAAAATAAAGCAAAGTGTGACATAGTCTGCAGAAATTTAATTTCATCTCTTATAAAGCTCTTATTCCACCAGTGGAGGTCCATGCCTTTAATCCCAGCAATTGGGAGGCAGAGGCAGGTTGATCTCTGTTATTTATTGGCCAGCCTGGTCTACAGTGCTAGTTCCAAGACAGCTAGGACTACACAGAGAAACCCTGTCTTGAAAAAACAAAATTGAAAACAAAACAAGCCCAAAACAAAAGGGCCCCACCAAACTAAAAACCAAACAACAACAATAACAACAACACAACAAAACAAAACCCTCTTGTTTCCAGGCCTGGATTCCCAAAAATATAGGGACCAATGATACTAATAACGACTCTTGCCACCATTTTTTTTTTTTTTTTAATTAAGGGGTCTGGAGCTAGAGCCAGCTTAGCAGGTAAAGATGTATGCTGCCGAGTCTGAGTCAATTCCTAGGGTCCACATGACAGGAGAGTACCAACTCCAGGAAGTTATCTCTGACTTCTACATGCATGTCACAGCATATGGGCATAGTCACACCCACACATATACACATATTTAAGTAAAATAAATAATGATTTTCAATGACGAGGCTGATCCAGTGAAATGGCTCAGGTGGTAAAGTACTTGCCACCCACACCTGATGATGTGAGTTTGATCTTCAGTATCCATAGGTTTGGAAAGAGAGATCTGACTCCACAAACTTGTCCTCTGACCTCCACACATGTGCAACAAACACCTTTCTTTCTCCTCCTCCTCCTCCTCCTCCTCCTCCTTCTTCTTCTTCTTTCTCTCTCTCTCTCTCTCTCTCTCTCTCTCTCTCTCTCTCTCTCTCTCTCTCATTTTAATTAAGGAACTAAATAAAGGCTGGGGAGACAACTCAGTAAAGTCCGTGCTTTGCAAACTTGAATGCCTGAGTTCAAGTGCAGTAAAGTCCGTGCTTTGCAAACTTGAATGCCTGAGTTCAAGTGCTGGGCATGAAGATATGCTTATAATTCCAGCACTGGAGAGGCAGAAACAGAAGGCTCCTTGGGGCTTTCTGGCTAATTAGTCAGCTCCAAGTCAATAACTCTGTCTCAAATGACATGAGCAGCAGGATGTCACACAAGATAATCCTTCAGTCTCCAGAGACATGTGTAAGTAGATTAAAAAAAAAATTGACAGGAAATTCATTAATTCATTTAGGAAATCTGGGGGAGGTAAAGCCAATAAAGTCCCCCTTCCCCCCACCAAAAAAAGGTCAAGATATTTCTGAAAAAATAAGAATAGCCAGGCATAGTGACCCATGCCTTTAATCCCACCACTCTGGAGGTACAGGCAGGAGTATCTGTGAGTTCAAGGCCAGCTTAGTCTACAAAGTGAGTTCCAGGACAGCTAGGGCTACACAGAGAAACCTTGTCTCAAAAAAAAAAAAAAAAAAAGAAAACAAAACTTTGGACTTAAAATGAAAATATGATAATCAATACTCCTGAAAAGAGAAATGAGAATAGATTTCATAGAACATGACAATTCACTGAGTGTGATTCACTAACCTAGAAAACAAACCTACGCCAGGCAGTGGTGACATACATGTTTAGTCCCAGCACTTGGGAGTCAGAAGCAGGTATATTTCTGAGTTTGAGGCCAACCTACTCTACACAGAGAGTTCCAGGACAGCCAGAGCTACACAGAGAAACCCTGTCTTGAAAACCAAAAAACCAAACAAAGTATGCTCTGTTTCCATTCATTATAAAGAAGAAAAACAGTTTTTTTGTTTGTTTGTTTGTTTGTTTTTAGTGATTAAAAAGGCTAATGATGTATCTAAGGTGGGGGGGTCAGGGGAGTTACCCGCTGGAGCTACCTTTTGCAGGAAAAGTAACAATAGCTCCTCTCAATGTGAAACAAATTATCAAATAAAAAATTTGATTTCAGTTCAAAGGTTAAGAGCACCTGCTGTTCTTGTAGAGGAGTAAGGCTGGTTCTTAGCACCTACATGGCTGCAGTTATCTGACACCCTCCTCAGGCACCAGGAACAAAGGCGGTGCACATACACATATGTAGGTACTCAGGGACACACATAAAAATAAACAGTTAATGCAACTTTAAGTATAAAACGAGCTTTGCTCAAGTTTCTTACAACAGAAACAGATCACTTTATGTCTAAAAAGATTTTTAGATAAGCAATTATTTTTCAAGTCAAAAAGAAAGTTTTATTGAAAACAGTACTTTGTAGAGGAAAAAGGGTCATTAAAACTTAAAAAAAAATGTTGTTGCTTTTTGATTTTTTGAGACAGAATTTTTCTGTGTAACAGCCCTGGCACTTGCTCTGTAGACTAGGCTGGCCTCGAACTCTTGAAGATTCACCTGCCTCTGACTCCTGAGTGCTAGGATTAAAAGTGTGCACCAGCACCACTCAGCAAAATAATGAACATTTGTTTGTTTCTGATATGTCTTTATGTGTAATTCTTTATGATATGTCTTTATGATATGTCTTTATGTGTGTGGTGGTTTGAATATGCTTGGCCCATGAGAAGTGGCACTATTAGGTGTGTCCTTGTTGGAGGAAGTGTGTCACTGTTAGGCGGGCTTGGAGGGCTCCTAGTGCTCAAGCTCTGCCCAGCACAGAAGAGACAGTCTCTCCTGGCTACAGTGGGATCCAGATGCAGAACTGTCAGCTCCTTCTCCAGCACCATATCTGCCAGGATGTCACCACACTTCCTGCCATGATGATAATGGACTGAATCTCTGAAACTGAAAGCCAGTGTCCTTGTAAGATTGTAAGAGTTGCCTTAGTCATGGTGGATCTTCATACCAATAAAACCTAAACTAAGACACTATATAATCCTTGATATGAAAGTAGTATCAATTTAGGATTAAAATATTATCTTCAATAACCACATTTTCTTGAGCATAGCTCACATCTGTATTCTCAGCACTTGGGAGGCTGAAAGGGCTGCTGTGAGTTCAAAGCCAGCATGAACTACATGAGTTCCAGAAACCTGGGCTACAAAGTAAGAATGTCTCAAAAAAAAAAAAAAAAAAAGGCTAAATTTTCTTACTTGATTATAAGATGATGCTCAACTTACAAGCATCTCCCTCACAAGCTCTCCAAGTGCTCAGACTTTTATAGGACAGTCTACAGCAAAAATGAGAGAAACCACCCATTTCTTAATTAGCAAAAAGAAGCTGCATAACTCTTATGTATCATCAAGCATAAAAACAAAGTCATAGGATACAGCTCATTGTTATTGTTTTGCTCATTAGCTTCTGTAACCAAAAATCTACTGAAAGTCCCTATCTGCTAAACAGCCTGTGAATTCTTGAATTCTAGTGTTTGAGCTCCAAATTGCTACTGTTTTGCATTTAGCTCAAGTTGGACCTTCTAGAGTTCTAGAGGATGCACTTAGTTGCATTCTCAAATACAGTTCACTTTCCAGTGTTGGTAGTTATCCCTGACAACTAGCAGTTCCTTAACAGCAGCTATCCCATCTGGGTAAGGAGGCATACACTAAAATCCAACACTATGAAGGACGATGCTTGCTACCAGACTAGCAATATACATAATGAGACCCCATCTCAAAAAAAAAAAACCCAAAAAAACAAAAAAACCCAAAACCCAACAGCAGGTGTTGGTATAACCCCCCTAACCAGTGAGTGACGTAAGAAGTTGTCCTCTGGCATCCACATGGACGCCATGCCACATGTGCCCTGCCACCCAAAATAATAAAGTTAATTTAAATTTAAAGAGAAAAGAGATCATGAAGTTTCTCATCAATTCTTTTTATAATTTTTACCAGTTCTTTTTATAAATTTCACTTTTTAGAATTTGTCCATTTTCATTACCAAAAGGCAAAATTATCCATGAGATTTTAAATAATTTTAAAAGTCAGAAATAACATGTAATTGCATTAAAAATGAACCTGGGGCAGGGGGGTTGAGGAAATGACCACAATTCAGAGCCCTTGCTGCTCTTGCCAGAGTTGGATTCCCAGCACTCACCTGATACCTTACAGCCTTCTCTAATTCCAGTTCCAAGGAATCTGATGCCCTCTTCTGACCAGCAAGGAAGGGCACCAGGCATGCACACGGTACACACACACACACACACACACACAGAGAGCAGGCAAACACTGGCACACATAAAAAATAAACCTAAAAACGTTTTCAAAGAGTTTAAAAAACAAATCTGGAAAATGAACTTTTGTTACCCTAAATTACCTATACCTTTTCATCAAAAAGTAACACAATGTCACTTCTTATACACACTTCAAGCCTAGTTTCTTATATTGGTAAATTTCAAAGCAATACAGAAACAATGGAACTGTGTGTACTTCACCAATGTCAGAACTGCTCCACATACATATATCTGTGAAACAAAGGCAGCATACATAACTACAAACAGGCTGACAGCTCAACTAAAGAACTAAGTCTAGCAGGTATCTCTGGCTCAGCCATTTCTTTTTGTGTGTGGGGTGCCATGTACAATAGGAGGAAAAAGGAGTTAATATTATTCCAAGCACCCAGATCTCACACTCGATTCTGTGATAACAACTCCAAGCGCATTACTTGGAGACCTGTCAAATGGCAGGGCCAATCACTCCCTGTAGGAGTTCACCTTTTTTTTTATGAGGAGAAAAGCATTTTACTTACTCTGGTCAGCATAGTTTTTTGCTTTGAGTTCAAGTTGTCTTGTTTGAGATTCTAGAGACTCCACTCGCGTCTGTAAATCCTTTTTTTCCTGTTCTTGAGAGTCTTCAAATTCAATGAATTTCTAATAAAGAAGAATATACATTTTTCACTATTGAAATGAACTCTAGTTTATATTTTTTTTTCAATACCTGTTTTTCAAAAATAATAAACAGGGGCTGGAGAGATGCCTCAAGGTTAAGAGCACTGGCTGTTCTTCGAGAGGACCCCAGTTCTGGTTCTAGTACCCACATGGTAGCTTACATCCTTCTGTAACTTCAGTCCTGGGGATCTGATACCCTCTTCTAAACTCCGAAGATACCAGGCACACATGTGGTATACAGACACACTTGCATGCAAAAATCTCAACAGAACTGACAACAAGCAAGAGCTGACAATATGGCTCAGTAAAGGAAGGCTTGCCACCAAGCCTAATGACCTGAATTTGATTTTCAGGATCCGCAAGGTAGAAGGAGAAAACTGACTCCTGAAACTAAAACTCCTTTGCCCTGCCCATGCATGCCATCATACATAAAATAAAAAATTTTAATTATATACATTTAAATATTAAACATTAAATATTAAATACATATTAGGTATATAGTATTATCTAAGAGATCTTAAAAATCATAAAATTGCCGGGCGTGGTGGTGCACGCCTTTAATCCCAGCACTCGGGAGGCAGAGGCAGGTGGATTTCTGAGTTCGAGGCCAGCCTGGTCTACAAAGTGAGTTCCAGGACGGCCAGGGCTACACAGAGAAACCCTGTCTCGAAAAACCAAAAAAAAAAAAAAAAAAAAAAAAAAAAAAAATCATAAAATTGGGTTAATTTAAGCTTCTCTAATATTATAACAAAAATCTCAAATGCGGAATTTAGTAGTAAGTTATCACTTTACATTCTCCAAAGAGAATATATATATATATATATATATATCCCACTACAATTAAATCTTTTAGCATACTTGCATATTCATTTTGAGTTGAAAACAAATCTTTAATCCATAGTATGTACAGAAGAGACAAAAGAATAACAAAATAGTATTTGCTGAGTGATTATTTAACAAGTGATACTGGAGTCAGGGTATATGCGGCTCAATGGGCTTGTGCCTGCCTAGCATGTAGGAAGCAGGGGTTCTATTTCCAGTGCTGCCAAATAGATAGATAGATAGATAGATAGATAGATAGATAGATAGATAGATAAATAGATAAATAAATAAGATCAGCAATACGTAATTGTGTGCATTACCTAATGGTGTAGGTTTAAATTCAACAAAGAACCTGGGCTAGGAATATTTCTACCAACCAAATATATATATATATATTTTTTTTTGAGGCAGGGTTTCTCTGTATAGCCCTAGCTGTCCTGGAACTCACTCTGTGTAGACCAGGCTGGCCAAATATACTTTTTAAAAAGGCTGGTTAAATGAAACCATTAACTCTTAGTCTCCATCTTAATCATTACATCAGCTGCATCTACCAACTGTGTTCTCTTTTCTCTCTGGCTTTCCTCGTTTCCCTCCTAGTTCTGGTTGCTCTTTCTTGGCGCTCTTTACTAGCTGGCCCTCAATTTTCACACTGAAGTGCTCCTTCATTGAACACATTTTCAGTTCTTTATTGTTTGTTTGTTTCTTTGTTAAACTTTTAAAAATGTATTCATGTATTGCACACACGTGTCCCTCACTGCATGCATGTTGGAGGTCTGAAGACAATCTTGGAGCACCTGTTCTCTCCTTACACTTTAGATGGGTTTTAGACATGGACTTTAGATACCCAGCTTGCACTGCTAGGAAACAATGCCTTTATGCTCTTCACTATCTTTTTTTCATGATTTATTTTTAGTTTATGTTCATTAGTGTTCTGCCTGCTTGTATGTGTGTGTGAGGGTGTCAGATCCCCTGGAATTGGAGTTAAGAGACAGCTATGGCCTGCCATGTGTGTGCTGGGAATTGAACCCAGGGCCTTTGGAAGAACAGCCAGTGCTCTTAACCACTGAGGCATCTTTCTCTCCAGTCTCTGCCCTCCACCCAATCCCATACACACTTAGCTATCTTAATAGCCCTTTAAATTATTTTTTGAAGGAAGACCTTACTATGTTGTCAAAGTAGCCTAAAGCTCACAATCCCCCTGCCTCAGCCTCCCCCACAAATAGATAAAATTACAATGCCATAGCAACTGGCTTCCTCCTTGTTCACTCTGTAGGGGTGTGCTTGTGTGTGTTTGTGTCCATCACGTGTGAGGGCATGTGTACCTGTGGAAGTCAGAGGACAACTTCAGGTATTGTCAGGATGTCTTTTTGGTCACTACTGCTTGTGACCAGCGAGCTGGCCCACAAGTCTCCAGTGAGTCTCCTGTGTGGGAACACATCTCACTATAGGAACACTGGAATTGCCAACCTGTACTCCTTACCTGGGTCTTCCATGGGCTCCGAGGATTCAAACTCAAATCCTTACCCTTCTCATGCAGCAGCCTCTTGACCAGGCAGCCATCTCCCCACCCCTCATTCACTCTTTGTGAGCTCAACTATTTCCATTACTTGAGATAATAACTATGCTGACAACTTCCAATTTTCTATCTCTAGTCCAAACCTGAACTTCAAATTTGCATGTCCACAGTCTACTTTCTGGGCAACATAATTTGGATTCTAATAAACACCTTAAACTGAGCTTGTTGAAACCTGATCTTCTCCAGGTCTCTGGTTCACTAAATGACTGTATCCAAGTCTAAAACTTTGGAATCAACTTTGACTCTTCTCTAATGGCTCTTATCACATCTATCAGCAAATCTATCTCATATCTGACCACTTTTCATTCTCTCTACCACAACCTGATCTGTGCCACCAATATCTACTATATGAATTCTTGTTATAGAATTCACCTCCTAAATGATCTTCCCTTTCACCCTGATCCTCTAAAATGCAAAAGAGTTAAGAAAATCCTTTCAAAGAATATCCAGATTTTTCTCTTCTTCTCAAGACCAAATACTTTATCTACCACAGCCCTTACAATGGATGTCCTGGAACCCACACAATCTTTTCCTACCATCCTACTACTTGTTTGATATCAAGCTCCTTTTGAGAGACCATAGTACTCTGAGACTTAAGGAGTAATCCTTGGCACTTATTTCCTGATATTTGAAATTCTCTCCCCTGGGTAGCCATTGGCTTGCTCCCTCTTGACTTGCCCTCATGCTTTTGTTCAAACATCACCTTCCTAGTGAGACCTTCCTTATTCTCCTATCTTCCCTCCTTACTCTTTTTCAGAGCAATTATCCCCATAACCCAGTATTTTAATAGCCATATTAAAATACTGACTATTTTAATAATTTATCATATTTACTATGTGCCTGTCCTTGCCACAATGCAGGCATCATAAGGGCATTGTTTTATGTACTTATGTAACCCTAGTAGAAAAAGTGATGACAGGTTCTAAAATGTTTGTAATACAAATAAATCAGTAACTAATGTTTCAAAGTAAAAGCTGAATTTTACGTAGAACACTTTATACATTACAAAGAGAAGCCTTATGATTTACTAGCTGAGGAGTATAGTTCAATGGTAGAGCACTTTCCACAGAACTGACCAAAAACAAAAAAGCCAAAGAACCACAAAATTGGGGCAGGGGAGAATGACGTTTCACCCAATACAGCCTTCTCTGTCCTCCCACTAATTCCCCAGCACTTCGCTCCTGCTTTCCTGCCACAACAGCAGATGTGCAGGTCAGTCCACATTCTGCTGCACAGAGAATGTGGGATTCTAAGTTTCTTCCTCCTATTACCATCCCTTCTTTCCCCATCTCCTCTCCCTCTGAATCTCTTCCTCTTTCCTCATAGTCCCCCTTATATTTTCATGTATAACAAGGTATTTGTCTCTGTGAGCCTATCTTACTACACTTAACATGATTTTCACTTCTATACAATTTATTGCAAATGACAATCTTATTCTTCTTTATGGCTGAATAAAACTACAAAATATACCCATATATTTATATGCATAATATATATTGAATATAATAATATGCATTATATATACATTTTCTTTATTGTTTCAACTGCTGAAGAGGCATCTTGGCTGATTCTATATCTTGGTTATTATAACTAGCACAACAAGCACAATAAAAAACATTCATTAATTTTAAAGTGCAATTATTTAATCCTTTACTATTTATTAATCCTTAAAGTTCTTCTTTTCTTATTTTTTATTTTGTTTGTTTGAGACAAGACTCATTGTGTAGCCCTTGATGACACAGAACTACTGTATAGTTCAAGCTGGCCTCAAATTTGAGGCAGTTCTATTGCTTTACCATTGCAAGTGCTGGGACTTTAAAAACAAACTACCACACCTAACTCAAGCTTTCCAATCACTACAGAAAACACTGTTTCTGTCTATACACAAAGTTTTCCTGTGGGAAAATTTCTCTCCCTATTTCATGCTAATTCTCTTCAGTCTATGTAACCTGATGGGTGGTGACTTAATCTCCCTAGGGAGAGATGAACCAGACTGTTCAGAGTCCTTTCTGGGTTAATGGTCAATCATTAGGAAAAATACTACCTGCTTTGTTTTTTAAAACATTATTGGTGGTGGTGGTGGTGGTGGTGGTGGTGTGTGTGCATGTGTGTACATGCACATGTGTGTGATGTGTTGGAGAGGGAGTTCAGATATGTCACAAAATGCAGAGGCCCAAAAATGTTGTGGAATCAATTCTACCTTTTCATAGATTATAGAGATCAAATTCAGATTACAAGACTTATGCAGCAAGTGATAAGCCATCTCACCAACCCTGTGGTTCTGTTTATTATAATTTGTATATAACAGCATTTGTGTGCAAAGTAAGATTTTAGCACAGTTACTGTAATCCAAGCTTTTGTTGTTGTTTGTTGTTTAGAAATAGGAGCTCACTATGTAGTAGTTCAGGCCGTCCTGGAATTTATGATCTGCCTGCGGGCACCTTTGGACTCTTGGCATTATCGGTATATACTACCTTACCTGGCAACCAGAGATACATTTAAAAAGAAACAACCCTAAATGGATACTTATATAAAGGGCCTTCATAACTGATTTAACATGACTTACTATCGTTATACTGGCATGTTTATAGAGTTGGTCACCCTGAAGTATACTTAGCTAGTAGCATCAGAACAATCATGGTGAAGTTGGAGAACTAACAAAATTATGGTGGGTCTTTTTTTTTTTTAATCAAAATAATAAGATTTTAAAAGATGCAGTTTTCCTAATTCTAAATGACTTCACCTCTGGAAATTGTGGCTATTCACCCCCACCATAAATAGAGTTGGTTGAATACTTCCAAAATGTTATAGCATAAATCCCTCTCCCTATTCCTCTCTACCTCCGTCTTTCTCATACACTCTTTTTTTTTTTTTTTTTTTTTTTTTTACAAGAGCACAAATCTACTTTTATTTATTTACTCTTCATTAGTTTAAATCCGGGATGGGTACAGCATCACACGGATTCTGTGTCCAATGGCCTTTGCAGGAAGGTTGCTTCGGAATTTGGCACGAACCATACCGCTATTTCCGTGGGCCCGGGTTACTTTTCCCCAGATCACTCTGGTTGTGTTTGGTTTGCCTCCAGGAGTCACTGTATTGTTTTTTGCTTTATACACATAAGCACATCTCTTGCCTAAGTAGAACTCCGTTTCATCTCGGCATAAACGCCTTCAATTTTAAGAAGAGCCGTGTGCTCTCTTTGGTTCCGGAGACCTCGCTTGTAGCCAGCAAAAATGGCCTTGCACCACAGCCTTCCAGACGTACTTGCTGTTAGAAGTCCTGTTCCCAGCCGGCCTCCACAGGCTCCAAGATGGCGGAAAGAGTCATACACTCTTTTAAGCAGACAGTAAAAGTCTGTGAATGGGAATTCTCGATATGTAATAAATAAATTCTCACTAGATACTCTTCTTCATCTTAACAGCTCCCAGGCCAGCAACAATATTGATGGAACTTCAGACAGAAATGTCCTGGGAGCAACTAGACACTGCTTTAAAACAAAAGTAGTAGACAATACCAACTTATGTCAGGATCTCAAAAAGAATCAGCTCTCTGATGAAGCAAAATGCCTCTACGTCCAGATGGCTTATAGGGACTGTTTTGCCCTACTGTTCTAGATAAAAACAAATGGGTTCTTTGAAAAGGCAAACTCCTCAGAGACTGCTGCTCTCTGGAGTAAGACACAGGAGGCCAACAAAGGTTGGAGAGCCCTTTAAATAGAATTTTGAATATAGCAATTGTCTAAAAACTTAGCACCACCAAATAACAGGCTTTCTTGCTGCCAGACAGCCTCCAAGATAAACACCCTTACTTATTCTGAAGGGAAAAGAAATTATTTCCATTATATAATCATTATTTATTTTTAGTTAAATGTACTTATTTTCAATGAAGCTTGTTTTATGAAATAAGAACTCAAGGTCATAAAAGTAACATAGGAAGGTCACCCCCAAATCTAAATGTAAAAAAAAAAATTGTTAATAAGTTACCTCAAAAATTAGTGTAAAAAAATCAGGTTTCTATCAGGCATGGTGGTTTACGTCTATAATTCTAACAAAAGATTAGAAATTCAAAGTCATTCTCAGCTACAGAGTACTTTCCACACCAGGACATCCTATCTATCTATCTATCTATCTATCTATCTATCTATCTATCTATCTCTCCCTCTCCCCCTCCTCCATCTCTGACACTGACCACACACACACACACACACACAATGTCAAAATAGCTATGGTGTTATATACCTGCAATCCCAGGATTTAGGAGGCAGAGACAGGAGAGTCATATGTTCTAAGCCCTAACAATGGAATCCCAAACCCTAGGACCCACAAAGTGAAAAGCAGCCCGAGAGTTGTGCCCTGACCACCACATTTGTACTTGGCATGTGAACACCCATACATATACACATGCATACATACATACACACACACACACACACACACACACACACACACACATGTCATTATAAATGCAATAACAAAATAAATTAAATAAAGCAGGTGGTGGTAATGCACACCTTCAGTCCCAGCATTCAGAAGGCAGAGGCAGATGGATCTCTGAATTTCAGGCCAGCCTGGTCTACAGAGTAAGTTCTATGATAGCCAGGGCTACACCGAGACCCCTTATCTTGAAAAACCAAAGCCAGGGCTAGGGAGATGGGAGTGGTTAAGAGCACCAACTGGTCTTCCAGAGGTCCTGAGTTCAATTCCCAGCAACCACATGACCACATGGTGGCTCACAAACATCTGTAATGGGATCTGATGTCCTCTTCTGGTATGTCTGAACAATGGTGTACTCATATACATAAATAAATCTTTTTAAAAAAAGAAAAGAAAAAAGAAAAAACCAAAACCAAACCAAACAAGATGAAAAGTATGTGAAGTTAGCCAGACCTGGTGCACATGCCTTTCATCCCAGCACTCTGGAGGCAGATGCAAGCAGCTCTCTGAGTTTAAGGACAACCTAGTCTACATAGTGAGGTCCAGGACAGCTGAGACTACACAGTGACACCCTGTCTAAAAGAAAAGAACAAAAACAAACAACAAACAAAAAAAGCAAAGAAAGAGAGATAATTAACCATTATCAGACACTTGAAACTATAACCTGAAAAAAAAAAAGAGAGAGTAAAACTAGCCGGGCAGTGGTGGCGCACACCTTTAATCCCAGCACTTGGGAGGCAGAGGCAGGCAGATTTCTGAGTTCGAGGCCAGCCTGGTCTACAGAGTGAGTTCCAGGACAGCCAGGACTATACAGAGATACACTGTCTCAAAAAAGAGGGAGGGAGGGAGCTAGCAAGAGAGAGAGAGAGAGAGAGAGAGAGAGAGAGCGAGAGAGAGAGAGAGAGAGAGAGAGAGAGAGAGAGAGCAAAAAACGATTAGAAGGGGGCAGAGGAGATTCTGAGGAAAACAGACAAAGCAGGAGAGAATGAAAACTATAATTTATACTTGTCAGAGGCAGAGAAAAGTCACTGCTCCCATAGAGCCACAGTGGGCTATTTTTAAAAGAGAGAAGGAGAAAGAAAACAAAACTAAGTATGAGGTTCCAAAAATCTAAAAGTATAAAGAAGTACCAAACACTTCCTTTTGTAAAAACTATACCTTAGGGTAGGTAACCAGTAGATAAAAGGAAACCCTCCTCTGTAAGAAAACCTAGCTGAAGGAAAATAAATGAGAAATAGTACCACTTCCCAACTCTCAATCAACTAATAGTAAATACTTGGTTACTATTCAGATTTGCTGGCTGTCTCATGAACACCTTCACAGTCAGTGTTTTAAACCAGACTTTCTGATGCTTTTCACCTGAATGATGATCTTAAGGGACTGTTATAAAGGTCATCAAAGAGCATAATTCAGGCTGTTCAAAAAGACAGAGGCAGACAGAGACACAGAGAGGTAGAGATAAAGACATAAAAGAATGGAACATTTGATTACTAGCTTAAACAAAACAGGAATATCATCATGCAGCTTTAGTCTCAGCACTCAGAGGCAGGTGGATCTCTGTGAGTTCAAGATCAGCCTGGTCTACATCACTAGCTCCAAGCAAGCCTAGGCTAACATAGAGAGACCCTATCTCGACCCCCAAACCCACCACCAAAAACAATCTCTGAAATTCAAAACTAGCCATGTACATTCAGATATGGTTGCTACCAACTGAGCATATAAAACTGAATAAAACTGAATAAAAAATTCACTGAAAAATTGAACTAATCAGTAAATGTGAGAAAACATATTCAACTAAAGTAGGGACTTAGGGAAAGCACATCAAAGCAAGAAGTACTTAACATACAGCAGACAGCAACAGAAACCAAAGTCTGAGATTGACAAATGGCGACAAAGTGGAGGGAAATGAGAACTCGATTAAACTTTTTTCAAATGTTTGTATTATGTGGATAGGTGTTTTGCATACATGTATGTTTGTGCTTTGTGTGTCTGATGACAAAGAATGTTAGATACCCTTAGAATTGGAGTTACAAGAGAGAGAAAAAGTCAAAAGACTTATGGAAAAACTTTTTGCAAGTTTTAGCATAACTTGGCACCAACAGTTAGTGACAAAAATTTGAATGCACAAAGAGAACTGTAAATGAGCTTAGGCTTAGCAATTTGACCTTTAGATATTTATCCATTTAGCCAACAGACACTTATTAAGTGCCCACTGAATGTCCAGTTTGGTGAAAGAATAAAAGCAACAGATTAGTCTGATAAGATAGGTGAGGTGTGAAGAAAAGGAAAGGACATTTGGTTGTGGGAGGCAATGAAACACCATAATCCATACTTAGGTGTTCATAAAAGGCAATCTAGAATTGCATCTTAAACAACAAATCAGTCCATAGGTAAAATTGGGTTGGCAGGATATCTCAGTGGGTAAAGTTGCCTGCTGCTCTAAGCCTGACTGAGTTTAATCCCAGGAATGTATGTGGTGGAAGGAGAGAGAACAGATTCCCAAAAGCTGCCTTCTGGCTGGGCAGTGGTGGCGCACGCCTTTAACCGCAGCACTTGGGAGGCAGAGGCAGTCAGATTTCTGAGTTCAAGGCCAGCCTGGTCTACAGAGTGAGTTCCAGAACAGCCAGGGCTACACAGAGAAACCCTGTCTTGAAAAACAAACAAAACAAAACAAAACAAAACAAAAAAACTGTCTTCTGACTGACATGCACACTGACAACAAGTGCATGCCCCTCTCAACAATAAATAAATAAATAAATAAATAAATGTAATTTTTTTTAAACTATAAGAAGCATGCTTTTATTAAGGCCAGGAATGAATACAAAATGTTTAGTGTGGCTCAAAATGGACAGCTGAAACTCACAAGATAGGGATATCTACACTCAAAGCCTTCTACTTAGAAACAAGCCATTTCAAGAAACTTAGCTAGAGACACTAAGTGTGAAGATTCTCTGATCAGATTTCCTTGGTTTTCTTTCTTCAGTACTGCAATTGATCCCAGGGGATGGCATGTGACCTCCGAGCTCCACACTAGTCCCAGACTTCCATTTTGGAGAAATGGAAACTTTATAGGTTGCCAATACTAGAAAGAAAAATTAGTCCTTCATTCAGAAATGCTCAGCACTTCCTCTGTGCCAGTTGTGGATAGTGGTGGCTACCACAGTTTCCTTTCAAGGAGTGACATGCAGAGTGAGAGATCGACAGCCTGGAGCATGATGATAAAAACCGACTTGGAAAAAGAGACTTAGGTACAAAGGAAAGTCAGCACCATGCATGCTTGTAGCTATTTGAGAGGCTAAAGCTGGTAAATGAGCGCAGGAATTTAAGACCAACTTAGGCAATGTGTCACCCCTCCCCCTCCAAAAAAAGAAAAATATGGCAGGGAAAGAAAGTACACGTGCATGGGAAATGAAGGCAGAGTTTCAGGTCTGCTGCTACGACCTTGTTGAAAAAATAATAAAACTAATAAATTAGCTAAAAAGGATAATAATGATAACTAGAAGTGAGGGAGAGCCATGGAAGATAGTCAGAGAACAAGACAGAACAAGGGAAGCAGACTTTGGGGGTAAGTTCATTTTTTGTTTGTTTGTTTGTTTGTTTGTTTGTTTTTGTTTTTGGAGACAGGGTTTCTCTGTGTAGCCTTGGCTGTCCTGGCACTCACTTTGTAGACCAGGCTGGCCTCGAACTCAGAAATCCGCCTGCCTCTGCCTCCCAAGTGCTGGGATTAAAGGCGTGCGCCACCACGCCCGGCATGGTAAGTTCATTTTTAACATGTTAGAAAACACTCACATCTAATAGGCAATGTGAAGTCTCTAGAGAGAGAGGAAGAGAACCACTGTATCCCTACCAAGAGCATAAGTATCAAGTCAAGTATTTGTTATAACTCAAAGACATATCCATATGGAATAATGAACAATGGTAATTAAACCCATGGGAATGGAGAATATCAGCTACAGGTATTCATAGTGACAAATAAAAAGTCATATAAGAGAAAATCAAAGGAAGCAGACACCAATATAAATATGGGAAATTCAGAGGTCAGATATCAAATTGGGGGTAGAGAGTGGAATACAAGAGCTCTCCAAATCATACACCCTGCATATAAGCCCTCAATTTAATTCTCAGCTCTGCAAAACATTTATTGGAAAGAGTTGCCAAAAGTTATACATTGCTGGGAAGTCAAGTTTGAAAAGGAATATGGCTAAAAGTAGAAAAAAATCAATTTATGAAAATAATATACTTTTCAATTTTTTTCTAGAATCAGGAAGAGAAATTCTAAATGTAAATGTTAAAAGCTTCAGACCTAAATATTTATTCTTGTGAATCGAGTTGCCTCCTGCATCAACTTAACCTTTTTTATAAGCTTGTTCCATTTAACATGCCTGCTTCTTTATTCTATCACCCTGTTAACTTCCTGAACAGCTTCTACAATAATCTGCAATCTACTGTTTTTATTTACTTTCTTCTCCTTTTTAAGGTGGTAGGTGGCGTCTAACTACATAGCTTATATTTTAAAGCCTGGAGCCCAGGACTCTAGCCTGAGTACAGGCAGCTACCACACTAGCTAAACTCCTCCCTTTTTCCCTCTTTATTCTTTTGTTCTTCTCTCTCATACTGGGAATCAAACCCAGGGCCCAGTCCTGTGCATACTAATCAACCACTACTACTCATTGAGACAAAAAGCACAAACTAGTTACTCTCTCTCTCTCTCTCTCTCTCTCTCTCTCTCTCTCTCTCTCTCTCTCTTTATCACATAGGCTCAGCTGGCTGTCCTTTGAAATCAAGATATCCACCTGCCTCTGCCTCCTTAGTGTTGGGATTAAACGAATGTACACGCCTACCTTTGGTCTTTTGTACCCAGACTGGCCTTCAACCCATTATGGAGTTGAAGGTGACCTTGAACTCCTAACCTGATCCTCTTGCCTCTACCTCCCCAAGTATAGAGTACAAGAGTGTATCACCATGGCCAGATATACTCTTAGTGTCAAAATAATATTGTTTTATAAATGTCAAATTAAATCTTTTTCTTTCTTTTTTTTTTTTTTTTTTTCAAGTCAGGGTCTCACTATGTAGCTCTAGGTATCTTTGAACTCACTGTGTAGACCAGGCTGGCTTTGAACTCAGAGATCAGCTTCTCTCTAGCTCCTGAGAGCTGGGATTAAAGATGTGCACCACTAAATTTCTTATAGAAATAGCTAAATTACAATAATTTCTTCTTTTCCTTGTAGTTATATTAATGAACTATAAAGATATTAATGACTTGGGCTGATGAGCAAATCAGCAGGTAAAGTAAAGGTACTTGCCTAGGAAACTCAGGGACCAGAGTTTAAGCCTTGGGATCCCCAAAAATGTAGGAGAGAACCAACATCACAACATTGCCCCCCCTCTCTCTCTCTCTCTCTCACACACACACACACCCTAGCATACATGGACACCATATACTCACATACAATAATTTTAAAACATTCTAAAATATATTGACTTATCCATCCCTGTAACTGGCATATACCACGCCTAAGTTAAAGCAAAGCCCGGCTTGGTTGACTGCATCTGTAATGCAAACAACTGAGGGGTGGGAGAAGGAGAACAGGAGTCCAGGGCCAGCCACCACAACATAGCAAGTTTGAGGATAGCCTGAGCTACATGAAACACTGTCTCAAAAAACAACAAAAAAATCAAGGTAAGTGTAGTAATGCACTGCTTATATTTCAGCACTTTTGAGGGAGGCAGAAATCTCAAGTTTGAGACTAGAATGGGATACACAGTAAAACTTTGCCTCAAATTGTTAAATTAATTCAAATAGAACTTAGGTGACACTAGAAAGTATTCTCAAGTCTAAATATGTTGTACTGAGGAAAGCATCAGAATGTAAATTTGCTTTCAAACAGCTCAGCAATAAGAGACATGTGTGTACATAAGCCAAGACAGCTCACCAGGAAAGAAAAGCACTGTCATGCAAGCCTGGTAGCCTAACTGTGATACCTGGAACCCACCTAAAGGTGAAAGAAAAGACAGAACTAACTGCACCATATTGTCCTTTATTATACACACACACACTCATACTAAGTGCACATACAAGCCGGGCAGTGGTGGCACATGCCTTTAATCCTAGCACTCGGGAGACAGAGGCAGGCGGATTTCTGAGTTCGAGGCCAGCCTGATCTACAAAGTGAGTTCCAGAGTTCCAGAACAGCCAGGGCTATACAGAGAAACCCTGTCTCAAAAAAACAAAACAAGAAACAAAAAAACAAAACAAGAAGTGCACATCCACATCAACAATCAACACCCCAGCACTCACATATACTGATGACTAAACTACTGAATCTGATAGTGAGTATACAGTGAGTGGCTTTGCAACTTGTGTGTGTGTCTGTGTGTGTGTCTGTGTGTGTGTGTGTGTACTTTTTCCTAATAATAAACAAGTGGGCTAGTTGACCATAACACTGTACTGACTGTGGGGCTGGAGAGAACGTGCATGTACTGCTACTCCTGCTCTCACAACTGCAGTTCTCAGCCACCCATGGCAGGCAGCTCACAGCCACATGTTAACTCCAGCACCAGGGGATCCAATACCCTCTTCTGGACTCCAAGGGCACCATGTACATTCCCACATATGACACACACATACTAGGTAAAAATTAAATCTTGGAGCTGTGGAGATGGCTCAGTGGTTAAGAGGACTGACTGCTCTTCCAAAGATCTTGAGCCAATCCCTAGCAACCAAAACTGGTAGCTCACAACCATCTGTAATGGGATCTGATGCCCTCTTCTGGTGTATCTGAAGAGAGCGACAGTGTATGCGCATACATAAAAAAAATTAAACAAACAAAAGGTTTTAAAAATTAAATCTTAAAAACTATAAGTAGTAGGGACTGGATAGATGGTTCAGTAGATAAGAACGCTTGCTACTTTTGCAGAGGACCCAGGTTTGGTTCCCAGAACCCACCACCCACAACTCCAGTACCAGAGGACCTTCTTCTACTGCCATCTTTGGGCATCAAGCATCTAAGTGGTTCACACACTAAATGCAGACAAGCAAAGACATTTCAAAGAAGGTTTTTTGGTTTTGTTTTTGCTTTAAAAAAGAAAAAAAAAAAAAAAAAAAAAAAAAAAAGGCTTGCCAGCCTTGACTTCTAAATACACTCAGAATAGCAAATGGTGGTGATGGGAGGCAGAGGCAGGTGGATGTCTGTGAGCTTGAAGCCAGCCTGGGGTACAGAGTGAGCTCCAGTGCAGAGCAGCCAGGGCTGTTACACACATAAACCTCGTCTCAAAAATAAAAATAAAATACAAATAAAAAAGAAATCGACAGAGGCCAGTCAGTACTTTCTAGTCTCCCCATTCATGCACGGGCACATGCACTCACACATATTGACACACACAAATACATAGATCAATCTTTAAAAACAAAACCAAAAAACCAGCCAAGTCTGAATGGTGGTAATGCCTACAATCCTTGAGGCAGGAAGATGAGTAACTCAAGGTTATTCCTGACTACACAGTGAGTCCTAGGCTAGCCTGGACTACAAAGGAAGATGAGTAACTCAAGGTTATTCCTGACTACACAGTGAGTCCTAGGCTAGCCTGGACTACAGAGTGTTCCTCCAGGCTAATGCTCATCTTTTTGCTTTTTCTTTCCTTGTTTTCTTTTCTCCACAGGTTTCTCTGTGTGGCCCTGGCTGTCCTGAAACTAGTTCTGTAGACCAGGTTGGCCTTGAATTCAGAGATCCACCTGCCAGTTCCCCCCAAGTGCTGGGATCAAAGTCGTGTGCTACCATGGCCAGACTGCTGACCTTTTCCCTAAGAGGTCAGTGGCTGAGCTGATTATTGGAAAAGAGAGAAGTCATTGTTCCACTGAAGAAACAAACCACAGCATTTTATTCTATGAAGCAAAGCTCAGGTTTAATAAAGATATTTTAACACAATCTTAAGCATGATGGTAAAGAGATAAAGACATATCTGAGAAAGTAATATACACCCAAGAACACAGTGTGGGCTTCTCTAAGATAGTCATAGCAAGTGCTACATACCCAACCAAGGGTACAGGCTCCTCAAGAAAGATGTACCCAGATACAAGATTTGTTTGTTTAATTTATGTATTTCTATTTGTATGTGTGCCTGAGTGTCTTTATATGGATCACATGCATGCAAGAGCCTGAGGATGTCCGAAGAGGTTGTCATATCCTCCAAAACTGGAGTTACAGGATGTTATAAGCTACCTTGTGTGTGTCAGGAACCTATGAAATTGAGGAAACTTAGAATCACCTGAGAGATGGACCTCTGAGCATACCTCTGGGGGATTATGTAGACTACATTGTTAATTGATATAGGAAGACCCATTTTACTGGTGGCAAGAACATTCTCCAGGCAAGGTTCCTAAACTATATACAATAAACTGAAACTTACAAGCATGCATCCATCCTTCTGTTTCTGACTGTGCATGCAGTGTGACCAGCTGCTTCAAACTCCTGCCTTGACTTCCCTGCCATGACAGACTGGGCTTTGAATTGTGAGCTACAATAGGCCCTTTCTCCCTTGGGTTGCTTTTCTTTTTAAAGATGTACTTATTTTATATGTATGAGTATTTTGGCTGCATATATGTGTACATGTGTGTGTGTATACCTGGTATTCATGGAGGCTAGAAGAAAGTATCAGATTCCCTGGAACTGGAGTTAAGGAGAGTTGTGAACCATCCTGTGGGTGCTGGGAACCAAACCTGGGTCCCATGTAAGAGCAACTCAGTTCTTACCTGCTGAACTATCTTTCCAACCCCCTAAGGTTGCTTTCATCAGAGTTATCACACCGATAAACAAGAAAAGAAACATTCCGGGTCACTCAAACTCTCGTCACAAATAAACAAGGTGAGAGGGAGCAGCTGAGGATGACATCTAGCATCAACTCTGACCTCTTGCACACACATGCGAACACACCCTAATGAACACGGAAACCACACACACATGTGAATACACCCCCGAATTAACATGGAAACGATACATATATATGTAACATATACCACATTTTTAAAAAGTTAAAAGCATGTTTTAGAGTTGTTTTAAGACTAGGTCTTACTGTGCTGCGCTGGCTGTCCTCCAGAGTGCTGGGATTAAAGGTAAGTACTACCATGCCTTGCTCCGACTTTTTTTTTTTTTAAGATTTATTTATTTATTATATGTAAGTACACTGTAGCTTCAGGCACTCCAGAAGAGGGTGTCAGGTCTCATTACAGGTGGTTGTGAGCCACCATGTGGTTGCTGGGATTTGAACTCAGGACCTTCAGAAGAGTAGTCAGTGCTCTTAACCGCTGAGCCATCTCTCCAGCCCCCAACCTTTTTTTTTTTTTTTTTTAATGACTAATTAACAATAGTGGTACAGACCTGTAAACCCAGCACTTGAGAGGCAGAAAAATCATGAAATCCTCCTCAAAACAAACAAAAAACTACGAAAAGACCAGACTTGGGCTAGTGAGACAATATAGCTGCTAAAGGCACTTGTCTCCAAGCCTGATGCCCTAAGGTTATTTGGGGTGTGTTAGATGTATTTATTAAAATTTTTTGAGATTTTATTTTTTTGTGTCATTGGTATTTTGTTTGTGTGTGTGTGTGTATACTAAACCACTGAGCTATCTCTCCAGACCCAGTTTTTTAGGTTGTAATCATGGCCTGTCTATGTACTGTCTGAATGTCGGTCTGTACACAGAAGTGCAGTGCTCTAGAAGATAGATTCTGGAGCTGGAATTACAAACAATTGTCAGCTGCCTATATAGGAACTAGGAACTGAACTCAGTCCTCTGGAAGAGCAGTGTGTGCTCTTGACCACTGAGCCACCTCTCCAGCTCCTAACAATTATTTCTATTTTAGTGTGTGTGTGTGTGTGTGTGTGTGTGTGTGTGTGTTTGCTTGTGAGCATACGCACAAGTGCAGGTGTACACAGAGCCCTTAGGCCTCGGAGCCCTCTGGAGCTGGAGGTACAGCCAAATGTGAGCTTTTTGATGTGGGTTCTGGGAACAGAACTTGGCTCCCTTGCAAGACCAGGACCAGCCCTTTAACTGCTACTGAACCATCTCATCAGCCCCTGCTGACCTGAGTTTAATCCCCAAGAATAATTTGGTAGAAAAAAAGAACTGACCTAAGTTCTCCTCTCACCTCTGCCCATGAGCCATGGCAAACTCATCCTTAAGCATGCTTAAATAAATAAGTAAATTTTGTTAAAGGGATGAGCCAGCCATGGTAGCAAATTACTATAATCACCTATACTCAGCACCTAGAAAGCTGAGACACAATTGCCAGGAATCTGTAGCCAGAAATCCTAAGTTCTAGACCAGCCTTGGAAAGAGAGTAAGTGCCCAGTCTCTCCCCAGACCCCACAAAAAAAGCAAATAAATGGATTCACGAGGGCCACACAATATTTCATTACACAATGGACAAGAAAGGCATTTAAACTGAGCATATAATTGACAGGAACTGGCTGAGGATGGCAGTATAAGCCTGTAACCTCAAGACTCGGAAGGCTGACACAAACGAATTTCAAGTTCAAAGCTGATGTGGGTACAGAGCATGCTTATATAGAAAGAAAGCACAGGCTAAGACTAAAGAAAGAAGGAGGAGGGCTGGTGAGATGGCTCAGTGGGTAAAAGCACCCGACTGCTCTTCCGAAGGTCCGGAGTTCAAATCCCAGCAACCATATGGTGGCTCACAACCATCTGTAACAAGATCTGACGCCCTCTTCTGGAGTGTCTGAAAACAACTACAGTGTACTTACATATAATAAATAAATAAATCTTTAAAAAAAAAAAAAGAAAGAAAGAAGGAGGAGAAGGAGGAAAGGAAGGAAGAAAAAGGGAGGGAGAAAAGAGCTCACCAGGTTAAACTCTGGGGAAGACACTGTGTGGCAAGGGTGTAACATGAGCAAAAGTATCTGCCAGGCCTGGGTTAAAGGAAAGCTCGTGGCAGGGAACCAAGGACAAGAGTGTCCAGTGAAAGCATTTATTACCAATTGCCACTGGCCAAAAACTATGTAAAACTCTGCCTTTCTCTATGTATTTTATTTGCTGCTGTTTGGTGCTGGAGGTAACTTTTTGCAGTGCTGTGGACTGAGCCCAGACAGAATGCTAGGCAGGCACTCTACCACTAAGCTATACTCCAGTTCCCAAAACAGCATGTGAGTACACTGTGATTTTCTTCAGACACACCAGAAGAGGGCATCCAATTCCATTACAGATGGTTATAAACCACCATGTGTTTGTTGGGAATTAAATTCAGGACCTCAGGAAGAGCAGTCAGTGCTCTTAACTGCTGAGCCACCTTTCCACTCCACCCCACCCCCAAAAAGCAGTTCTAAAAGGAGTCACTAAAACAACAAACCAACTATACACATACACAATTCAAATAAAAGCAAAAAAAAGTGGAGTACATTCAAATTAAGTACAACCATTATAATAGAAATTACATTCCTGCCCCCTCTCTGGCAATTTCTGCAAGCAAGAGATTACAGCACCTCATAGGTTCCTTAACACCTTCACCATTCCCATGTCTTCTTAAGTTCCCACAAAGATACCCAGAATTTTCTTTACGCTCTAAAGATGAACAATTACCATGCTTTCAAATTACTTTGTAAATACCCTCCCTGGAGCACTTCTGCTATAAGCACACGCTCTTAATTTCTGGGTTAAAGGCACTGAGCATTCAGGGAGAGAATTAAACAGGATCCACTCTGTACACTGGCCTGGAAGACTGAGCTCCTAGGTATAGGCAAAACCGCTTAGCATCTTCCATGAGTGCTGCTGCTGCTGCTGCTGGGGTTTTATGTTTGTGGTTAGGGCAGGGTTTGTCTAGCATCTCATCAGTGTTGTCAATTCTCAGGCCAGGAGTCTACCCAAACATTTCATTATGGAGATTTAACAGATATAACTAAGAAAGTATAAATGTTAAAGAAACCTAGTGAACAGACTGTTTTTAAAGTCATTTACTTAAATAAATATAAGCCGGACAGAGGTGGTGCATGCCTTTGATCCCAGCATTAGGTAGGCAGTGGCAGGAGGATCTCTGTGAGTCCCAGGCCAGCCTGGTCTACAGAGCAAGCTCCAGGATAGCCAGCCAGGGCTACACATTGAAACCCTGTCTTGAAAAACCAAAATAAATGAATAAATAAAGAAAACAAAGCCTAGCAGTTTTACTTTCTGATTCTGCAACCTGTAACAACTGGTTTTCTTGGACTGTGTAACCTCGGCCCTTCATCCTGTCCGCAGGCTAAGGCTGGAGGGAACATTTCTTTTTTTTAACCAGAGGTAATAGGTTACATAGAACTTGCTCCTAATCTGTGTATATTTGGCCCCACTCTCTTCCAACTGCATCCACATCATGGCAAAAGTCTGTATCGGTATGACCAAGTGGCAAGCCACCTTAAAGGCCTTGATCTGTTTTATAAACAGTACCAAGAAACCAACAGAAACTGTGGCCTTGTCTTCTTTTCAACCCTTCCCTCCATGTATATTTGTAAACATACTCTTGAAATAAAGTCAATTTTGTTTGGCAAATTCAATGCCGTTCCTTTAAGATAGGCGGACTGCAAAATCTCAATTACAAAGCACCACTATAATCATGATTAAAAAAAAAAAAAAAGAATCATTTACCTGAATGCAGAGGCACATATAACAAAATAAACTGCCTATTTAATGCTAGGAACTGAGCTGCCAAACAAATGTCACATTCTTCTACCGCGTCATGTAGTTTTGAAAAACAACACGTGGTTCCTTCGATAATTAGTCTCCTTCAATCACCATGTATTTAGCTAGGTGCAGTAGATGTCTGGCACAAAAACAAGGAGAGCATTTTGACTGCCGAAGAAAGGTTCTTCAGAAACAATGCCAGGGCGCTCAGCCTGCAGGCTAAAATCCTGAACTCGCTCAAAAAGCTAGAGGATCATTTACAGCCCAGGATCCAAAAGGCTCACACACTCAGGTGACGAGTACAAAGGTCACCGCTCAGGTGTTCCAGCGAAGAGCCAGCCAAGTGTACTTAGAAACTGCAGGATGCAAAGCAAATGCAGACAGGACAAGTGTTGTAACACTCACCCACACCTTCTCAACCCCGCCCCCCAGTCTTTATAAATAGAGGAGGCTGTCAGGGAACTGTCCAAGGTTACCACCTGATACGAAGGAGGAACATTCCTCGGTGAGGAACATTAATAAAGTAAATGAATGTACTGTATGTACTTACTGGGCTCTGCTAGTCGACTTCTAAGTGGTTGACAAAGTGTTAAATGAAAAAAAAAAAAAAAAAGGGTACAAGAGGTAGACTTCCTTCTCAAGAGAATCTAAATGTCAAGAAGAAACTGACCGAAAGAGGGAGATCTCTAACTTCCCAAAGCAGCAGCAGCCCCCCTGGAAAGGTACCGAAGCCAGCGGAACTGACTCGGGCAGGACAGCACTGCCCCTCCCCATGCTAAAAGTTTGAACCCGCACCCGACTATCCTACGGTGGTCGGAAACTTCCCTAAACAAGAAGCAACCAGACACCCTCAAGTCTCCGCCCTCGGGCAGTCCCAGGTGCCCTCAGATGCCAGAGTGTCGCTTCCTCCCCGGGCCTTCCCTCCCACTTCACCCCTCTCCTGGACACTCGCTGGCCTGCCTAGGCTTCCAGCACCGGCCAGTGTCCCGGGGTCCCGAGACGCTACGGAGCACTGTCCAGGGCCCTGGACTCGGGCCTGCCCTTCAGGAGTCCACCCTGGCGCGTTGGTGCGCCTGGCGCGCCCAGCGTCCCCAGCCAGGCTGCGACCCCCGCCCCCGCCGGCCCTCACCTCCTCGGCGTGCTTGCGCAGCGCCTTCTCCCGCTCGTACTGGGTGATGAGCTGCTCGTTGTCGTCCCGCAGCAGCTCCAGCTCCACCTGGTGCTCCTGGTCCTGCGCGAACACCGAGTCCAGGTTCTCCAGCACGGCCACCACCAGTGGCATCAGCTCCTTGACCACCTCCTCATCGTAGCGCCCGATTAGCCGCTCGAACTCGCGGTAGATGGAGCCGGCCAGGCCGGACACCCGCTCTGACATCACGGCCCCGGAGCCTCCGGGCTCCTCCTGGTATACCACACCGTCCTCCAGCTCCATGGTGGCGGGCGGGCGGGCGGCCCCGGGCGTCGCCGGCTGAGGGGTGGCACGGGCCCGCACGGGACGGGCCCGGCGGAGGCTGGGGCTGGGGCTGGGCCCCGCGGGGTGGGGGCCGGAGCCCTGGCCGAGGAGGGGAGGGGTGGGGTGAGCGCACTCGCCCCAACCGCCGCTGCACCAACTGCCGGGGCGGCCGGGCCGCGCGCGCTACGCGTCACCCGTGGGGCGGGGCCAGCGCCGCGTCGCCCCGGTGGGCGGGGCCCCGCGGGAGGCCAGGCGCGGCCGAGGGGCGGGGCCTGGCGGCGGTGTGCGCCGGCTGTGACGCCAACACCCGGCGCCGCGCGCGCGCGCGGGCCGGGAGGTGAGAGGTGGAGGAAGTGACAGCCGGAGGCTGCGTTGGCTGGGCGTTCCCAGAGGAAAGGGAGGGGCTCTGAAGACTGACAACTTTCCCCAGGAGGATGCAAGCATTTTCTTCGCCTTTCTACGGCTCATTCCGCGCCTTCTTGGTGCGCCAGACGTGTGAACCCTGCTTAACAGACAAAGAAACTAGGGCCAAGGGAAGTTGCGGGTTAGTCAAGGTCATACAGCTAGAACAGGAAAGAGGCAGAGGCGAGACTCTCACTACTTCCTACTGAGAATTCCGGACTCAGAGGAAAACAGTGGATGAGGGAAAAAGCTGTAACTAGAATGACTGCCTAGAGGATCAGGTTGCCTCGAGTACGTTAGTACCCTTTGGTGTTAAGGAAGAGTGAGGATAGCCTTAACCAGAAGAGCGAAGCATCTGGAGAAGGGAAAATGAGTACCACTTTTTGCATTTTTCCAAACACTGGGTCCCTCTGCTCCCTGCCTACGAGAAAGACAGTTCTAGGCTGCAGCCACTACCACCGGTTCCTCTCTGATCTTGAGAGGGAGGCGGGGCTGGGAAGTGAGAGAAGAAGCAGAGGAGGCTATGGGGTGGAGTCAGTGGTGGAATAAGTCCCATGATACATGAAGTCACCTATCCTGGGAGTGCGTCACTCGTGGGGAATGCCTCAACACCCTAGCCTTGGGCAGGCTGAGTCAGAGATTACTTCCGTGTATTCTCATCTTCCAGTCTCAAGTTTGGCGGAAGACACTCGCAAAAGCCTCTTCCCTTTGCCATAGCTGAGTCAGAAGTACACCGACTCCAACTCATCTAAATATAAGGGAAGAACAGAGAGGTTTTAAATAGACAAGTTATTAGGGAGAATATTGGCTCCCGGGGTCCTAAATACCCTGTTTGGTGTTTAGAAGTTTCAGATCATCCCCAAAGTCTCCCACACTTCCATCTCCCTGGAAACCACCAAAAGCACTGGGGAGGTTGACCCAGTGCAAAAGGACAAAGATGAAAACTGTCAAAACAATTTCCCTAACCCCTGCGCCACCCTTAGTTTGTGCTCTCCCTGTCTCCCTTCCTCACCCTTACTTTGTGTATATGTCTGGATTCTAAGAATGCTGCCCAGCTAGTTGAGTATGAGCCCAAAATACCCTATCGATTTTTTTAAACTTTATTGTTTTGTTTTGTGAACTAATGTTTTGCCTGTGTGCATGTCTGGGCACCAGTCCTGTGCAGAGCCTGCCGACGGTGTCCTATCAGCTAGAACTGGAGTTTTAGCTGGTTGTGAGCCTCTATGTGTGTGGTGGGAATCAAACCCTGGTCTTCTGCAAGAGCAGCCAGTCCTCTTAACTGCTGAGCCTATTTCTTCAGGTACCTATCACTTCTTAATCTCACCTTGAAAACGGAGGAAATCTTGTTATGAACATTCTCTCTCCCTTCCCTACCCCTTCATGAGTGACGCCACTCAGTCTTCCTAAGTACATCTATTTTCCTGGGAGTCAGAGATGGAAGACTTAGAGTAAGAGTTGTTTTTTGTATTTCTACAACATTATTGTATACTTAATGCTTAAAAATGTTTTTTGTGTTTTCTTCTTTGTGTTTGTTTTTGTTTTGTTTTTCAAGGCAGGGTTTTTCTGGATAGCCCTGGCTGTCCTGGAACTCACTCTGTAGACCAGGCTGACTTTAAACATATAGCCATCTGCCTGTCTCTGGTACTAAAGGCATGTGCCACTATTTTTTCTAATTATTGCATTTTGTTTGTGGAGGCCAGAGTCAGTTCTTTTCCTTCCACCGGGTAAATCCCAGGCATTCAATTCAAGTCACCAGTCTAGGAAAACTGTAAGCTCCAGGCCAACCTGGACCACAGGAAAAACCTTGTTTCAAAACATAAAATGTAGGGGTCAGTGAAATGGCTCAGCAGGTAAGGGTGCCTGCTACCACCTTCTGGCAACCTGAGTTCAATCCCATGCCTTACAGGGGAGTAAGAGAGAACCACCTCCCACAAGTTGTCCTCTAACCTTCACTCACCTGATGCAGCACATACATAAATAGAATGTAATTTTAGGCTTTTCCATTACTATAAGAGTAGAGTGGAGAGATTCCTTAGTGTTTAAGACAAGTACTGGTCTCTGTCAAAAACAACAACAACAACAACAAGTACTGCTCCTGCTGTGAAGTCAGGTTCAGACAGCTCACAACCACCTGTAACATGCGCGTGCACACACACACACACACTCCACAAATCCATACAGGCATAATGGGAAAAATAAACAGAGAGTGAGGAAAGGCTCATACCACCAAGCCTTAAACCTTGAGTTTGGGCACCAGACACATATGATAGGAGAAAAACAACCCTTGAAATTCCTTCTGACACCTCCACATGTGTCCCTGCCCCAAATAAATACAACTTAAAATATTTTTTAGGTTTTCTTTCTTTCTCTCTTCCTTCCTTCCTTCCTTCCTTCCTTCCTTTCTTTCTTTTTTTTTCTTTCTTTCTTTTCTTCTCTTTCCTTTTTTTTCTTTTCTTTTTTTTTTTTTTTTGAGACAGAGTTTCTGTGTATAGTTGCTGGCTGTTCTTGAACTCTCTCTTTAGTGCAGGCTGACCTTGAACTCACCCCAGTATTGGGATGAAAGGTTTGCACTACCACCATGTGGCTACAATTAAATGTTCTCATTAAAATAAGGGATGAGAGAGATGGCCTAGCAGTCAAGAGTGCTCACTGCTCTTGCAGAGGACCACAGTTAGGTTCCCAGCACTCGTCTCCAGCAGCACACAACCTCCTGCAACTCCACCTCCAAAACACCTGGCTCCTGGCTCTGTGGGCACCTACATACATGTGGCACACCCTCTCAACACATCCACACACAAATCTTTAAAAAAAAAAAAAAACTAACGAATAGGGGCTGGAGAGATGGGCTCAGCAGATAAGAGCACTGGTTGCTCTCCCAGAGGACCCAGGTTCAGTTCCCAGCATGGTGGCTCACAACCATTCCTAGAATCAGTTCCAGGGGATCTAGTGTCTTCTTCTGATCTCTTCAAACATCAGACACACTCATAAAACATGTACATGCATGCAGCAAAACACTCATACATATCAATCTTAAAAAAAAAAAAAAAAAAAAAACGAACTGGGGGCTGAAGAGATGGCTCAGTGGTTAAGAACATTGGCTGCTCTTCCAGAGGTCCTGAGTTCAATTCTCAGCAACCACATGCACACATGTATACATATGTGCTTTATCTTCATGCACACCAGGAGAGGGGATCAGATCCCATTACCGATGGTTGTGAGCTAACGTGTTTGCTGAGAGTGTATGTGTACTACATGTAATAAAGTGTGTAGTGGAATAGTATTCAATAATAAAGTACATACTGCAACATGAATGAATATCAAAAACATACACTAAATGAAATATATGATCCCATTCATATGAAATGTCAGTAATTGTTGAATGTAGAGACACAATAAATTAGTGGTTTCCTGAATTGTGTGATAGTGATAGTGTGTGGGAGTGACCAATCATGAGTGTGGGATTTCCTTTGAGGTAATAGAAATGTTCTAAAGTTGAAGTGATGCACAACTCTGTCAATATATCAAAAGGCATTCTAGGCTACACTTAAGTTGTATGGTATCTGAGCTAAATCTCAATGGAGCTAATAAAGCCAAGTGTGGTGGCTCACATCTGTAATATCAGCACTGGGGGAGCTGAGACACAGGATCGTGAATTGGAAGCAACCTGCGTTATTCAGTAGTTAGTACCAAATATGCTTGGGATACAGAATAAAACTGTGTGTCAAAACATACAAACACAGAGATAGAGGAAAGACAGACAGACAGACAGAGGGGGAAGGGATAGAACATGGAAAGATAGTTTAATGGTGCGTATTTATCGTACACTAGGCTAGATTCAATTGCCAGCACTTCGCTAAATAAGTGAAACAATACTGTGAATTTAGGACAAGTAGATCCAGTGGAACAGCGTAACCTGGTGCAAGAGAGTTGAAAGGAAATGGCTTTGAAGTGGAGAACCTTGTAGTAGCCTATGTCCTGTCATGGCAAACAACTTTGGTGTGTGGTGGGGGGGAACCAACTAATAATCACTAAGTACCTGTTGGGTACAAGTCATCGCATAAAGACTAGTGAGCCTCAGTTTATTTGTAGAATTTGGGGATTTGTTAAAGACCAGAGTTTTCCTTTCATTCTAAAGTTCTGCTGCTGAGGGCCAGCAAGATGGTTGAAGCAAGAAGTGAGTAAAGCCACTTCTGCCAAGCGTGGTGCTGTACATCAATTCCTAGGGCACACAAGGAAGCAGCGAGGCTGCTCCACGAGTTGTCTTCTGACCCGCTACACACATACTGTTGCGCTTCCGTGTGTAATTATAAATTAATGTAATATATAAATGTAATATATAACAAATATATTACAATAATGTAATTATAAATTAAGTGTATTTATAAATTAATATTTGTAAATGTAATTATAAATTAAAATTGTGAAGCCAGGCATGGTGGTGCCTGCCTTTAATCCCAGCACTTGTAAGGCAGAAGCAAGTGGATCTCTGTGAGTTTGAGATGAACCTGGTCTACAAAGCAATTTCCCAGATCACCCAGAGCTGTTATATAGAGAAACCCTATCTTGAAAAACCAATAAATAGAGCTAGAGAGATGGCTCAGAGGTTAAGATCACTAACTGCTCTTCCAGAGGTCCTGAGTTCAATTCCAAGCAACCACTTGGTGGCTCACAACCATCTGTAATGGAATCAGTTGCCCTCTTCTGGTGTGTCTGAAGGCAGCTACAATGTACTTACATAAATAAAATAAATAAATCTTTTTTTTTTTTTTTTTTTTTTTTTGGTTTTTCGAGACAGGGTTTCTCTGTGTAGCCCTGGCTGTCCTGGAACTCACTCTGTAGACCAGGCTGGCCTCGAACTCAGAAATCTGCCTGCCTCTGCCTCCCGAGTGCTGGGATTAAAGGCGTGCGCCACCAACGCCCGGCTTAAATAAATCTTTTTTAAAAAGCAAAACCAATAAATAAATAAATTTAATTATGGTTTTGGTCAGATACAGTTACACAGGAGTGTATGCCCAACCCTTGAGAATTTTGAAGCAGGAGGATCAGTTCAAGGTTAACTTCAGCCACACAGTGACTTCCAGGCCAGCTTGGGCTACATAAGACTACATCAAAAATGAGTGAATAAATGAAGGAAGGAATAAATAAGTGAATAAATAAATAGAGATATATGCAGTGAGGCTTCTAAAATTTTGGTTTCCTAAAAAGACACAAATATTATATAAGACTATGTTTTCTTTTTTTCTTTTCTTTTGTTTTAAAATAGCATTGGTTCACTTTTCCATGGTGAAGCACTAGTAGCCCTGAGAACAGCTTGGACTCTGAGACTCATTTCTCCACCTATTCCTGATCGTATGATTTGGTGCTCTCTAGCTCTATGTAGTAAGGTTGAACCAGGTTGAATTGAATTACTGGTGCTTGAATGCTGTCATCCTCGAACTCTCACGCTTGCTAAAAAAAAAAAAAAAAAGAAAAGTGCTGCTGACAAAAGGTTCAAAAATGCCCGAGGAGCAAGTCTGATGGAGTCATTATGCCGGTTCCAAATATTGTTTGATCAGAATGTATGTAGTAGTCATTTGAGCATATGATGCTACCATCCCAATCTGGCCCATGACTTCCTTTCCAGGGGACTGGAATTTAGTGGATAAGAATCCAAACAGCAAGGACAGGGCTGGGAGTTGAGCCAATCAGTGGGTAGGTGTGTTTCAGTGTCAGTGTGGCCAGATTTTCCCAAGGTGACCATGAGGGTCTTAATTTTTGGCATTTGATTTGCTCTGACCCACTTCAGATCTCCTCAGACAATCCAGCAAGTCCAATCAGGACCAACGATGGAAGACATTTCAAGAGATGTGAGAACTCATCCCTTAACACCTTCTTTGCAGAATGTTGATGTCTTATAAGCAGGGCCATCTTTACTCTGCACAGGTGATGTGAGATGTGACGCTCAGAGACTTCAGCCGCTGCCCAAGACTCCCACACCTCTGCTGGGAATAGTTAGCACATAAATAGCAAGCTGCCAGTGGATGTGCTCATGGTGTAGCATAGACAGCATGGTGATATCGATTTCCCTCTTCTTGCTGACTCCTGGGTGAGGGTCTGTTGCATCTTTAGGATATTTTCTCTCTCCTCTCCCTCTCTTTGTGTCTCCACTGTTTCTCTCTCATTCCCCTTCCCTCTCTCCTCCATGGCAACTTCCCTGGCCTCCTTCCTTGGGGCCAGTGAACTCATCTGGCAAGACCAGCCTCCCAATCAACCTGTGTGTGTGTGTGTGTGTGTGTGTGTGTGAGTGTGTGTGTGTGTGTGTGAGTGTGTGCAATGTATATTAATGGCACTCTCTGAATTAAAGTCCCTGTCTCAGAGAGAACAAAAAGTTAAAAATTCTTAAAATAAAAATAAAATGGATGGTTAAGATGTCTGGGCACGGGGCTGGTGAGATGGCTCAGTGGGTAAGAGCACTGACTTGCTCTTCTGAAGGTCATGAGTTCAAATCCCAGCAACCACATGGTGGCTCACAACTACCCATAATGAGATCTGATGCCCTCTGCTGGTGCGTCTGAAGTCTGCTACATTGTACTTATATATAATAATAAATAAATCTTAAAAAAAAAAAAAAAGATGTCTGGGCACATAAAACTCTTGCCAAGCGAGCCTAATGACCTGAGTTTGACTTCTGGAAGCCATGGTGGATGGTTGACTTCAGAAAGTTTTCCTCTATCCACATGTGTACAGGGCCACACACATGCTGGTGCTCATATGTCTTTAGTGTACATCATACACAGCACACACACACGTGCACACACACACACACACACAGGTTAATAGTAAAATTCTGACTCTGTTTTTAGTAGCAGTAAGAGGAACCTGGTAGTGAGTTCCTCATTAGATAGGCAATGGTAGACCTCTGATTCCCAGAATTTATCTCTAACCCCCAAGGACTGAGAGTCTCATAAAGACCAAGAATTATCGGGGAAAAACAAGTCTCAGTGTGGACTTTGGAGTGTTTACTTTTGATTCCTGAAGGAAAGGAAATTCCATTCCAAGAGATTCCTCACCCTTGCAGAAATTGAGAAGACTGTAAGGCGAGGAGATGGGGGTGGGGAGTTGATGAGGGAAGGAAGGGAGGAGTTTCTTCCTAAGCACAATAGTTATCATCCGGGGAAGGCTGGAATTACCAGGCCAGTTGTGTAGCCAGCCTGCTGTAGTAACTACAGTCTGCTGTAGTTATTTCTATCTGACACTAAGTTTTTCTTGCTTTACACGCGTGTTTTCCCACCTAGGAAGAGAGAGGAAGTCACTGAAAGAGAAAGAGAGCTCTCAGGGTTCAGGCCTGCTGGTATGGCTGTGTGCAAAGCCAAGTGACTCATTGCTCCATACGAACTGCAACATGTCTGGAGAGGCAGTTGATTATGGAATGTTGGATTCCTGATAAGTGTCAGAGTATTTTTTCAGAGTGTTCCATGGCTCTTTCTTTTGAAAGGCTTGTTTCTGTTGTTGGCAGTGCCATGGACTTGCTAGGTAAGTGCCGCTGAGCTGCATCTGCGCCCCTCCAAACATTCTGTAAACAGATTTCCTGGGGACGACCTTGCAGATCCATTCTTGTTAAGAGTTGACTTCTGCCAGGCAGAGTTGCTCACCGCTGTAATCCTAGGACCCCAGAGACTGAGCTGGAAGGTTAGCATAGGTGAGAAGCCAACCTCGGCTACACAGTGAGTTCCGGTACAGCCTGGGATCAGAGCTGCAGGGTGAGAGCCTGTTGGGGGCGGGGAGGGGAGATGAAAGACAGAACGCTAGTAAGCTAGCTAGAACCTGTCCTCAAGTTGCCACATCACCAGGGGGATGACTCTATATGAGTCAGTCTACACACTCTAAAGTGAAGTTACAAAAGTGAGAAGCAACTTCTCATCCTCTAAAAAGGAAAATTAAATAAATGAAGAAACGAAATCTAAGCTGAGGTCAGTCTTTGAGCAGAAACAGGATGTGAGCAAACTGAATCACAATACCTTGCTGTCGAAAACATTTTCTATTTAAGATATGCAGCTTATCTGGGAGGAAAGGAAAACAGAAAAAGAGGGGCTGATTGGAACAAGGGTGGTGTCTGGTCAGGAGGGAAATAGTCCAACAGAGCCTTGGTGACCTTTGTCACTTTTCCTCCACGCAGCCACGTATGAAAAATGACTCAGCTAGTCTGACACCAGTGGCATATTTTTAGCAGGGACAACAGAGCCAGATGAAAACCTAAGCGTACTCCCCGTTTGCCAACCAACAGCTTCACACATACGAGGCAGGGAAGAAAGACTCATCTACCTAGTTCAGTTTACCAAGGGACAGCAGAGAGTCTGTAACTTCCACCATCTACCTACCTTTGCTTTTGTGTTTTCACAGAGGGCCAGAAACTCCACAGGACAGTAACTTCCTGAGATGTCAGCCTTCTGAGGTTTGTCAGTCAGCACTGAGTGACACCCAAACCCATCATTTTACAATGGAAGGACCATCCGAAGTTTATGGTCATGTTGGAACCAATGTCTAGTGACTATCAAGCTCAGAGCCTCATTACACGTCTATTGCTTCAAGTTCCCAAGTCAAAGGCCCAGCTTAGCAGGTAAAAGTGCTCGACACACTGGGCACAGTGTCAGGGAGTTAGGCAGTTGCATTTAATCCCAGCACTCAGGAGGCAGAGAGACAGGTGGATCTCTGTGAGTTCGAGGCCAGCCTGGTCTACATAGCAAGCTCCAGACTAACAGGGGCATACATAGAGAGAAACCCCGACACACTTACAAAAAAGTGCTTATCCGGCAAGCCTTGTGACCTGAGTTTAGTATTCTCCCACTCATGAGTGCATGTATGAGTGCACATACACCTTCTCACCCACACACTAATCTTTCAAGTTCCTGTTTTAATATATGTGCTGCCAAAGCGAGCACTACTTTCAAGTTCATAAGTCAAAAACAATATCTCATTGAGCATGAGATCGTGGGTCTAAACAAGGAGGATTCATCCCTGCAGGCATTCCTTCTAACACAACAAGAATTTTATATGTAAGGAAAAAATATGTTTGCCCTGGGGGCACAGGCTTATAAATTTAGATGACTGAAGCAGGAGGATCATGACTTTGAGGTCAACCTGGACTAAATTATTGAATTCTAAGCCAGCATGAACTATATAAGAACACTGTGTCTCAAAACAACAAGGAAAAAAAAAAAGAAAAGAAAGAAAGAAAGAAAGAAAGAAAGAAAGAAAGAAAGAAAGAAAGAAAGAAAGAAAGAAAAAGGAATTGTTTAAAAACTGTTATCAGAGCCAGGCGTGGTGACACTTAATCCCAGCACTTGGGAAGCAGAGGCAGGTGGATTTCTGACTTTGAGGCCAGCCTGGTCTACAAAGTGAGTTCCAGGATAGCCAGGGCTACACAGAGAAACCTGTCTTGAAAAAAAAACAAAACACACACCAAAAAACCTGTTATGGGAGCTTTAGGAATACTGGGGTCTCACACTTGCAGCTGTTCAAGAATAGCATGAGGATGAAGAGATGGCTCAGCAGTTAGGAGTACTGGCTGCTTTTCCAGAAGACAGGGTTCAGTGCCCAGCGTCCAGATTGGGGCTCACAGTGGTAACTCCAGTTCCAGGGCATCTGCTGCTCTCTTCTGGCTCCAGGCATGCCCATGGTGTACAGAGAGCTATGCATGCAAAATGCTCAATCACAGGAAATAATAATAATAATAACAACAACAATAATAGAACAGCTTGAACAGCACTTTATTTTTTTTTAAAGATTTATTTATTTATTACATGTAAGTACACTGTAGCTGTCTTCAGACACTCCAGAAGAGGGCGTCAGATCTCATTACGGGTGGTTGTGAGCCACCATGTGGTTGCTGGGACTTGAACTTTGGACCTTCGGAAAAGCAGTCTGGTGCTCTTATCCACTGAGCCATCTCACCAGCCCTGAACAGCACTTTAAGGATGTGGCCCAGGGTCGTAAAATGGGAGTAGGAATACCTGAATTTTAAGATCTTATTCTCTAAGATGCAAATGTGGCAGCTCATCCCTATCATGCCTGCATTTGAGAGGCAGAGGCAGGAGGGTCATCCAAAGTTTAAGGCCATCTGGATCTATATAGAGAGCTCCAGGACAGCCAGAACTACATAATGACATCCTATCTTTAAAAACAAAAACAAAAACCGTCCTGGGTTCCAGGCCTAGTGGCATCTGCCTTTGATCCCAACACTCAGGAAGCAGAAGCAGGAGGATCTCTATGAATTCAAGGCCAGCCTGGTCTACGGAGTGAGTAGCGGACCAGCCAAGACTATATAATAAGACCCTTGGGCTGGAGAGATGGCTCAGCGGTTAAGAGCACTGACTGCTCTTCTAGAGGTCCTGAGTTCAATTCCCAGCAACCACATGGTGCCTCACAACCATCTGTAATGGGTTCTGATGCCCTCTTCTGGTGTGTCTGAAGACAGCAACAGTGTACTCTCATATATAAAATAAAATCTAAAAAAAAAAGACCCTGTCTCAAAAGACAAAAAAAAAGTCTTGAGTTTTCACCAGGTGCCAGCCACAAGCCTCGGGCTGTCTCCTGTCTCTCATACTGCAGAATTCTGAAGAACTTTCTGATCACAGCCAGGCAAAAGGACGATAAGTCCATCAAGATCAGGAAAAACAAGCACGATGATGTGAAGTCTGAAGCTGAATGCAGCAGACGTGTTTCTACACTCATCATCACAGACAAGGAGGCAGAGACACTAAAGCAGACTCTTCCCCTCGTTTGGCTGTGAAGCGCTGAAACGCAATGGACTTCCTCATTTGACTATACTAAGAATCTTGAAAAACCAAAAAAAAAAAAAAAAAAAGTTTCATTCCATAAATCTATTATCTTAGAATTCTAAGGATGGCAAAATTCGTTCTTCAAGCTAACAACTTTCCTTTTTTGCTCCTTTCTCTATTTTTATTTATTTATATATTTTTATTTTATTATTTGGGGGGAGGCAAGATAGGTTTTTTTTTTTTCTGCATAGCTCTGGTTGTCCTGAAATTCACTCTGTAGACCAGGGTGGTCTGGAACTTAGAGACCTGTCTGCCTCTGCCTCCCAAGTGCTAGGATCAAAGGCATGCACCACCATCACCTGGCCTACTTTTCCTAATTTTAACATTTTATTCCCATGGGTCCTTATTCACAAAGACTAAATGACCATTTCCAGCCAGGAGAGACTACACATCTCTTCCAGGATCCCCATAAGACTGAATGACCTCTGACTCTTCCTACCTCTTCTCTTTGTGTACCTAACATTCATTTTAACTGACTCCAAATAATTATTAAAAAAGCCATCTGTACAAGCTAGTTCTTGTTAGTTGCTTTTATGTGTTCTCAGGCACACGCATGCTCAGAAGGAACTTCTCGATTTGCTTATTGTATGAGTGGTTACAATAATGCATGTGATACTGGCTGTGGTTACTACAAATACTTATAATCTCAGCACTTTGGAGGTGGAGCCAAGAGGAGTGACATAAGTTTAAGGCTAACCTTGTCTACATAGTAAGTTCTAGACTAGCCTGGGCTAGCTATTGAGTGTGTCAGTATGTGTGTGAAAATGTGGTACATACGCAAAGCAATTGTGCTACTTGCTTTTGATTCCATCTGGGCCACAATCCAAGTACCCACCTATCCAAGACTGTATACAGAGGTCCTATCACAGTAACCCAAACCACAAACAGACCCAAAAGCAAACAAGCAAAAATAATAAAGGCCAAAAAAAAAAAAAAAAAAAAAAAAAAAAGCCGGGCGAGGTGGCGCACGCCTTTAATCCCAGCACTTGGGAGGCAGAGGCAGGCGGATTTCTGAGTTCGAGGCCAGCCTGGTCTACAAAGTGAGTTCCAGGACAGCCAAGGCTATACAGAAAAACCCTGTCTCGAAAAACCAAAAAAAAAAAAAAAATAAAAAAAAATAAAGGCCAGCAGCTCTGTATCATGTCTATAATCCTACTAGTTAGGAAGCAGGAGGATCAGGAGACCAGACTCAGATACACACTGAATTTGAGGACAGCCTGGGCTACATAGACACTATATCAACAAAGCAAAACATAAACATAAACACTGGAGCCTTAGGTTTCCCCAGTAACGCAAAATAATAAAAGGCATATTACTGTTCATCAGATCAGAAAGTATATGTACTGTGGATTAGTCATCCCCACTCCTACCAGTGATCATGAAGTCAGTTTCCCAGAGGTCTTTGGGTTTTTGTTTGTTTGTTTGTTTGTTTGTTTTGTTTGCTTTTCCCCCATCATACTATTTCTATTGATTATTTGGTAATTTCATATAACGCACCCTGATCACATTCACTTCCCAGTCCTCCCTGGCCCATCCCCCCCCCATGAAATCCTCCTCCACAAAAAAAAAAAAAAAGAAGAAGAAGGAGGAGGAGGAGGAGGAGGAGAGAAGGAGAAAGAAGGAGAAGGAGAAGAGAAGAAGAAGAAGAAGAAGAAGAAGAAGAAGAAGAAGAAGAAGAAGAAGAAGAAGAAGAAGAAGAAGAAGAAGGAGGAGGAGAACAAGAAGAAGAAGAAGAAATTAAAAACAAAACAACCCCCCCCAAAAACAAGCCCAATTTGTGCTGCCCATATACTGACTAAAGCATGGACAATCTCCCAGTGGCTAGCCCTTAAAGAAAACTGAATCCTTACCTACCGGCACACCCACCATAAGCCAACAATTGCAGAGAGCTAAATTTTTGCATCCTTCATAGAAACTTTTAAGACTTCTCTTCAATGGTTTCATGTCTAGAGAAGCCTTCTGTGTGCCTCTTTCTCAACTGTGAGTCTGCAGTCATCTATACCACTGTAGAAGTAGCTTCCTTGCCCTTTACTGTCAGCTGGAGCACGGAGCACGGACTTCCCTGTAGTTTCTTGCAACAGCATGAACAATGGACATCAACATGGCCTTCTGCTGCAGCATGAGCCACGGACACCAACATGGTCCCTGGCGGCAGTCTGAACAGGCCATGGACATTAACAAGGCTTCAGGTGGCTGCCAGACCATAGACATCCATGATGGCCTTGGTGGTAACATAGACAAAACCCATCAACATAGCCTTCTGTGGACTTACAGACCACATCATCAACATGGGCTTCACCTGCAGCTCAGACCTCAAAATGGTCTCGGACAGGGCAGACCGTGGTCATCACTATGCTCCTGTAGCTGTAGCACAGACCACGGACACCCTCATGGTCCTTAGTGGCGGCACAGGCCACAAGCATCAACATGGTTTCAGATGGCAGCACAGACAACGGACACCCAAATGACCTTAGGGGGTAACACAAGCCATGGACCCCAGCTGCAGGAGGACTAGAGACTCCCAACACGGCCTCAAGTGTCAGTACAGTCCGTGCATGTCAGCATGGCCTTCCTGGCCCCTGCTGGACCACAGATGCTAACATAGCCTCCAGCTGTAGCCCAGAAAACAGACGTCCTCCTGGCCTTCAGCAGTAGCATAGGCTTCCGATATTGACATGGTCTCCAACACCAGCCCAGACCACATATAGCCACATAAACCTCGGGCTTCAACATGGCACAGAGCAACAACATGGACCATGAATACCATCATAGCCTCCAGGGGCAGCACAGATCATGCGGGTCTTACAAGGAGTTCCAGTCCAGCAAATGAATTGTTCTTCATCTTGGACATCCTGTCATTGCTCAGAGCCAGGGCAACGGTGCTGCTGGGCAGCGTATTTCGGGGGAGAGGGGAGGTGCTGAGTCTTTTCAAGTTTCAACTGCTGCACACCACCCTGCCGACACTACTCTGCAATGACATGGCCTCCTGTCCACCTCAGCCTTCTTCCACGCCTGTCACTGCCCTTGAGTCCTTAGTCCCCCCCCCCCAATGCGCATGCACAGCCCCGCTCCTCCATCTTCCCCACCTCTCCATTGCCTTGGAAACTGCGGTGTGTCACACAGTATATATTTTTTGCCCATACACCTTTACATGCAAATATTCATTACAACAAGTTGTTGGTCTGGTTCAAGGTTTCTGATTTCTGACACACTATAAATACTGGACTCGTTTCAGATATCCTGTCCAGAGTCAGAGAGTCCCTGTGAACCAGGGGTAGGTTCTGTGCCAGCTCCAAGTTGTGGCACACCTCCCCACCCTTGATGTCTGTCATGCTGAGGCTTGCAAGGTTTGACCGTATATATTGCAGCACCACGACCCCCTTGCTCTCCATCTTTTAGCAGAGCAAGCAGCTAGGCTACAGCTGCACGGTCTCCATGCTGGAGGCTGGCTGGTGGGCCTAGGATGCTTCTGTTCTGCAGGATCCGGATCCTCCACATGCTCCCGCAGCTTGTCGATAGGGTAGATGTTGCAGTGGACTGACTAAAAGTGCTGGATCTGGCCCCAAATTGGTCAGCTCAGGCCCACTCAGGTCTTCTGGGCAGCGTCCCCAGCGAGGTCTTTGTATCTCCTGTTTCTATAACTATGTCCAGGAATGTGAGAAGGACCCGACTCCCAGAGAGGAACTGCAACCTGTCTTCATGCCTCAGTGTTTTCCATGTCTCCCTTTTCTCACCTTTCCCTTCTCAAGAAAGAGCGGTCTTGCTCTTACTGACTCTCCCAGACACAGGAAGTCAGGAGGCCCGTCCCAGACTGCTCTCAGCTGAGTAGCTCCTGGAAAACTAGACGCATGGGGAGAAAGAGTCAGAAAGCATTGTAGATGTGGGGCATGCACGGGGAAGGGCACTAGTCATTTGATTGGAGGCAAGCATGGGGGGACCAAGAGGAACAGACAAAGAAAGGGGACAAAGCAGTGACTAGTGGCTTTAGAGGGAGAAGGTTAGGGTTTAATGCGTAGAAGTGGAGGGTTTGCAGCTAACCTGGGAGAGGAGACTCTATGATGTATGATGAGAGTGCTGGACAGGCACGCCAGGCTCCCAGAAAGCCACGGGTTGCAATATTTCTTACTCCCCTCTCTTGAACAGGAGCACTCGACTTGCTTTGGTTGATGGGCTGGAAAGAATTGATGAGTGTCACCTCCAGGCCAAATCAATCAGAACTACTGTGTGACTTGCTTTCTCTACCCTGCTCTAGTGCACTCTTTCCTGTACTGATGGAGTGAAGTCACATATTGGAAGAGTCAGGCTCCCAGAGTCACTGTAGGGAGAAAGGTGCTGGCCCCGAAGCCAGCTCAAGATGAGTGAAAGTGTTTGCTTTTATTGAGTCGCAGACACTGGGATTTCTTTTTTGTTGTTGCTACATAACCTCACCTAACCTGACAAATTCAAGAGGTGCTCTAGAGATATGGTTTTCCAGAAATAACAGACCACATGCCCCTGAGCCCCCACACTAGGCAGGCTAAGAGGAGGAAGAGTTAAACCACTCTAGAACTGCCCTTGGGGAAGACAAACGTTTAGAGACTCCAGTGGGCGTTCAGGAGAGCTAAACCACATGAAAGCAAGAAGGAAATGAATACCAAGTCACTGCCACGAGTGTTGAGCCTCTTCATCCTTTTCTCCACAGACAGTCTTAACCTGAAAGCCAATACCAAGGCCAGGGCAACTATAGAGACTGTTACAAGCCAAAAGCTTATAGGTTTGCTAAGGGTTATATTGAATCTATGCTTAGAAAGTGGTAATAAGATTGTGTGTTGATGTACACCTGTAATCCCAGCACTGTGGAAACTGAGGCAGGAGGATCAGAGTTTAAGGTCAGCCTGAACTACATAATGAATTCAAGGCCAGCCAGGAATACCTGAGAGCCTGCCTCAATTACCCAACTCAGATTCTCTCTCTCTCTCTCTCTCTCTCTCTCTCTCTCTCTCTCTCTCTCTCACACACACACACACACACACACACACACACACACACACACACGGTGTGCTCAAGCACAATCTTTCTGGAGAAGACCAGACACTTGAGATCTGGGGAAATTATTTAACCTTCATACATCTTACTTTTTCTCTCTGTAAAAACAGGATTAAGAGTAGCATCCACTTGGGAGGCAGAGGCAGGCAGATTTCTGAGTTTGAGGCCAGCCTGGTCTACAGAGTGAGTTCCAGGACAGCCAGGGCTACACAGAGAAACCCTGTCTCAGAAAACAAAACAAAACAAAACAAAACAACAACAACAAAAAAAAAAAGTAGCGTCCACAAGCCAGGCCTGGTGGTTCACGTATGTAATCCCAGCACTCCGGAGGTTAAGGTAGGAGGGTTGCTGAGAGTTCTAGGCTAGCAAGGGTTTCTTAGCAAGACTGTTTCAAATATCTCAGACAGGCCAAAAAAAGGACTCATACTCCAATTAAAGTTCTCTAGCGGATGAGAGAGGAGGATTGTTGTGAGTTCAAGGTCCGCCTGGGCTACAAACTGAGTACTAAGTCATCCAGGGTTAAGATAAAAAAGAAGGAAGAAAGGAAGGAAGAAGGAAGGAAGGAAGGAAGGAAGGAAGGAAGGAAGGAAGGAAGGAAGGAAGGAAGGAAGGAAGGAAGGAGGGAGGGAAGGAGGGAAGGAGGGAAGGAGGGAAGGAGGGAGGAAGAAGGAAGGGAAGGAGTCCCTGCTTCCTATGGTTGTTGCAGGAGACTGTATGATAAACAGCCCCACTTTCACTTCTTTCTCCAATCAGCAAGTAATGCTGAATCTCCCCAAAGCCATTTGCCTGGGGCGGGGGGTGGGGGGGGGGGTGCCGAGGAAGCAAAGGCAGATGAACCGCATGGCTCTTAAGACGCTAGGAAGCTCAGGCAATCCCCGTCACTGGAAGCTCCTGCTGTTTGATTTGTAGTTTGCCCCTGGAGTCAAAGGTAGGCAGGTTCATACTTTATTCTTGATTACTGGCAGTGAAAGTTCCCCAGGGGCTCATTCTCAATTAGTATTATAAATGTCCTGTCTTTGCCCTGCCTCCCAGAGCACTTTTCTCGTGCATGGGTATAATATATGAGTTGTTCTGATTCTTTAAATCATTAATAACCAGACCTCCGTGGCCTGGATCAATTCCATTCTCAGTACAGTGTTACAGCTAGCTGAATTGTTTGCCCCAAATTGCATGTAAGAGCAATCATGCCATCTTCTCATTGTTCCATTATGATTTATTTGCACACCCCAGTGACCTTCTCTAGAAGTGAGTCCCAGGAACAAAGCCGTGTGTAATTATGAAGCAACACACAAGAGGTTAAGGGCCCAAGATCTGGCAGTACAGGGATGGGCTTGACCCTGGTCCTTCTTCTTCCAGGCATCTAACGTGACCCAGTAATTCTTTCCTCCTGAGCCACATGAGGTTTTAGGTTTCCTCACCTGAAAAGCAAGGACATCAGTTTTCTATTGTTATTGTTCCTGTTTTTGCAGTGCGGGTGATGGAACTCAGCGTGTCCCACATGCTCGGACAGTGTACTCCTGATGACCACACTCAGTAATAAGTAGGCCATGCAGCTGTGGAATTAAATTAGCTAATACCAGTGAAATAGATAGATAGGCGTCCTGAAGCATGCAGGTAACCCCATCAGGAGGTGGGCAAAGATCAGGCACGTGAGACCAGTCTCAGCTCAGAGTAAGCTTGGGACCTTGTCTCAAAACCAAACCCAGAACAAACTAAAAAACAAAATATTGGGGGCTGGAGAGATGGCTCAGAGGTTAAGAGCACTGACCACTCTTCTGAAGGTCCTGAGTTCAAATCCCAGCAACCACATGGTGGCTCACAACCATCCTTAACAAGATCTGACACCCTCTTCTGGAGTGTCTGAAGACAGCTACAGTGTATTTACATATAATAAATAAATAAATCTTTAAAAAAAACCAAAAAAACAAAAATGTTTTGGTCTTGCCATAGTACAGCTTTGATAAATGCAGATGTGGTAGCACAAGCTAGTAATTCCAATACTGTGAAGGCGGAGATAGGAAGATTAACTTGAGATTGAGATTAGCCTGGGCTACAAAGCAAGATCTCGCCTCAAAACACAAAATTACCACACATCACATTAATGGTAATTAACATACATATCCATTCTACTTTGTGTGTGTGTGTGGTTTTTCGAGACAGGGTTTCTCTGTATAGCCTTGGCTGTCCTGGAGCTCACTTTGTAGACCAGGCTGGCCTCGAACTCAGAAATCTGCCTGCCTCTGCCTCCCAAGTGCTGGGGTTAAAGGTATGAGCCACCACCGCCCGGCTACTTTATTTTTTTTAATTAATTTATTTATTCACTTTACATGCGGAATGCTGCCCACATTCTGGTCCTCCCTCACACAGTTACTCCCCTATTCCAATTCCCTCTTCCCTTCTCCCCTGAGAGGGTAGCACACACACCCCCACCGGACATATCCCTTTTTTTTGAGACAAGGTCCTACTAATCTTGATTCATTACCCAGCCCAACCCATGAGTGCTGATGATTACATGATGTTTCCTAGCACGGCGGAGAAGGGTTTTATTGTAGATATGAGGGAGAACTCAGCCAGAGGCATCTGGAAGAGTCCAGACTGAACATGGCCAGCAGAACAGACCAGGTCATGAGAGGAGAGATGTGGGGAGAGCAAAAGAGTAAGAGAAGAGAAGGCAAGCAGACTGAGAGGAGCCTTGGACCAAGAAGTCGAGAGAACCAAGGGTAGAGCCAAGAGGCGAGGGAACACATGACCAAAATAGCTGGTGTATATGGAATAGTATGTTCAGAAGCTGGAGGAGGGAAGGGAAGGGAAGTCCAGCCCCAGCTGGGGAGGCCGAGGGTAGGGGTTGGGGTAAGAAGTGCTGGGAGGAGCCACTGGTATTGTGAGCAGTGTCTTTAGGACAGGCAACCTTGACCTTATGACAGTCTTCCTGCTTCTTCTTCTTTTTTTTTTTTTAAACATTTATTTATTTATTATAAGTACACTGTAGCTGTCTTCAGACACTCCAGAAGAGGGAGCCAGATCTCATTACGAATGGTTGTGAGCCACTATGTGGTTGCTGGGATTTGAACTCAGGACCTTCGGAAGAGCAGTCAGTGCTCTTAACCGCTGAGCCATCTCTCCAGCCCTTCCTGCTTCTTGAGTAGTGAGATAGATACCAGTTATCATCCCTTTTAAAATACTTTCAATGGGCCTGGCAATGGTGGCGCACACCTTTAGCCCCAGCACTCGGGAGGCAGAGGCAGGTGGATTTCTGAGTTCAAGGCCAGCCTGTCTACAGAGTGAGTTCCAGGACAGCCATGGGTACACACAGAAACCCTGTCTCGAAAAACCAAAACCAAAAAACAAACAAACAAAACCAAAAAAACCTTTCAATGTCCTATAGATAACCTTAGGTAGATTATTCCCAAATGCCTGTCCTTGGGGCCTAGCATCTTTTCTAAATGCCCTTTAACTGCTAAAATCTCCCTCTCTCTCTCTCTCTCTCTCTCTCTCTCTCTCTCTCTCTCTCTCTCTCTGTGTGTGTGTGTGTAGACAGCAGAGCAGAACATTGGCTTCTCACTGAACCTGGAGCTAGACAGGTGGCCAAAACGCCTCAGAGATTCTTCTGTCTCTGCTCTCCACAGCTTTAGTGTTTCAGACATGTGCTCAAACAAGTCTACTTTCTCTTCTTTTTTCTCTTCTTCTTCCTTCCTTCCTTCCTTCCTTCCTTCCTTCCTTCCTTCCTTCCTTCCTTCCTTCCTTCCTCCCTCCCTCCCTCCCTCCCTCCCTCCCTCCCTCCCTTCCTTCCTTCCTTCCTTCCTTCCTTCCTTCCTTCTTTCCTTCCTTGTTATTGTTGTTGCTTTTCCTTGTGCACCAGGAGCTCTTACCCACAGAGCCATCTGTCCAGCCCCATGACTGAACACTTTCTACCTCGGTCCTCCACTGATGATGTCACCCTAGACCCCGTCCTCTAGCCAGCTCCTCTGTGCCTCCCATTCCCATTATTATCGTATTGTCAGTTCTCAGGGCTGATGGTTTGCTATAGTGTATCAAACAGTCTGTTAAATTTTCACCCAATTACTTTATATAGTTCATACAACAACCTTATGACACAAGGGCTATTATCCTCATTTAGCAACTCTAGAAATTGATGCTTAGAAATGTTGAGTAACTTGTCCAAGGCCACATTTCTAAAGCGGTGACAGAGCCATAAGCCACACCTACATGTTTTGAAAACACACCCACGCTCTTATGCACTGTCATTACCTTAAGTGCCCATCTAAGACTCCAAGTTCTCATCAGGTCAAATCTTGTCCGTGTATCCTAGGAATTCTTCAAAAACACCTTCCTCGACTGTATCACTGTAGAAGTAACGATATGGCACACTTTGATTACTGATGGTGCCCACTGTCTCCTATTAGACCTCTTTTCTTCCAGTCTCTGTCCAATCTGCCCTCCAGATGTTACATTCGAGTTTTTGAATTTTTATTTTGGGGGACAGTGTGTCACATACCCTAGGTCAGATGTTAGCTGACCTGGTGAAGGTGTAAATCACAGCTCTTCTGGTACTAGTGTAAACATGAACAAACAGGGCCGTATCTAATGGTCTCTGTGTCTTAATTTTCTCTGTTAGTTGGTGAAGGGGAAAAAACCATCATTGGTTCATTTTTTGGGTTGTTACATTTGAGTTTTTGAATTTTTATTTTGGGGGACAGTATGTCACGTCCCCTAGGCTAGTTTGCAACTTGCTATATAACTGAGGCTGGTCTTGAACTCTTGATATCCTACCTTAGTTTCCCAAGTTATTGGGATCACAGGCTTAAGCCATTGTACTTGCCTACTCTTTCCTATTTTCTATTTTTTCTATTTTTATTTTTTTATGATTCTTTACTGGGGAGAGGTGACACCCATGTGGAGGCCAGAAGACAACCCCTTGTAGTTGGCTCTCTCTTTCCAATCTGTGAATTCCAGGGATCAAACCCAGGCCATCAGCCTTGGTGACAAGTACCTCTGCTCACTGGCCCCGTCTTCTCCCTTTGGTAATAATTGGTATCATTGATGAAGTTCATTAAGCATTGCTTCCCTTATTATTTTATTATATTTAATATATTCAAACAATATGTTTAGCTAGTCTGATGGCTATTCTTGGTTGTCAACTCAGCAACATCTGGAATTAATTAAAACTTGAGTGACTGGGCACACCTGTGAGGGATTTTTTTTTTTTTTCTTAATGAAATTGTCTGAAGTGGGAAGAGTCACTTTCATCTGGGCCCCACTTTCTGCTGGAGCCTATATGGAGGGCATGGAAGAAGAGCGCTTGCTCTTTGCCTGCTTGGTCTCTTTCTCCCTGGCAAGCTCATTTCTTCACTGGCATTAAAGCCTATTTCTTTGGGATTCTGATGTATACCGAAGTCCAGCTAAGATATCAGCTTCATGGACTGAACAGCTAGGACTTTCTGTTGGTAGACAGCCATTGCTGGACCAGCTGGAACAAGCCTGGAAGCCACTCTAATAAATCCCCTTTCTCTCTCTACATCTCTATCTATCTATCTATCTATCTATCTATCTATCTATCTATCTATCTTTATGGGTTTATTCTGTAAATTCTGTTCCTCTAGAACAGTGGTTCTCAACCTTCCAAGTGCTGAGACCCTTTAATACAGTTCTTCATGTTGTGGTGACCCCCAGACATAATATTATTTTGTTCCTACTTCATAACTGTAACTTTGCTACTGTTATGAATTGTAATGTAAATATCTGATATTCGACTCCCCCCCCCCAAGAGTTTGCAACCCATAGGTTGAGAAAGCTGCTCTAGAGAACCCTAACTAATATAGACACTTAGGGTGACACAAACCTGTAAGTCTAGCACTTGGGAGTCTGAAGGAAGTTTGTAAGCTGTGGGTTACAGAGTAAGTTCTAGGCTGGCCTGGGCGATGTTAGTAAGACCCTGCCTCAAAATTTAAAAAACCAGAAAAGTAAAAAGAGGTCAGGAAACAGTGCAGGGGAAAGTGCTTGCCTAGCACGGATGAAGCCCTAGGTGTGATTCCTAGTAACACAAAAGCACAAAACAAAACAGTAAGAAGAGTTATGTAGGAAAGGCAGTAAAGTCCATGCTGGATATTTCAAGTCAGTCTGAAATCCCTGACTAAGGCTTCTGGACAGGAGACAGGTTAATGAGGCAGTGGTGGCTAATCTCTGTTGTCAACATCTGGAATCAACTAAAACCAGAGCAGCTGGGCATGCTTGTGAAGGACTGTCTCGATTGGATTGCTGAGGGTGGGAAGACCCGCCCTAAATCTGACAGACCATACTTTGATTATAGATGATGGCAGCACCCCATATACAAAGACATGGGAGAAGGAAGCTTTTTGCTTTTTGCCTGCCAGCTTTTTCTCGAGCTGGTCAGTTCATTTATCCTGCTGCAGAGGCAGGTGTGAAATCCTCCTTCTTCAGATTCCAACATAGATGGAAGACCAGTCTCTTGGAGAGACATTCGGCCTCTTGGAGAGATATCCGGCCTCTTGGAGAGACATCCGGCCTCTTGGACTGAGCAACAACCAGACTGTGTCAGGGGACAGTGGTAGTTGCAGTAGGTGGGCCAGATCCTGTCAGGCACTCTAATAAATCATATGTAATATATATATACATATATATATTAGGTAACATATGCATATATAATATATACATATATAATATGCATATATTACCTGACTAATACCATGGCCATAAAACTTTCTTGTAACTAAATTATTTCTTAGAGCGTTCTGAGTTGGGCCATGGAACATTTACCAGGAGAAGCCCAGGTGGGTTGTGCAGGGCTGGGAAGGAAGGTGAGGGGAGAATCATATAATTAGCATGCTTCCAGGAAGCTGTGAGGCCTTCCGGTTCTTATCCTCTTTCCTTAGAGTCTGCGCAGTGAGCCTCCCAACTCCTAACAAAGCTTAAATACTTCAAAGGAACCTGACTGAAAAACAAAACAAGCCAGTGAGACGGCCCAGTAAGCTCTTCTTGCCAAACCTTCTGACCGCAGTTTGACCCAGTATGTACAACATGGAGGGAATCACAGGGCCTCCTTCAAATTGTCCTCTAGTCTCTACATACATACCAAGGTGCATGTCTACCCTAAATGTATTTACTTTTTTTTAATAATTAAAAACAAAAGCAAATATAAAATAACAGCCACCCTAGCACACAGAAAGGTAAACAAAACAAGACCCTAGCTCTGTTAGGGCCTTAAAGAGTCTACCGATGAACAGGTCTGGAAACCTCAAACTCTCAGGCTTCATGACAGACCTACTGAATGGAACCCGGAGTTTTAGTGAATGCCAATGTGGCTTTTTGGTATACAGATCTTATAAAAGCATAATGGAAACACACCCCAATCACTAAGAAGGTGGTTTTATTTTGCACCCAATCTCATTATAGGTGGTTGTGAGCCACCATGTGGTTGCTGGGATTTGAACTCAGGACCTTCAGAAGAGCAGTATTATCCGCTGAGCCATCTCACCAGCCCGAGACAGGTTCTGTTTGTTTGTTTGTTTGTTTGTTTGTTTTTTCGAGACAGGGTTTCTCTGTGTGGCCCTGGCTGTCCTGGAACTCACTCTGTAGACCAGGTTGGCCTCAAACTCAGAAATCTGCCTGCCTCTGCCTTCCAAGTGCTGGGATTAAAGGCGTGCGCCACCACTGCCCAGCTCTGAGACAGGTTCTTAATGGATCCTGGTAGCTAAGGATGACCTGGAACTCTATCCTCCTGCTTCCAGTATTGAGATTACTCATGAGCACCATCAGGCACAACCCCTTTCCAAAAATGGAAAAAAAAAAAAAATCCCAGGAAGGCCACATTGACCCCTTCTTTCTCTCATGGTCTACATCTTACCCACCAGCCAGACCTGGGCTCAATCAGTATAAATGGATATTCTGAAACTAACCAAGTATATCTTGCTCTTCGGTCAGCACTGTTTGCAAACCACCTTGGTTTGTCACTTGAACTACTATTTTAGTCTCAACTATTTTTTTTCAGCCACTGGCCGAGGGTGTTGGGACTCACAGCTGGCTGGGCAGCAGCCTTGAACTACTATTTTAGTCTCAACTATTTTTTTTCAGCCACTGGCCGAGGGTGTTGGGACTCACAGCTGGCTGGGCAGCAGCCTGAGGCGCTCTCCTCAGGGACCTCTACTCAGATTCGGCCAGGATATTGTTTATATTACTGGAAAGGTTTTCTTTTTTTTTTTTTTTTTTTTAAGATTTATTTATTATATGTAAGTACACTGTAATTGTCTTCAGACACACCAGAAGAGGGTGTCAGATCTCATTTCAGGTGGTTGTGAGCCACCATGTGGTTGCTAGGATTTGAACTCTGGACATTCAGAAGAGCAGTCGGGTGCTCTTACCCACTGAGCCATCTCACCAGCCCCTGGAAAGGTTTTCAAGATGAAACACTGTGGAGAAAAGTTAGAGCAGTTCCTTGTCCTGGTGACTGAACCCAGAGCTTGCGCATGCCAGAGTGCTCTACTATAGAGCTTACTCCCAAGCTGTTTATGTGCCTTATATTTTGAAACACGGTCACACACAATTGCCGGAGCTGGTTTAAAGTCACTCTGCAGCACTGAACTTGTGATCCTTTTGTCTTAGCCTGCCAAGTTCCTGGAAGTGAAGGGTTGTGTCATCAGACCCACCTTTTTGTTTCCTTCCTGAGTTCCTGACTTTTCGTGGTTGTTGTTTTTGAGACAAAGTATTGGTTTGAGTGAGAATGGCTCTTCTCAGGCACATATAATTTGAATACTTGCTTCCCAGTTGGAACTATTTGGGAAGGGTTAGGAGATGTGGCCTTCTTTGAGGAGGTGTGTCATTGCGCTTTGAGGTTTCACAAGCACATGACATTCCCAGTTAGCTATCTCTCTCTTCCTTCCACTTGTAGATCAGGATGTGAGCTCTCAGTGACTGCTCCAGCTTCACATCTGCCTTCCTGATGCCATGCACCCACCCTAGCCTTCTGCAACAGGGAGCCCCTAATTAAACAATTTCTTTTATAAGGCAACTAAGACAGACCATGTTTATTCATTTTAGTAACTGTTACTGTGATCAAGTAACCTTAAAAAGAGCATGGTGTACATAGTGAGTTCCAGGCTAGCCAGGGGTAAGGAAGAAATGCTGTAAATTGGAGGCCAGCCTGGGCTACATAGAGAATGAAATACTTCATAGAACAACTACTTCCATACAACAACAAGGAAAACAAAAACCCCAAGCTATGTAAAACTGGAACAAAAACAAATCAGAAAACTGTCATCCTTGTTACCCACATGGATTCTGCTCTTGTCAGTTTTTCCCGAGCTCATTTAAGTCACATATTTATGACTTCTCAGAACTTTGTTACACATTGTAAGACTCCAGAGAGCCTTAGCTTACTGGGGACCCCTGAGTGAACCACGTGGATCCGGGATCGATGCAAATAGCAAGAGGAATTTATTGTTCCAGTGCACTAAGTCATCCCACACACGAAGGAAGTGACCCTCCGGTGCCCGTTCAGCAAGTTTTTACAGGGTTTCTAGGGGTGGACTAGAGCATCAGCAACTAGGCACAATATGATTGGCAGAACAGTGCACCCTTTAAATTGATTGGTCTTTAGGGAATGAGGTGACAAGGACTTCCCTTGTCTGAGGTGGGCAAAGGTCCATCTTTAGGAATGTGTCCCCACCTGTATGTAGGTCAGTTCCAGCCCTGTAGTCTTAGGAGTGTTAATCAACCTCTCCCTTCTGGAGGGGCAAGTGTTTCATGACCTTCTCAAAGTTCCTAAGCTGACATTTTCAACATGTACATTTGAGCAATTGCCATCACACTCAAGATACAGGACTAGGCCAGCAACATAATACATTTGAACCAGCCTGATCTACTTGAGGCTGTTTCCAAACAAACCACAAATACACAAAACCAACAATTAACTAACTAACTAACTAACTAACTAACTAACTAACTAACCAACCAACCAACCAGAAGCAACAACTCATGTTTTCTGAAATAGGCTAGGCATAGTGGCTCATACCAATAGTTCTAGCACTCAAGAGACTGAGTTAGCCTGGGCACCATAGTCTCAATCCGCCAACACAGAATCATTTATTCCAGAATTTCCTTAGAGTACCTCTTTATGGAGATATATTTGTACCCTGTATCTATCCATAACTCCTGGTAACCACTAATTCATTCCCAATTTCTTGTTATTTAACAATGTTTTATACAGGCTGAAGAGATATGTAGCTTAGTGGTAGCATATATATCTAGTATTTATGAGACCCTAGATCTGATCTACCACATCAAAAGAATGTCACATGAATGAAATAATACAGTATTTAATTTTTGCTATAATCTAGGTCTTTCCTTTTTTCAGAGATGAGATTCTCACTGTGTTTCCTAGGCTGGCCCTGAACTCCTGACCTAGCGTGATTCTTTTGCCTCAGCATCCAGAGTACCCGGGACTGCAGGTCAATTTTCCTTTTTCTCATTTTAAGATTGAGCTCAGGGTTCTGTATATGCTCTACTAATGTTCTGTATCCTCAATCAGCAAGTGGATTTTTTTTTCAGTCAGAATAATTTAAATTCCAATTAATAATCTAGATCCTATTTCACCTCATTAATAATATTTAGTGCTATCATTACTGGCCCCTCCTTTTTAAAAAATCTATTTTTCAAGATAGGGTGCTATGTAATCTAAGCAGATTTCAGATTTGTTAAGTGGCATAGGATGGCCTTGAGCTCTTGATTTTCCTGCCCTTATCATACCCAGCTTTAAGGCACATTCTTGCTGTTGTAGTTCAGGCTAGCCTTACACGTTTAGCTCTCTTGATTTAGCTTCCCCAAAGCTGAAAGTGGTTGCTATATTTCACTTTATTATCTTTAGAAGTGTACTGATAGCTCATCATGGGTTTAATCCATATCTCCTAATGGCTAATGAAGTTAAAAATGTGTGTGTGTGCGCGCACACACATGCATAGTCTGGAAACCCATACATAAGTAAAACTGGCTTTCAATTCAAGGTTATCTGTTCTTCAGCCCTGAAGGTTCTGGGATCATAGGTATGAGCTACCATGTCTGGTTTTTTTTTTTTTTCCTTTCTTCTTCTTTTTAAAAAAGTTTTATTTATTTATTTTATGTATGTGAGTACACTGTAGCTGTACAGATGGTTGTGAGCCTTCCAAGTGGTTGTTGGGAATTGAATTTTTCAGACCTCTCCTCACTGCAGTTGCCCCACTCGCTCCAATCAAGTCTGCTTGCTCAGTCCGGCATAAAGATTTATTTATTATTATACATAAGTACACTGTAGCTGACTCATTAGATCTCATTTCAGGTGGTTGTGAGCCATAATGTGGTTGCTGGGATTTGAACTCAGGACTTTAGAAGAGCAGTCAGTGCTCTTACCCGTTGGGCCATCTTGCCAGCCCCCCCCCCTTTTTCTTCTCGAATCAGTTTTTTATAGTCTAGGCAGACTTCAAACTTACTGTGTAGCTTACGATGACCTTGAACTTTTGACCTACCTTGGATGTGCTGGGATTACAGGCTTGTGAAACTACACCCAATCTAAGTAAAGTTGGGGATTCAACCCAAGGCTCTGTGCATGCCAAGCAAACATTCTACCCACCGAGCTAGAGACAATAGCTTTTCTTTTCCTCCTCCCCACCCCCTGCATATTCTGCCTGTGAAAAGTCTATTCTTGTCTTTTGCCCATTTTATAATTAGACTATGTGTGTTTAACTCTTTTTTGTTTGTTTGTTTTGCTTGAGATAAGCTTTTGCTAAGTTGTGCTGACTAGCCTGCAATTCACTATATAGATCAGGCTTGCCTTGAAATCACAGAGCTGTTTAACCTGCCTGGTTTTTTGAGAGACATATTCTCTCTATGTCATCCTGGTGGCCTCTAAGTCTTGATGATCCTGCTTCAGCCTTCCCAGTGCTGTGAATTCATCAGGGCAAGGCCCTTCTCATTGACCAACACCCCAGTCCCTCCATTTCATTAAAAAGAAAAGACAAAAAACAAAAAGCAAGCAAGCAAACAAACAAGTCATCTGGGCTGGCAAGCTGGTCCAGTGGCTATAAAGCACATACTGTCCTTGCAGAGGACCCAAGTTCCGTTCCTAGCACTCACATCAGATCATTAGTAACTGTTTGTAACTCCAGCGCCATTGGAACTGACGACTTCATACACTGACATACGCGCCATTGGAACTGACGACTTCATACACTGACATACGCGTGTACATCTAAATAAATAATAAGAGGCTGGAGAGATGGCTCAACGACGAAGAGCACTGTCTACTCTTCCAGAGGTCCTGAGTTTAATCCCCAGCAATCACGTGGTGGCTCACAACCATCTATAATGGGATCTGATGCCTTCTTCTGGCCTGAAGGTGTACATGAAGATAGAGTACTCATACATAAAATAAATACATCTCAATAAGCAAACAAATAAATAAATAATGCCGGATGTGGTTGCTCATGCCTTTAATCCCAGCACTCCGGAGGCAGACTCAGAGGGAGTCTCTGCGAGGAGGTCATGGCCGGCCTGATCTACTTAGTGAGTTCCAGAAAAGTCAGGGTTACATAATGAGACCCTACATACAATAATAACAACATTAATAAAACCCTCCTCCCGCGTTTTCTACCATCAGGTATTCACTATAATTCTTGGCTCTCAGGTAATAACAGGCTTTCTCCCTTCATGTAGGTCCTTTTGATTATCACTTCTGCAGAGATTTCTCAGCCTTAATTTTCCCCCCTGCTCTGTTCTTTCTTCACAGCACTTGCACTGTGTGTTCACTATCAATTTTCTCTTTATTGTCGCAATTCTCAACCCTACTAGTAAACTCCCAAGTAAGCTTCAACCCCAGGCTCTAGAATGTGCCTACCCGGCACATAGGATTCAGTACATTTGTTGCTTGACAGAACGAAGGGAAGGTGGAATGATGCGGTCACTGAAGCTCTAGTTGTGACTTCATGCAGTGTGAGCGCCACCTCTCGGGAAAAACTAGATTTCCTCGGGAACGGAGGAAGTGAGTCACAAGGCAGCCGTAGGGGAGAAACAGAAGATGGCCGCCAGATAGGGGGGGGAAAAATCCAAAACACCACACCCAGTGTCGGAAGTTAAACACTGGGCGAGTGCTCCCTAGAATGACGTCCGACTCCCCAGAAGAAGCGGGGACCGGCGGTGTACCGCCAAAAGGACTCCCCTGAATCGGAACTGTCCGAAAAGGTTCCGTGCGAGCAGCTGTGGGGAACCACGTGAGGCCGGGGCGCGTTTCCGGTGCGGGCAGTCGCAGCCGGCCGTAAAGCCTTGTCATCTGAAGGGGTAAGAGGGGTCGGGTGCTGAGGGGAACGAGACAAGTTGAGGGTTTAGGTGAATGGGGAGGGAGGTGGGCGTTCACTAAAGGGTGCACTCTCCGCGGGGTGTTAGGGAGATGGCAGGCAGGGAGACAGGTACAGACCTGTCAGCTTGACACGCCACGTGGGCTCGCCTTTGTCCGTGGCCGCAGTTCCTGTCCGGCTCGCGGCAGGGCTGTGCCTTATTCTCTTTCCAGTCCGCTGTTGGGCACAGAGTTGGTACTCGGGTGCTTGCTTGCTTGCTGAATGAGTGTGTGTGTGTGTGTGTGTGTGTGTGTGTGTGTGTGTGTGTGTGTGTGTGAGAAGAGAGAAAGAGAGATCGGTATGCAGGGGCTTTCATAGAGGACGTTTCAGCCATTTCTGAATAATCGTTCCTTCAGACATTCTCCAGCCAGTCTGTGGCTTCAGTCTTTCTCCTTATGGGAGGCGCGTTTGCCACTTAAAGCCTGCTCTTTGCTCCTATTGACTGCGAGACCCCGTGGTTTGCTATCAAAGCTAGGTGGGCTGGCTTAGATCAACTATGCAGGTTCCAGGTTACAGACCGGGCAGGCGAGAGGGGCAGGAAGTCAGGAACAAAAATGATCATGCAAAGGTTCATGCATGCCCTAGCTCACATGTGAACACCAGAAGGTAATTTTGTGGAGCGGGTTCGTGGGATCCAACACATGCCTGTGGTACAACTCACGGTCTGCTGAGCCGTCTAGCTGGCTCAGGCCTCATTCTTAGGGTATAAAATTAGAGGTGAACCCAAGTTTAGAAAGACAGAGCCAGGAGCTGGTGTTGTCTTAGGTATTGTCTTTCAAGGTGGAGTCTCCTTTCATCTTGTGAGGCAGTGTTCCCTGGAAATGGAACATTCTGGAATGGATGTTCTCCAGGTGTCTTCCTTCCAGGATGATGCTCCATGTTAGGTATTGGGCTGTGGTTCTCTCATAATCCACAGTTCATTGGTTAGTTACAATACTCATTGCCCTTTTCCCGTAATGCATAGTTTAATAAATGTTAATTGCTAGTCGTACATAATGGACTTTCAAATTTTTATCTTTTTATTCTCTGACAATTTTCTAAATGTATGTGATATATTTAGTCATTTCACCCCCTCCCCTTACACTCTCTCATCTAGCCTGAATTCTTCCAACAAGTTCCCTCCTACTTTCATGTCTTATATTTTTTCTGTGTGTGTGTGTGTTTGTGTGTGTTTCAATGAGTTTAATTGGAGTTGCTTGCTTGATGGATAGAGGCATGGACAGTTTACCGATGGCTACATCAGTGAAGACTGCCCCCCCCACCCCTTAATTGCCAATAATTGCCAATAGCTCCCAAGGCATGGATAAGGTCTTGGGCCTTCTGAGTTCCTCCCCTATCTATGATAGAACATAGTCATTGTTTGTTTGCTTTCCCATTTTCTTCTTTTCTTTTTTCCTTGCTTTTCTTTCTTTCTTCCTTCCTTCCTTTCTTCTTTTTTTTTTTTTTCCTTTGCTTTGCTTTGCTTTTTGAGTCAGGCTCTTATGTTGCCCAGGCTGGTCTGATTTTTTTTTTTTTTTTGTCCTTTTGCCTTAGCCTTCCTAAGGATATAATTACTGGCATGTATCCTCAGGCTTGGCTTTTCTCATTACATCCTGAGATGTGTCCCAAATTGCACAGGGCTGGGAAATCTCATTCTTTGTAAAAACCAAAGATGGTTGTCACATGACATATTCTCTAAAACTTCTTCTTTTTTTTTTTTTTTTTTTTTTTTTTTTTTGGTTTTTCGAGACAGGGTTTCTCTGGAATTCATTTTGTAGACCAGGCTGGCCTAGAACTCAGAAATCCGCCTGCCTCCGCCTCCCGAGTGCTGGGATTAAAGGTGTGCGCCATGTTTTTAAAAGAAATCTCCCGCCGGGCGTGGTGGCGCACACCTTTGATCCCAGCACTCGGGAGGCAGAGGCAGGCGGATTTCTGAGTTCTAGGCCAGCCTGGTCTACAAAGTGAGTTCCAGGACAGCCAGGACTACACAGAGAAACCCTGTCTCGAAAAACCAAAAAAAAAAAAAAAAAAGGTGTGCGCCACCACGCTCGGCTCTCTCTAAAACTCTTGCTGCCTTTAATGTCGGAGGTCAGACTGTCTTGTTCCAGATGTTGCTTTCCCTAGGAAAGCCACACCAGTGCAACACCCCTAATCTGTTTTACTGAAAAAGGTGCTGTCTTTTTGGTGTGTGTATGTCTTAGTTTTACATCTCTTTCCTTAGCTCCATCCCAGTAGATGCTCAATAGGGGGTTACTAAATCAATGGAATAGACATTTCAGTTCCTGGTTTTGAGCCCTCCCCCACTTCAGGATATTAATTTGTGGGTGAGTGAGCTGGGCAGGGATTGGGATTTTACTGGAGAGATTTGGGGTAGACATAGTAGATGAAAGCCAGCTTTATGGGGGTAATCCGCTTGAAAAGGATCATGATGAGCGAATCTCTTCAGTCCTGTTTCGTTTCCCTGCTTGCTTATCCACAGGACCATGGCCAACAGTGAGCGCACCTTCATCGCCATCAAGCCTGATGGGGTCCAGCGGGGGCTGGTGGGGGAGATCATCAAGCGGTTCGAGCAGAAGGGGTTCCGCCTTGTTGGTCTGAAGTTTCTGCAGGTGAGTGGACCTCTCCCTGCGTTGAGTCTTTGGAGCATAGCGGAGCATTGCACAGTAACTTCCGAGCTTGTCTTGTGTCCTGTCTAGACGTCTCCATGGTAGGCTATCTTGGAGCCTGAAAACCCTCTCAGTGACTAAGCTTGCTGGCTGAATCTTAGAACAAACCAAGTCATTTAGGGCTTTCAAAAATAGCAAGCTCTCTTTCCCCGGCCCAGCCTGAAGTCCCTCGTATTGCTGCAGGGCTGTAATTTCTGACGTGTTTTAGAGCTCTTGGTCTTTAGCCTCCTAAGCAGATAATTTTAGAGACCATCCTTCTAACTCCCACCCTCCGCTGGGAGGGAGAAAGTCTTCGCTTTACTGATTGTTATCTGATAGGGCCGACGTGACTCAGGCATGGTACACTGCGCTTTGGGGGAGAAATCTGCAGTGTGCTTGTGGGGTGCTTCTCTCCTGACAGAGCAGAGAAGGGAAACAAGCCTAACAGTCCTAGGAAATCCTCTACATACGTATTTGCCACAACTGGTCCGGAACTCTTCGGGATCCTTCCTGATCATCCCAAGTGCTTCGGCGCTGTGCATACTACCCACTCAGATAGCAGTATCCCAGTAAATGCCAAAGATTGACTGACCAAGAGCCCTTCTTCAGACAACTCTATGAAAGGTCAATTCTAATTCCCAATGCAAATGTATCAGGGGATAATATTTTTTTTTTCCCCATTAAAGTAATACGATTTTGGTTCCTTGAACATTTTAAATTTGATTTGCAGTATTGAGTTGTTGTTCTTGTTGTTCTTATTATTAATAGTAGTATTATCATTTTCCTGTTGTTTTTATGTATAGTCCTGGCTAGCTAGGAACCTGCTCTGTAGACCAGGCTGGCCACAAGCTCAGAGTGCTGCCTCTGTCTCTGCCTCCAGAGTGTCAGGATTATAGGGTATACCACCGTGCCTGGATGCAGTGTTGGCTTGTTTTTTGTTTTTTGTTTTAACAAATTTGTATTTAGGGGCTGCAGAGATGGCTCAGCAGTTAAGAGTATTGGTGCGCTTCCAGAGGTCCTGAGTTCAATTCCCAGCACCCATATAGTGGTTTATGACTGTCTGTAAAGGGATCTGATGCCCTCTTCTGGTTTACAGGTGTACATGCAGCAGAACACTCATACAAAAATTTTAAAAAACTTTAAAAATTGTATTAATGTGTATGTATGTGTGCCTATCTGTTGTAATGTGCACCGTGTATGTATAGGTGCATGTGATCAGAAAATGGTACCAGAACCCCAGGAACTTGGGTTATAAGTTGTGAGACACCTGATATGGGTGCAGGAACCATACTTAGGATCTCTGCAAGAGCAGCCCCCCTGAGCCATCTCTCCAGCCACCTGTTTCGTTATATGATTTTTTTAGTATAAGGAGTAGACTGTTGTTAATGCTAAGGGAGAACATGGTGGAATAATGAGAGTAGATGTGGGCTTGCATAGTGAATTAGGCCCTGGAGGTATAATGAAGTGATGCAGCCGTTCATCAAGCACTGTAGTAGTCTGGTGAGGAGTGACTGCGTGTCTTCTTCTCCACCTCTCATGACAGCTCCGAGAGGTACTCATTCCTGTCCTCACAGTTGCTAGGAGGAAACCGAGGCTTAAGGAGGTCAGATAATGCGTCTGGTAACACAGACAGTGAAATGGCTGGCACTGTAACTTGGGTCTCTCTGGCCCATAGGAACATTTTTCTCTCTTAACCCCATGTTTCTGTTGGGGCTATGGGTTTGGTGAAGAACGGAAGAGGAGATCCCTGCCATGTCTCTAAAGGGCTGTCCCATCAGCAATGGACTGGAGAAGGCAAGGGAAGCCTGAGCTCTCCCCACCCAAATAGAGTGTGCTCAGTCTTGTAGGCAACAGAATTGAGTGTCACGAGAAGGGAAGGGAAAGGCTGTGTGTGTTAGCTGGCACTTCTCCCAGCCCTCCTGTAGAGTAGGCAGGGTCAGACTGCATCCCTGTTTTGTGCAGGTTTGTTTTTTCAAGTGATGACCAATAGGTGGCTGAAGGCTAGGATAGCATATGTGTCTTCCCAGTGCAATGCTACGCCCGGCTGGTTGGATTCAACTCTAAGCTACTTGCTTCTGCGGCACTGGAAATTCAGAGGTCATCACTCTTCCCCTCTGGCGATGTGGAGGATGAATCTGGCTATATCTGATCTAGTTGCGAGCTCATGTTCTGAGCGGTGAGAGGGATGGGGGAAGAAACCAGCCTTCTGGTTCTTAGGGGCCTGGGGCCAACTCTCACCGTATGTTCTGTAACAGGCTTCAGAGGACCTTCTCAAGGAGCACTACACAGACCTGAAGGACCGCCCCTTCTTTACTGGCCTGGTGAAATACATGCACTCAGGACCAGTGGTTGCTATGGTGAGTCTGTGGGATGTAGATGGAATGACTCATTTGGGAGTAGAGCAGAGCGAGTGTTGCATTTCCTGTTTGGGTGGCAGGTCCTCTTTATTGTAGAGGAAACAGGCTGGTGGGATAGCCAGTCAGGATGAGAATTGGTTGTCGGATCTACAAAGAAAATGTGCATTTGCTTGCCAGCTGAAGACCAGGACTGGGAGAGATCAGGAGAGACTGGTGTGACTGAAGTTCCATGGAACACGGGGAACTTGGTTTATTTCAATATTCAGTTCATTGGTTTTCAACCTGTGGGTCAAGACCTCTTTGGGTTCGATTGACCCTTTTACAGGATCACCTAAGATGATTGGAAAACACAGATATTTACATGACACTTCATAATAGTAGCAACATTACAGTTATGAGGTAGCAACAAAAGTAATTTTATGGTTGGAGGTCACCATATGAGTAACTGTCTTTTAAAGGGTTGCAGCATTGGGAAGGTTGACAAGCACTGACTTATTCAAGAATGAGCTCACCATATCTATGCCAAGCTCCTTCCTAGATACTTTAGACACAGTTTTGAGACAAAATAGGTGTCTGTTTTCATTCATTCTTCCTAAAAATGATTCGTTGAGGCAGAGTCTTAATAGGTCGTCCAGCCTTGTGTCCTAGAATTCACCATGTAGCTTAGGCTGGCCACAGGTACTCCAGGCTGGCCTGGAGCTTTTGATTCTTCCACTTGAGAGTGTATTGGGATAACCACACCAGACACAACTTTGCTTTTTAAAGTACAGACAGAAGGTTGGGTTGGATGGTAAGGAGGAGGATGGGGTGAGAAGTGTTCAGGGACCACATGATGTCAGGACTCTGCTGTTATATTACCAGGGCTGGGAAGATATGGGAGGTGGCATGTTTAACATTTTATTTATTTGTTTTGGCTTTTTGAGACAGGGTCAGCCTTAGTCACTGCTCTGGTGCTGTGAAAAGACACCATGGCCAAGGCAATTCTTATAAAAGAAAGCATGTAATTAGAGCCTGCTTACAGTCTCAGTGGTTTAGTCTGCTATCATCATGGCAGGCATGCCTGTCTGCATGCAGGCAGACGTGATTGGAGAAATTGAGAGTTCTACATCCAGATCTGGAGGCCCCGGAAAAAGGTGCCATTGGGTCTGGCTTGGGCTTTTAAAACTCAAAGCTCACCCCAAGTGACACACTTCTTCCAAAAAGGCCACATCTGCTAATCCTTCTTAAGAAGGCCACTCCCTGGTGATTAAGCATTCAAATCTATATAAATAAGCCTTTAGGGCCATTTTTATTCAAACTACCACATTTCACTTTCTGGTCCCATAGACTTGAAGCTCTCTATCTTAATGCAAAAATGCATTCAGGGGGCTGGTGAGATGGCTCAGCGGTTAAGAGCACTGACTGCTCTTCAAAAGATCCAGAGTTCAAATCCCAGCAACCACATGGTGGCTCACAACCACCCATAACGAGATTTGGCGCCCTCTTCTGGTGTGTCTGAAGACAACTACAGTGTACTTACATATAATAAATAAATAAATCTTTAAAAAAAAATGCATTCAGTTCAACCTGAAGTTGGACTTCAGGTTCCCAGAGTCTGTCAGTCTCAGTATGTTTAAGAGTCCAAAGTTCAGAGTCTCTTCTGAAACTCCAAGCAGTCTCCTGTCACCCCTGTAAAATACAAATGAAAAGACAGATCATATACTTTGAACATACAGTGACAGCATACACATGGCCATTCCAAAACGGAAGGAAGGGAGCACCAGGAGGAAATCCTGAAGCAAAGCAGGCCCTCACCCAGCAGGACGAGCTCTGCACTGTACTCTGCATCTCCGCGTCTGAGGCCAACGTGCTCTTTGATCTCCTACTCCTTTCAGGAGTCCTCCTCCACTTACTTTCTTTCTCTCTCTCTCTCTCTCTTTCTTCCTTTCTTTCTCTCTTAAAGAACTATTTATTTATTTTATGTATATGAGCACACTGTAGCTATCTTCAGACACACCAGAAGAAGGCATCGGATCCCATTACAGATGGTTGGGAGCCACGGTGTGGTTGCTGGGATTTGAACTCAGGACCTCTGGAAGAGCAGTCAGTGTTCTTAACCGCTGAGCCATCTCTGTAGCCCTCCTTTCAGGATTATTGGCTGGCACACTTCTCTGTCTTGAGCTGGTTCTACACCCCATATGCAGCTTTCCTTGGCAGGTATCCCATGACTCTGGCATCTCCAATATCTTGGTGTTTCCAACACAGGATCTCTCTACGAAGCCCTGGATGTATTGGAACACTATATAGATCAGGCTGGCTTTACCGAGATCCACCTGCCTCTACCTCTAGGGTGGTGGGATAACCTTGGTGGCAGTATTTACCATTTCAAAAGATTGCTGGCAGGCACGTGGATGGGTCTGAATTGATCTTGGCAGGATAAGAGTAGGGACAGGTAGGTGACCAGCATCCTTAGTATTGGAACAAGTAGGTTTTCTGTTTGTCTAGTTGAATGAGGGGGTCCAGGAGCCATTGGCTTTGAATTTCCATGTGCCAGGTTTTCTACTGAGAGAGGGTTTCTTCCTTGACTGTATCTTCTGTTGTCTTTGGAGGTCTGGGAGGGACTGAATGTGGTGAAGACAGGCCGCGTGATGCTTGGAGAGACCAACCCCGCAGACTCTAAGCCTGGGACCATACGAGGAGACTTTTGCATCCAAGTTGGCAGGTAAGAGTTGATGTTTTCTACCCCTTTCCCAAATCCTAGCTACTTGCCACAGGAATTTGAGTCTCTGAGTCTAGAAATGAACATGATACCACCTGCAGGCCAGTTCATTTTATTTGTTAATTTTAGCTTTTAAAGTTTACTTTTATTTTTTTTCTTTATGTGTATGGATAGTTTGCCTGCATGTATGTGTACCACTTTCATGACTAGTGCCCAGAGAGGCTAGAAGAGGGCATTGGATTCCCCTGAACTGGACTTATAGCTAGTTTTGAGCCCCATGTGGATCCTAGGAACTAAACCCAGGTTCTCTGGAGGACTAGCCAATGCTCTTAAAACTGAGCCATCACTGAGCTGGTGAGATGGCTCAGTGGTTAAGAGCACTTACTGCTCTTCCAGAGGTCCTGAGTTTAATTCCCAGCAACCACATGGTGACTCACAACCATCTGTAAAGAGATCTGATGCCCGCTTCTGGTGTGTCTGAAGATAGCTACAGTATACGCACATACATAAAATAAATACAATCTTAAAAACAAAACCCAAGCCAGGAGTGGTGGCGCACACCTTTAATCCCAGCACTCAGGAGGCAGAGGCAGGCGGATTTCTGAGTTCGAGGCCAGCCTGGTCTACAAAGTGAATTCCAGGACAGCCAGGGCTACAGAGAAACCCTGTTTTGGAAAAAAAAAAAAAAAAAACGAAAACAAAAAAACCCCAAAAAACCCCAAAACCCCAAAAATCTGAGTCATCTCTTCTGCTGCTAGTTTAGTTGTTTCTTGAGACAATGTCTAAAGTAGGCTAGCTGGCCTCAAAATTGCTATGTAGCTGAGGCTATCCTTGAATTTCTGATGCCCCAAACCCCTACCCCTCTCTCAAATGCTGGGATTACAGACACTGGCCATTCCACCAGGTTTCAGGTCACTTTAAAATATGAATTTTGTCTTCCTGCCTCTGAAGGCAGAGGCTGACTTGCTTGCTTGGTCCCATTGGCTGTGCCTTTCTTGAACAGAGAGCCTGACCAGCATCTTCCCTGAAGGCTCGGGCTGCTCACAGGAAGTCCTTCTTTCCATGTTGTTCTGAAGTACTTGGGACTCTGGCTTTTCTGATGCCATGGCCTTCCGCTATCCATAGTCGAGCGCAAGGGGCTGTGGGCAGGCTTATCTCTCCCGTTTGTAATGATGTCACCTCTCTCCCCACCCAGGAACATCATTCACGGCAGCGATTCTGTGAAGAGCGCAGAGAAGGAGATCAGCTTGTGGTTTCAGCCTGAAGAGCTGGTGGAGTATAAGAGCTGTGCACAGAACTGGATCTATGAGTGACAGGACGGTCCTGGTTTTCTACCTGCTTTCTCTTGTTCTCACAGGCAGGGGACCAGCAACCCTAGATATTTCTGGAACTTCTTTGACCTGGAAGGAACCTCTGGGAGCTGTGACTCCCTGTGCGGTGTTACGTGCCACTGTTAGATTAAAGTGTTTAATCTGTACTTTGTATTGCTGTACAGCTCTCCATTCCTTACCTCCTTCAGGCTTCTGGATAACCTGAGTGGACAGAATGTAAATGTTTTACAAATTACTTATATTGGCCTCATGTGCACACAGAGATTCTTTTCATTTGTGGTTTGAGCCACCACCCTGAAACACAAGGGCATTTCTTTGTCTGTCATCTCCCTTCCTATCACCTGTGTTCTGTTCTCTCCTGGCACAGTCAGACAAGAATTTGTGTGGAGGATGTGTGAGGTTGTTAAAACTGTTCTGGGAACAGAGAATTCATTAGAAATAAAGATGTCAAGCCAAGGCTGTTGGCCCAGGCCTGTAATTCTAACACTCAGGAGACAGAGGCAGGGGGATGAATTCCAGGCCAGCCTAGACTACATAGTGAAACCTTGTCAAAACAAAACAAATCAAACAGCTGGGCGGAGTGGAGCACGCCTTTTAATCCCAGCACTCGGGAGGCAGAGGCACTCTCTCAAAAAACCAAAACAGGAAAACAGCAATCCCCCACCGGCTGGGGATATAGCTTAGTTGGAAGAGAGAGTCTGGCCTAACGTACACGAAGCCTTGGGTTCTATCCCCAGCACTGCAGAATGCCATGGTAGTATTGTGATCCAGCACTCAGGAGGTAGGATCAGAAGTCCTTGGGTTCTATCCCCAGCACCACAGAATGCCATGGTAGTACTGTGATCCAGCACTCAGGAGGTAGGATCAGAAGTCCTTGGGTTCTATCCCCAGCACCACAGAATGCCATGGTAGTACTGTGATCCAGCACTCAGGAGGTAGGATCAGAAGTCCTTGGGTTCTATCCCCAGCACCACAGAATGCCATGGTAGTACTGTGATCCAGCACTCAGGAAGTAGGATCAGAAGTTCAGAGTTGTCCTCAGCTTTATAGTTTGAGGCCAGCCTGGCTATACAAGAACTTCTCTTAAAAAAAAAAAAAAAAAAGCTGGATGGTGGTGGCTCATGTCTTTAATCCTAGCACTCAGGAGGCAGGGGTAGGTAGTTCAAGATCAGCCTGGTCTGCAGAGTAAGTTCCAAGACAACCAGGGAAAGACAGAAACTCTGTCTTGAAAGACAAAACAACAAGCAAAAACCAACAACAAACTAAGAAAATCGTGAGAAGTTGTAGCTACCATCAGATCAGAAAACCCATGTCTACTGTAGGCCTGGGACCGTCAGCTGGAGTCCAATGAAGGGTCCTTCTACTGTGGGCTAGGGAGGTATGTGACCTGACAAAGGGGTAACTGACTCTTCACCTGACAGGTAAGGTCAGTGAAATCTGCAGATTCTCACTTCAGGCTGAGAATGAAGGAAATGGGCCCAGAGTGAGGGAAAATGGCAGTCGGTGCTCTGTTAATTGAGGTGTAGGACAGTGGAGAGGTATGACGGGCTGGTACCCACCTGAGTAGTTATAGGCGACCAGTTGGGCTGGAGCCACAAGGCTGATAACCTGAGTTTGGAGGTTAGCCGACCTCATCCCATCTCAGGTTTTGAGTAGTACTGGTGTCATAGAGAACATAGAGAGCTTGCTGGTCCCTTTAGAGACGCTGGGAGGCATTAAAGCAGGGTATATTCTCTTGATGAGACCAGGGCTAGAGTCACTTGAAATCAGTGTTCATTGGGAATCAAATAAAAAAAATAAAAAAAGGAAAGCAATTGCAGGTCCAAGTGCCCAGTGTGTAGAGCCTGTCTGAGAGAACTTTAGAGTTTAATTGCTCATCCTAATGGCCAGAGAGCAGAGAGCTGTTCTGTCCGAGCAGGTCTTTAGCCAGGGCTGATGCAATGGAGCTGGAGGAGGTTTCAGGCATTTTGACTCATCTGGGCTAGTTAGGCTCAGTGCTTTGGGCAATGTCCTAAACCTCTTTACTGGGATGTTCGGGGCCCCGGCTCAAGCTCCAAGCATGCTGGGAGGAGCAGCAGCTGGTTCACAGAGTGCTCAACATGCTGCAGTTTTCTTTTGGGTGGGATCTGGATCTGGAAATGAAGCAGATGTGGGCACTGGGGGCACCTTTAGGGTACTGGTGGCTTGCCAAGAAGACAGGAGGTAAAGACTGCAAGTTGACAGGCCTGGCTTCTAAGAATACAGAGTCTGGAGTACTGGAGGTTGGACCAAGGCCTTGTGCATGCTACACAAGTAGACCTACCACAGAGCTAAATATTCAGTGCTCCCTACCTTCATGTAGTCGAGACTGGTCTTTAATTCTAGTGTAGCCAAGGATGGACCACTTTACCCACTCCAGCCCCTCTCTTTGTATGTATTCCTTAAAAACTTATTTTTATCAAATTATGTGTAGGTGTCTGTGTTGCATGTGGGTATGTGCACATAAGGGCATGTCCTTGGAGATGGGAGGTTCCAGATTCTATGGAACTGGAGTTACAGTTGTGAGCCACCTGAAGTGTGTGGTTGCTGGGACTTGAACTCTGGCCCCTGGAAGAGCAGCAAGTGCTCTTAACTACAAAGCCAGCTCTCCAACACATTATTTTGTATATTTTAAGACAGACCAGGCTGACTTTGAACTGGGTAGCAGTGGCTGCCCTTTCCTGATCCTCCTGCCTCCACCTCCCAAAAGCTAGCACTACAGGCAAGTGTCATCTCTCACACCTGGTTTTGCTTCTTATTTTGAGATAGTCTCATGTACTAAATTCACCAGGCTGGCCTTGAATTTCCTCTGAAGTCTAGGCAGGCCGTCAACTTCTACAAAAATCTAGAATCTTGCCAGGGGTGTCTCAGGTTGAAGTGGGTAGCCTGATACTCCGTAGGTAGTGCTCTGTGTGCAGGAATCCCAGACTCAGGGTGGCATCAGCGCCTCTAGAGGAAAGGTAGGCGAGGTGACAGTCAGCTGGGAGCTGGCCCTAGTGTCAAGACAGCTACAGTGTACTTACATGTAATAAATAAATAAATCTTAAAAAAAAAAAAAAGAGGCATGGGTTATCTTAGGAATTTGAAAGTCATTCTGAGACTGGGACAGATGGCCTTCTGAGGAGGGGCCTGGAGACAGACTTGGCTCCTAGGGAAGTTGTCATTTTGGGTGAGGAAGACTAAGCTCAAGTAGAGAGGAAAGAACAGAGGGCCGAATTTCGGAGATAGGAAAAACTCGGGGTATCTCAGAGCATGGAGAGTCCAGCTGAGCGCGGATGTCGCAGGGAAGCGTGAATGCAGATGTCTCCTGGAATAAATTCAGGACCTGGTCTCCGAACCTGAAGCCTGTAGCTGCAAAGAGCAGGCGGACTTGGGTGGAGTACAAATCACTTCCTGCCCCGCAGCCCTCCGCAGCCCTGCAAGGCGAGGGCGTGCACCCGGAGCCTTTGGGCGGGGACAGAGACGACTGGCAAGACTAGGCAGCCTGAGCGTCCCGGGTTGGGCAGCGGGGTCCTCCGGGGTGTGGCGTCTCTCGTCCCGCCCCGCGTCCCTCCTCTCTCCGCGCCGGCTGGTGGTCGTTTTAGTCTCTTTGCTTCTGTCGCTCATCACAGACACCAGCCGACCCACCTGCTTTCGGTAAGGCTAAGATGCACTCCCCGCCCCGACATCAGCTCACCTCAGGCTCCCGCAGTCCTCTTTCTGGGCTTCTCGGGCGGGGCAGAAGTATCTGGAAAGCCACGTGTCCTCCGCAGCGGCGGCGGTGGCAGGAACCCACGTGGCTTCCTTGGGCTGGCTTGGGTCGGCCGGGCCTCAACGACTACACTTCTTGCCTCCACAGGACCATGGCCAACCTCGAGCGTACCTTCATTGCCATCAAGCCAGATGGCGTGCAGCGCGGCCTGGTGGGCGAGATCATCAAGCGATTCGAGCAGAAGGGGTTCCGCCTGGTGGCCATGAAGTTCCTTCGGGTAACAACGCCCTTCGCCCCCTATCCCTCTGCTGCTGGGTGGCGGGAGTTTGGTTCTCCCGCCAGTAGTTTGGCCTCGTCGCCTTTTGGAGTCGGAGTCAGGCCTCCTGGCTGATTTCACTCCCACGAGAATCCTTTTGACCTCCGCCTCTCACCAGACGTTGGTGGCTCGCTGGCCCTTCCCCAGGCCGGGGAGGACAGACGCCCTTGGGAAGGTTAAGTGGAGGTAACGTGACTGGTGTCGGTGCCCAGGCCTGGCTTCCCTCCCGCAGTGTGTCCTGGTCCTGTCCGTCTCGCAAAAGGTTTCTAGTCTGCTTGTGTTGTCTTGTGGGGTAGCAAGGATTGGAGAGAGCCTGAAACCCACCCTGTACAATTGAAATTCTTTTGTGCTTGAGCCGAAACTTCCAGATCACCGAGGCTGCATCTCTCCTTGGCATAGAATAGTAACTATTTGACAAGGTATGTGGCCACCAGCTGAAGGTGTAGTTCATGAGGTCTAGAGTCAACCCCTCCTAAACAGCAGGGTGTGGTGGCACACACTCAAATCTCAGCACATAAAGGTGGAGATAAGAAAATCTGGGTCAGCCTGGCGGTGGTGGCACACGCCTTTAATCCCAGCATTGGGAGGCAGAAACAGGCGGATTTCTGAGTTTTTTGAGGCCAGCCTGGTCTATAGAGTGAGTTCCAGGACAGCCAGGAGCTACACAGAGAAACTCCACAAAAACAAAAGAGAAGAATAAAGAAAATCTGAGCCGAGCGTGGTGGTGCACGCCTTTAATCCCAGCACTCGGGAGACAGAGGCAGGCGGATTTCTGAGTTCGAGGCCAACCTGGTCTACAAGGTGTGTTCCAGGACAGCCAGGACTATACAGAGAAACCCTGTCTTCAAAAGAAAAAAAAAAAAAGAAAAAAGGAAAAAAAGAAAAGAAAAGAAAATCTGGGTCACCCTTGGCTATACCTGGAGTTTAAGGCCAGGTCTGGATCCCATGAGACCCATTTTTTTTTTTTTTTTTTTTTTTAAAAAAAAACAAGGTTACTTTTTTTATTTTTTATTTTGGTTTTTCGAGACAGGGTTTCTCTGGCTGTCCTGGCCTGTCAGTGTAGCCCTGACTGTCCTGGAACTCACTCTGTAGACCAGAAATCCGCCTGCCTCTGTCTCCCAAGTGCTGGGATTAAAGGCTTGTGCCACCATGCCCGGCAACAAGGTTACTTTTAAAGTTTGAATATCTACTGAAATATAACGAAGGCCATCAGTTTTGTTCTTGGGGCTGGAGAGAAGGCTCCATGGTGACTTTGCTCTTCCAGAGGATGGGTTCAGTTCCCATTCATTATTCACAGGACAGCTAAGAACTGAAACTCCAGTCTTAGGGGATCTGACACCCTCTTCTGGCCTTGGAGCACGAGACATGCACAGATACTCGTGCAGGCCAAGCACCCATACACACGATTACTTTAAAGTAAAAACAAGAAAAAGCAGGGCATAGTGGCTTACACCTTTAATATCAGTGGAGCCAGAGGCAGGTAAATTTCTTGAGTTTGAGGCTAGCCTGGTCTACAGAGTGAATTCCAGGCCAACCATGGCTGTACAGACTGTCTCAAAAACAAGACAGAGAAAGCGTTCTTGGGGTTGGAGAGAGGGCTCAGCAGTTGAGTATTTATTGTTGAGATCAGGAGTTTGGTTCCCAGTACTTATGGTGGCTCACAACCCTCTCTAATTTCAGTTCCAGGGGACCTGATGTCTTCTGGCCTCTGGGCACCAGGCACAAATGCAGGCACAACCCCCATACACATAAATCTTTAAATCTCAAGTTTGTCGTCTGAAATGTTTAAAAGGTTCTGTTGAGCAGGGGAACCTGAGGTTACTGACACATTCAGTCAATATTTCACTTCCCAAAACTTGCTTCAAACCACTTCTATAGTGTTAAATCCTTAACATCACTGACTATGTAAGAGTCTTTATTTATTTTGGTTTTTCTAGACTGGGTTTCTCTGTAGCCCTGGCTTTCTTGGAACTTGCTCTATAGGCCAAGCTATCCTTGAAATCAGATCCGTCTATCTCTGCCTCCAAAATCAAAAACTCCAAGTGCTGGGATCAAAGGGGTGCGCCACCACTGGCTCTTATTTTTTTAAGACAAGGTTTCTATCCCAGGTTGGCCTGGAACTTGGGGTTCCCCCCTCTGTCTCCCAAGTGCTGGGATTGCAGGCATGAGCTACCAGCTCATTTTGTAAACACTTGCAATTTTTGTCTTGTGTATGGTGTGTTTGTGTGCGAGCATTGGTCCTACCATCTTGAGACAGTCTCCTGGTCACTGCTGCATATATACTCCGGGACAGCTGGCCAGTGAGTCTCCAGGTTCTCGTCTGCCTTCACCTCCCTTCTCTGGGTGGGACGTTCTTCGGGTTCAGGTCTGCATGCCTGTACTTGATCCCCACGTGCTTCCCGCACGGAGTCTTCCTCCTTTTAAACCTGGTGCAGGAGACTGAACCCAAGGCCTTTCACAGGTCAGGCGAGCACTTGTCCACTGAGCTATATATTCCCAGCTCAGGTTGCCTTTCTGATCAGATCAGGGTTTTTGATTTTTCTGCCACAATGTGTCGGTTTCATGGTATGGATCCTTGTTAATTTATTGAACTACCAAACCCGAGAACCTGTTGTGTTGGAAAGCCCACACTCACCCCCAGGGTGGGCTACAACCATATCTAAGCCTTTCCAATCCGTTCGCCAATGGGATCGTCTCTCTGCCAGGCCTCTGAAGAACACCTGAAGCAGCATTACATCGACCTGAAAGACCGTCCTTTCTTCCCGGGGCTGGTGAAGTACATGAACTCGGGGCCCGTGGTGGCCATGGTGAGTGCTTGTGCTTGTGAAGGGCTGAGGTGGGCAGTTACTCTGGTCTTTCTTTTTTGGGACTGGCTTTTGCCTTGTGGCCCAGACTGGCCTGGGACTCGAGTCTGTACCTCTTTAGTACTGGAATTATAGACTGGCAGGAGTAAGCCAACTATGTGTTTGGAAGGTGAAAGAACAGGGAGTCAGATTTTAGGAGAGGCTGGACAATAGGTTCCTGGTGCCCACTCAGGCTGACTCCCACCACTCCAGCTTCAGGAATCTGACCCCTCTGGCCTACGTAGGCGCCAGTACTCCCCATGGACACATTGTGTACACAGGGTTAAGAAAAGATCTTAAGGCAGATCATGGTAGGGCTAGTCAGCTTTCAAAGGAGCACTGTTTCCCACAGGTACTTTTGATCATACTTTTCCTAGATATCAGAGTTGCCCAAGGTCTCTGGCCTTGACTGTCTCTGCGTGCCTTCGATGTCCCCATGGGAATGATGGCAAAGTGCAAGGAAAATTGTCACAGAGCACTTCCTGTTCCCAGACTAGTCCTTTTAGTTTCTTTTATAATTAACCCTTGCCCTCTCTTGCCCTCTCAGGTTACTAGGTCCTTTCCACCGGTCCCTGCCTGTTCTGTCCCCAGACTGTCCTCCCCCCTCCCCCCACTTTTTTTTTTTTGATGAGTAGTGTTTTCCTATGTCCTACTTATATATTTAAAACAGGCTCTTGCTCTCTGCAGGGCTTATCTGCCCATAGTGCCATCCCTTTGATCTTACAGATGGATGAATAGGAGTGTTTGTTCTTAATGGTCTCAGTAATTGTCTTTTGTCTGCTGAAGGTCTGGGAGGGGCTCAATGTGGTGAAAACTGGCCGAGTGATGCTGGGGGAGACAAATCCAGCTGATTCAAAACCAGGCACCATCCGTGGGGATTTCTGCATTCAAGTTGGCAGGTAAGGGTGTGTGTCTGTGTGGGATAATGAATTTTGAACTTGAATGTATATAACACTTTGGGCATATCCCAAGGTTTGGAAAACCTGAACTTAATATTAAGAACGATTGCTGTAATTGAGACACTGCAGACGGCTGCATGTGATTGTTCCTATGTGGGAAACAATGGGTTTCAACCTCATCCAATTTATTACTGTGTGTATGGCTATGACACCTAGCCCTTTGATTCCCTTAGCTTTAAATTGTACTCAAACTTTGCATATTCAAATGGAATAAAGGAGGCTGGTGAGATGGCTCAGTGGTTAAGAGCACCGAAAGTCCCAGCAACCACATGGTGGCTCACAACCATCCGTAACAAAATCTGATGCCCTCTTCTGGAGTATCTGAGGACAGCTACTGTGTACTTACATATAATAAATAAATAAATCTTAAAAAAAAACCCAGAAAACAAAAAACAAATGGAATAAAGGGATTGTACCTAATAAGCATGGTAGGTTTGATTTGTAAATTACTTCTAAGAAAATGAAAGCCAGGCCTGGTGGCTCACACCTTTTACTCCTAGCTTTGGAGAGCCAGAGGCAGAGCAGGTATATAGTGAGTTCTGGGACAGCCAGAGCTACATAGTAAGACCGATTGGTCTTGAAAAACTAAAGAAACAACAAAACTCCCTAAAAATTCTTAGTGTGATAGACATTAATCACAGCACATCCCAGGCACCTCTGAATTTGAGGCTAGCCTGGTCTATGGAAGGAGTTTCAGGACACTCAGGGCTACACAACGAAACCCTGTCTCCAAAAGACACACCTCCAAAATCCAAACAAACCAGATAAGGAGGTAGGGGCAGGATGATCAGAAACTTCAAGGTCAGTTTTAGTTGCATAGGAAATTTGGGACTAGCCTTACCCACTCCCCAAAGCCGCAGGACTGGCTCTAAACTGGCATTTGGAGGCTTGCCCACTTCTGGTTTTTTTGTTTTTGTCCTTTTCTAGCAGTAGCAATCTTGGGTTATAAATACTAAGCTCTTTTTATTTGAGCACCTTTATAGCTTTGTACTTTTTTGGTACCCTTAAAGTTTTTGTCCCTAGTGTTTTGCTTGCATGTATTATGTGCACCCAGGGGTCAGATGAGGTTATCAGATGCTCTGTAACATGGCTGTGAACTACCATGTGAACCCAAAGTTGGGTTTTTTGCAAGAACAAAAAGTAGCCCTAGCTGTCCTGGAACTCACTTTGTAGACGAGGCTGGCCTTGAACACAGAAATCCACCTGCCTCTGCCTCCCAAGTGCTGGGATTAAAGGCGTGCGCCACCACGCCCAGTGCAAGAAGTACTCTTAACTGTTGAGCCTTCTCTTTAGTCCCATCCTAATGGATTTTAGTTAAATGACTTACTATTTGCCTTACTGAAGATTCAATGTAGGGCCTCATATTGTCCGGGTAAGCATTCTAGTATTGAGTTCTGTGTCAGTCCTACGGTCAGTTTTGGAATGCTTCGGGTGGGGGTGGGGCAGAGAATGTAATTATTCAGTGTCAGGTAAAAAGGTCTGCAATGTCTGCCCCATGCTGTTATCTAGTGAATGGACTCTGGCCTCATAACAAGGGCTAGAGAGATGGCTCAAAGGTTAAGAGCACTGGCTGTTCTTCCAGAGGTCCTGAGTTCAATTCCCAGCAAACACATGGTGGCACACAAACATCTATAAGATCTGGTGCCCTCTTCTGGCTTGCAGGCAAGTCTTAAAACACAGTAACAAATGAGCTTTTTTTCTTAGGAACATCATTCATGGCAGTGATTCAGTGGAGAGTGCTGAGAAAGAGATCCATCTATGGTTTAAGCCGGAAGAACTGATCGACTACAAGTCTTGTGCCCATGACTGGGTGTATGAGTAGATGTGAAGAAACCAGAGCCCTTTTCAGCACTACTGATGGGTTTCTGGGCAGAGCTCTTCATCCCACTGACAGGATGGATCATCTTTTTTAAAACAATAAAGACTTTGGAACTGGGTGTGCAGTGTTCTGTACTCTTCTGCTAGAACTAAATGAAGTGGTTTTGTTCTGAGGCTAGGATAGCATGAGATGAAGTGGTTCTACTGTGAACAATCAGTCTGATCTCAGAAACGAGCTAGAGATCAAGACACGTATCCAGGAGAGGTAGTGGGGGAGAGTCAGAGTGTGATACTGACAGTTCAGGGAAATAAATATCTCTAAATTGCACTAGCTAACAGAGGAATGTGTGTTTCTCTGCAAGATGTGTGTGAACAACAGATGATGTCTTTGTTGATTCACAGATGTAAAAGCATACTGTAGGAATGAAGGGTTAAAGGAGCAGCTGAGGTACTCATGTATTCCTGCAGCCTTATTCCCTCCCTGATGGCATGCAGTTGAGCGTTCTGCTTGCATGCACGTGTGGGTCTAGTTTGTAGTGGCGCCTGATTGCCTAGAACTGGATTTATGAATGTCAACTGCCATGTGAGTGCACTGGGTCACCAACCATCTCTTCCCTTAACACATTCCCCTGCAGTAGAATGTATGTATACTGGTGTGGGTGGTCTCAAGCTGGAGACACTGGTGGTTGAGCTGCCCACTTTGGGTGCTGGGAGCCAAGCTTTTGGGTCCTCTGGAAGAACAGTATGTGCTCTTAACTTGATAAACCACCACTCCAGTCTTCTGGGATAAGACAGGGCTGAACACTGGTGTGGGCTATTCATAGTGCCTTTTATCCCCACTTTGAGACTTTGTGTGTGTGTGTTTAGTCAGCCCTGGTTGTCCTGGAAGTTGCTTTGTAGCCAGACTAGCCTTGAACTCAGAAGGCTCCACCTTCCTCTGCCTCCCAAGTGCTGGAATTCAAGATGTGCAACCATACCCATACACACCCCCGACCCCCGGAAATGTACATTGTCTAGCCCACCAGCATGGGTTATTTGGTATGCTTTTTTGGGCGGCTAAGAGCAGTCTATAGTTCCACTTTTAGGACTAATCTAGACTGGCATAGCTGTCACTTCTCTCAGAGCCTGACTTTGCAACACAAGCAGGTGTGTGTGGACTATTTAGAAATTGATAAAGCCTAGGCTTGGTGGCTCACATCTGCAGTCTTGAACTCAGGAGGCTGAGGCAGGAGGGTTTTGGAGGCCAACCTGGGCTGAGACCTTAAAGCAAAAGCTGATGAGAACTGTCATCCTAGCTAAGAAAATATTTAATGCATATAGGTGCTTTGTCTAAAGCACACCAAAGAGGGCATTGGATCCTGGATCCCATTACACTGTGAGCTGCGGCATGTGCGGTTCTGGGATCTGAACCCTGGCCCTTAGCTGAACCTCTTACCACTGAGCCATCTTTCTAGACCCCAATATTCTTTGTGTGTGTGTTGCTATACTGAAAAACTGACAATGATGTAACCAACATTCTCTTGCCTGCCTGTGCAGTTTCTAAACACTACTAATTCCTTTGATGCAAAGCCTTTGTATGCTGAAAAGATGGTCATCCTAAAAGGGGGAGGAGAACACCAACTAAAGGATGGATTGTCACCAGTGACCAAAGATGTGACCAATCTCTAGATAATGACATTCTGAGAAAGCCCAAAGGACAGGGTTTGGTGGCCATATTATTTTTGCCTGCATGTTTTACCTTCTATCTTCAAATCCATCGCCTTTCTAAAGTCCCAGACCCTTTATTGTGTGAAGGCACATATATGCCCCATCTTGAAGGTGTAGGAGCCATAGGGCAGCTTTCAGAACTGGTTCTCTCCTTTCACAGTGTGGGTGGGTCCTGGGGGCCAATCTCAATTGTTAGGCTAGGTGGCAAGTGCCTTTAATTGCTAATCTCCCTGGGACCCCTCACCTCCAACCCCCACCCACTTTCCTTTTTAAGAGGCAGAGTCTCACTAAATTGCCCATTCTAGTCCTGAAGTTCTGTTTGAGGTCTAACACTACTTTCCAGGTGCAGCTGTCAGAATGAACCCTCTTTCTCTTTCTCAGAACTCATCTAATTTACAAGATACCCAGCTGATGTCTCTTGGAGTTCTGCTTGTTGTGGGAAAAACTCCACACATCTGCTATTAAGTGTTCAAGTGGGGCTGGGGACTTAGCTCTGGTAATACTTGCCTATTATTCCTGAAGCCCTGGGTTGAACCCCCAGAACTTACTTGACACAAACACAGTCACCCACTGAGCATGGATCCTAAAGCACAATGTTCTAGACAAAGTGACTTTCTCCACAAATGGCACATATCTTTGTTTCTGCTCTGTGTTGTGGTCCTTTCCAGTCTAGGCTCAACTGCTGCTTTTGCTCATTCACCTGTACCCTCCTGTTCCTTCCAGACAGAGCTAAGTCCTGTCTCACACGCTCACTCTCTTGCTTTACTTTGTGTTGTGATTATTCTTTGAGCAGAGTAACTGTCAGCTTGGGGGAGTTCAGTTTTGCTCCCTTGCAAAAGAATTACTCCACACCTAGTGCTAACTATTTACACCCCACCCTGAAGGGGTGGAGAAGGGTCTCCTGAGTACCCAGCCGCTTTCTACCACCTATCTTAATTGCATGTGGGAGAGGCTAGAGTGCAGAGGGTTAGCTTGACTAGTTCAATCCTGATTCCACAGTGAAAGAAAAGTTGTACTTTGAATTATACAGAGACACACACATTCATACAATGTCAACCTGAGTTCTATCTACTCCAGGACGTCTCATGGAACTGGAATAAGAAAACTGTTGCCTGCCAGTTACCCTCCATGTGTGCCTTGGCATACCTACCCACATTACCTAGTAAACAAAATCAATGTTGAAAAATTGATAAAATAAAGCTTAACTTTAACATTTTATTTTGTGTAAAAAAAGGGCAAATTTAGTGAATTATTTTCATCTTGTACACAAAGTTATAATTTTAATGCTTTTCACATCCATGCTGAAAATTTGCATTTTGGTAAAAATGAAAGGAACATAAATTTCTCTGAAGGAATTTTTCACGCCATTATATACATTCCACGAGAAAGCTTCAAACACTTCCTCAGTAACCACAAGTTACCAGAAAATAAAAGATTAAATTTGTCCAGATATTGTCTATATATCAAACGCACACAGAAACGATGTAAAAACCTTACGTACTTTACTTTGGCCTCTGTCCTTGAAAGGTTTGCCCAGGGACAGATGCTTTTTTTTTTTTTTTTTTTATAAATGTCTGTGGCTTTATTTAAAATATGAAAATCAAAGGAAGATACCCAGTTTAATCACAGTATTTTTAAAATCCCTCCCCAATATTAAAGGATCATTACCAAATATATAGCACCATAATACAAATATTGATGGGCGAGGGTATTCACATCACACAAAATTAATAATAAAAACAAACAAACACTGAAAACCCGTGTTAGTATCCGCAGAAGAAGAAGTTGATAACAGCTTTAGCTTTCCTCATACACTGCAAGGAAAAAGGTTAAAAAGATTAAACTATTAAAAGTTCCCAGGCTTCTAACAGGAAAACACAAACAAGTCCAAGGTCAGCAGTACACGTGGAACTGTGAAAGAGAACGGGCTACTGAGTTGTACGACGACAGGCATTATGGCTACGATGGAAGCCTCCTCTGGTTAACGGTCTGTGTTAGCAGCAGGAGTGAAGGTCTTAACAAAGAAGAGGGCTTCGGGTTCTGTTTGGACTCTAGCAAGTCCTTACCAACCCTTCACTATTAGAGAACATAAACACTTTGTGAATGTAGGCAGGGAATTCTAACGCCAAGCCTGGTTTTGGTGTAGAATTGGAAGCTTGTAAAACCTGGCTACAAGTGATTATTTCACAGAACTGATTACCAGGACTGGCTGCCTTGAAATCACATCCTTCCTGGCTCATAGTTAGTTCCCTGGAGAGCTCCTCCACCCAAGGTAGGAGAGCTCCCCACCAACAGGCTTCTTGCCCTGGTACCATGGAGGCACAGTCCTGGGTTTCATGCTGAGCCTGAGAATAAAGACTGCTATGACCTTTGCTTTGGACCTCTTCTAGGCTTTAAGCTTCTGGGAAGATCCTTCCAAGTCAAAGATTTGGGAAGTGTGAGGATGTCACATTTACAGTAGGTCCCTCTCAGCACTGTTGTTTAAGATAAATATCCAGTAATTTTACAGCTGAATTCACATATATTTGACACAAGAATCAACTTGCATTGATGTGATCTGCATTTAGCCCCCAGAGTCAGTATTAAAAAATGGTGACATGCGATTCCATACATTTTTACACTAAAAAGTAACACATTTTACTTCCAGTAGCTACTACAAAACCTTATGTTATTAACCCCTCTTGCATAGAATGAGGTAAACCTGTGCATATTACCAATGCTATTATTCCCAAAAGTAGAGCAATATTTTAGAAAATAAATTGCTGGTTTTTAATGTTCTATGCATTTAAAAGTCAAACAAAAATCTTACCTAAAATGTCTCCTGGGGTTTTCCATTAGCATTCTTTTTTCTTTCTTTCTTTTTTTTTTTTTTTTTTTTTAAAGCATTCCATAGGCTGAAGGGCTGCAGAGGTTAATCATTTTGATTAATTTCTCATTAGCCCTGCCTATTTTCCAGAGGAAATGGGCAGTATTACCACTCTGAAGAGGCCAGGCTCAGACCCAGAAGCACTTCTAGAACAGATGCAATGAATTCCTGAGAGTTTAGTTTATGAACCTCACTGGTAAATGCTAGAGCTCTCTGATTCAGTCACAATTCGGTAGAAGGTTAGAAAACGCAGAGAGCAAACCTGTCACCAATTTACCCTTTCATTCTACTTCTTAAGGAAGCCGTATGAATTTTAAAATAGGGAATGTTTAAAATGGTCCAAATCAATTGTTACAATAAATTCTGACGACAATTAAAGACAATTCATAATGTGTGTGTGTGTGTATGGAATTTTAAGAAAAATTTCTTTCAAATCAGTTTCTAACAAATCCAGGACAGTTAAGAGTAGAGCTGGAATGATTCTGAAATCTACACTTATTTTGGTTAACAATTTTTTCATGTGATTCTTTTGGTAATAGAGGACAGTATCTGCTTTCAGGTGTGGCTACATCACTTGCTCTCTCACAGATAGAAGAAATGGCAGAGGTCTGATAAGAATATCCCTTTTATGGGATGTTTTCTAGCAAGGAAAACAGAATAAACTTAGGAAAATACTAATTTCCCCCAACCCTTTATGTAGACTGAGATCCTGTGTATTTTGTCAACCATTCCAGTTTAACACTTTAGTGTTAGACAATTTTAATCATCTTTACGTGAAGGAGAGCATATAAAAGTATCCAGAGTTCCCCTAGTTTCATATACAACTCCAAATAAATTTTAGCAGAATGAAAAAGTTTCTGTACAAACAGTTAAATGGGCTGCAATAAAACGTCAGCGAGCACAATTAATGACCCCTTCCGTGATCTACATGGTGATGAGCCCTCTGTGAGGGGTTCAGTTGCATATTTTCGCAGCAAAGGAAGCTGGAGATGTGACTGGCCTAACTCTAAAATCCAAAAAAATCTCCCAACAGGTACCAAGAAGGTTCATTTGTAATGACAGTTCATTTGCATTTACAACTATATCCTTCTTAATCATTTCCTTCAATCCTGCTACCTAAACTTTTATCTTACCAAAAAAGTTATAATTTCAGTTCTTGTTAACAATGCACATAAATCCAAACTTGGAAAATATTACAAAATTCTTTCAAAAGCTTCAAATACAACACAAAAATTGTCCGTCTTTATAAATTGAAAAATTGCCCCCCACCAAAATAGTTTCCCCCCCACCTGAAAAATCTGAAACTGAACTTTTTTCTGTGTTTAGCAAAATGTCCCAGTGGAATAGCCTGCTATACAGCTGGCTGATTCCAAATCAGTCCTGTAAACAGCCCCGTCTGCCCATGGTTTCTGAGTCGCCTCATGGCTCTTGTTTGATGTAGACGGTGGCAGAGCCATTGCTCTCCTGGTCAGATGCTCCGTGGAGGAAGCTATAGTCCTCCCCATCCAGCAGCTCCTCCTTCAGCTGTGACGTGGTCACTGTATGAGACAGACAGAAACGCATGGCTGTTACCAAGTCTTCTGGAACGCACTGGGGTTCATCTTCATGTTCTATCAACTTTACAGCTAAGACTCCGTCATTTCTTCAGTACCTATAAAGAGGAAACCATGGAAGGCTAGGTGAAAGTCAAGGGCAGAATGCTTGCCATGTGAGGTGATGGAGCCCAGCATTGTAAGACAGACAACAATGGTTGTCACTCTGTTGGTGTGTATGGTTCTAGGGCCTTGCATATGTTAGGCACATATTCTACCGCTGGGCTACACCCCTCAATCCTAATTTCAAGTATATTGTTCATTGAGGAATGCTAAGAAAAGGAACAAAGCTGCATACTGCAGAGTGGATGATCTCCAATGGAAAGCTCAACTAACAGTGTTCATCAATTCCACTAAAATAATTGGAATTTTTCTTGGGATTAAATATTCACTTTTATGTCAATGCCTATAGAAATGAACATATTTCTTGTACATTTTGAGGTATGACAGAGTCTGCCTATTTAGCCCAACATGGCTTTGGAATTTGTGATCTTCCTACTCCTATATCCAGAGGGCTGGGATTGTGGTGAATATATAGCTCCTCCATGGTGTGTATACATATATATGTATGTACATACACACACAAAATATACTTTAGTACTATCTTATGGTTTGAGACATCCAAGGTCCAAGGTGGGGTGCTTTTTTTTTTTTTTTTTTGGTTTTTCGAGACAGGGTTTCTCAGTGTAGCCCTGGCTGTCCTGGAACTCACTCTGTAGACCAGGCTGGCCTTGAACTCAGAAATCCGCCTGCCTCTGCCTCCCAAGTGCTGGGATTAAAGGCGTGCACCACCACGCCTGGCTTAAGGTGGGGTTTTGAAACATACATTTGGATGACTGTTTTAGAATATATAATTTGCATGAAGAAGGACTGCATGTGAAATATAAAACTAATTATATCCCAAACTCCTGAAATAATCCCTTTATTTCCCTCTTTTCCTCTGCCCCTCACTCCTTGCCCTGGAATTGGACCCTAGGCCTTAGGCACACTAGGCAAATGTCCTACCCCATGAGCTCTCACTCCCAGCACCACTTTTAAAGTCTAAGACAGGGGCTTTGCCAGGTTTCCCCAAACTGGCAAAATTTTCATCTTCCAGTCTAGCCTTACAAGTGCTAGGATTATAGAGTGGGAAATCATCATGGCCAGCATTATTTATTTTTTTATGGTATTGGGGACTGAATTTAGTTTTGCCTATGCTAGGTTAGCACTCCACTGGTGGGCTACACTTCTAGCCTCTGCACACTGATTTCAGTTATGAAGATTTCCTCAAAAATTACTGACTCCTCTCCCAGTCCAAGCATGTTAGCTCATACCTATAGTCCCAGTATTCTAGAGGCTGAAGTAAGAGGATCTTGAGTTTGAGGCCAGCATAGACTATATACTACATAACAAGATTAACAAATACACAGAAAACCCAGCTATAGGATATCTTTTTCCATTTTTACCTATTTATCTGTATTTTTTGAGATGGGGGTCTCACTTTGTAGCTCTGGCTGGTCTGGAACTTGTTAGATAGACTAAGCTAGCCTTGAACTCAAAAAGACTTGACTACTTGAATATTCAGCTAGCACCTGACACCTTATTTACAAATTTTAATGAATAATCTTTTGAGAGATGGCAATTCATCTTACTTTGGTTCCTGTTTTGGCATTTATGTTGAAAAACTCAATAGCCCATAGACAAAAAAGTGAATATACTATGTATAGTAAGAGCAGAAGAAACAACATACTGTTGAAAGGCAAAGCACATGCAACTGTATAGTTCTTCCTTTGCTTAACAAACAGTGGCAAATATGCATATAGCTATCCTTCAGATCTAACCAACATGCAGTAAATATCAGGGACATTTTAGCACTTATCACAAGGATAAACATGGTAACAAAACCCACATTTCATTAAAGGTGCAGTACCCACAATAAAAGGTTGAATGTTATCTTGTTCTATGATGATTAGATGGCTAAATGAATGGGAAGTACCATGCTTCAAGATCAAAGATGTTTCACTTAAACGGATGTTTTTATGTAAGGAAGATAACCAAGGTTCTGAAACACATCCTAAAGCTGTATCCATTTGTACTCAAAACAAGTATCTTGAGAAGAGTCATTTTAAAATATGGAAATGATGTACTGAAAAAAATCACTCAAGAAGAAGGTGAAACATTCACTCAGGTATGGAATGTTTTAATGTAAACTTTCAGTTTTCATAGAAACTAAAATAAAGCCTGTCTGCTATCATCCCCCTTTCCTAGCCTTTATTCTCAAACAGTGACGGATGAATGCAATAGATCAAGCAGCTCAATGTCACATTCTACAGCAATGTACTTTCTAAGCTCTGCTTTTAAAATCAATCACCTAAGTGACACTAATCATGAAAATGTCACAAGAGAAGCAAATGGAAGAAGTGACATCTTTGCAGGTATAAAATCAACAATAATAAATTTGCCAAACAATCAGTCTAACAGTGGCTTTCAGGTATGAAGGTAGCAGTGCAGTTCCCACAGCGCTTCACTAAGCAGATCATACCACGGCCCACAAGACACACCCCTGAGCAAGAAGACATGACAGGCACTAGAGGAATGAGGAAGTCGGAAGCCATGAGGTTTGCCGTCTAGCATCTCCCAAGTCTAGCTAAGTTCGACATGAATCAGAACCTCTAACAAAGTAAGGATAGTCATATTTGATCAGGTAAAATACTATTTCATAAACAGTGTGTATTAAAAGAGAAAACTTAACAATGACGTGGAATGCTCTTAGTCCTTAGAGGTTGATCATTAAAGAGTAGCTAACACTGTTGGCTTTGTTCAGACAGTCTCTCAGGAGACTGCTTGAATTCCCAATCTTCCTGTTGGGGTGAATGGGTCTCACACCATGCCTGACCACAGCAGATGAAATATGAGATTTGTAAATCCTACTCTGCCTTTCATGGAAAATGAAACATGGAACTTTCCCTTGATGTACGGTTGTCAGAATGGTCATCAGAAACACGGCCTCGTGGAAAGCTCAAGATGACTACACACATTATCAGAGCTGTGAGAGGTAAGAAGTTAAAAAAAAAGGGGGCTGATAATGTCAGGTACAAACATCCTGGTAAACAGTAACAGGAAACAACAAAGTCATTAATTCCACTTAAGTTTTTAAACTACAAAGCCATTTAGGAAATGCTGAACATCTAGAACAAGTCAGGTGAATACCATGATCGATAAGTAATGTATTTTTAAATCTGTGATGATGTTCAGCTTAGTTTATGGTAAATGCTACCACTAAAATAAAAATTACTTGAACTCAACACACGTTTTCCATGAATGACCCACTATGGAATGTTATGAACAAAGTCTCACTTTTAGGTCTGATTATTATCAGCATCTCTCTCTCTCTCTCCCAAGTCAAGTCCATAGACATCTACAATGTAGTATGTTCAACCATTCTAACCAAAACATCAAATATTGGAAGTTGCCTCATAATTCCAAAAAACTAAAATGATGGCTTTCACTGATGCTCCATATCAATCAATTCTTCCCTGATGGCTCCTCTTAGTGAAATGGCTGCTGAGAACCAGTGGAAATGGATATTTTTAGTTTAAAAAAAAAAAAAAAAAAAAAAAGAAGAAAAAGGAGGATTTGGATGAGTGGGCCCCTGTCCCGCCAGCCCATGCTTTGTCTCCCACCACCCTGCCCAGCACCTGACCCATACTCTATAGTACCTGTGATGCTGCTGTGACTAGTTACCTGTTTTGAGGCTGGGCCTGAACTCTCGGCTAGTGCTGGGAGGTGGGAAGGCCTCCAGGGCTGTCTGTGCTGGCAGGGTTCGATATGGAGGAGGAGTCAACTCTTCGTCCCCAGAGAAGCTCCTCCGCACCCCGCCTGTCATGGGCAGGCTCGACAAACTGACAGGCTTCTTCCCAACTGGCATCTTCCTCTCTAAACATCAAGTCAGACTGAAGTGAGCTTTGACTTACGTGTGTGCTAAGAAAGTGCATTGTATTACTAGGGAGGCTAGGCTGTCTAGGATGCTGCAAAGAACTGACTGTGCAAGGCTTAACTTCTGCAGATAAGTGTGTGCGCGTACCCGTGCACGCACAGCATATGAACATGCTCTGGGGCAGGAAGAGGGGAGGTTGCTCAAGTCTCTCAGGCCTGATTAATTCTGGTCTTGATGCTCAAGTTTAAAAAGAATGAGGTAAAATAAACTAGAGAGTAGTTAGGGTAGAGAAATGGCTGCTGTCCTTCAAGAAAACTCACCTTAAATATTGGGTGAAAAGTCTTTTTAATTTTTAATTTTAATTTTTTTGTAGTAGTGCCAGCAACCAGCAGGCTCTTATGCACACTAGGCAAGAGAACATTTCTGAACATGACTTTTAATAAAGACAGCATTTCCCTGGGTATAGAAGCCTAATTATGGTCCTTCAGTGGGAGAAGTCAAACAAAAATAGCTTCAATGCATTAACAGATGGCATAGTTCACCATTCTACAGTGTGCTCCCTAAGCTGAGCAGTGCACTACACAGCATTTGTAATTCTGCCCCAGAAACGGACTTCTAAAACCCAAAGCTCAGTGTGTGTTGCTTACAAAGTTCCTAAGCTCACATATTAGAATAGGGTTTCAGGCAGCTGATTTTTTAAAAAAGATTAATTTCTTTTTATGTATATGAGTACACTGTCACTGTCTTCAGACACAGCTGAAGAGGGAATCAGATCCCATACAGGTGGTTGTGAGCCATCATGTGGTTGCTGGACTTAGGACCTCTAGAAGAGCAGTCAGTGCTCTTAAGCGCTGAACCATCTGTTCAGCCCTCGGCCCAGGCTGATTTTAAACTCAATACATACACCACGCTGGACTTGAACTCCTGCCCATCCTTCCTGTCCTCATCTCCCTAATGCTGGAATCACAAGTGTGTACCACTATGCTCAGCTTGCTTAATTTGTTTTCAAGACAAGGCCTCACATAGACAAGGCTGCCTTCCTTCAAACTCACTAGGAAGCTGAGAATGGTCTTGAGGTTCTGACCCTCCCGTCTCTCCCTCCTATGTGTTAGAGTTAAAGGCATTTATCACTTTTTATAGTTTTATAAGGAAACATACTCTAGAGCTTATAAAATGGCTTTTACCACACTAAAATATGCTTGGAACTTTGTAAACACTAAACTGCCAAGCATAGTGCAAAAATAAGGGTGCAAAGTGAAATATTGTCACGTTATCTTTATAGATGTATACTTTGTTTTCCTCCTAACCCAATAACCAGCTAAATTTCAGATAATCAGAATGAGATACATAAATCTAAGTCAACAGTATTCCCATATAAAATGGATCTGAAAGGTAAGTGGATCCACACTCAGCTCGCAATTGCCATGCCAATGTCACGTGCAGTGATGACTTAACACATTTACAAGTAAAATACCAGGGAAACCCACTAAGTCCTATATAAATAGTAGCACCTCAAAGTGGTGAAATCTGAAATGGGTTCGGAATTACTATGGGTTGAGAAAGACATTTTTCTGAGGCTGAATATTTATAAAACCCTCCAGGTCAAACAGTACTCTTATTTTCCAAGTGCTAGTTAACAACAATCCCTACACAACACAACTATGGCATAGTTGGCTCACTGCTCACCATGCTACACAGTGGATAATAAGGACTACCTTACCCACTCTAGTACCGAGGAAACAGCATAGCTAGAGTACAACAACCTATCGGCAAACTTAAGACAAACACCAGGTTTTGAAACTCATCTGATATGGTCAAGTCTGCTGTAATGGAGAGCTTAAGATTTTAATTTTCACTTATGTGTATGTACGTGCCTGTGTGTCAATATGCATATGCATGTAGGTGCCTTCAGAGGCAAGAGGCTGTTGGATCTATTGGAGCTGTTGCTATAGGCAGTTATGACTCACCCCATGTGGACGTTGGATTCCAACTTGGGGCCTCTTCCAGAGCAGCCAGCAATCTCGCCAGCTCCCAGACAACTTAGGTTTTTTTAAACCCCAAGTTCTTTCATGTTTTAGTAACAGGTTGTGTGGGAAGGATTTCTTTGTGTGTCTGTCTGTGTATATGTGTTTATGAAGAATGTATGAGTGTGTGTGTGGCCAGAGGTCTACTTCAGGAGTCATATACTTCTGAAACTTGCCAGTTAGGCTAGGCTGATTGGCTCAAGAGCCACAGGATCCTATTTCTGCCTTAATGCCTAGCACTGAGATCACAGCTTGTATCACAGTGGTTTTTTTTTTTTTTTTTTTTTTTTTTAAAATGTAGGTTCTGGGAACAAATTCTGATCTTCCTGATCTTCAAGACTATGACAAGTACTTTACCGAGGAAGCTTTCCAGTACCACTCTGCAGTCCTAACCGCCCCCTTTGAGACAGGCTTTCACTCTGTAATTTAGACTGGCCTAGAACTCACTATGCATCTCAGGCTGGCCTTGAGTTTGCAGTAATCCTCCTGTCCTGTCCCCCGAACACTGGAATTAAATCCTGATTCACCACCACTTAGCCTTTTGGAAAAGATTTCTAATAAATGTTTGTAGTAGGAAAAAACAAACCTAAGCAGTAGGAAGAGGACAGTACCTTAATAATGTAAAGCTATTGCTTATTACAGTCCTGCTCTTCAATGCCAACATTCAAAAAAGCACTTTTCTAAAATGTTGGCAATAAAATCATACTCACTTGATGACCTATTTATTATTTTCACTTGGTCCACTTACTGTAAACATCTATAGTTTGCTTCAGAAAACACCCCAGAGTTTGCAGTGTTACACATACAGTATAGATTTCTTTTCTGAAGTGGAAAAAAATTTCCAACTCCAAAACAAAAACATATCTGGTACCAGAGGTTTTTAGTAAGGACCCATGGATTTATGTTTTTCTTTTCTATGTCAAGTAATTTAAAGGTGCTAGAGATGATGGCACAGTATTAAGATCAAAATGTCAGAGTTAAGGTGTGTTCCAGATATAACTAGAGCTTATCTCTAGCTAATTCAGGAATCTGACAATGTTAAACAGCAATGAAATTTGGGTACTATTATTCTTACTTCATCAATTCATTTATTTACTCCCACATTCCTATCCCAGAAATGCAAAGACCCAAACTTTTAAGCCAGAAACAAACCCTGCAAAGGTCACAAAGGGGAAGGCAAGCAACTTGTGCATATAATGCTCATTAGTCAGTCAAAAAGATTGTTTTTGTAAACACAAAGATTCTATGTATATACATGTGCATCTGAGTGTATATGCTGGTGACCTCTGAGCCAATAAAGGAACCTGGATCCCCTGGAACCAGTTACAGGCCATTTGTGAATTGCCTGATGTAGGTTTGGGAACTGAACCTAGTCATCTGCTAGGGCAGCAAGAGCTCCTAATGGCTGAGACATCTCTAGGCCCCTCTTTCTGTTTTTAAAGACAGTCTTATATTCTAGGTAGGCCTGAAACTTGTGGCCATTCTTCTACCTTAGTTTCCTAAGGTCTAGGATTACAAGTGTGAGCCACCATGACTAGCCTAGTTAAAAAGATTCTTCATAAACCACTGGGAGGGACTATATATTATACATGCACACACATATATGTGCGTATATATTGAAAATCATGTTAATATTGTGCAAACAAAACCCATATATATATATTCCCCCTCCTACCCTTAAGACAGGGTCTCATGTAGCTCAGGTAAGCCTTGAACTTGCTATGAAATTGAGAATAACCTTGAATTCCTGATCTCCTCTCCTTTGCTTGTTGAATGCTGGGATTACAGCCGTGTGTCTCCATGCCTAGCTAAAACCATTCTTTAACTTCAATGTCTTAGAAACTTAAGAAACCTTACTCAAGTTCTTGTCCAACACAAAATAAGACAGTTTAAATAAACCAGTTAAATTCTCTTTACAGTAAGTTGAGTAGTCATACTGCCATAGTTAATTTAGAGACACAAAATTCAAATGTGAACTCTTCCTAAGCAAGTTTGAATCAGCAGATCTTACTCTGACGGTGAATGGTCTAGCAGTGCTCTCTAAGCTCTTGTAGGTGAACAACTGTGTTACCAAGCTCCTGATGGGCAAAGTAATCCTGACTCTATTAACCACTGAGCCACCTCTCCAGCAAGAGATAGGGCTTTATGCTAGAAGAAAACTTGTTTTCAAAGCACCAGCACAGTAATTAGGTTCCTTACCTAAAAAAATTATAAATAACTGTAATCAGGAAGAACTCAGAGAATACTCAGATCAGCCTTAGGTCCATTTCACTACAAAAAGTGCCTTAAAACTTCTGTTGTTTTTTTAAATCTTAAGAATAAAATACTCTGCAAGTTTCACAAATAGAGAAACCCATGGCTTATTATGGTAGTGAAAAATACTATTATTATTATTGTGGCTAATGACAATCATAATTTACTGTTACACAAAGCATTAAAACATTGACTTTGTTAGACATCAACTCTGATCGTTTTCTCATTCTGTTGTGTGTCTGTGATACACCCATGGATGTATGTGCGAATGTGTTCTTCATTTGGAGACACAGTATTCTTCACCTTACTGGGTTTGTTTTTGAGACAGGGTTTCTCTGTGTAGCTCTGGTTGTTCTGTAACTTGTTCTATAGACCAGACTCATCTCAAACTTAAGAGATGGACTGGTTCTGCATTCTCAGTGCTGGGACCAAAGAAGTGTGTCAGCACATTAAGCCTCCACTTTTTCATTTTACCCGGACTGTGTCCCCAGTCCTTCTTAATAAGTGCGAATTTCTCAGGATTATCGTTCCAGATAGAGAGTTAATGACAGCTACTGTAAGCATGAAGCACTGCTTTATTGCTTCATTCAAGTTTTTAAAAAGGGATTAACTTTACGTAGGTATATAATTATTTCAAGAACCATTATAAGGCTTGAAAACACACAGATAACAAATACCTGTCTTTCTTTCTCTCTTTCTCCCCTTCCCTCCCTTTCTTTCTTTCCTTTCTCTCTCTTTTTTGTTTTTCCGAGACAAGGTTTCTCTGTATAGCCCTGGCTGTCCTGGAACTCACTTTGTAGACCAGGCTGGCCTCAAACTCAGAAATCTGCCTGCCTCTGACTCCAAAGTGCTGGGATTAAAGGCGTGTGCCACCATTGCCCAGCTGATTATTACTCCTGTCAATTAAAACTGTTTCTTAGTATCAAGAAGGTTTGTTTGCCTTTTATGTCATACTGCACCTTTAAGCATAATACATAGTGAACATACACCAGTTCTCACAGGGATGTAATTTTCTGTGCAAGAGTACTGTGACCTTAATTGTTTAACAATTAGAAAATATATGCAAACACATGGTGACCCACTTTTCTTATGTCCTTTGTATTGCTGAGACTTAGCCTTTTTCTTCTGTTTTGAAGAAGCTGACTGGCTTTCTCTTGATGCTGAAAAATAAAAGGGAAAATTGGTAACAGAACAATTATACAATCTTTTAGGAAGATCATCATTCTTTAAGCAATACCACTCCTGGGCATATACCCAGAAGATGCTCCAACATGTAATAAGAACACATGCTCCACTATGTTCATACCAGCCTTATTTATAATAGCCAGAAGCTGGAAAGAACCCAGATGTCCCTCAACAGAGGAATGGATACAGAAAATGTGGTACATTTACATAATGGAGTACTACTCAGCAATGAGTTTATGAAATTCTTAGGCAAATGGATGGATCTGGAGGATCTCATCCTGAGTGAGGTAACCCAATCACAAAAGAATACATATGGTATGCACTCACTGATAAGTGGATATTAGTCCAGAAGCTCAGAATACCCAAGATACAATTCACAAACCACATGAAACTCAAGAAGAAGGAAGACCAAAGTGTGGGTGCTTTGTTCCTTCTTAGAAGGGGGAACAAAATACCCATGGAAGGAGTTACAGAGACAAAGTGTGGAGCAGAGACTGAAGGAATGACCATCCAGAGACTGCCCAACCTGGGGATCCATCCCATATACAGCCACCAAATCCAGACAGTATGGTGGATGCCAACAAGTGCTTGCTGACAGGAGCCTGATATAGCAGTCTTCTGAGAAGTTCTGCCAGTGCCTGACAAATACAGAAGTGGATGCTCACAGCCATCCATTGGACTGAGCACAGGGTCCCCAATGGGGGAGCTAGAGAAAGGACTCAAGGAGCTGAAGGGGTTTGCAGCCCCATAGAAGGAACAATAATATGAACTAACTAGTACCTCAGAGCTCCCAGGGACTAAATCACAAAAGAATGCACATGGTGGGACTCATGGCTCCAGCTGCATATGTGGCAGAGGATGGCCTAGTCAGTCATCAATGGGAGGAGAGGCCCTTGGTCCTGTGAAGGCTCTATGCCCCAGTATAGAGGGATGCCAGGGCCAGGAAGCAGGAATGGGTGGGTTGGTGAACAAGGATTGAGGGGAGGGGATGGGGGTTTTCGGAGGGGAAACTAGGAAAGGGGATAACATTTGAAATAAAGAAAATATCTAACAAAAAACCCATGAGCCTTACTATTTACTCAACAGCATTTATGCAACAATGCATTTTCAGCCTGTAATATACAGTTCAACAGTAGTGTAGTTTAATTTGGTGACTTCTGGTTTTTTCTATTTTACTTCCATGTAACCAATATGGAATTCACATTGCCATGGCATACACAGTCTAATTCTGTGATATTGTTGGGTCTTAGGATTTTACCTGGCAACTCATCAGACATTGATATATTCTTGTCCTGTGAGCTTGCCCTCTGAGATATGAGAGTTCTATGGAGAATTTGCAGGGTTTTTTTTTGTAAAATAAAAGAACATGTTTTCTATATAGTAACTTACACTGTGATGCTGGAGGCTGTAGTTGATATCCAGTTAACTGACACCACCCTACAGGATAGAGGTCAGGGGACTCACAGTCTACCCACTGATCATACTCTTCTTCCCAACCATCAAAATGTATCCTCAAGAGCCGGTGAATAATTCGAGTAACTGTGGCTACACATATTAACCGTGGCTCCATGAGATCTACAGCTTCTAATTTCATTCCTACACGGAATCCGTGGTTTGGAACATCCTAACACAGAGAAATAAAGTATTAACACTGGTACTCAGAAGGACACAGACGAAACATTTGAAATCATTTCCTAAAGCTCACAACAGTTCCTCAGTTATCCCACCACATGGCACACACACACACACACACACACACACACACACACACACACACACACACACGCGCGCGTGCCCACATCACTCACTCACTCACTCACTCACACACAAAGTATGTTTATAAACTTGCTTCTTTTCCTAAGAAAATACTTTTGTTGATTTAAGAAATTCTAATATAGGCCAAAGAACATTAACTCAAGAAAAGTTTCCACTCATGTCATGATCATGCTACCATTCAAATTTACCTTATTAAATAGTTTTACTGGTGCTGCAATGGAGCCGGTTTCCCTGAGGTAGTCAAACCATTTAAAAGGAAGTTTTGTGTAACCTAAAAAATACAAATGGTTTAGGTAACAGTGCATTTAAAATTAACATAACCTTAAGATGTCAGTAACTTTAGTACATGAAATCTCAGATTTTAGGTGGTAAAGGTAATTTCTTTTCATCCGAGTTCTTAAAAAGACATATTTTTATTTTTGAGATTGGGGTTCCAAATCACTCAGGCTAGCCTTAACTATGCTATGTAGTAGAAGGCAAACACCTCCGCCTTAGTCCTTTTGTCTCCACTTGAAAGCATGGAGTAAAGACGTGCTACTTTACTTGGTGATATGAAGAGCTTCTGGTACCACATTATGAAGATGCCCCCCCTCCCCCAACATGTGTATGTCTCCTTATTTTAATGCAAACGTGACTCTTTTGTTTTCTACTCAGAATATCTCACAGCTCTTATATGTTTTAGTCTACTTATACATACTCACACATACTGTGTATAAATACACGTACAACAACTAAGATTAGGGCTATGTTAAATTTAAGCAGATTAACACACAAAAACAAAGCAAGGCTAAAAACTGAGTGTTTATACCAGGATGGAGTACCTCTGGGTGGAGTCAGTTCTATCATGTTAATTTCACAGAAACCCACAGGGAAAATAGAAGGAGAGGTTGCATGATAACAGAACCAGTCAGATCCATCTGCTGCTTCTGAGCCATCAATCCCAATCATCAGGAATCCATCAGCCAGCACCTTTGAAATCAAGAGAATCCCAAGTACTTGAACATGTATACCACTATTATAAAAATATTTTAAACAACATTCTAAAATGAAAACCTATTACATGAAGATGCTTTCCAAGTGAAAAACACTTCCTCACTGGATGTTAAGTAAAGAGATACAATAACGAGAAGCTGATACAGATTGTTAATGAATATCAGAAAACAAACAAACAAAAATCATACAGAATTGACTTCAGAAAAGCAAAGTTTACAAAGGGATGGCTTAAGATGCTTGGGAAAACGAATGTCTTTGGCCAATTACTGACTAAAATACTTTATGATTAAGCCATCTAATGCCCAGTGTGTTGAATGCTTGACTGCCAAAGTCTGATGACCAGAGTTGAATTCACAGGACTCACATAGTAAAGATATCCCACTAAGTTGCCCTTTGATTTCTTTTTTTTTTTTTTTTTTTGGTTTTTCGAGACAGGGTTTCTCTGTTAGCCCTGGCTGTCCTGGACCTCACTTTGTAGACCAGGCTGGCCTCGAACTCAGAAATCCGCCTGCCTCTGCCTCCCGAGTGCTGGGATTAAAGGCGTGCGCCACCACGCCTGGCTTGCCCTTTGATTTCTACACAAACACAAAAAATAAACAGGATAAAAATAACCATCTAGTGGTTAAGTGTCAGATTGTTAGTCCTAACATGTTTTCCTTCTCTTCTGATTTTTTACATAGATAAAACAAACAAACAAACAAAAAACCAAACCTTTTGCTAATCCCCCACCTTCTCCAAGCTTCAACTTGCTGTCTTTTACCATATTCTTCTACGACACTACGACTGATTGGGCCCAACCAAGAGTCCTCTTAACTCTGTAATCATGCCTTAGACTCCAGTTAATAAGTAGCATTCCTGCCTTCCAGTATTAGCTCTTGAACTTGAAATCCTCTTGCTCCAAATTCCCAAGCCTGGAATTACAGACTTGTAGAACCATGTCTAATTTTCCCTGCATTTATTTTTAACACTTTTTAAAATTTTTATACTTCTATATCTTGTTCAATTATCACAAGACCTTTTCCAAACACATGTTTTACACCCTTAATATTTCCCAATTCCATTACACTGAAAGTATTTTATACCCTGTCCAACAACCCAGAAAGAAAAAAAGCAAAGCAAAAAACAACAACAAAACAAAACCTGAAGCAGGCTCAAAACACAAAAGGCATAAGGGTATCACTGCAGTGGAGTCTGTAGACTGCACTCTGAGACCTGGTTCAAGGTACATATACTGCACAATTTGTTGTCCCTTTTTTATCCTTATTTAGCCTGCAAAATTCACCAACGACCTTGTTTTCTCAATTCAGTGGTCTGTTTTCCATAATACTAATCTCCTAAAATATAACCTTATTTAGTGAGACAAGATCTCACTATGTAGCCCTGGCTGGCAAGGAATTCACTTTGTGGTCTGTTTGGCATCAAATTCAGAGATTTGTAGCCTCCACCTCCTGAATGCTGAGATTAAAAGCATTCACTACTATCTATGCCTGCTCTTAAATCTTATTTTATATGACATTTGATTAATGACTTTTACTTTTTTGTCCTTTCACACTCCCAGACTGTCATGTTCTAGTTTATTGATTAATAGTCACTTCTCCATTATTCCCTGTATTGGGTTTTTACCTCCAACCCTTAGATTTCTGATTTTAGCTCTTTGCTTTGTTTCAATGATCTCAGACACAATCAACTTCATGACTAAGGGGAGTTTCCCCTCCTTTAGAGCCTCAGTATCCATTCGCTCTGCATGCTGGACACGTTCTCTGAGAGCTAGTCAGTGCCTCAAGTCAACAGCTCCTTCTTTAGTCCTTTAGAAAATATCACTTAATTCATAACTCTTATCTCAAACATTCTGGATTTTGCTTTTGTAAAAAAAATTTAAAGTACTCATTAATTTTTTTTAAAAACTGATGTATACGGTGATTTTGCCTGTATGTATGTCTGTGTAGCATGTGTCCCTGGTGCTCATGCATGTCGGAAAATGATATCAGAACTAGGGTTACAGATGGTTGTGAGTGGGTGGGTAGTGTAAACCAAAACCCAGATCCTCTTGCAAGAGTAACAAGTGCTTTTAACTGTGGAACCAACTCTGAAGTCTGATTTTTTTTTTGTGGGTGGTGGATCTTGGGGGGTGGGAAGTTGGGAGGTACAGGGTATTGATCGCAGAGCCTTTTACCTGTTAGGCAAGCACTCTATCACTGAGCTACATCCACAGCTCCAACTTTTTTGAATGCATATTGTATGCACATCAACCACTTGCCATTTCATTAATGTGTTGATTAGTCTCTGTTAACTCAAACCAGAGTCACCAGGAAAAAGGGAATCTCAACTGAGGAGCAGCAAAATGGCCTGTGAGCATGTCAGTGGGATGTTTTCCTGATTGTTAATTGGTGTAGTAAGGCCCAGCCCCTTTTGAGTGGTTCCATCCCTAGGCAAGTAGGTCCCAGATGGCTAGAAGTGGTAGTATACACCTTTAATGTCAGAACTCATGAAATAGAGGCCAAGGCTAAATAGGGAGACCCTGGATCAAAGAAAAAAAAGGTAGCTGAGGAGATCAGTGAATAGCACTACTCTGTGATCTGCTTCATTATATTAAGTTCTTCACTGATGGCCTATAGAAGTTAAGCTAAAATAGACTCTTTCTCCCCCACATTGTATAGTGGGTGCTGTTATAAAGGAAGCTTTCTGCAAGACTCTAGCTCACATCTGAACTTAAAGACTATCTCTTCTTACCTTATTCTTCAGTGTCTAAGTATTAAACTAACCTATATTTGGATTGCCCTGTTGGGCAACAAGCATATTAATTTCATTAGTATGTGTACTGGCTATTTTTGTGTCAACTTGACACAGCTGGAGTTATCACAGAGAAAGGAGCTTCAGTTGAGGAAATGCCTCCATGAGATCCAACTGTAAGGCATTTTCTCAATTAGTGATCAAGGGGGAAAGGCCCCTTGTGGGTGGGACCATCCCTGGGCTGGTAGTCTTGGGTTCTATAAGAGAGTAGGCTGAGCAAGCCAGGGGAGGCAAGCCAGTAAAGAACGTCCCTCCATGGCCTCTGTATCAGCTCCTGCTCCCTGACCTGTCTTGAGTTCCAGTCCTGACTTCCTTTGGTGATGAACAGCAGCATGGAAGTGTAAGCCGAATAAACCCTTTCCTCCCCAACTTGCTTCTTGGTCATGATGTTTGTGCAGGAATAGAAACCCTGACTAAGACAGTATGTAAATTTGATTTCTATCTTTAATAAAGGGTAAAATTATACACATGCCATTTTTCTCCCTCTGTGTAACAGAGCTCTGGCTGTCCTGGAACTTTCTTTGTAGACTAGGCTGGCCTTGAACTCACAGAGATCTGTCTCCCAAGTGCTGAGATTAAAGGTGTGCAACACCATGCCTAACTCCAAAAAATAGTTTTCAAATAAATTTGTGGTGTGTCTGTGTGTGATTTGTACAAGTATTTCATAAACCTGTATGTCATGGGTTTCATTTAAGTTCTGGGTGAAAAGGGGTTGTGAAGTCTTTGACTATCACACATTAAAAATTAAAACAGGTCTGACAACAGAACTCAAGTGTATTTAGAAAGTATTAATACCATTCTTCCCAATGAAGATCCAGACATACATTTTTTCAACTGACACCTGCTGATTTTAAACCTGGTTCCTCTCATAAAGAAATGAATATACATACATACATACATATACATATACATACACACACATGTGTGTATGTATATATATATATATATATATATATACATACATACATACATACATATATATATATATATATATACATACATACATACATACATATATATATATTTCAGAATATATATTCTCTTACCTTTCTAATGGTTGCAACACATATTGTAGAAAGATTTAATGGGTCTATAGCTTCCAATTTCATTCCTTCTTTGAACCATTCTCCACTCTGGTCTACTTCTTTTACCTACAGAAAATATATAAACTATTACATTACACATCCCTTAGAACTATTTATTTAGTGTGTGTATATACATGTGTACATGCCAACAAGCACATGGATAACTTGAGAGTCACTTCTTCCTTCCCACCGTGCTGAGGTAGAGTCTCTTGTGTCCACTGCACTGTGTACAGTGCCATATGAGGTACTGCTTCCCTGTGATACTCCTATCTGTGCTCCTACAGGAGTGCCGAGATTACACATCCACTCCACAGTGTCTCAACCAGGCTTTTTACAGATGTTCCAAGAAATAGGATGTGCAGTAGTACTTGACCCTGCTAAACTAGCCACAGGTTGGCTTTGTGGTAATCCTCCTACTTCAGCTTTCTAAATGTTTCACTTGAATGATGACAGTATGCCCAACTTGCAAACATTTACTAGATGCCTTTTCCAACCTAATGTTAGAGCTCAGTAAACATATGTGATATCCATAATTTTAGGAACTGCCACAAGCCCTTTTCAACTGAAATTACAAATGAGGGCTTGCAGAAACTTCTTACCTTAGCAAATAAGTGTGGAGGTGTATCGAAATGTCCGTCCTGTTTCTTCGTAATATCTACAAGGAAAAAGTACAGACTAGTCTGTCAGCAGTCTTTTGTTTTGGGTTTTTTTTTTTTTTTTTTTTGGTTTTTCGAGACAGGGTTTCTCTGGGTAGCCCTGGCTGTCCTGGAACTCACTCTGTAGACCAGGCTAGCCTCGAACTCAGAAATCCGCCTGCCTCTGCCTCCCAAGTGCTGGGATTAAAGGCGTGCGCCACCATGCCCGACTACCTGTCAGCATTCTTGAGAAGACCAAAAACCACACTTCCTTGAAGGGTTCAAACTCACAAGGTATGTAATATTCTAAAACACGGCAACCCCCCCCCCCCCGCCCATTTTCTGCATTTATTGTGGTGAAAATAGTAACAACCTTTTCTGTCTTTAGAGCACATGCATATATGCTATTACATTTACATGCACATATGCTATCACAGTGCTGGTAATTCCACAATAAGGGAATTACATTATCAGCAGCTTTTTTGTCTTTTGGTGTAGTACTGGAGGTTAAAGAGCAGGCCTCGCAAATGCCAAGTACTCTAATACTGAACTGTCTCCGCAGCTCTTTTCACTTTTTGTTTTGAGTGAGGAGCTCACTACGATGCTGAGGCTACTCTTGAACTTATGATGAATGATCATGCCTGACCCTCCTGCATAGCCGGGACTACAGGCCTGCACCACTAGGCCTCTCTAGAACAATGTTTCCTGTGTTTCATACCATGTCTAGTTAAGTTCAATCTTGCTATTTAGATTAAAATTATGTGGAAAGGAATTTCCTTATAGCTTTCAAATGGTCTGGATAAAAAAAATAAGAGTAGGAATACAATTGTAGTTGTGAGAAAGGGATTAAAATTGTCTTTTTGTGCTAGAAATAAAACTCATGGTCTCATGCATGAATGTACATTATTTTAAATGGAGAGGAAGTGGAAGGAACATAAGGAATTAGTACTCTATTGTAGAATAATCAGATTAGAATGCTATTTTGGATCTATACTTTGTAGGAGAAACAACCAAGTAGTTATGCAATCTAACTAATATTATCGAAAGTTTTTGTGACAGTTGCTTACCTGATCTCTTGAATCGATGGCCTATGCTTCTTGACCATCCAATATGGTGGATTAAGGGGCTGTGCATGTGGCACCAGAAGTCGTCTGTTCTATCTTCACTCTCTTCATACACCAGCCGTAGTCGTCCTCCAATTACACTTTCCACCACTGCTACTCTTGTTCGACATAAATGCCTCTTGTCAACTACTTCTACTCTCATGCAAGGTTTGAAAGGATATTGCATACTCTCAGAAACCTTCAAATAAAAGCAGAAAAAAAAATCTTGTTGGAGACTTATGACAACGGTCTATATGCAGCTTTAATATTGCCCTCCCTCCTTGCCTGTCTGTCTGTCTATCTATCTACCTACCTATATTTATGGGTTTATTCTGTAAATTTTGTTCCCCTAGAACAATGGTTCTCAACCTTTCAAGTAATGGAACCCTATCTACCTATCTATGAATGAATGAGAGACAAGGTAGACCTGGCTGTTTTGGAACCTGCTACATAGATATCGCTGGCATTGAACTTACAGATATCCACCAGCCTCTGCTTCCCAAGTGCAGAGATTAAATGTATGTATCTCCAGGCCAGGCCTGGCTCTCACTCTTTAGCCTACAGGTTAACTTTAAACTTCTAGCCATCCTTCTGCCTCAGTCTCCTCAGTGCTGAGATTATGGGTATGAAAATGTACTTGGTATTTAACAGTTCAGAAATTACAATTCTGTAAAAGTCCTTCTAAATCATTCTTTTAAAACAGCTCTTCAATTCTTTAAGGATCCTATTTTTACCTTTTGTGAGAAATCAGGAGGAAGTGTTTTGGCACCAGTAAGTCTTTTTACTAGAAAAGCTTTCCAGTTTGTATATTTATGTTGAACAGCTAAAATAAAAGAAATAACTAGTTATCCTTTAGCAGACAGAACTGTTCCACAAATTAATAATAAACCCCCCCCAAAAACAGAGAAACAGGTTAACAACAAGTTATGAGTATTAAGGTGCTTAAAGGTAGCAAGCATGGAGAAAGTATACATCTTGCTAGCATAAGAATTAATTGACATAAAAACATCCACTTCAATTTCTGTATTACTTTAGAATACTATGTATAAACCACCACTTAGATCTACATTTTTAAATGACCGTGGGCTGGGAAGTTGGCTCAGTGGTTTAGAGCACTTGTGCTGCTCCTGTAGTACTAGGGTTTGATTCCCAGTGCCAACTGGAGGCTCACAATTGGTTAGAATTGAAGCTCTGAGGGGCTCCAATGCCCGCTGTGGGGTCAGGCATGCACTTATTCATGTATACATAGATACATACAGGCAAAATATTCATACCTATAAGACAAATGAATCTGAAGTTTAAAACAGAATTAAATGACCATGAGGCCACTCACTTCTAGGAGGAACGAGAGGTTTTCCACTAGCTGCACACCAACCAACTGGATGAATATCAGACCCACATATATTGCACCAGAAGTCCAGAGAAGAATCATTTTCAAATCCTTCATATCTCAAAAGGGCATTATAACCTAAAGTCAACAAATCAATCATTACATAGTAAGAAACAAAATTAAAATGATACAGCTTTTAAGGTAATGGCTGTCAAGCTTTGCTGTCCCCTTGTAACAGAACCACCTGCTGTTTATTAACAGAGGTGCCCCTTCCAAGGACTCCAGTCCTATGCTAGGGAATGGGATGGTGTGGAAAATCTGTAAGTCCCTGGCCAATACTGATCTGTTGGACTACTATTCAACTTTGAGAATCCCCTGTTAATACAAAGACAACGCTTCAGAGCATAGCTTTTTCCTCTGTATTTCTATTTTACCTATAATTTCTCAAATGCTTAAGATGGCGAACACCACAGTGGGAACACGTGGTGTGGGAGGACACTTTCCTCAGAATGGGTACTTTTCTTTTGAGGTAGGGTCTCTTGTAGATGAAGCTGGCATCAAACTGATTGCAGGGCTGAAGACTCTTCCTCCACCTTCCAAGTGCTGGGATGATCAGTATGATTAACATTTCCCAAATCGTTCTTAAGAGGTTTGTTTTTGCTGTGTGTGTGCGTGTGTACGTACATACATGCACATGTAGGCAGGTCAGAGGACAATCTCAGTTACTGGTCCTCCCCTTTTACCCTATTTGAGACAGGATCTCTTTGTTGTCTGCTAGTGTATGAGTTTTTGGGGGATTTTCTTGCCTTTGTTTCTCTGTACTAGGCCCTGCCTCTCCAAGGCTTACTACCAAAATAGTAAAGAATATACTTGGAAGACATAGGAGGCAAAAAGAAAAACCAGAAATATAAAACCAGAATCAGTAATTAGGAATAATTCTTGGATAGTAAATGTGCTATCTTTTGAACAATTTACATGCAAGTGATTTAAACATCTGGGACATAAATGGTGTCTTTAATATATATATTAACATATATAATATACATGTGTCTCAAGGAAAAGGCCTGGGTCTGAGTGGATAGGAGAAATTACAGAGTGAGTCTAGGACTCTTGCCAGAGTGATCAAAGGCACAAATGTAGCTTACTAGGAGAGGCCTTGCCCAGCACACTCAGGCCTTCAATTCATCCCCTCAGCACTCCTGGATTCCTTTTTTTTCTCTGAGATAGCTCTTTCTGTTGTATGGGCCAGGCTGATCTGAATCATGCTATATAGCTGGGGCTAGCCTTGAACTCAGAAACCCACCTGCCTCTGCCTCCTGAGTGCTGGGATTAAAGGGATCAAAGATACCTCCTTTAGATAGCTCTATGGGCAGTGGATAGTAAAGCAGTATTTACTGTTATTGGGAGACAAGTTGGAGATTAAGTCCATTTGGCTGGCTTGGAATACTGTTTGTTTTAAATGGCTGGAAAGAACTGAAATATAATGTTTCCTTCAGATAAAGTTGTGACAGCTTTATGAGATAGACTCAAATGTCATGAATAAAATTCTACAGATATATACATTTGTTTATATGCTGTTATAGTTGTTCACAAGTTAAAATGAATAGAGACAGGAGTGTAATAGACTGCAAACACCACAAATCCAAGAATATTTACTGTCTGGCTATGTATAAAAAAAAAATATCTGCCAGCTCCTACACATGTATTATTTGTTTTGTAATAGTTGAAAAATTTGTATACATTTTTTAAAACAAAAGTTTGCATCCCTGGCATTTTCTAGTAAATCGCCATGTATGTTTTTCACCTGCTAATTTTATAATTCCAGCAATCCAGAAGACTTTGGTAGGTAGACTGCAGTCTGTATTGGGAACTTCTATCCTTACATTTTCCGAGATATCACCCCAGCAGGTCCCCATAGGTGCCTGTCATACAAAAATTATTAAATTATCATCTTGGTAATATAAGCATGAAACATCATTCAAAATTAAGTATCACCAGTAATGGAATATCAAATAAAGTATTTTAATCCACCCATTTTTTTTTAAATGCATAGTTTCCATTCCTTGTAAAGAATTTTATTTGAAGAAAGCCAGAGTCAGGATCAAATTCAAGATAGAAGACAGAATCTACAAATATTAGACCTATGTTGACTTTGAAATCCAACAGATCAAATGTGACATTTAAGTAACAATTATTCTAAAACCTGAATCACAAACTTGGCGGACATCATATGAAGCTGACTTGAAGAACTTAGTGTTTTTAACGTGTACTGAGTGAAAAGTACTTTACCCCTTAATTTCTAAAAATCTTGCCCAAGAATAGAGAAAAATAATTAACAGGCTTCATTCAACGTGATCCAGAGAACTAGAACAGGTATTTGAAATGCATGTTAAATCCACATAATGTAAATACAGTCTACAAGACAGACAGGAAAAAGCAGTGGAAGGGTAATTAAAGAGGGAGTTGAAGAGATCTGGGAAATAAGGCCCACAGTAAACAGTTAATTTATCATTTCAAAATTTATTATGCAACAATTACTATGAGAAGAAAATTTCCAGTGTTAGAGCTGTTGGCCACTGGTTAGGATGGCAACCGAGCAAAGTACTTAAGAGCATAACACCTGCATTTCCCAAAAGGTAGCATGTTCCCGAACCATTCTACAAGTCCCTAAACTACAAGGTCATACACAATTACTTGGATTTTATGCAATAAAAAAATTAAATCAAGTACAAGAGTTTATAATTATTCATTAGTGCTGAAAATTCTAATTTCTGTGGCCCTGGATAACCAACATTTTCATGAAATGTAGAACACTAGACATAAAAACGGTGAGGTTCCTGAAGACCTGATAATAGGGATACATCAGCTAAAAACAAAACAGCCTCAAAACTAAAAGATAAGCAAGCATAGACATCAACTAGCAAATACGGACATTGGGGAAGAAAATATATTCTGTCAAAGGAAAGCCCCTAATAAATTGTGATGGTAACCCAGAATCCAGTCAGTCTAAAGCAACATTTAATTCCTGTCCTCTAAACAGTTAATAAATCTCTGAAGGAAACAGAATGTCAAAAAAACAGTGAATTAAGATAGATCTAGAAGCCAAAGACACAGCAGTTAATGGCTAACACTTTGAGTAAGCAAGCAATGAATACACCTTACTCACTTGGAGACATGCCCAATCTCAATTGTTTGTAATTATGGGGAGGGAACACGCATCTATCTTCTCAAGAGAGGAGTGAAAAATAAAACTACTCCCGTCCCCCTTTGACATAGGGTTTTGCTATGCAGTTCAGGCTGGCCTGGAATTTGCCATGTACATCACACTGGCCTTCAATTTGAAATCCTCCTGCCACAGCCTCCCCACATCCCAAGTGCTAGCCTTATAGGTGTGTGTGCCATCATACCTGCTTTTCCTTTTTAAACAGGAAGACTGGACCCTTCAGGTTCTGCTACCTCCCCCTACATCACTCTAGACTGTAGGGCCATCCCTAATGCCAGCAGATATGATCAGAAAAGGAGAGGCTAGAAGAAAACAGGTAGTAAACTAAGGTAACATATATTAATAAAGACCATATATTTGTTTCTTGTGAGGATTAGCAACCGGAGAAGACAGGTACAGGTAAATGCATGCATAAAGCTGCATTAAACTGTAGTAGGATAGCTACTCTTTGCTTCCAAATCTGTGAATGTGACTTACTGAGAAGAGGCATGGTTATGCTGACATGCTACAGGTTAGGTGGGCACAATACTAAATGAAATTTGCATACAGGACTCCTTTCTGAGCTAGGCTTGACAATTGTGCTGATTCTTTTTTAAGGCTTCAGTATTATTTTTGGAGAAAATATCTTCTAGTGTTATTCATTAAAGAAAAGACATGTCAATGTTTATTTAAAAACAAACAACAAAAAAAGTAATGTTCACTTGAGTGGGAGATCTTTGGTTTGGTCCCTATAGTCTGGATTGGTATAGGAGAAAGTAGCAGAAAGTGACATTTGTTCTTGCCTGTAAGGTTGTGGTTCTGCTAGGCCCTCTTAAACCAATCCATATAGTTCACTCTATGAAAAAAAAAATGAAGAAACAAACATCAACAAGATAGAGCACTACAGTTACAACAGAGTATGTGCTCGATGTGTTGAAATAATAGCAATTTCATATATAAATCTGCCCTTTGGTTTTAAATGAATATTCTTTTAAGTGTGGAAGACTGAATGACCCAGGGCTTGACAGCCATCTTCATCCAAGTCATCTGCCTTCTCTTGCTGGCAGGAGGGACACCTTGAAAGTCTGGATTGGCATAGCATGAACTAGCAGAACCATCATTTACAGGTAACAACAAATTTACCTTCCAGACTCAGGATGCGAGGTCTACCTCAGGCTCCTCCCAAACAAGGAAGATCTGCTCCACCACTTCCTGCTTCAGGGCCACTCGTGAGAGCTATCTGGGAGCGACTCTCCTTCCCTGCAAAGTAAGCTGTCATCAGGTCCTGTAGAGATGGCCAAATCCAAATGCTGAGGGGTCCCCAACACAAATGTATGATAACCTTCATCTATCTATCTGAAAGAAAATAATCTGGCAGGAAGTCTTATTTCCTTTACTCCAAGAACATTCCCAGATAGTCCAAATAGTCCAGATGACTGGTATTCTGATTCTCAGAGGGCACACATGATGCTAACAGAGACAAAGATTTCCTTCTATAACACTGCTAAATGGCAGTATAAATGGGCAGAGGTTAAGACTTGAAGTTGCAGGTAGGAAACCAAGAAAAGACTTTATCCCCACGATAAAGCAAAATTCATCATTATAATTCCTCAGAACAACAACAAAAAAGTATATGCTTACTAAAGTTTACCTATTAGAGAAAGATTAAATAACATGTGGTCAAAAAAGACAAGACAAGAAGCTGGGCACAGTGCTGCACATCTGAAATGGCTGCACATCTCAAATGGCAGTACTTGGGAGGCTGATGCAGGAACTCTGTGGGTTTGAAGCTAGCTTGGGATACATAGCAAGGTCCTTTTTCAACTTCCACCCTGTCCCAAACAAATCAAATCAAATCAAAACAAAACAGAATTTTACCATTATCTCATTCTTTCTAGAAAATATACTCACCTTTTGATCTGACACTAGAATCTATTGGGTGTGGGGTGGAGGGGATGCTAGCATAGAGATGTAGGGTGCAAGAAAGATGGAATGCTTGAAAATGTCTGAGAAAAAATGCTATAAATATGTAAAAAAAGAAAGCAGAGGTCACTAATTTAAAACTTTCCACCCCCCTTTTGAGACAAAATCTTACTCCGTAGCCTAGGTTACCCTGAAATTCACTTTGTAGATTAAATTAGTCTTATACTTGCTGTGATTCTCCTGCCTCAGCTTCCCAAACAAGGAAGCCTTTTAAATGCCGAGATTACAGTTATTTTACTACTATGTTTGGGTTTAAAACTCCTTAATAAAACAAAACATAGCTTAATCACTAGGAGACCTCCACCAAAAGCCAGCCACCAGCCAACCAACCAACCAACCAAAACAAAAACCAAAATCCACTCTGGGAAAGAGTACAAAGTTAAGACAGTAACATAGGTTTGCATTTAGGGGCTTCCTTTTAATTTAGATTTTCCTGTAAACCCAAGGCAGGCAACTTCTCAGTGTGGGGCCTGCTACCTTTGCAGAGAATACACTTCATGCTCCTGATAGTGTGGGTGGAACACTAAGTGCCAGAAACCAACTCAAATTTTATTTTCATTAGAAAGTTATTTTATAATCTAAGATAATACACAGAGGTTCTATCTTTAGTTATAACTAAGATGAAGTTATGTATTTTCCGGAGTTCTCGCTGCGTGGGTCAAGGACAGAGGGCAATTTACCCTAAAAGGTAATTTTAGTAGGAAAAGTATTTCTCATAGACATTTAACTAAGAAATTATATCATGAATTCTACTTTCTATCACTAAAATAAGTGTAATGATACACATTGCGAATAAACAAAAACTTATTTCTTCAGAAAACTGCACCCAGGTCAGAAACAAAAACAACATAAAGACTATTAATATAATGATACCAGGTATACTCATGGAGGCAGCATGAAAAGGTCAAATAAACTCTGCTTTCAAGTTGTGGTAGATCATGTCTCCAATTCTAACATATAAGAAGCTGAGGCAGGAGAACTGCTAGGAGTTCCAGAATATTTTAAAATATTAAATCACCCCCCCAACCCATATCATAAACCCCAGCACCGTTCCCGCAATCCCAAGCCACAGGGCAACCACACATTCTCACAGCCCTCTTACAAGGCTTAGGCGATAACATTCTGAATTCCAGGTCAGCCTAGGCTATGGAGTGAGAGAGACTGTTTCAGTTCTTTGCAAATCAATCAAACCCCCCGCCACGATATAGATAGCTGTGAATCTGATGAATCTATACAACATATCTAAATGTATATTGCTATATTGATATCATGTACATTTTTTTCCTTGTGTAGATACTAATAACCAAGAACTAGAAAAGAGCTGAAGAAATGACTCAGTGCAAGCTGCTCTTGTAAAGGATTTTAGTTTGTTTCCTGACACCCATATGTCAGGGGTTCACAACCACATGAATTCCTGCTCCACGGGATCTGCCATCTTTGGTCAACATGGGCATCTGTACTAGGTGTGCATACCCACATGTAGGCATATACATAATTAAAAGTAATCTGAAAAAGAACTCAAAACTTTAAATTGGGAAAATTAAGTTTAAAATTATAATCTAGCTTTACTGAAGAGATGGATGGTCTAGGTGCTACGAAGTTTTGAAGAAGTAGCCAGCTTTGTGACTACACTACTATATCATAGGCCATTCTTTTTTGTTTTAAGGTTTTTGATAAAGGTCTGATTTTGTAGCTAGGTGGGCCTGGAGCTCACAATGCTCTTACCTTAGCTTCATGACTGCTGGGAGAAATTTGTCACCATATCTGGCTGATTTCCACCTTAAAGTCATCAAGGAAAGGGTGACCAAGGCTTGGAGACCAAAGTTCTGACAAAGTTTACTCTGTCTAATCAGTACGTGTAGTTTCTTGCTGTGATTGAGGTCTAAGTCAGATTTAATCAGGTAAGAAATAATATATGAAAGGACAAAAGGGATTCAGTTTTCACTGTAGACTTATCTTTTTGGTGGTATTGAGATCTTATCAATTTGCTCAGGCTGGCTTTAAACCTGTGAACATTTTATAGCTGAGACTGGCTATACTAGTAGGATTGGTTCCAAAGACTATTTATTTACTAGTCAAAGCCATGGTATATCGGTTTATCACCTTGCTGGCCTGGCACTCAGGGTATCTTAGGCTGGCTGTAAAAACAATGGCAGTACACTTGGCTTAGTCTCTTAAGTTCTGGGATTATAGTTATATATCACCATGCTTGCCTCTAAGATGTCTTTACTTCTAAATTTTATTTTCATTTATGTTTTTATATGTGTCTTTATGCATGTCATACAGGTCATAGGCATCAGATCTCCATGCAGCTGAAGTTCTAGGCAGTTCTGAACCACTTAACATGGGTGCTGGGCATAGAATTTGGATCCCAAGTGAGTGCAATATATACACTTTATTTGCTGAGCCATCCTTCTAGCCTTATAATGTACTTTGTAGAAACTTTGTTTTTAGAAATTTAAAGAATTTCACACTTGAAAATGCCTGACTGTTAAATGCTGATACAGGGTATCTGGACCCTTACTTGAGAGGAGGTCGATTTAGGTTGGAGAGATGGCTCAGCAGTTAAGAGCACTGTCTGCTCTTCCAGAGGTCGTGAGTTCAATTCCCAGCAACTACATGGTGGCTCACAACCATCTGTAATGGATCTGATGCCCTCTTCAGTGTACTTTATGTACATACAATAAATAAATCTTAAAAAAAAAAAAGAGAGGAGGTTGGTGGTTAAGCTGAGATTCCAGGCTCAGGATTCGGACAGCACACTTATACAATTTTTGTTTCAATCAGACAGCTTTGATTTTGCATCACACAGTAGAGATGTGTATTTGTAATTAGGTTTGAAAAATAATTTCCACCAATGCAAAGGTGCCTATCTAGTACCTAAGTGGGCAAGAGGGCAGGTGTCCAGTCTCTAAGAAGAAAACCCTACTAGAGAATGTGTTGTGTTAAGTCTTAGAAGGATGATGGTATGAGACAGGGGCTCTGCTTCCAGCAATTCCTGGAAACAGCTTTCCTATAGCCCAAACCAGTAACTTTTCTTAGAAAGGTATCAAATGATCTCGGGGTGGGGGTGGGGAATATTGGAGAGTCAAGTGAAGATTAAAACTGAGTTTAGGGGCGGCCATTTCTTTTAGCGCGGGTCGCTTGGGTGTAGCGGCAGCTGCTCCGGTCACGAGGGGCGGGCAGCGGCGGAGTCGGCGGCTAGCGGGGTGCAGCGCTCGCCGGTGGTCGCGATGAGTCTACCCCTCAACCCCAAGCCTTTCCTCAATGGACTGACAGGGAAGCCAGTGATGGTGAAACTAAGTGGGGCATGGAGTACAAGGGCTACCTGGTCTCCGTGGATGGCTACATGAACATGCAGCTTGCAAACACAGAAGAATACATAGATGGGGCGCTGTCTGGACATCTGGGCGAAGTTCTAATAAGGTGTAATAATGTCCTCTACATCAGAGGCGTTGAAGAAGAGGAGGAAGATGGAGAAATGAGAGAATAGCATCGTGGATTTTTTTTATATATATATGTATTTCTATACAATAAAGATTTGGGGTTCTTTTTTTTTCAAAAAAAAAAAAAACTGAGTTTAGCATAAGGTCTACCTCTGAAATCAAATGACTTCAACGGAAAGCAAATTGTTACAAAATCTCAAGGTCCTTTCTGGAATCATACTTATTTTCAGGGTATAATTACCTGCTCTATGACCATGTCAGTCTTAAAATAGCAAAGCTTTAAGCAAAACCAACCAACTTAATTACTGCAAGAGATGTACTCACTGAGAACTTTATGTCATATAATTGTTCTAATATACGGACTTGAAATGAAACACAGTTTCAGGACCTTGAGATGTTATTTTAAAATTATCCTGGCTACTTATATAAAAAGGCTTGATCTAATTCATGACATAAAACATTAAAAAGAGGATCTGAAGAAAGATGAAAACCATTTAAAAAGAGGAAATAGACAGATGTGGCAGGAATCTGGGATGAAGACTTACTATGGAAATTCTGAGCACCTCAGCACCACAGAGCAGCACACTGAGGACTGTGCTTGTGATTCATGTTCTGCAGTGGCAGGGATGGGACCGTCTGTGAGTGGCTGTCTACACAGCCTGTCCTGCCACTGACTGATACCCAGCTCTGCAGTTCTCTTTCTGGTTGTACATAGCACGGCCACATACATCACCCAGTTCTCTATAGCTTCACATTATTTACTAATAGCACAGCATGAATCACTCACTTGACGCAGATCAACACTAAAATGCAAAAGGTTGCATTTTAGGTTCTCTTAGATGGCATAATACAGACAAAGGGCTTAACAATTGTAAATTAAAGGAAAAAACCAACAATTAATGCACTGGGATTTAATACACATTTACACCAGTGAATTAATGTGATTGAGTCTGATAAAAATCCTTCTTCACTGGCAGAATTAAGTGAGAACTCATTTGAATTTCATGGTAAGAAAGCATGTGCAGTTTTGTTCACATGTTGTTATTTAATAAAGCCCTTGGCAGAATGTTAAGTGTGAACAAAAAACTTCATTAATTTACTTTTTTTCTATTCATGTAGGCACAAAAACAGTTTTTGTAACTTAATCATGTCAAGAAATATTAGAGCGAATTATCAAAGATTAAAGTAAAATGACATGACACTTTTTTTTTTAAAAAATTAAATGCTCTGAAAAGAACATCTTTCAAACTGATTTTAAGAAACAGACCACGTATTCCAGCTTACAAGAAAACATTCCTGCTGCTTCCTTGGTGTGCGATTTTTTTTTTTTTAAACATTTGAAGGCAAAACAGGACTGGAGGAAAGATACCTCTTTTAGAAATTACTTGATCAAATCCCAAAGTTCTTGAGATAAAAGTCTTAGGCTGACCATGTGACATGCTAGCAGCCAGCCATGTGTGTTATAGAACACCCCATTTTCATGTCTCCAATGGCTCAACATCGAAACTGGATGAGACGGCATTTCTTTTCAAAATCATTTCATATTGTAACTAAATCATTTCATATTGTAAAAGGTTTTTTGTTTTTGTTTTTTAATGTTTGAGGCAGAAAAGACACAGGGCCTTCAGTGTTCTAGGCAATCACCTGTCCCTAAGCTATAATACCAAAAGCCCTCAATAGAGGCTTTATTTTAAATGTAAAGATTTTATTTACAAAACACAAGAAGTTATTTTTAGCTATTAAGTATAATGATAAAGGAGAAACATTTTTTCTCTTTTAGTATAAGCAAACACTTTCTAAGCATATGATGATGATGAGGTGCTATTGTGCATTCTGATTTAAAGATCACATATTTCATGGTATGGGAGAAATTCTATACTCACATGCTTAAAACAGGCCACTGGAGCTGCTATGAAGCTATTGCTGTTGATGTAGTTACCCCAGCTGAAGCCTTCCACAGAGATTGCTGAAATAAAATAAATTTAGATATAACTCTCTAATATTGTCTTTATAAAAATTTATTTATTGTTAAGGCCTAGGTAACAGTTATCTGGCTAGTCTGCCATTATAAGGAAACTTTCTCATGTTTCTGCTGTTACTAGGAAACTTTTTTTCCCTTTTTAAAAAATTGTATTTAATCTTTTTTTACAGTCTAGATTTTATCCCCCTCTTGGACCACCCTCTGACTGTTCCACATTCCCTATCCTCCCATACCCCCCTCCCAACTCCACGAGGATTCTCCCCCCCACCCCCAACTAGGAAACTTTCTAATGCCAAGATCGATTGCATATTGTTATGTTCTGTGCCTATGGAAACCAACCGCGATACAAGTTAGCAGAACTTCCTGCACCTACGTATAAGCTTTTATGGTATAAGTTACCCCTGGGATAGATTCAACATAAGAGAGACACCTGCAACAATTTAATAAACTATTTGGAATAAGACTTCCATTTTGAATAGTGGTCTAGTAAAGTTTTAAGTTCCCCAGAACTTCCTGGAAACTGACATTCTATTTGGCAGAGAGAGAGATGTGAATTTGAGTAGTTGACATCCTCGTAGACAAGTTAGGACATGATATTAGACAAGGGAAGTCCCCTGACACAGTTAAATACTGCAACCAATGGGAGCAAGATAAATGTACAAAGACATGGTCCTAAGGAAATCCCCTATCCCTAAATCCTGATGGGTGAAATAACTGGGCATTTATGTTTGTGTATTATGGGCTTAAAAACCCTGTAGGATCTTAACTCAGAGTCATGATTCAGTTCCCGAATCTAGACCATGGGCCTGGCCGACCAGTCCTGGAGTGTATGCTAAATAAACTAGCTGTATGTGTCTGAGATCGGTGTTTGTGATGTAATTCCTGGATCCCAACATTTACTTATTTATTGTGTGTTGCAGTGTATGTGGATGCAAAAGCATGTGTGTGAAGGTCACAGGATAGCTTCTGGGAGTTGGTTCTCTCCTTATAGTATGTGGGTTCCGGGGACTAAATTCAGGTTTCTAGGCTTGGTCTCAAGTACTCTTACCCGCTGAGCCATCTCACTAGCCTGAAAGTTGCTACTGTTTATTATTATTATTGTTGTTGTGGTGGTTTTGTGAGAAAGGGTTTCTCTTTTCTAGACCTAGCTGTCCTGGAACTCACTCTGTAAGACCATGTTGGGCTCAAATTCAGAGATCCACCTGCCTCTGCCTCCCAAGTGCTGGGATTAAAGGTGTGCACCACCACTGTCTGGCTTTGAAAGTTATCTTTTTTTAAAACTTGAAAGGAATAAAATTAATTTTTTAAAAAGAAAAACTTCAGCGGAATGTGTTAACACATGCCTGTACTCAAAGCACTTAATAGGTTGATGGCAAGGGATCATAGTCAACTAGGGCTATATAGTAAAACCCTCTTCTAAAAATGCACTCAAATATCACCAGAATAATAATAAAGTAGCTAAATAATAGAAGTTTTTATTGGTTAAACCCCTGTTTTAAGTACTTGCTATGAAAAGTATATCATATTTCAAGAGTTTCATGGATTTTCAGGCATCTACATGCACTTTACTGGTGCTTAAATGACACATATTTTAAAACATTTAGATTTCATATTTTCCTTTTGGTTGTGCTATGAACTGAATGAGGACCTCACATACTATGTGAACACTATCACTGAACAAGTGCCTTTCCAGATCAGAGTTCGTATTTTCTGATTAGGAATGTCCCACTTGTATTTATAAATATAATACCATCAGCATAACATCTTTGTGTGTCAATTATTCCCCTTTGCAACAGTTAACCAACCAACCATCTGATAACAGGAAGCACACAGTCTAAATGTGCCAACAGAAAACACACAAAACTCAACGCAACCCGAGGTTAAAATGCTGTTATTTGAAGCTAGCTGAACAAGTAATATCTCACCTTTATTACACTTACCAGAATTGCCTGCTTTTGTCTTTGCTTGATTTTGCAAGGTAGCTTGATACTGAGCATAGGCAGCTAATTTAGCAACTAAAGGTTGTTTTTGAAGGACTTTTGCTTTCTTTGTTGGAGGCTTACCCTGAAACAAGAAAAGTTAAGTAAATAGGATTCTTCTTCATCCCTTCACAACCAAAATCTAACACGACTGCATACTACTCATTCTGCTTACATACTGAGGGTTTAGAAAATTATTAAAGCAGAGAAAACATACAAGGAATTTTAACATTAGAGGTTTTCTTTTTCCCTTTCTGAGTTCCGCTACATTGTAGTTATCTAATATGGGAAGTAGAGCTGGCACAGACTAAAACAGCAATATGCGAATTAATATGTTAATAAAAATTATATCCCATTTAATAAAATGTTAAAATACAGGCTGTGGTGGATATTCAACTTCTTCTTAGAGTAGACAGAATCAGGGTTATTCAGTCATGCAGTTGCAAAGCAATGCTACTGATATGGTAAGAGTAGTCAACTGAATGGTCAAAGAGCAAGTGACTGAGGTTTATACCTTTAGTGCTAACGCAAAAGGTCAGTGACATAATGATCATGGCCAAATTCAGTGTGACAAACTGCATCCATTTGGGTACAGACCACTGCTCAGGATCTTTGGGAACTGTCTATCTGAAATATAGAAATACATCTAAGTGATGTATTTCCTTCATCTAGGGGATTTAAATAACTCTTTCAGTGCTATGTAATGATCACAATACATTAAATGAGAGAGAAAAACTGTGATCATACAAAAGATAATTACAAAAATCAGTACTATAATGTCTTAAGAAATTTTAGATGGTATGTTAACAACTGAGTTAAGTAAGTCAAGACACCAGTACTTGGTCAGCACTAATATATATTTAAAAGAGGATGATTTTCTTTTTATTTCATGGATGTTTTAAAAAAGGTGAGTTATGTCAATCAAACATATTTGGTTAAGGTATCAAACTGGATGTACTCAAAAGTACAAAGCTGAACCTGCCGTTTAAAGTTGGGGTTCACCCCAGCAATAAAAACCCTAAGAGCAAAGAATAAAATCCAAAGTACAAAGCAAAGTTGAGGGAAGAAAACAAAACAGAAGGACCCCCCAAATGAATCATTCTCTGCCTTGATAGGAACTCAAGGACAAATTGGGGGGAGGACCACCAGAGTAAATAGCTGTATGTTCTACATAGAACAAGGTGTTTAATTGTACTTATGTGGAAAAAGGTCTTATTCATTTATACAGATCATTTACAGCTTATCTTGGATATCATGCTTTCACTGTGTAAGATGCTTCAGTGTATACCACTTGTGGCTCATACATTCCTAACAGTATAGGCTGTAAACCACGGGCCCATGGGCAGAGGTGGAGTGCAGTGAATCAGTCAGATGACTGGGAGTGAAAGTCATGGGAAACAGGAAGAATAAGAAGGTTTCTGTACCGTTACCTGAAGTCTGGCCAGAATGCTTGCCTTCTTAGAGTTTGACGAGTAACTTCTTGAACAGGAAACACTGCAGAAACGTTTTGTTTTAGAGTAAAAAGCATCTCGCACACCGACCATCCCACACATCTCACAGGTAGCTAATCAATAAGATAAAAACATCGGTATCAATGTTATATAATAAAATCAAAGTCTCTGCCTGTTTAATGGGATTTATCTAAAACTATGCAACGAATTACTTTTTCCCATCTTTTACACAAATGATAGAGAAAAGTTACAGACAGGACTTGATGCTGTGGTGGTGGTGGTGTCCCCAAAGTCTAGTAATTTCCTGAAGGTCTAAAGGCTTTAAAAAGGTTGAAAGTCCCATGGAAGGAGTTACAGAGACAAAGTTTGGAGCTGTGACGAAAGGATGGACCATCTAGAGACTGCCATATCTGGGGATCCATCCCATAATCAGCTTCCAAACGCTGACACCATTGCACACACTAGCAAGATTTTGCTGAAAGGACCCTGATATAGCTGTCTCTTGTGAGACTAGGCCGGGGCCTAGCAAACACAGAAGTGGATGCTCACAGTCAGCTATTGGATGGATCACAGGGCCCCCAATGGAGGAGCTAGAGAAAGCACCCAAGGAGCTAAAGGGATCTGCAGCCCTGTAGGTGCAACAACATTATGAACTAACCAGTACCCCGGAGCTCTTGACTCTAGCTGCATATGTATCAAAAGATGGCCTAGTCGGCCATCACTGGAAAGAGAGGCCCATTGGACTTGCAAACTTTATATTCCCCAGTACAGGGGAATGCCAGGGCCAAAAAGTGGGAATGGATGGGTAGGGGAGTCCTGGGGAGGGTATGGGGGACTTTTGGGATAGCACTGGAAATGAGGAAAATACCTAATAAAAATATTAAAAAAAAAAAAAGGTTGAAAGTATGGTGATGCATGTCACCGAGAGTGAGTGTGTATCTGTGTGTGTGTGTGTGTGTGTGTGTGTATACAGAGACAGACCCTGTTTTCAACTAAGATTTTTCCTAATGCTTATCATGTGATAGCAGGCAGTTTCATATATATTGATACATATATTTGTTATGTGTTTTGAATTTTAGCTTTTAAATAGGTTATGAGCAAAAGACTAAGAGGACTGCAATATAGTTGAGGATTAACAAAATGATAGCAAAAGCCTTTGAAACACTGCAAAAAAAGGACAAGTATTTAGAAAAACTAAGAGGATCCTGTCAAATTATGTCCAGAGGACGTAGAAGGATGGGGCAAGCTTCAATTTTGAGGTAGAAGTCGACTAGTAACTAGTCGGGCAAGAGACAGCTAAGTTTCTGGTGGGTATTACATAATGATTAATAGTTTGAAAGGCAGAATTACATAAACAAATGTCACAAGAACCGAAATTCAAGAATGACAGAGCTGGGTCTGTCTGTGCAGCCAGGCTGAGGCATAAGGGCTGAGAGGTTGAAAGTCTACCTCAGCTGCAGAGTGAATTCAAGGCCAGTGTGGTTAACTGTAAAATCCTGTCTCTCTAAAAAGTGGGCTGGGACACAGTTTAGTGACAGGAAACTAGCATTCATGAGGCTCTAGGTTTAATCCTTATTATGACCTAAGGGGAAGCTGGGGAAGAAACCCAAAAGGTTAACAGGTTAATGTCTTACCCAAATGGTTAGGCTAAAGCCACCTGTAGCATAACAGTACTTACGAATACATGAAAAATGGAAATAAGACAGAATACCCAAAATCTAAGGCTTTATGTCTAGCGGAGAAAAAAACGGAATAGTTCCTTGTACAAACTCTAGATCATTAAGAGATTTCTAATTACCTTCATTAAAAAAAAGGCTATCATAGTGGTGCACAGTTTTAATCCTAGCACTTGGGAGACAAAAGCAGGCCTGGTCTCCACAGTGAGATTCTTTCTTCAACAAAACAAAATGAGTCAAGTGGACAATGAATCCTTGACAAGAATTATACAACGTTGAACTGCACTGCTCCTTTGTGATATGATTTTCCACACTGGTGTGACATCACCAAACCACAGCAACAACATGTAGCAATAGAAACTAATTTTTTGTTGTTGTTGTTTTAAGACAGGCTCTCACTATGTAGAATGGCCTTGAACTTACAGAGCTCTGCCTGCCTCTGTTTTCCAAGCACCGGGATTAAAGGTGTCCGCCAGCATGCTAAGGTCAATATTTCTGACATAAGTTTTCAAATAGTTTTGTTAGCCATGACCAAGAAATAGCAGTTGAAGTAGTATACACCTAGGAAATTCTCCTTTTCTGTTTCGTGGTGCGAGGTAACACATTATCTTTCCACGAAAGAAAGAGCCCTACTCTGTGCTACACATCTATCTTTCCTTACACACATGTTTTTTTTTTTTTTTTTTTTTTTGAGACATGGTTTATCTCTATGAAATCTTGCCTGTCGTGGAACTTGCTAGGACCAGGGTAGCCTTGAACTCAGATAGATCCTTTTACCTGTCTCCAGAGTGCTGAGATCAAAGGAGTACCCCATAATGCCTGGTCCTATGATCATTTTAATTAATTGGGTTATCTTTTGTTTTGTTCCCCAGACAAGGTCTCATTATATAGCCCAAGCTTGTCTCAAACTCTCAATTCTGCTGTTGGGATTAGTGGATGCACTACCACATATGATTCTAGTGGGCTTTGATAAATGAAGCTCTGTGACAGTGTATACACAGCAGGCTACACACTCATGTGCACTGCTTGTGTGTATGGGAGCCAGGGGTCAACGTCAGCTGTGGTTCCTTAGGTGCCATCTTTGTTTTCTTGAAACAGTCTGGTTCAAAGCTTGCCAAGCAGGTTAGGTTTCCAACGAGCTCCATGGATTTCCCTCCCACCAGCCTAGGGCAAGTTGGAATTATGAATAGACACTTGGCTTTTATATGTAACCTGGTGATCAAACACAGGTCCCCACGCTTGCATAGCAAGCACTGTACTAATTGAGTGATTATCTCAAACACTGAAGTTGATTTTTATAGAAAAAAATTGTTTCTGGGAGGGCTTCCCTGCATAGTCCATACATATGCATGCTTTTATATTTGTGGTCCCAATGATGGAACCCAGGGCCTTGCATGCTAGGGAAGCACTACCTCTTGGCCCCTTGTTTAGGCTTAAAAACAACATTATAACAGAATAAAAAACAATCAAAACAGGTTAAGTTTGTTTCATTCTAAAGCATATTTTAGTACTGAGATTTACTAAAAAAACGAGATCACTTTCTGTGTAAGATAGATAGCACCTTATTACTAGAGGTGATAACTTAGGTGCCAGGCCCAGTGGGCCAAGCTGAGGCAGGAGTACTATCTCAGCTTTAGGTCAGCCTGTGATTTATAGTACAACCTGTTCTGAAAACCAACCAACCCATCCTCAAAACATTGAAACACAATGTCCCCAACCTCTGTCCCAAATATTAGAATAAATCATCACAGAGTAAGCACTGACTGTTTTTAAAAACTGGATGAGCACCTCCACTTTCAGCTCTATAGAGATAGTCATTAACTGAATTTTTTGTGAACTAATATGTTGTTTATGATTTTGTTCTACTTGTTCCCCACTGGAAGATAGGATGGCAACGACAAAGAAATGAAACACAAACTCTCTGATGTCACCTGAAACTCCTGACTTTGAGGTTCAGTCTCTTCAAACAGTCCTTTAGGAATTCTAAAGGAGGGCCGCTGAGATGGCTCAGTGGTTAAGAGCACTGACTGCTCTTCTGGAGGTTGTGAGCTCAAATCCCAGCAATCACATGGTGGCTCACAAACCATCCATATTGAGAAACAAACAAACCTATGGGCTGGAGCAAGAATGGTGCCACTGTTTATAATCTCAGCACTTCGGAGACAAAGACAGGATGATTCTGAGTTCTAGACAAGTCTGAGCTATAGCAACACACTATCTCAAAATAAAATAAAATGAAACAGAACTTAGCAAAAAGGTCCAATGAAAACACAAGCTCAAATGTAAAGTCACACAATAGGTCAAAGTGCAGGCACTCACCCATGCCAGATTTACCATCTGGGTATGTGTAGACCTGTCCATTATTTTTGATGATTGGGAGATTAGAAGGTAAAGGAGCAACTTCTTCTTCACTCTCCTCAGAGCTGGAGCTGCTACTTGTGTCCTCACTGCAGCTATCATAGCCGTCAAACATCCCGAACGAGTCTGCTTTTTCTTTTGGATTGTGAAGAATGTTCTGTCTTCGTAGAAGAAACCAGTGACATGACACAATGCACATACACATCCCCTTTACAATCCCTTAACACAAATTCAGCTAAGTCAGATTTGACAAGTGAAAATCTAGTACTGAGCACTGATAATTTTGTTGTTGTTGTTGTTTATCGGGAAAGGGTCTCTGTTTCAGCTTGGGCTGGCCTCAAACTCAGGTGATCCTCCCACTCAGCCTCCCAAGCTGCTGGGATAATAGGCTGCAGGCTTAGCAGACAACACCTGTATCCTTTTCAAATATTCTAAATTTCTTAAAAAAAAAAAAAAAAGTGTATGGGTGTTTTGCCTGCATGAATGTGCACCACTGGTGTGCCTGGTATCCATAAAGGTCAGAAGAGGCCACTGGATCCTCTGGAACTGGAGTTATAGACAGTTGTGAACTGCCACGTGGTGATGGATACTGAACCTGTGTCCCCTGGAAGAATATCAACCATGGAGCAATCTTCCTAGCACTCTTTCTTATTTCTTATTAGGTTTGCCTAATGCTGGCCTTAAGCCTTCTGAGAGCTGAGTGACTGAGAATACACAGGTGTGTCCTACTGTGCCCAACTTGGTTGCTCAGATCACACAATGGAAATATTATACCCTAAAGAATATTGACTTACAACACTTGGAAGATTTTGCATGCACTAATAATGTTGCCACAACTCCTAACCCCAAAGAACACTTCTATTGCTCTGAGTAACTTTGGGTAGTTTTATAATTACATCTATCTTCAAAGAGTCAAGATTTGATACTATTGGAATATTTAAAAAGAAATAATGAAATTCTAAAGGCAATTCCAAAAAAAACGTTTTTCCATTTTATGCTTATGGGGTAGGTGGTAGTGAATGGGTTAATCTTCACTTGATAGCGTGGCGACATGAACACAGAATTTTGATCAACCTGACTTTACCTGAGAACTTGAGTTTTTTCTTTTAGTTACCCAATAACTACTTATCAAACTGTATACCTCCACCATAACTGAGGGCACAGACAGAAGAGTGTACGTAGCAGACACAGTTCTTAATGGAGCAGTTATGTGGCAACAGAATAAGATGGGGCTGGCAGCATACTCAATGGTGACACCCTCCTCAGGGAAGTACTACATAGCACTTTATTCTGGAGACAAAGCATTCCTCTTAGAATTAAGCTTGTTAAGACACAGGATATTTTAAAGGCGAGGTGAAATGTCATCTTTTAGGGAAACTCCTTAAGCTTAAGAAGCAACTCAAAGCCTGCAGAAGTCCCTGAAACGGACCAGATACATTAGCTGCCTTCTTCCCAAGCTAAGGACAGCTGAGAGACATTGTCTGGAAGAGCAGAAACCATCTGAGCAGTGACCATACTGAAGCAGTATGCTTCAGGCTTTCAGCTTGTTTGAGCTGTCACAAAATGTGGGGATGGGCTTTGGAAATAGAGCTGCCATTTCTGCTCCTTTTAAGTAACCCCTCACCTACAGCCCTGAAAGTAACCCTAATCAAACCTACTGACTCACCACATTGGAATTGGGTGGTATCCTTACTTTGGTTTGTCATCAGTTATCTAAATGAGGTGAGTAGACTTTTGTCTCCCTAGGAATGGTGTCACACACATGAGGTAATAAGACCCTGCGTTATAGGTGGAACAACATTATGAACTAACCAGTACCCTGGAGCTCTTGACTCTAGCTGCGTATGTATCAAAAGATGGCCTAGTTGGTCATCACTGGAAAGAGAGGCCCATTGGACTTGCAAACTTTATATGCCCCAGTACAGGGGAATGCCAGGGCCAAAAAGTGGGAGTGGGTGGGTAGGGGAGTGGGGGGTAGGGTATGGGGGACTTTTGGGATAGCATTGGAAATGTAAATAAGGAAAATACGTAATAAAAAAAAAGACCCTGTGAATACAAAGGGTGACCCTTAGCCGGGCCGTGGTGGCACACACCTTTAATCCCAGCACTTGGGAGGCAGAGGCAGGTGGATTTCTGAGTTTGAGGCCAGCCTGGTCTACAAAATGAGTTCTAGGACAGCCAGGGCTACATAGACAAACCCAGTCTCAAAAAACCAAAAAAAAAAAAAAAAAAAAAAAAACCAAAAACAAAAACAAAAAAAAACCCAACACACACCAAAGGGTGACCCTTGAATATCTGCTTTTGGAACAGGCAGAGGAAGGATCAAGATTAAGGCTTTTAAGTTGGGCATGATCTTAAAAAAAAAAAAAAAAAAAAGGGCTGGTGAGATGGCTCAGTGGGTAAGAGCACCCAACTGCTCTTCCAGAGGTCCAGAGTTCAAATCCCAGCAACCACATGGTGGCTCACAACCATCCGTAACGAGATCTGGCGCCCTCTTCTGAAGTGTCTGAGGGACAGCTACAGTGTACTTAAATATAATAAATAAATAAATAAATCTTAAGTTGGGCATGGTAGCTCATGCTTTAATCCCAGCACTGGGAGTAGGGTAGAGTAGAGTGGTGAGGTGTGGGGTGTGTATGAAGATACAGATGAATCTCTGTGAAAGTTTAAGGTCAGCTTCATTTACATAGTAAATTCTAGGATAGGCAGGGTTACATGATAGAAAACTGTCTAACATCAAAAGGAAAAGCAAAGCTATAGGACTAGGGAGCTGTAATACGTTGCTACACTGACCTCACGGCTTATGTCTAGCTTGAGTGGACTAGAGATGATGTACAGGAGGATTTGTAATTGGATCATAAGAGGTCTTTCAGGCTAAGTTAGGTAGGATCCCCTCCCCAACCCCCATAGGGCCAAGAGAAGACAGTGTATAAATGATTTACCACAGTATTTGGTCTACAATATTAACTAACAAGAGCCAGACCAGACTCTGATTCTATAATAAAAATTATCTTGCGATCTCCATGTGTGCCATGGCATGTGTACATGAACACATACACACTCATACACAAGAGTAACACAACAATATTAAAATGAAGAGTCCACCTAGCCTTTAAGCCCAGCACGAGCAGATCTGTGAGTTCAAGGACAGCTGGAGTTTCAGGGCAACTAGGGCTACATAGAAAGATCCTGTCTCAAACAAACAAAGACAAAACAAAATAATCCTCCCAAACAAAAATCAACCCCCCATAAAAAAAAATACTAAGTCTCCAAAACAAAATAATTACTTCCCCAAAACAAAGTCTTCCAAAGTTTTCAAATATGCTTACCTACTATACAGCTAGTTCATTTAGCAAGTAATAGATTACTTCAAAATATCCTAACTATACTTTCAGAAAGTATCATCTTGCTTGACATTTCAGAAGATTAGTATTAGAGATGGCATACTACAGGCTGTCAGTATTTTTTAAAAAGAGTTAATGCCAGGCATGGTTTAGTTTGCAAGCAACTTGGAATGGGTTTACTTCATTTTACACTTCAGGTAACAGCCCATCACTGAGAGAAGTGAGGGTAGGAACTTAAGGTGAAAACTGAAGCAGAGGCATGGAGGAACACTTACCCCTCACTGGCTTATTCTATTAATTTTCTTACAGAGCTCATATACACCTGCCTATGGATGATTCCACCCCGCCCCCCAGTGGGCTGGGCCCTCCTATATCAATAATGAATAAAAAAAAAAGTTCCACAGACATGCCCACAGGCCAGTCTAACCAGGGTAATTCTTCAATTGAGGGTCCTTCTAAAAAGGGGACTCTAGCTTTGTGAAGTTGACAATAAAAGTTAAGCAGGACACACTTGTAATCCCAACACTGCAGGTTGAGACAGGAGGATCACATGTTCAAGGTTAGTACCTTCTGCATAAAGTAACATGAATATTTAGGAAAATTTATGCTTTCAAGTTCTTTAGAGCCTTTAATATGCTTATGGGCATTATTAAAGAGGAATATATAGTATACAGTAATATCTTTTAATTTACCCTGAAGGGCTGATGCTCTAGAGGAATGTTCTCTGACCTTTTCCATGGTCCTACTACACACAGAAAAGATAAATCTTTATAACATAGAAGGGTATGTCCCTGGACACACACACAGGCTAAGAAATCTGGCTATGCCAACATACTGTATACTCATATAGTATTTGACTTACTTATTACAACAAAACCAAAATCTTATTACTTTTAGTTATTAACTATATTGTGTGAGGGTAGGTGCCCATGGAGGCCAGATAGATGTCAGATTTCCTATAGCTGGAATTACAGGTGGTTGTGACCTGAACTTGGGTCTTTTTTAGGCATAGCAGTGTTCTTAATTGTTCAGCCACCTCTTTAGCCCAATACCATCATAATTTATGACACTTTTGGGGAAGCTGTATTCTTTGGAAGAGCTGTTCTCTAAAGTACCTTTTTTTCCATTAAAATAGTCTACTGGTAACAAACAAACATGGCAGACAGTGGTGGTGCAAGTCTTTCCTGCCAGCTCTTGGGAGTCAGTCCAGAAGAGAGCATGAGCTCCTGTAACTGGAGCTTCAGACGTTGCGGGCTAGGAATTGAATCTGGGTCCTCTCCTCTGGAAGAGCAGCCTGGATTCTTTTTTTTTTTTTTTTTTTTTTTCTCAAGACAGGGTTTCTCTGTGTAGCCCTTGCTGTCCTGGAACTCACTCTGTAGACCAGGATGGCCTCAAACTCAGAAATCCACCTGCCTCTGCCTTCCAAATGCTGGGATTAAAGACATGCACCACCACTGCCCGGCCAGCCTGTACTCTTAACCACTAAATCATCTCTCCACCCACAGAATTCCTATTTAAAAAACAAAAAAACTACAGACCTATCCTGATTATATCTATTTTCTATGGTCTGAAAATCTCCCATGACAAGAAAGTAAAGCGGTTGCAGTCCACCAGTATCTCCACAGAAAGCTGAAATTATTGTAAATTTTATCAGGTAACAGTGATCTCCAAATTCATGCAGTTGTACTTTCAGATTTATCATATATTACTGCATAATCAAATATCAGACATGCAATTACCAACCACCAGGTCAGAAGAGGTTGCTGAACGCCCTGAAATTGGAACTACAGGCAGTTATAAGCCATCAAGTAGGCGCTAGCATCTAACTGGGTTGGGTCCTCTACAAGAACCGCTTAACCCCAGTGTGGACACCATGTTCAATCCAGGGTCAGTAACATAGCTCAGTGTGTTAAGGCATTTGCCTCCAAGGCTGACCATCTGAAATAGATTCTTAGGACTGACCAGATCAACTCCACAAGATTATCCTTAGATTTCCACACATATGAGGCATGCGTACCATCCCCTCTTCCCTAAAGAATTCAAGACAGAAGATCCAAAATCCAATTAATAGACACATTCAAATAAGAAAACAGATGGACAAAATTGCTTAAGACCATAACAATTCTCTTCCCAGGACAAAACACCATTTCTCTACTCTAAAAGTCCTAAGTCCTGCCTATCTATACCACAAGAGAAGATCAGTACTCAACTAGAAACTGAAATGCAAAAACACTCCTTACAATACCAGCAAAAGTAATGAAATAGTTGAAGATAAATGTGGTAAAAGAGACAGGAACCTTAAAAATGAGAAAATAACGGGGAAAACAAGTCCTAAATGGAGAGGAGGATCATGTTCATGAACTATATATAATTAACGCCATTAAAAAGCCAATTCTTTCTCTTTGGGATTTTTGAGGTAAGGTCATTCTTGTTAGCCTGAGAACTCATGACAGTCCTCCTGCCTTAGCTTCCTGAGTGCTGGCAATCCTGGCTAAGCTGCCATATCTTGCACTAAAATGTCAGTTCTTTCAAAACTGATTTACAGATTTAACAAAATGTAATCACAGTCTTACCAGGGTGACAGCCTAACAATATTACAATGCTACAGTAATGTACAAAGTGAGATTTGGCCTTGAACAGGCTGAGAGATCAATGCATAAAGTAGAATGACCTAGAAATACCCATGTAGCCAATAAAAATCAGATACTTTTATCCATATTCCAAGTCAATCCAAAATGGTCATATTCCAAATTAATTCAAATGGCCATAGACTTAAAGGGGAAGACCTTAAACTGTAAACTTCAAAGAGAAAAATAGCACTTCTGGTTAAGGTTTAAGGTGCATACTAAAAATATCCATAAAAGAAAAAATATAATAAAACTGGATTTGATAATTTTTTTTTTCTGAGACAGGGTTTCTCTGTGTATCCCTGGCTGTCCTGGAACTCACTCTGTAGACCAGGTTGGCCTCGAACTCAGAAATTCACCTGCCTCTGCCTCCCAAGTGCTGGGATTAAAGGCGTGCACCACCACGCCTGGCTTGATAAAAAAAAAAATCTTAATTTCTTCTCCTGAAGGTACTGCAGGGGCTTGCAAAAAGGCTCACGGAGATAAAGGCACTAGATGCCAAGCCTGATAACCTGAATTAATTCCTGGAATCCACATATTACAGGTAGCAGACCAATTCCTGAAATCGGTTCTCTGACCTCCAAGGGTCATGCTTATACAACATTTAAAAAGGTAATCAAGAGAGAAAGATAAAAAGAAGACTGGGAAGAAATACTGGAAAATCGCATACTCAGATAATGATAACAATAACAACAAAGTATCAAAACTCAGAAAGGGCTGAGGCAGTTGGTGGAGTGCTTAGAACATGCAAAAGCCCTAGGTTTGATCCCAGAAACTTGTTATACTGATGTCAGGAAGATAAGAATTCAAGGTCATTTTGGACTACAACCCCATTTGAGGCTATCCTGGACTAAATGAGACCCTATAACAAAAACAAAATACCCTCCACCCCCAAATTCCCTCAATGATTGCGTGGTGTGGGGATATAAATTTATAATCCCAAAGTACTTGAGAGGCCAAGACAGAACACTCCAAATCTGAAGCCAGCAAAGAATACAAAAGGACTGATACAGCTAAGAGGTAGAGTGCATGCCCAGCAAGCCCTAGGCCTTAGCACTGAAAAACCAAACAAAACCAGACCAGTTTGGTGCCACTCCCAGTACTTACATTGGAGGTATCAGGAATTCAAAGTTACCCTCTGGTAAGTAATGAGTTTCAGATCAGCCTAGGTTATATAAGTGATCTTAACTCAACAAAGAAAAAAGGGGGGGAAAAAAAAAGAAAGAAAAAAATACTCCACAAAATAAAATAAGCATGCTCCCCAAACAATGAAAAACCAAAATTACGTCAGAGAACACAACAATCCAATTTAAAAAGTGATGCAAAATATCTGAAAAGACATTTCAAATATACTCAGATGGCAAATAAGGACATGGAAACAGCTTAATATTTTTAGCTATTACAAAATGTAAATAAATGGAGGGGGAGGGTATGGGGGGCTTTTGGGATAGCATTGGAAATATAAATGAAGAAAATACCTAATTAAAAAAAATGTAAATAAAAACCACGAGATTGACTGGTCGGATAGTGTAAGCCTGTAATCCCAGCATTTATCTCTTTAAATCCAACACTTAAAATACAGACAAAGAACAGTGCTTAAAGGTAATCTGGACTATACAGCAAGATTTTGTGTCAAGGTGCCAGAGATGGTCTCAGTGGTTAAGAGCACTGGCTACTCTTGAATATGGATCTGGGTTCAATTCTTAGCTCCCACGTTGGTGGTTCATAGCCATCTGTTAACTCTAGTTCTAGAGAATTCAATGCTGTTTCTTGATCTCTGTAGGCACCAAACATGCATACGCACAGGTAAAAACATACATAAAATGAACGAGATCTAATTTAGGCAGGTGTGGTGGCATATACTTTTAATTCCTGCAGAGGTAGGCAGATCCCTGAGTTCCAGTTCAGTGTTGCCTATAGAGTGAATTCCAAGACAACCATGATTACAAGACAGAAAAACCCTGTCTTGAAAAACCAAAAACTCCCTGGGTCTGACTGATCCTTGAAAAGCATAAACTGGGTGTTGCGTCACATGTCTGTAATCTCAGCATTTGGGAGGAAAAATAGGGCATCAGAAGTTCATCATTATCCTTAAGGATGAATCATAGACCCTGTCTCAACCACAAGCAACTTCACTTCTGAGCTTCTTTAGAGAGAAACCACACACACACACACACACACACACACACACACACACTCTTCAGGAAATCATGAATCCACACTTTTACTTCCAATTCTACTCTACTCCCAAAGAGCCTTTTCATTCTCACTTCAGTCTGTATTTTTCTTCCCAAGTTAATGTTGTTCCTAGACAAAAACCAACTTACCTATTTAAAACTAATTTGTTTTCTGATATGTGGTATACACATATGTTCATTTGTGTGTACACATGTGAACATGCATCTATCAGTGGTCAAATTCAGGTGTCTTCCTCAATCTGTTTCTACCTTATTTGTTGAGATGTGATTCACTGAATCTGGAGCTCACTGGTCCAGTGGCTATTCGGAGAGCTCCAGGAATCTGCATGTCTTTGCCTTCCCCAGGGCTGGGGTTACAGGTGTCACTGCCATGTTTGGCTTTTTACCTACATGTGGTGATCCAAACTCTGGCCCTCACGTTTGCAATGCAAATACTTTACCAAAAGGGGCATCTCTCCAGTCCCTCTCCTATCTTAAACACAAAGGTTCTTAAATGATAAATCACACAGCATATACCACTTTCTCTGTAGAAGTATCTAGTTTTCAGTATTTTGTATGCTATTATAAACTTAGGTGTGTATGTGTTTTATATTATGGTAAATCTCCAGTGTATAAAACAGTTTCAGAAGATAGAGGCTTAGGTAGAAGGCCATTTGACATGCAATTTTGTTACATACAAAGTACTTTCCAAAGAAATTTTACCAGCTGTGTTTCTGGCCCAGCAGTATTAGACCTACCTAGGGGAATATTCTCCCATTTTTGACTTTTTGTTAAAAAGACCGATATACTAGTCAGTATAGCCCTTCTTTTCACTTCTTTGGAAAGAAATATCACCCTTCCAGGAAGGCTGGAAGAACTGCACAACAAATGCCCATGCACTCACACTTAGGCCCAAGTAACATTCTGCCCCATTTATTTGTCTTCTCTCTAAATACATGGTTTACTTACACCATATGTACCAACCCTAACAATTAAAACCATCTCTCATATCTACACCACAGTTATCAGCTTCAGGAATTTTTTTTTTTTTAAAGATTTATTTATTTATCATATGTAAGTACACTGTAGCTGTCTTCAGACACTCCAGAAGAGGGAGTCAGATCTCATTACGGATGGTTGTGAGCCACCATGTGGTTGCTGGGATTTGAACTCTGGACCTTTGGAAGAGCAGTTGGGTGCTCTTACCCACTGAGCCATCTCATCAGCCCAGGAATTTTTTAAAAAGGATTTATTTTATGTATGTAAATATACTGTCACTCTTTTCAGACACACCAAAAAGAACATCATATCCCATTACAGGTGGTTGTGTGCCACGGTGTTGTTGCTGGGAACTGAACTCAGGACCTCTGGAAGAGCAGTCAGTCCTCTTCACTGAGCCTCTCTCCAGAACAGCTTCAGGAAGTTTGATAGTAATATATTTTTCTGCTAGGCAGGTGAAGTCTGCCTGTAATCTTTTTTTTTTTTTGGTTTTTCGAGACAGGGTTTTTCTGTGTAGCCCTGGCTGTCCTGGAACTCACTCACTCTGTAGACCAGGTTGGCCTCGAACTCAGAAATCCGCCTGCCTCTGCCTCCCAAGTGCTGGGATTAAAGGCATGCGCCACCACGCCCGGCCTCTGCCTGTAATCTTAGCATGAGAGAAGCCAAGGCAGGAGGATTCTGAGTTTGAAGCCAGCATAGGCTGCATCACAAGCTCCACACTTAGGCCTGAGTTACATAAAGTCAAATAACAAAATAATTCAAATAACAAAAGCAAACAACTATCTCCACCCCTTCCGTCCCCTGAAACAAACCAAACAATTAAGGCTATTAATTTCTAATCTACCATCCATATTCTAACATAATTGGAAATTTATTTTTGAGAATGCAACTTTTTTCCTTTCTTAACAGGGGTTTCTTTCCAATTTAGGAGTTTAGCTCATATTTCATTAATTAATGTCACACACTGCCATAGCAGTAAGTGATGTTCTGTTTACAGAATATTGCATCTAGAGGCACAGGATGCCTACTTGACCCTCACTGGTGACATTAGTTCTGATTGCCTGGGAATGGTCTAGTCTAGTTTTCTCATCCTTTCTCCAGGACACTTAATATGCAGGTAAGCTTCTTTATAGTAATCTCACATCTAATTTAGCACGTGATAACTTTTGGCAAATAAAACTTTATGTTAGCAGCAAAGTTCATTTTTCAATTCTAGTACGTCACTAGCCAGAAATAAATCCTATCGTTCTTATCTTTTTTCATTATCAGTCTGAATTAACTTTTGCTCCCCCCTTCACCATCCTTATTCATTTTGGGGTTCACAATCTTCAATTTGGCTGCGAAGGAATTCTTGAATTAGTTCCCACATTTATTTGACATGTTACTATAATCTCTGGGTAATTTCTTACTTTCTAGCATATTAATACAGCCCAGGCTCATTTTACACTGACACTGCACCTTGGCCCTGAAATTAATTCCTTTAGGGAGATCTAATAGCCTTTAGTGGTCAGCCCAGTATCTCAGCATATGATAGCTTTACACTATCCATCCCCTCCTCATTTTTTTCTTTTTGGAACAGGTTCTACGTAGCTTTGCTAACTCATGTAGACCCAGGCTGGCCTTGAACTCATGAAGATCTGCCTGCCTACCAAGACGTGGGATGTATCATCACGCCAGAACTTTTGGTCCACAACATTTTTCCCATAGTTGTTTCTAGTTAGTGTGGATCTGTTTGCATATTTTGTTTTTGTTTATGAAACTTTTTAGCATGCAATTAAAAAAATATGGTTAACTCCAGCACTCAGGAGGCGGAGGCAGAAGCAGGTAGATTCCTGTAAGTTCAAGGCCAACCTGGTCTACACAGTAAGTTCTAGACCAGTAGAAATTGCATAGTTGAGACCCTCTTTTGGTGGGTGGTATGAAGTTTTTATTTATTTTTTTAATGCTGGAGATCAAATTTAGGCCCTTGGGCATTCTGAGCACACGTTCTAGCAGTGTGCACTAAGCACCAGGATTTCCATTTACCTTTGAGTCAACATTAGACAAATTGTTTGTACAGTTTGTCTTTAACTCTGAGTCAATTAGTATTTATTCTCATGAGTACTGAGAAGGATCCAATATCTGTTTAAATGGCTACCTAGTTGCTGTACTACCTTTTTCTCTCTTCTGATTTGAAATACTACTTTAAGTACTGTTTCTATCATGTCCTTCTGTATATTTCTGAACTTTATTCCGTAGTCATTTGTCACTAATGACATGGATATATTATGGAAATTCCAACATAGGTAATTGTATTTACACAAACCTTGACCAGCTAACCTACTGTGTACCTCAGCTGTATCATAGACCATTGGGGTGCTACAGCAGTTTCCCTGTACCCAAGAATATGGGTTTCTGTCTTATCTTCTACTGTCGTCATTGTGTTTTTCCATTCCTGAGACCAAGCTTTCTAGAGTTTGGTCTTACTGCCTTCAATTCAGGAGATTCTTCAGTACCTTTGTTCTTGTTCTTCAAGCTTATAATTGCAGAACAGGACGTTCCTGACTGGAGAGTTTAATACCTACTGCTCATTTTTCACTTTCGTATTCCTTAATCACTTCTAATTTTGTTTTCACATCCACAATTCTTTTTTTTTTTTTTTTTTTTAAAAACAAAACAAAATTTGAGATAGGGTCTTAGTATGTCACCTTGGCTGGCCTCTAACTCCTACAGATCTGTTTGCACCTCAAGTGTTGGGATTAAAGGTGTACACCACCATACTGGGCCCAGATCCATCATTCCTACTGAGAATATGGCAGAGGATTCTAAATGCTTAGTGGTCATGAAAGGCAGAAAAACACATCAAGTCAAGTACCATAGACGATTGTATAGTTCAAAGCTGGAGCAAACCTGAGAACTGAGGCTGCTGCTGTATAACAAGGCAATGTGCTTCACACAGTTGGTGCATACAACTGTGTTTCATTTGTTTTTCATGTGGCTAGGTTCTGTCCTTATACATTTTAGAGGCTTTCTAGGGTATTCTGATGTCTGGTAAGTCTAGATCTACCTTTGAGATTTTCAATGTTTTGATATTTTTTTTCTTCCTTCCTCCCCTGTCCAAGTGAAATTTTAAATATTATGTCAAGACTTATGCCAAAATATTAGTGTTATTTTAATTGAGAATTCATTACATTTATTAACTAAGGGCTGAGGATATAATTCAGCTTAAAATGTGCAAATCCTAGGTTCTATTCCCAAAACCTCACAAACTGAGCATGTCCACAAAAGCCAGTAACATCAGCTTTCCAGGTGTCAGGGGGCTCAGAAGTTCAAGGCCATTTCTGGTACCCTATCCAGTTTGAGGACAACAACTTGAGTTACACAGGACTCTGTCTCAAAAGCAACAATATTTTATTAACTTAGGAAGGACAGCTTGATGTTGAGATGTCTTAACTGTGTAATGTTTTATAGCCTGCCTCACATAGACTTTATTACATTTTTCCCCTTTCTTTAGAGATAGGGTCCCATTATTTAGATTAGGTTAAACTCAAACTCAAGAGATCTGTTTGTCTCTGCCTTCTGAATGCTGAGTGTCAAGTGCCACCACACTCAGGAACAATTCTAAAATGATGTTTTATTATTTTAAATTATGTATAGCATGTGTGTAGGTATGCGCACGAGTGCGGGTGCCGGTGGAAGGTAAGGAGTCTCATCCCCTGGGAACTGAACTTATAGGCAACAGTGAGCCATCTGTGGGTGTTGAGAACTGAAATTGGGTCCTTTGCTCTAGCAGTGTGTGCTAAGTCATCTCTCTATCCTCAACAATCATTAAAACAAGTTTGGGAGGTAGTGGGCACGCAAATGCCACAATACACACGCACAGCTCGTGCCCTCCTCTGGTAGGATTCTATCAGTTTTTATAAATATCTTACAAATACAGGTTGAGTATCCTCTATCTTTCTCTCTTTTTCATTCTTTGGTTTGTTTTGTTTTTCAAGACAGGGTTTCTCGGTGCAGCCCTGGCAGTCCTGGAATTTGCTCTGTAGACCAGGTTGGCCTTGAACTCAGAGATTCACCTTCTTCTGCCTCCTAAATGCTGGGATTAAAGGCAAAGGAGTGAATTGCTTAATTAAATGAGAAGGTTTCAATTCCTTAAAGGCAATGTATCATATAGTATAGGATATAGTATATCCTTATATAAAATGCTTGCGAGTATAAAATTTTCAGATATAAAAATCAGTTTTCTTGGGGAGATCCAAATCTAAGCACACAAAAATTATGTTTCATATAAATAATAAGTATTATTATATTTTTAAAAAAATCATTTGTCTTTTGAGATACAGTTTCACTCTGAGCCCACCATGGCCAATCGCAATTTTGTGGCAGTCTTCTTGTCTCAGAGTTCCTAAGGTGGAACTACAGGTATGACTCATCAAGCCTGGCTTCTATTATTATTATAAAATAGGGTCTAAGTTGTCTGAGCAGGTCTTAAACTTATTTTGTAGGTCAGACAGGCATTGGGATTATTTGAACTGCTACAGTTTCTAGAACAGCTGGGATTTCAGACCTGTTCTACTATCCCTGCTTTTTTGTAGTATTTGCTTCAGACATGTAGTTCAGTCTGGCCTTGCACTTGTGGCAATCTTCTTAGCATTTGGGTGTGAACACCTAGGTTAATTTTTTTTTCTTCCATTTTTAAAGACAAAGTCTCATTAGGTTGTTAAGGTTGGCCCTGAACTTGTGATCTCCTGCCTTGGCCTCTGAAGTGTTGGTTAGAGCCCTGTATCACCATGCACCTGGCTTTACATAGAAATAATTTTAACTGCACCAGTCTTCCTTTTTTTTTTTTTTTTTTTTGGTTTTTAGAGACAGGGTTTCTCTGTATAGTCCTGCCTGTCCTGGAACTCACTCTGTAGACCAGGCTGGCCTCGAACTCAGAAATCCGACTGCCTTTGCTGTCTATGCAGAGATTAAATGTCTTCCACCATGTCTCGTCCCCCTTTTTGAAAATTTATCAGCATGAGTGTATTGCTTGAATGTGTGTCTATGCACTACTTGCATGTCTGGTATCTAGAGTCCAGAAGAGGGTGTTGGATGCCCAGGAATTGGGAGGACAGATGACTTGTGAGGTGCTGGGAATCAAACCCAGATCCTGAAAAGAGCGTCAGTGTGATCGTAACTGGTAAGTCATCTTTCTAGCTCTTGCACCTATGCTTTCACTGTGGATCATCACTTCAGGTCAGTCAGGTCACATTTTCTACCTGTGTGGTATCTATCATATGGTGCTCAAGATGTTTGGAGTTTTTGAACACTTCAAATTTTAGGTTTTTGGATCAGAGAAGGTCAACTTGTACTAAGAATTTAGACCTTAGAGCTGGCAGTGTATATACACCTACCTGTAAGCCCAGCATTCCAGAGACTGAAACTACAAGGTCATTTTAGGTTACACAGAGATACTATCTCAAGGAAAACATTGGAAACTATGAACATTTCTGCACTCAATGTCTTTCACTCAGCATAGCATATCTGAGATCCATCTATTACTACATATACAAATGGTCTCTTTTTATATTAAGTACTGTCCACTTTATCTACATTTTACAGTTTATCTGCTCTTCATCTAGACTTGACTATGAATAACTGTCATTAAATTTTTTGTACAAGGTTTTCTGTGAACATACATGGTATGTCTCTTTATGGGGATTTCTTCTAAGACTTCCTGTAGAATAGTAGAAACCAAGGATAGTTGTAAACCCTAAGAAGATAATGTGTACTCCTATATATAAATATCTATGAACTAAGTTTAACGTATATACTAGATCATTATCCCTACTAAAATATTATAGCAGTATAATAAAAGTTATGTGAAAGTACATTTACAAATATCTTATTGTGTTCACTCTTCTAGTGAACAGGGGGAACAATACAGATTTAGGTTGCTATATAGATAAGGTGTCACAACACCTTAACAGTCAATCAAAATGGATAAGAATAGATGGGACATGGAGAGTGCAAACTATGGATAAACTGGACAAAATCAAAGTCAGGACCCAGATATAACTATCTGAGAGAGACCCTGGATATTTCTTCAGTTCTTTTTTTTTTTTTTCTTTTTTTTCTTTTTAGATAGGGTTTCTTTGTGTAGCCCTGGCTGTCTTGGAACTTGTTCTGTAGACCAGGCTGGCTTCAAATTCAAGATATGTGCCTGCCTCTGTCTTCTGAATACTGGGAATAAAGGTGAAACCATTACTATGTGGCTATTTTTCTTTTTTTTTTTTTGGTTTTTCGAGACAGGGTTTCTCTGTATAGCCTTGGCTGTCCTGGAACTCACTTTGTAGACCAGGCTGGCCTCGAACTCAGAAATCCACCTGCCTCTGCCTCCCGAGTGCTGGGATTAAAGGCGTGCGCCACCAAGCCCGGCTTGGCTATTTTTCTTGAATCATGAACTTATGTGAGATCACAAAGTTCAGATGAGAAATCAAGAGATGGCTGGATTCAGGGTCTAGAAAACTACTTAGTTCCTGCTGGTTTCTGTCTCATCTCACCATCAGGATCAAATACAGTTTGATGAGTAACTGGGTCCAAATTTCTATACTTTTAGGTTCAATTTCTGGTTCTGTCAGTTTTACAATTTGGATGCCACAATTACTTAGGTCTCACTTTCCTTCTCTTTTAAGAAAATATAACTCACTTCAAAGGCAGGCTAAGATAAGGTATCTTACAAGTAATTAGGAAACAAACAGTGGCCTAAAGGGTCTTAAAAATTATTATTGTTGTTTAATTTTGTATGTGTGTGTTGGGGATTGAACCCAGAATCTTGCAAATGTTAGGCAAGCAGTATCATTGAGCTATATCGATCGCTACATCTCTGGTGTATCCATCTTGTCACAAAGCCTGATGGCCTGAGTTCAATCCCTGGGATCTGGATGTTGGGAAGGCTGCAAACTTGTCTTCTGACCTTCACCCATTCTGTGGCATGCATGAGCCCACACATGTACAAGCACAAAATAAATACAGATGGAATAAAAAGCCATGTAATTACTGAATAGAGCTAACCAGTACTGTTAGATATACGTATACAAGGGGTATTTCTATCATCTGTAACATAATTGGATATTAAAGAAGCAAAGTAATAGATATTAGCCTATAAGCTTCAATGCCAAACAACAGAAACATAAAAGTCTACTAGACTTGGTATGCCTGCTCTATGACTAGGCTACAAAGTAGGGTCAAATAATTGGGGCTACAATGCTTTAAATAAACTATCATATACAAGTAGTTTTATAATGGGGTAGCACTTATACAGTGAAAAGGACATCTGGGAAGACATTGACAGTGCTACTCACTTTTTAATTGCAGTGATCATCACATCTCTGAGTGGAGGCTTACAGAAACCCTATGAAAAGAGTAAGACTTGATTCTCACCTCATATTTCAGATGAAGAGATCAAAGCTCTGACAGTAGGCAACTTTCCTTAAGAATAAAATGAATGAATAAATGAATTCAGAGCCAGAGCTAGAGCCCAACCAGTTTGCCCACTTTGTTCAGATCTTGTTTTTACTACACTAAATTCTAAATTAACATTCAAGTCAGAGTAAAAAGCAGAAAGGAGTTCAAAATCAAACAGTGTTTCCCTAACTGATTTGGTAAGAAAAACTTTCTGGACACACATGAAACACCCTCTTGGCAGGGCTTGGTACACACACCTAAAACTCCAGCAATGTTGAAGTGGAAGCACATACAAGTTCAAAGCCAGACTGGGCTATGAAATGAGAACTTTGTCTTAAAAAACCAAACTAGATTGGGAAGATGGTAGAGTACTTGCTGCCTAAGTACTAGGACCCATGTTCAGATTCTCCTGCACCACATAAAAGATAGGAACAACAGTAGGCGTCTGCAATCCCACAGCTGCTGAAAGGCAGACAGGTAGAACCCTGGGGTCTTTAGTTAGAGAGGCTGTCTCACAAAGTAAGTAGAAAATGATACATAAGAGGAAAACACCCAATGCCAACTTTTGGCTTCTACATTCATACATTCCTGTGTGTGAGACACACTGAGACACACACACACACGAGAGAGAGAGAGAGAGAGAGAGAGAGAGAGAGAGAGAGAGAGAGAGAAAGAAGAGACGAGACAGAGACACATAAGAGACAACGAGACATGGAAACCAAACTAGACCAATCAGTTATCAGACCTTACTGTAGGCCTACTGAATAACCACCTCCAGGAAAAGCGTATTTTAAACTACAATCTTTAAGAGATGAACCTAGTGATTACATTGTACCAAAACCTACATGCTCAATTTGGAAGAGATACGACTGTTTAAATTGACATCAAATAAAAACAGTATAATAAAATATTGTATGCGTCCTTCCATTAGCTACATTTTAAGTGCTCAACAGCCACTGTGGCTGGTGACTTCCATACAGATAACAGACATTTCCAGTACAGCTGAAAGTTCTATTAGACAACTGATTCTACACCAATTCTTCAATTGTGAGGAGAAAAATCAAAGCTATTTGATGTCATCCAACAAGGCCACGGAGCTTGACAGTGGCAGAAGTGCAGCTCAAGCCTCTTCTAACAGTGTCCCCAACTACCATTGCAGCCCTTTCTTCCATTCAGAGACTATTCAAGTGGATTTATAGCCTTTTCACCCTTCATTACGCTTTCTAGCAAAGACAGACGAGAAACTATATTCTTACAGGGGGAAGGAGGGTTCTTAAAAAAGAAACAGTAAGCTCGCCGGGCGTGGTGGCCCACGCCTTTAATTTCAGAACTCAGGAGGCAGAGGCAGGAGGATTTCTGAGTTAGAGGCCAGCCTGGTCTATAAAGTGAGTTCCAGGACAGCCAGGGCTATACAGAGAAACTGTTTCTCAGGGGGGCGGGAGGGGGAGAGAAACAAACAAACAAACAAACAAACAGAAACAGTAAGCTCTTGTCTGGGGATGCAGTGTCAGTTAATAAGAATACTTAGCACCCACAAGCCCCTGACTCAAGCCCCATCACTGTATAAGTTGAATATGGTGGTACATGCCTATGAACCACAATGAGGTACAGGACCATGTATAGCTAACCATATAGCATTTTTAAGATAAAAGTTATCTGGAACCTTTAAAGATTAGGACCTATTAGAATATAAATCCATGCGTGGAACTACTTAAAATCTTTTGGCTTTATCCATTTATTGGTCATGTATTTGAAACCCAAAGACCAAAGACAACTCATCTTTGAAGTTTATGTGGAAGGTTAAATCTCCTGTGCCCAAGCAAAGCTGCATCTTCTGACGCTTGGGCGGTGGGCTTAGAGGCATGCACCACTATGTCTAGCCTAGACAGACATGTAAAGAGTTGTAAAGATAGAAAGCTTGGAAGTAATGAATAAGCAAGTCACAACAGCTGACTTCTCCACGTTTAACGCGTGGTTATTCAGATCACCTGAGCAGCCCTGGCTTTCAGTCACTTAGTACTTCAATGACTATGACATTAACATGCTGTTTTTACTCATAAACTGCAATTCTGTCTGAGTCTGAATGCTATATTTTAACACAATTTAAAATAATTTGCTTTGTTTTTATTTACAAAAGTAACTAAGGGATGAGGGAAACACCCGAATATCTTGGAAGACAGATAATGAGATCCATGTATAGCTAACCATAAAAAAACAGAGTAATGACCTCTTTAAAAATAAAACCAGTTGTTCCTGTCTAGTATGTTTAGCATGCAAATGCTTTTAAAGTCAAATTTTATCATGACAGTTCATGCTTAAAGTTAGCAGGAAAAAACTTTGGAAGGCGATACTGACTGAAACTTTGGTGTGTAAGTAGCTCTGTAAGTTTTTACAGCTAGGATTCAAATCCATGCTAAAACACTAGTGAACAGCCCTGAAAGAAAATGGATGCTTTAGTTCACAGAAAGTTACAAAAATGGTTAGAAACCCTGGCTCACCAGAAGACATTAAGAACAGTCACTTATTTGCCACAGTGTCTGCTCTAATCTGCAAGGCATTTGCAATACTTCAATATGGGTTTCCATATAAATAGAAGCTATTTGTTATTCAGAGGAGGTGGTGCAAAAAACCAGCTATTTTCTTTCTAAACACTCCTTGGTGTTGAGGTAAACAGTCTGAAACACACAAGAGCAAACCACCAGCCTCTACCACAGACTGGGGAACAGGAAGAGGATTGCTTTACTTTACCAGCATCAGGAGCAACTACTGGGAGTTAAGCACAGCAGTGGGTGCCAATATATATTTGCAAGTTAACTACTAAGTGCTAAGTTCTGGTGCATATTAATGTAAGGGGGATAAAAGATTAAACATTAAATTGTAACAAACATCTCAAGTCTAAGATTTCTTTTGCTTACACATACACACACACACACACACGCACACGCACACACACAGAGGTGGGGGGGGGGGGGAAAGACAGGCGGGTTCCAGCAAGTTCTTAGTAGGGTCTGCTGCCAATCTTGATGACCTGGGTTTGATTCCTGGTTCGCACATGGCTTAAGTTAAGATGATTACCTTCACTTGTTCTCTGATTCCCCCTCCCCACAACCCACAGCAGCATCCTATCCTATAAATAAATAAACGTTACAAGAAGCATTTGTGAGAAAGGGCCTTCCTTTTGGAGGGGGCATGGGTTTGCAGAGACCATGAGTCAAAATGATGAGAAGGAATAGTTTTGATCATGTATCTTCCAAGTATTGTATTTATTAGTTTCAATACTATTCCTCCCCCAGGCCCAATTTTAGGCGTTCTTAGGAAAAGGGCAAATAATGTACATTGACAGTACCAAAGATATGGTGTTAAAAATGTCCTAATCTCAAAGAGGAATACTTGTGAAACAGTCATGAAACCCCCACATAGCAGTTCCCTGACTTCCCAGGGAATAGTTTCAACCATCTTTAGTCATGGAAGCAGCATGCTTGATACTGACCCAGCAAAGTTTTCAGTTGGCCATCATCTCTTTACTCTCCCCCTCCCCCCTCCCTCCACTTCCCTGATGTTCTTTCCTGGCATACAAAATATAGGCCAATGAGCAGTGGGTGGGTGAGGAGGATGTGAGAACAAATTTGAGAAGTAAAAAAGGGAGCAACTTAACCAGGACACGACATGAATGAGACTGAAGGGTCTAATAAGGGCAGGCAAGTGAGTATCAGAGACTGAAAGAAACCGAAGGTGCTTTCCTAGGCTGCAGTGCGTGGTATATGGATGTAGGGTTAAGTAGAGGTCAGACTACCTACCACTCGTCAGAAGCTGGACAGGGGCGGCTGCTTTGGGTGACTTCTAGTGTCTCTTCCGACTCTGAAATGTCAGGATTTCTTTTTCACAAAGGAGAACGTACGGATGGTGGAAGCCCACTGACTTGGAACCCTCAAGTAGCAGCCTTGGTGGCTGACTCCCCGATACCACTCCTACGGCTCCCTCCCACACGTGCCCACCCCGCCCCCTTTCAGTAGCAGCACCTCCACGTGCAAAATGCCTCCCGGCGCTGGCTCTACAATGGTGGGCTCCGTCCCCTGCCAAGCTCCGAAACTCTGTATGCTCCTGCCCCCACACCCCAGAGAAACCACTCTCCCACCCTTGGCAGCTAAAAAAGGCAAAGTCTCCTATCTAATCTTTCCTTTCAAGCAGAACGGGGTTGGGAGGGAGCAGAGGAAAAACTTTCTTCTTATGTTTTTTTCTTTTTCTCCCTAAGAGTAGAGAGAACCCTAAGTCAGGGGTTGAGGGGGGAGGGGAACCCCTGAACGTTTAACGGCCAGTAGGGGGAGGGGAGCTCCGGAGACGGAGGGGGCGTGGGAAGAAGAAGCAGGCCCGCGAGCGGGGTCCCCGAGCTGCGGCGTTCCGGGGGCCGGGCAGCCACAGGCGTGCCCCCCCCTCTCAACCTGGCACACAAAGCGGCCGCTGCGCTCGGCTCTCACCAGATCCTTTGTGTTTTCCATCAGGGCCTCATGGGTAGGGGCCGTCCGTGCTCCCGGAGCCCGCGGCGCCCCCTCCCCCCCGCGAGCAGGGGTCGGGTGCCTCTCCCCGGGACTGCGGCGACTACAGGGGGGGACCCCCGGCTGGGCCAGGGCAGGCGGCAGCAGTGGCAGCCCCCGGATTTCCCCCCTTTTAACTCGGGTGGCCCCAGGATATCAACAACATTAGCATAGCCCTCCCTCCCCAGCGCGCCTGCGCCGTGACCCGCGCCCCGATTGGCCCACTTCCCCCACGTACCCTCCTCTCTCCCCTCCAGCGTGGGACCCTCGGCAGGCGCCGTACTCTAAGGACCGTACCAAGACCACAAGTCGATGAGGTAATAGAGGGCGCGCGGCACGGCGCGGGGCTCAGAATCAGCAGGGCGAGAAGTTCCTTTCAGCCACTTCCATTTGGACTCCGGCCTCGCCGAGTCCCTTCCAATATGTTGCCTCCGAGAAGTTGTGTTGGGAAAAATTTCCACTCCAGTCACGCCGCTTCCCCCTCCACCCGGAAGATCGGCCTTCCCTGAGGAACTCCCACATGGGGCGGGGCCGCCGGAGGAATGGGAGTGACGTAGCGCGCGAGTACCGGTCACGTGGCTTGCGGCGGCGCAGGCTCCTTCCGGCTCCCCGGGGCCGCACGGAGGAGACAAGCGAGCCGCCCCGGCACATGCGCAGTGGTGCTCCACGTGAACGTCGGCGTTTTCCCCTCAGCCCTGAGGATGCCGCCCGAACGCAAGAGCCGGACGAGACGAGAGCGGAGAGCCGGCGCAACGCCGGGGAGGAAAGCCAGACCCGGGAGCCGCAGCACGTCCGCAAAGGCCGCCCGTTCATTCCAACGGACACAGCTGGCCGAGCCGAGGGCGGCCCCTAGCGCGGGATCCGGGGCGGCGGCGGCGGCAGAGGAGGAGGAGAGCCGGCTCCGGCAGCGGAACCGCCTGACGCTAGAGGAAGACAAGCCGGCCGTCGAGCGCTGCCTGGAGCAGCTCGTCTTCGGCGACGTCGAGGACGACGAGGACGTGCTGCTGCAGCGGCTGCGGAGCTCGCGGGTGAGGAAGGCCTGCCTGCCGGCCTGCCGAGCGGGCACACGCTCTGGCGGGGCGCGCGGCGGGAGGCGAGGCCCCGGGGGCGGAGCCTGGGGGGTGGGGGTGGGGGACCTGTGGCGGCGAGCGCTCAGGTGGGAGGGACCGGCGACCGCGGGCGCCGAGGGGCGCCGTCGCGCTCTTTCGCCTCGGGTTCTGGGCTGCTGGCTGGCGAGGGCGGGGACGCTGCCTTTCTCCGCCCCAAAGGGGCTGCGGCGCTTCGCATCCAGCAGGCGCTCAACTGCCAGCTTGTTTTGCCGAAGGATGTCTGCAAAGTAGAGTCGCTCATCTTCGGGCTCTTACACCCTCTGCTGGAACCACAGGGGTGACCGTTTGATCACCTGTCGCGACTCCGCGTAGTGGATGGAACCAATACGTGGGCAGAAGGCGTAAAGCTGCATTTTAATAACATCACGGGGTGATACCCACGCCCAGCTTTTGAGAACGATCAGTGTGTATTCGTCTCTAACCTTTCTTTGGTTGCTAGCTCTTGTAACAATTGCAAATCCTTCCTCTTTGCGCTATTACTTTTGTTCTATACCTGGCCCCTGGACTAAGGGTAGAGATACTATAGAGACACAGCAGTGGAGGAATCCCACAAGAACCCCTCTTGGAACTTGTGTTAGTAGTGATAGAAAAGCGAGATAAAAGAGACGAGACTAGTAAAGTTAAAGTATGTTGGTGGAGAAGAAAATTAAAACATTTGAGAAAGGGATTTAAATGTATGTGAAGACTTGTCTTTTAGATAGGGTAAGCGGACTGACTCAATGGGAGTGTCAGCATTTGCTTAGTTAACCCTTTGTGAGGGTGCTTTGATGGAGAGCTGCAGCAGCCTTCTTTGGGAGGTGGAGAACACTTATGTTAAGAGCTGTGGGACAGTTCTGTATCCAAAGGACTCACTTGATGGGCTTTGAAAGATCTTAAATCAGCAGTGCGGGTGGATACTGCAGTTGGCTCCTTGGTTGGGAGAAAGCTCAGATCATTTAAAGGTTGTGTTTTTTTGTTTTTGTTTTTTTTGAGTGCTACGTTTAGGTTTCGACTGTGGTATAAAGTTTGAAGAAGGTGGAGGTGGAGCACATAGAACAAGAGATACTCCTCATGAGGCTATGAAACACCCAGACTATATTGTGTGGGATTCTAGCAGGCCCTGGGCTCTGTATCTGTTGGGCTTTGATGCTTGCTCTTTACCTGCCGGCGGCTTACCTTTTACCCTTGTCTACTTCGGTCTTTAGCTTTCGGAGCACTCTTCGGGGGCTCTTCTATCCTGCCTCGCCTGTCCTCATGGTGGTTCTGATCTTCTTTCCTGCGTGCTCCTTCAGCATGTGCTGTGGTTGTGTTCCATCACATTATTTCATCAGCACACCAGGAAAGCAAAAGCATTCTATAGGCTATTGTAGTATAAGGAGTGTGTGTGCGTGTGTGCTAGCACCCCGTTGGAGAATCACAGTGGTTTGATGATGGTGTGTCTCTGTAGGGTCAGCTACATGGAAGCTCAGATGATTCGGAAGTGGAAAATGAAGCAAAAGACATTTTTTCTCAGAAGAAGAAGAAGCCAGTTTGGGTGGATGAAGATGATGAAGATGAGGAACTGTAAGTTAGTCATTTTGTTCAGAATCCCTCTGGATACTTTAAAAGTTAACTTGTAGGTTTTTACAAATCACTCCCTGGGAAAGTATGACTATATGAAGAACCAAAACATTTGGCAGCACAGGAAAAAGGTTCATAATTCGTATCTGAGAGAAAGGTACTCACTGTTTCATTGCACAGCTCATTCCCTGCCTGTGCAGGATGGACTGCTTAGATAATCATTTCAGTTACATCTTAGCTTCCTTCCTCACTGGATGGTTCCTGACCACCAAGGGCAACTTTGGAATCTACCTCTTTGCAAAATGAGTGTCAGAACAGTGGCTGTCACAGAAGTCCGTTGGACCAAATGATGCATAGAGCATTTCTAGCCTGGTGCCTGGACTGAGTAAAGGCTTCAGGTAAAGCTAGCATGCTGTATTTGCTTTCTCTATGTAAAGTTATGTTGGAAGCAAAGGGAGTTGTTCCTTGTATGAACCAAGTACAAATTTACTGATCAAATGAATTTTTCTATTTTTCTGCTTTAAGACTACGGAAAAACATTTTTATGAATAAGCTTTTTTGTTTTCCAAATTTCTTAAACGTGTAGTATTTGATCAGAGACTAAGAACTTACGTTTCCCAGGAGAAGTGTGATTTCAGTCTTATGCTCAGTGAGGGTTCTTTTGTGTGTGTGTGTGTGTGTGTGTGTGTGTGGGTGGGTGGGTGGGTGCTTGTAGACTTTGTTAGTTTGACAATAGGAAAACAACCCTTCTTAAATTGTGTTGAGGAAAATTGATGGTGTATTATATATGTTCTTTATTATCTTTGTTTATTAGAGAGCTTAGTGTTCAGCTTTCTTACATACTAAGAGTTTCGATAGGAATTTCAAACTTTGATTTGCTATAGCTGAACCCAGGCTGTTCATGCTAAGGATAAAGTTGCTGTTGAGCTTTAGTCCCTCTTGAAGCCATGTTTACAGCTTGTTCACTGCCTGCTAACTGCATGTTTTCTTTATCTTTTTATTTTTCAAGACACGGTTTCTCTGTGTAGCCCTGGCTGTCCTGGAACTCACTGTGTAGAGCAGGCTGCCCTCATACTCAGAGACCGGCGTACTTTTGTCTCCTAGGTGCTGGGGTTAAAGGCATGGCCACCATGCTTTTTTCAGCCAGATTCTTTCACCTTTCTTATGAACAGAGATTTTCAAGTTTTAGATAGTCAGATCTTGGTTTATTGTTTTTTTTTTTTTTGGTTTTTTTTTTTTTTTTGGTTTTTTTCGAGACAGGGTTTCTCTGTGTAGCCCTGGCTGTCCTGGAACTCACTCTGTAGACCAGGCTGGCCTCGAACTCATAAATCCACCTGCCTCTGCCTCCCAAGTGCTGGGATTAAAGGCGTGCGCCACCACGCCGGGCAGTTTATTGTTTTTATTCTTGTTGTTTTAACTGTAAAATGCCATTTATTAGAAAGACTGTCACTTGCTAATAAAATACAGGCAGTATTTGATACTTTGCTTTTTGTGTATTTGACTTGCCCAGGATATTTTGGAGAGAGACTTGAATAGTGTCTAGGTAATTCAGGATGCATTTTCTCAGATATTTCCAGAATGCGTGAGAGTCCAGACGAATGGGAAAGGTATATATGAAACACTCCACATCTTACACTATTTAACTTTAGCGTTTTAGTTTTTTCAGAATACTAAAGGTAGCTCTTCACAATTTAGAATGTTTGTTCTTTACTTCACAGAGTTGACATGTCGAACAATCGGTTTCGGAAAGATATAATGAAAAATGCCAGTGAAAGTAAACTTTCAAAAGATAAACTTCAAAAGAGACTTAAAGAAGAGTAAGTATCCTCTCTCCTGTGGTTTACCAAGAGGTACAGCAACAGCCCTTTTTTTTTGCTTTGCTTTGTAATGGCTTTTTGGATAGTCATATATTCCATGAAATGTAGGCATTGCTTGCCTGGTGTCTTCATGTAAGTATTTTGGGCAGGAATTACAACAAATACAGGTATTTTGAAGGAAAAATAAAACCACAAAGCTTGAAATGCTATCACATATATAGTCAGTGATACTATGTATTATTATACTATACGTGACCATTCATTTGTTGTAGTAAGTTCACACTACTAAAACCCTTTCCCCCAGAGACAGGATCTTACTGTGTAGCCCAGTCTAACCTCGAACTTGTAGTTTCTCCTGCCGTAGCCTACTGAGTACTGGAGTTATTGGTAAGCAGCACTATGCTTGCATTTCACCAGGATATGAAAAATTAAAAAAAAAATGGAAGTACCCATTATATATGGGCTCAACCTAAAAAATAAAACTTTTGCCCTGTTGGCTTTATTTATTTATTTGTGTTTCCATAGTCTGTGAGAGTAAGATGTGGGTAATGTGACACTTTATACCTGAATTCCTCTGTGGGAATCAGTAACCATACGATCAAGGAGGTTTTCTTTCATTTTCAGTATCATGTCTAAGAAACTAATAGCTGACCAATTAATACTAAGTTCTGTTGACTCTCATAATCCACCAACATACTTACCTTCATTGCTTTTTCTTTAACATAATGATTTCATTATTTGTTTTTGTTTGTTTTAAAAAATGTTCACTCCTTACTGTGTATGAGAGGTCAATAGACAACTTCCTGGAGTCAGAAAGTTTTCTCTTTCCACCACCATATGGGTTCCAGGGATTGAATTTAGGTCACTAGGCTTGGTGACAAGTACTGTTATTACCTGCTGGTAGCCCAAGGGAGTCTTAACCACTCCTCCCAGTCTCTCATTGCCTGGGCTGGCCTCAGCCTCACTATAGAGCTGAAGATGACCTTGACCTTTGATCATCCTGCCTGCTTTTTCCAAGAGTTGGGATTACAAATGTATGGCATCACACCTGTTTTTATGTGGTGCTGGGGATTGAGCTCAAGCCCTGTGCATATGGATTTTAATAATAAATTTTTTTTTTTCGAGACAGGGTTTCTCTGTATAGCTCTGGCTGTCCTGGAGCTCACTTTGTAGACCAGGCTGGCCTCGAACTCAGAAATCCGCCTGCCTCTGCCTCCCGAGTGCTGGGATTAAAGGCATGCGCCACCACGCCCGGCAATAATAAAGTTTTAAATACAGTGTTTTTATTTTTATTTTGTACTTTTGATTTTTGAGACAGAATTTCTCTGTGTAGTCTTAGAGTTTGCTATGTAGACCAGGCTGCCCTGAAACTCCTGCCTCTGCCTTTCTGGTGCTGGGATTAGTTTGTGCCACCATGACTGGCCTAGTTAGTGTTTTGTAAAAATACTTATGGGGATTGAAACTTAAGGGCATGCTAAGTAAGCATTATACTGCTGGACTATATTGCTGGCCCCACTCCTCCATTTTGAAGTCTCTTCTTTTTTTTTTTTTAATTACGTATTTTCCTCAATTACATTTCCAATGCTATCCCAAAAGTCCCCCATACCCTCCCCCCCACTCTCCTACCCACCCATTTCCACTTTTTGGCCCTGTTGTTCCCCTGTACTGGGGCATATAAAGTTTGCAAGTCCAATGGGCCTCTCTTTCCAGTGATGGCCGACTAGGCCATCTTTTGATACATATGCAGCTAGAGTCAAGAGCTCCGGGGTACTGGTTAGTTCATAATGTTGTTGCACCTACAGGGTTGCAGATCTCTCTCTGCAGATCTCCTTGGATACTTTCTCTAGCTCCTCCATTGGGGGCCCTGTGATCCATCCAATAGCTGACTGTGAGCATCCACTTATGTGTTTGCTAGGCCCTGCCAGCCTAGTCTCACAAGAGACGGCTATATCTGGGTCCTTTCAGCAAACACTTACTAGTGTATGCAATGTTGAAGTCTCTTCTTAAGTTGACCAAGGTGGCACCTTGAATTCCCTTTGCAGTTCGGGCAGGCTTCAAACTTAATATCCTCTTCCCCTAGCCTCCCAAGCAGTTGGCCTATGCCACTGGGCCTGATTGAGGACAGTGTATTCTAGTCATTTGTGTTCAAGCATTTTCCTTTCAGGCATGTTCTTTGTGTATCTCTGTATGCTGGCATTGGTTTATAACTTCAAACAGCCTACATAGTTCCAAATATATAGGATGAGCTGATTAGAGCAAATAGGATAGTCATGTAATTGAACATAAATTTAACAACAAATATGGATTAAGGTGTACTGTATCCAGTATTGGTTTCTATGGGCAGAGAGGTTCCTGAGTTTCCAGTACAGAGAGCTTGGGGCTATTTTGTGTCCCCCCCCTCCCCAGTTTTGATTTGGGAAGAGATTTTATATATACTCTAAAGGGTGCCAAAGGTGCAGTGGTGTTACTGCAACACTTTGGTTTTTCTTCTTAGATTCCAGCATGCCATGGGAGGAGTACCTGATTGGGCAGAAGCTGGGAGCAAGCGGAGGACATCTTCAGATGGTGAGTGTTGATGTTTCTAAGCTTAGTAGGTCCCTGTATTGTTTTTATTGGAGTTTTCCCAAGCTGTTAAAAATGAAGTGTTTTAGATGAGCCTCCCTCATTTATGTTGGTTTTGAAGTCTGACATTTCTCTGAGTAAAGTCTCTGTTTTTGGTAGCATGGGCTTATTTAATACAGGTTGAGCATACTTAGTCTGAGACTTGACGTGTTCTAGAGTCTGAAACTTTTAGACCTTTCAAGTCTGAAACATCTGCAACACTGGCTTTTTGAAGCCAGGAGTGGGGAGTTATCCATTATGGAACTGTTTCATGCACAGAATTATCAGAAGTATCATTAAAGTCACTTTCAGGCAACATGTACAAGGTATATATGAAACCAAGTGGATTTCTTGTTTACATTTGAGTCATCCTTTAGCCACTTTATCATGTATGTGCAGGTACTCGGAAGCTCTGCTCAGAACAGTTCAGACAAGGCATAGTCAACCTGTAGCATCTTACTGTAAGGAAGATAGAGGATACATGGATTTTGTTCTGTTTTGACAGGACTGTGTTTTATGACTTCGTATTAAGGAAAAATAAGTGGTACTTGGTTCAGAGCTCTTGCTGAAGACACCTCTAACTATTCTAGCTGTCCACCCAGAAATGGGATGTCTGTCAGCAGAGCAGATGTCAGACCAAGCCCAGATGATAACATAAAACTGCAGGTTTTAAGATTTGCTTGTGTTATTAAATATTTTTTACTTTAAACTCTCTGAGTTTAGACACTATAAATACAGATGGCTTAGTCAAGATCTGATTTGTGTGAAGAGTTATAAAGCTTAGAATAACATTTAAACTCAATTATATGTCCTCAGACTTACATAGGAAGCACTTAACATCTTTTTATTGGCTTTACCAGGAAGTGATGTATGATATTCATGCATGCTTCAGACAGGATTTGCTAGGAAACTCTTGAGTGAGCTATGTAGACCAGATTGGCCTTGAGTTTAGGGTCTGCCTGCCTCTACCTCTGGGATTAAAGACTCAGGCACCTATAGTTTTCCTGTACAGTATTCTGGATGTTTCTTTTGATCTGTCAGCTAATTTTGGGATTCTGTTAAAAACATTCAGAGAACTGACTGTTCTTCTGAAGGTCCTGAATTCAATTCCCAGCAACCATATGGTGGCTCACAACCATCTATAATGAGATCTGATGCCCTCTTCTGGTGTGTCTGAAGACAGCTACAGTGTACTTACGTATAATTAAATAAATAAATCTTTGGGCTAGAGGCTGGAGTGAGTGATCAGGGCCAGAGTGAGAAGAAAAAAAAAAACTTTATCTTAAGAAAAAAAAAATCCAGTGGAGGCTAAATTTCAAGTACTGTTTTCTAGAATTTCCACTGATTATTGTTTGGTTTTTGGGACAGAGTTTTATGTAGCTTATTCTGGCTCTGAACTCTGGCTCTGATAGCTTGTGGCAGTCCATTCTCTCTTTCCACAGTGTAGCCCTGGACATCAAACTGGTAGTTAGGCTTGTTGGCAAGTTCCTTTAATCCACTTATCCCTCACTGAAGTGCATATACACGGTGGGCTGCCATTGCTTTTTTTCATGTGTGTTGTTAAGCCATATCTCTGTTCTGTTTCTGATTCTGTCATGGTTATGAGTTGCTCTTTTAAAATGAAATGCTTAAACTTGATTTCCTTTTATTCAGTAACCATTCATATGTCTTTCTTCCCTGTCAAGCTTTAATCGTGTGGGGTGTGTGGGTGTGTACTACCAGTTTGATGCTCAGGGCCTACACTGTGGAAAGAGAACGGGCTGCGCACACAAACCTACATACACACACACACACACACACAAGTGCAGTGTCATCTTTATCTTTTTTTTTTTTTGATTTTGTTTTGCTTTTACCATTTTCAGTTCAAAAAGTAGTTGAGGTTGTGAAGCTGGGCTGGAAGTTGCATTTGGAAGTAGAGAAGTCTGGGGTAGTCAAGGGCCTTCTGACTGATTGTAAAGATTAACCTTGTGGGTTTGTCTGACTCAGATGAAAGTGAAGAGGAGGATGAAGATGATTTGTTGCAAAGGACTGGGAATTTCATCTCCACATCCACGTCTCTTCCAAGAGGAATCTTGAAGGTGAGAGTTGTTGAAATTGGGATCTCTCCAGTTACTGACCTGTGACATCCAGTCTGCATCTATATAAGTATGCGTCTATACCAGTAACTCCTTGTATGAGGGGTTAGTGTTTTCCCTGACACTTTGCTTTAATATTCTTAGGTTTTTCTTTTCTTTTGCAGAGATGATAGAGAGCTATTTAAGCATGACCTGCTTAAGTATGTATAGGGGCCCTATAGGTTTCTTTTCATTTTTTTCTCTTTTTGCTTCCATCTCAATCAGCCTGTTGCAGTGACTGGGCTTCTCATGTCCACTGTACCTTATTTTGTGAACTATTCTTGACATATTAATACTAGAGGGAGCTTTTATTTAATTATCTGTGTATGCCAGGAATATGAGCACAGATAATTTCAGCCAAAAGGGGCATTAGATCACTGGAGCTAGAGTTACAGGCAGCTGTGTACTATTTGATATGGGTACTGGGAACTGAACTTGGGTCCTCTGCAAGAGCACTGTGTACTCTTAACCACTGAGCCATTTCTCTAGGACCTAGAGGGAGCTTTGAAAGATAGTTTCAGGTCTTATCACTTTTACTTTTTGAACTCTGTATTTTTATCATGGTCTGCAGTGTCCTTCATGGTCTTTCTCATGCCCACATCCTCAGACCTCTTTCATCTTAGTTGTTACTTAGGGCCACACAGGCCTTTGTGTTTCTTAAACAAACTGGGTCCTTTTCTTGCCTTTGAACCTGTACCTTGCTTGCTTCTGTCTGTGCCTTCTTTAAGCACTTTGAAAAACTTTTACCCCCAGTACTTGGTTTACCCTCACGAAAGTTTGTTTACATTCATTAATCGTAGCAACCTGTGCTTCCCTAGCTCAGTGCTTCAGCTGTTATTTGTCAAACGAACAGACCTGTGAGCTAAACATTTTCCTTTCTGTAAAATAGTGTGTCTATGGAGATGGGGCAGTGGAAGTAGTGGTAAGTTAACAATTAGACAAGAATGATGCTGTCCCCATTCCCTCCCCATTGTTGTACTCCTCTACTATAAAGGTTCGTACTGTGCCTCTGACTGCCACACTTGTACTGTGACACACGAGCCCATGCTCACACATCATTCACATTCACAATAAAAATAATAAGTAAAACTGAGAAATGAATGAAGCCACATTTTTTTTTTAAAGTAACAGAATTTAATTTCAGTAATTTTGAACACAGGCTATGTATACTTTGCTCCTAAATGAGGTTTCAATATGTATTTGTGCCTCTAAAAACAAGAGGCAGCTGAGAGAGTCCAAGTGATGAGTGATCACCATCATTTTAAACTAGCCACATGTGTCCTAGTATACACGTGTACATAGTAACTGGACTGCAGAGCTGTGGGGCCAGTGACATAGAGCCTATTGTACTTACATCAAAGTAGGTGTTTAACATTTCTCCACAAGTGCCAGTGTCTTAACCAAAATAAATATGTCTTTGGGGCAGTACTGAATACTAGTACTTAAAAAATGCTTAGTATATTTAGACTTTCATATGAGAAAGGTGTACCAGACTGTTGATCACCTCGACTAAAAGTGGAAACATTTACTTTGGTTGTGTTTCAGACTTTTTTTTTTGAGACAGGATTTTCCTGTTCAGCCCTGACTGTCCTGGAGTTACCTCTAGAGGCTGGCTTTGAGCCCAGACATAACGCCTGCCTCTGCTTGGGTTCAGCTCCCGTTTCAGACTTTTAAGTCCATGGTCTGTTGGTGTGTTGTTTCTGGGCTGTGGTAAGGGAGAACATCAGTGAAGGCATAGAGGAGCTAAGTTGGTTACCTCCTATGGCAGAAAGCAGAGAGAATACAAGAGGAGGTCAGGAAAAAGTGTAGTTTCAGGGACATCCAGAGACCTTTCCTGCAGGTAGGCCTCTCAAGGGCTTCTAGCCCCTTCCCTATCCTCACACATGTGTCTGTGGAGGGCATTTCTTGTTCAGAGCTAACAAACGGACTTAACCATTCATTTCAGAGACAGTGCAGATGTATTCTGTGTAGTAGTGACTTAACAAGCCAGAGCCATGATCATCTGGCACTGTAAATGACATTGGTTTTTTTTTTTTTCTTTCTTTAAGCCAGTGGTTCTCAACCTTCCTAATGCTGTGACCCTTTAATACAGTTCCTCGTGTTACAGTGACTCCAACCATAAAATTATTTTTGTTGCTACTTCATAACTGTAATTTTGGTATTGTTATGAATTGTAATGCAAATATCTGATACATGACTGCTGTGAAAGGGTTGTTCACCCCCAAAGTCATGACCCACAGGTTGAGAATACTGCTTTAAGTGATGCTAACCCACTTGTCGATAACCTCCCAGCCTTTTATTTCCACAGATAAAGAACTGCCGGCCTGCCAATGCTGAACGGCCTACCACTGCTCGGATCTCGTCAGTGCAGTTCCATCCTGGTGCACAGGTGGTGATGGTCTCTGGGGTAGATAATGCTATCTCACTCTTTCAGGTATGGGTTTTTAAATGAAGTCTTCTAGTGAAATGTTCACTGCCAGAATACAGGGTCTGTGGAAATAATCAAAAGAAACATTTGTACTTCTTACAGGTTGATGGCAAAACAAACCCTAAAATCCAGAGCATCTATTTGGAGAAGTTTCCAATCTTTAAGGCTTGTTTCAGTGCTAATGGAGAAGAGGTTTTAGCCACAAGTATGCACAGCAAGGTTCTTTATGTCTATGATATGCTAGCTGGGAAGTTAATTCCTGTACATCAAGTGAGAGGTAAGACTTCTGTTGAACACACAGTTGGTCATCTTTATCTTACTTACTCCTTCTCTTAACCTAAATTTGCCAGTATTTATAAGTATTTTCGATCCCAGGTGTGTGTGTGTGACTGACAGGCAGACACAGTCTCACTGTTAGCCCTCATTGCCCTCAGATTCATAGATTGACCTGCCTCTGCCTTTCAAGCCATGGGATTAAGGCATGTGCCAGTGCCATCACACCCAGCTCTCCATGGGATTCTTAAAAGTAAGCATTTGTTTAGTTAATAGCATTTGGCAATTGTCTTGTGTTGAGGAACCATGCTTGAATGAGGCCAGTGAACTGACGAGTTAAACACTTAGGGTAACTTCATAATTTACATCTATACATTTTTTTCTGGACCACTTGGCTTTATTTGTGCTTGTTAATTAATTGATTTTTCTTTCTTTGCTTATTATTTTTATTTATTTTGTGTTGGGGACCAAACCTAGACTTTTATGCTTGTAGGTTAGGATTCTACTTTAAGCCTTTCTTTGCCCTGATACTCTATTAAAAATTTTTTTAGGGGCTGGGTGTGGTGTTGCACACCTTTAATCCCAGCACTTGGTAGGCAGAGGCAGGTGTATCTTTGTTAGTTCAAGGTTAGCTTGGTCTACAAAGCAAGTCCAGGATAGCCAAGGCTACACAGAAACCCTGCCTTGAAAAAATAATTCTATTTTTTTTATTTTATGTACATGAGTGTTTTGCTTGCCTGTATGTATTTGCCCCATGTACATCCCTGGATTTTGGATCCGCTGGAGCTGGAGTGATATAAATGGCTGTGATCTTTCATGTAGGTGCTGCAAACTGAACTTGGGTCTTCTGTAAGAACAAGTGCTCTTAATTGCTGAACCTTCTCTCTAACCCCTTTAATTTAGAATTCTTTTCCTTCCTCCCTCTAGCTCTTTCTTCCTTCCTTTGTTCCCATCTTTCTCCCACTTCTCTTGTTTTCCTCTGTATATGTCTTTTTCATGTCTTTTTCTTTCTGAATACCACTTATATAGCCTGTTGGCTTTGGATGCTAGAAGAGGATGTCTGATTCCCTGGAACTGAAGTTATACATTGTTGTGAGCCTCCATGTGGGTGTTGGGAACAGAACCTGGGTTCTTTGGAAGATCAGCCAGTGCTCTTAACTGTGGAGCCATCATCTCTTCAGCCTCTGATACTTGGTTTTAATTTTAGCAGTTGAGGTGGTAGAATGAATGTTTGTAGCTGTTCTTGACTACTTTGTGGGTTCTTTTTTCTACCCTTTCCCGCCCTTTCAATTCCCTAACACTAGGGAAGAAAAAAAAGGATAGAAAGTTATCATTAAACTATTTAATGTTGAACTATTTCATGCTTGAGTAGGAATATCAAGTTCCTTGGGGCAAGTTTGATCTTCACCAGCAGGATATCTAATTTCTTCTTTTTTCTTTTTTGTGAACAACTACATAACAAATTGCAACCCACAGCAACCAATAACCCATCAACCTCTTGGGGCCCTAGCATTTATATTCCCCCTGAAAAATCTTCCAGAATTCCAGGTATCACACAATGGCAAAAACTATATGCCGCTGACAAAAATCATACCCTTGCATTATCCGTGGGTACTGCCCTTGCCTTTAATGGTCTTAATAATCTTTTTATATTTGGTATTTCCATACTGAAATGCCAAGGTTTCTATCAACACCTGCCTTTGTTCACGGCTGAGGCTAATCTTTGGAAAGAAAATTAGTGAAGGCTTTGCCAGAGCTTTAATCTTTGTAAATGAGGTGGATTTTTCCTCAACTTTGTCCCAAGCTCTTAAAGCAGCTAAGTGACATTGTTCTATTGTATTGTCATCAAATTGAATCTGTCCTTTTTTTTTTTTTTAAGATTTATTATTTATTATGTATGCAGCATTCTAATGCAGGCCAGAGGGGGGCACCAGCTCTCACTACAGATGGTTGTGAGCCATTGTATATTTGCTGGGAATTGAACTCAGGACCTCTGAAGAACAGCCAGTGCTCTTAACCACTGAGCCATCTGTCCAACCCTGAATCGTTCTTGTATATCAGAGTACCGCCCTTCACCCAGCAACTAGCCTACACTCTATTCATTCTCCTCACTATTTCACTGTTCATCTTCTTCCCTCCACCTTGTTAACCATTGCAGTTGTGGGCTGGCTTCAAGTACAGCTGTCACCAGTCCTTTCCAACCACGGGGAATAATTTTGAGTAGCCCAGTTACTGAGGATTTGTTTTCCATAAAGGGAGTGTATCCCATATGAAATCATGGCCTCTTTAAAATACCTTAGATATTTCCTTTCTATAGGATGCCATCCTGTCTCATCATAACCTTGTTCCATACCATTAGCAGGTATGTACTGTATGACTACTGGGAAAGCTGATGGTGGTCATGTCATAACCCTGGGCTGCCCCTCCTGCTCTGGAGGCCTAGTTGGTTCTAGATTAACCCTTTCTTTCAAAATGGGCTGTTTCATCCTATTGCCCTTTGGCTTTTTAGCATTTCTCTGACCCAGCCACCCTCTGTCATAGTTTCTTTTCCTCTTTCCTCCTCTGGAAATTCCTGTGCTCTTGCTCAGCCACCTGGGCTGAACCTTCTTGTTCTCCCTTTTTGGCTCCCCTCACTTTCACCTGTAGTTTTTCTAGCTGCACAACCAACTCTGCAACCTTCTCAGAAACAAGAGCAGAGAACTCTTTTCCCATTTCAGCCATTTTTTGTTTCTCAGGTCCCTTCATTTCCACCTGCACTGTCCAGTGCTCAAACATTGTCCCAATCTTTTATGAAACAATAGAAGAAGAAGAAAAAGAAAAAACAGAATATGCCATCTGGGAGCAAAGCAGGGAGTATTCCAGCAGTAGCAGCCAGGATAAATCTTTTGCTGGTATCTTTTTTTTTTTTTTTTTTTTTTGGCTTTCTGAGACAGGATTTCTCTGTATAGTCCTGGCTGTCCTGGAACTCAGAAATCCGCCTGCCTCTGCCGCCCAAGTGCTGGGATTAAAGGTGTGCTCCACCATTGCCTGGCCACTTTGTGGGTTCTTTCTTCCACACTTCTCCACCCTTTCAGCCTCCTAACACTACATAGGAGAGAATAAACGAAAGGGCGTGACCCTATTGTTAATGTACTTCCTGTTGAGTAGGGGCAGAGAGTTCTTTGGGGGCAAGTTTGATTTTCATTTTCAGGATATCTAATTTCTTTTTGTTTCTTCCTTGTGCATAGTTACTTAACAAATAGCAACCAACAACCCACCAACCTATAAGGGGTTCTATCTAGCATTTATTTACCCTCTGAAAAGTCCTCAGAATTCATAACCACACAATCACAGAAACTTTCTGTCACTGGTAAAATCACACACCTTAGAGAGCACTAGGCAAATCATAGTTTCTATGAACAATATGTAGCAGCTCCATATTCCACACCTGGGATTAAAATGAAAACATAGTCTGATTATATTTCTATGTTCCAAAATTGTTACTACACACATTAGCTAGGGATATAGAAGACCTGGCTTCTAGTTCGTGGACAGATTGTTCTCTGATAAATAGGGCATTAGATACTTTAATTTTAATGTTTATTTTAAATGTCAATTTATATTTGGAATAAAGCTCTTTTTTTGAGAAGTAAATTTTAAAGAATGGCCTAGCACCCTGCCCCCCCCCCCCATCAGCTGTTTTCATTAGGGATTTATTTATCCTCATCCATGTTTTTCTCTGTATTGTCCTACTCATGCTATCTGAAATACAGGCGACACCATTTTGGGTTTGTTTGTTTGTTTTTTTCGGCGGGGGAGGGGGGCAATAACGATGTTGGCTGGCTTAACATACATCTTGTGCCAGAGTTGACATAGCCATAGATTACTGGCAGTCTTCCTATTGCACTTGGTATGACTAGAATTGTGTTGATGGACAGTGAATAAGACCAAATTAAATAGACATTTATGTTTATCTTCAGTGTTTTCTTGTCTGTTCTTTCCTGTTTTCTGACACCTTTAATTATCCTTTCCAAGTTGGTTCTTTGTGAAATCCCAGCAGTTGTGGTTTGGATTTTGTAGATTTGAATCTGCATTTCCCACTGCATTAGGTACATTTCCTGGTCAGTGAATGTTGAAAAGCCCTTGTTTTGACAGCTACTATATTTGCAGTTCTTAGTATCCATGGTGCAAAACCATCTCTCAGCCCAGTTCTAAGGAATCCAACTCCCTTTTCTGGCCTCCAGTGGCACTGCACACACATACATATAGGCAGAATACTCATACACTTAACCACAACAAAAACCAAAGCCAGGCCTGCAGGATTGCTTAGCAGATAAAAGTGCTGCTTGCTGCCCAAATCTGATTACTAGGTTCTGTCTTCATAACTCATGATAGGAGGAGGAAAAAAAGGAAACAGAAGTAGACCATACTTACGGAATATATTCGCTATGCTGAGGCTTTAACCCAGGGCCTTGATCCTGCCAGGCAGGTGCTGTACCGTTGAGGAATATCACCATCCCTATGAAACTACTAAAAATTCACTCAAGAAATTTAGAATATTTCATTAAGGTGGGAAATTGCCACCTAGATATTAAAGCTTTTGTATGCAAACTCTTGGTGGCATAAATGCTTGTTTGAACAATGAAAATAGAATTGATTCAGATTTTATGTTCCATTAACCTGTCAAGACTTATAGCGTAAGCAGTTAGAGGTGGTCTGAAGGAGCCTCAGCTAGTTCCTCTAGAAGGCCCCAAACAGTAGTTGCACTTTAACAGCTTGAATTAATGATTTGTTTTTTTTGACTAGGCAGCATGTTTGCATGGTGTAGAAGTCCAGCATATAGTTCAGGTATACCTAAAATCCCTGCACTTGAGGCAGGAAGATCAAAGTAATCTGGCTATAAACTGATTTAAAGGCTGCCTTGGACTTGGACACCCTCACCCCATTATGTACAAATGAGTGATAATGGGAAAGTCTATTCTGCTCCTTCTCCCTGGCTTTCTCCTTCCCTTCCCTTGAGTAAGCAGCCGTTTGTACTGATTTTTATGTGTCCTTTCTATTAGATTACTTTATAATGTGTAACTTGGCTCTTATTCTCATAGGGTCACTGTGAAGGGATATGTCTCTTTAAATGGGTGAGCAGACTTTCAGCTATGTGTATGCCATTTCAAGAAGCTAATCAGTTCTTAAATGCACTTTAAAATTAGGAGTTTGTGCTTTTAAAGTACAAAATCAAAGATTATTTTCCCATTCATCATAGGTGGCAACCAGATATTTTGACTGTCTCTAATGGCAGTAGATTTCCTTTCCACTAATGAGTTGTGTATAACAGACTACTCCAGTCCTTTTAGTTACATTTGGCAAATGAGCTGATTTGTTTGTTGTTTGTTTGGAGAACTGATTCTCTGGCTTACGGCTGAACTGTTGAATGCTAACCTAGATGAAGTTTCCCAGCCATTTTGAAATGAACTTCTTTTTAGGGTCTTTTTGATGTTCCATGTAATCAGATTTATTCAGAGATTGTGTTAGTTTACTTTGTGTCTTGTAGACATTTTAAAAGGTAAGGGAATTTAATTGTTATTGAAGGGTAGGTAGAGTTCTTAAAAGTCACTAAATCTTGGCTGTTTCATCTCATTTCTTAGGTTTGAAAGAGAAAATAGTGAAGCAATTTGAAGTCTCCCCAGATGGATCCTTCTTGCTCATAAGCGGCATTGCGGGGTTTTCTCACTTGCTATCAATGAAGGTGAAACATGTTTTCTCTTCTTGTTGTTTCCATTTGGTAGTAAGGCTAGGGTTAAGGATAGTCTTGAACTTTAACTCAATGTGAGTTTTTTGTTTGTTTGTTTGTTTTTCTTTTTCTTTTTGTTTTTGAGACAGGGTTTAGCTATACAGCCCTGGCTGGCCTCCAACTTATAGAGATCCACTTATTTGTACCTCAGACTAATAGGATTAAAGGCTTTCACTAGGACTGCTGACACTCGATGTGTTCTTAAATCTACTCAAGTAGAACTTTAGGAGAAGCTATAGGCAGTTGGGGGAAAACTTTCAACTAAGAAAAAGACTCAGGGCTGGAGAGATGGCGTAGGGGTTAAGGGCACTTGCGACTCTTGCACAGGATCTGAGTTCAGTTCTCAGTACTCACATGCTGGTTCCAGTCATCTGTAACTCTAATTCTAGAGGATTTGTTGCCCTCTTCTGGCTTCTGTGCATAGCAGGTACAAATGTGCACGGACATTGCAGATAATACAGATGTACACATAAAATTAATAAAAATTAGAGTCAAATATTTTTGGCAGATAGATATCAGCTTCTAATATCTGGTAAATAATTACTCTTTTAGACAAAAGAACTCATAGGTAGCATGAAGATTAATGGACGAATTGCAGCATCCACATTCTCTTCAGATAGTAAGAGGATATATACCTCTTCTGGTAAGTTTGAATGTATTTATGTTTAAAGTTTTATTTTAAAAAAGCTGCATAGTTTTCTATGTATTATTTTAAATAAGAAAATCAGATATAAAGAGTATTCATTTTCTGTCATTGCCAGGTCAGTTAAGAACTAATAATGGTGAAGGGTTAACCATTTGCTATGTAGTGTTAACATGCTTGCTACATATACACACTTCAGTGTGGGAAGATTCAAGGAGATAGTTAAATAACAGTGTCACTGAATTCTCATTGGGAACATGAGTTGTATGTAGAAGGTCAAACCTTGGAACAGTATCTATAGAAATGGACTGGATGAGAGGGAGTAAGGAAATTCTTTGAGGTGAATGTGAGTATTGTATGCATAATAGGGTGAGAAATGCTGCAGGAACAAGAAAAAGGATTGACCGTTTTGGGGGATTAGATGGCCTTTCCATCATGGAAATATTTGTGGTCTCTGTATTTAATATCTTTTTTTGTTTGTTTTAAATCTTGCTGTCTTATCTGTTGCTGTGATGAAACACCCAAGGCCAAAAAGCGAGTTGACAAGGAAAGGGTTTATTTGGCTTACACTTCTAGATCATAGTCCAACGCTGGAGGAAGTCAGGACAGGAACTCAAGCAGGGCAGGAACCTGGAGGCAGGAGCTGATGCAGAGGCCATGGAGGAGTGCTGCTTACTGGCTTGCTTCCTCTGTCTTGCTCAGTCTGCTTTCTTACAGAACCCAGGACCACCAGCCTGGGGATGTCGCCACTCACAATGGGCTGGGTGAGAAAATACCCTACTGCTGGATCTCATAGAGGCATTTCTTCAACTGAGGCTTCTTTTCTCTTTGACTCCAGCTTGTGTTAAATTGACACACAAAACCAGCCAGTATACTTGCTGACTTAATTAGTTCTCCAAATCAGTATGTGATATTGCTTACCCTTAATATTCTTAATTGTCAATGACTTGAAACAAACTGTAGTTGAATCACAAACTTTTTATGGTCCAGATCAGTTCATTTGCTTTCTTTATCATCATTAAAAGTCTGCTTATTTATATTGTATAACCTTAAATAATAGTCACACTAATGCTTGTTGGTATTGCTTTCCTTTTCATACGTTTGCTTCAGTTATTTATTTGAGTAGAATATAGCACCTTTGTTCAATTCAAATTTTTAATTTTTAAAAAAAAATTAAACCTAAGGATACTGTTTTTTTGAATGACTGATGAACTTTTGCATATGTTTGAAATGTTTTTCGTTCTCTGGAAATAGGGTTTAGTTTCCTTCTGCTATTGAAAAGTGACTAGAAATGGTACGTTTACTTGCATTTTAAATTTAAGCAAGATTAATTGAGCCCTTCTTTGTCTTTTGCTTTCAGAGAATGGAGAAGTTTATGTGTGGGATGTGAATTCAAGGAAGTGCATTAACAGATTTCTTGATGAAGGCAGTTTATATGGATTAAGCATTGCTGCGTCAAAGAATGGACAGTATGTGGCTTGTGGGTAAGTGAAGAGAATCACATCGTGCTTATGAGATGTTTAGCAGTTAAATACATGACTTTACTGACAGCTTAGAAATATAAAATCAGTAATCCTAGCTGAGCCTTTTGTTTTGTAAAATTGTCTTGATGTATAGTTAATATTGACAGCTTGTCAACTTTTTGGCAAAAACAAAAACAACAACAAAAAACGCCGCTAGATTACCTTAAATTGTAATGTATTTTCCTGAATTTAGAATACTCATTTGATCACGGCAAGGGTTCCATCTGTTTATTTAGCTTCTTGCCATTGAGGAGGTACAGTGATACAATTCTGGGTTTAATTTTCTAAGTCCTTTAGCTATATGTAGTCTATATATAATCTTTGCAGATATCATTTGTTAGTATGATAGGTGTCTTAGTCATTGTTCTTTTGCTATCTAGAGACACCATGACTTTGGCAACTTTTATCAAAGAAACCATTAAATTGGGACTTGGTTGTAGTTTTAGGAATTTAGTCTATTATTATGGTAGGGAGGGAGCAGTGGTAGCAGGTAGGCAGCCATGATCCTGAAGAATTACCTGAGAGTTCTACATCAGGATCCATAGGCAGCAGCAAAAAGGGAGAACCATTGAGCCTGGCCAGGGTTTTTGAAACTTTAAAGCCCACATAGTGACACAGTTCCTCCAGCAAGGCTACACTTACTCCAGCAAGGCCATACCTTCTAAGCCTTCTCAAGTAGTACCGCTCCCTGATGACTAGGCATTAAAAGATATGAGACTGTGGGGGGTCATTCTTATTTAACCCACCACAGTAAGCATTTAAAAATATTTTCTAAAACCTGTTATTAGATATTAGTAGAAGAAAAATAGTTTATGCTTTGGAAATGACCTTATCTCCCCACCTGACTTCTACACATGTAGGTGCAAGGAGGAGTAATCACATAGTTAGTGGTAGTTCCCAACTAAGTTACAAGATCATGTTAGCATGTCTAATTTTGTTGGTACAGGATATTAGATTTGACTTCAGTCCAAACAATAATTGAGCTATAAAGAAATTGCAGTTAGGTATTTCTTGCCCTGGAGTGGGACGTTAGTGGAGGTGGATATGTAGCATACTTTCTCAAGATTAAAATTGGGGAAGCTACTTGTAAGTATTTCCAGCAAGTTTGGGGCCTGGGAAGTCAAGTTGAACTGAGCTGGGAAACCTGGAGACCAGTACAGCATGGGTTGGATTCGCCTTCGCGGTAGGAGACACTGGCAGGCATCTCTCAGTTTGAGTGCCTGTGATCTTTTACATATTAGGCAGTGTCCAGGATGGCTGGCGCTGACTCTTAATCCCAGACACTCAGAAAGCTGAAGCTGGAGAGGCCAAAGTTCCAAGGCCAGCCTGGCAACAGTGAGACCCTATACCAAGAAAAAGAATAGGAGAAAGAAATGCAAAAGGGCTTGTGGGTACACTTTTAGCATTTGTGTGAATGTAAGAATGGCCTTAGGTTCAATCCCCAGTAATACAAAACAATAGGAACCAAGTAGTTGCTTGCAAGTATTGGAAGTTAGGCAATAGGTGCTGTGGGGGGTGCATGTCTTACTTTCTGAGTTTACCTTCTTCCACAAGTTGTGCATGGCAGAGTGGATGTTTAATACAGTCTTGATTTATGAAAGTATAAAGTGGACATTCTGTGCTTTCTTCAGATTTGTAGCTAGGCCTACAATTGAAAAGCTGTTCGGCCAGCCTGAAGCTGCGCATGCGTCTCTGCGTTGAATTCTTCAGCCATTGTGCTCTTGGCATGTTATTTCCACAATCACCAATATGTTCATCTAGGTTGCAGAGGTTCTTTTGTTTTAAATCTTTCCATTCCCTTTTCCAGTTCTAAGAGTGGAGTGGTAAACATATACAATCAAGATTCCTGCCTCCAGCAAACAAACCCAAAGCCAATCAAAGCAATAATGAATCTGGTTACTGGTGTTACTTCCCTGGCCTTTAATCCTACCACAGAAATCTTGGCAGTGGCTTCAAGAAAAATGAAAGAAGCTGTCAGATTGGTAATAACTCCTTTTACCCTTTTATCTTTGTAATTTAAAATTTCATGTTAAAACAGTGAGTGATAACAGAATAGTAGTGTGTGGCTTACTCTACTTCTTGCCTGTAGGTGGGGTTCAGTTGTAAGAGTGCTTCCCTGTCAGGCCCTTGGTTCAATCCCCAGGACCAAAACACATTGGAAATGGTGACACATGCCCGTCAAGGCTATCCTTGGCTATGTAGTGAGTTGAAAGTTGGCCTAGTGTACGTAAAAACTCTCTCTTAAAAAGCAACAAAACACTAAGGAGTTTAGTAGAGATATTAGTTGGGAGCTTTTGGGTTCAACTAGTCATTGCATTAGTGCATATGGCCACCAAATTTTGCAGTGTCTATTCTATTGGAAATGTAGGAATTGTCAGAATTCCTAAAGTTATCCTAAAGTTATTCCTAAAGTCATTTTCAGAGGTTTCTTCTAACATATAAGTTAAAGAACATATTTAAGGTAAGCACTTAATTGGCAATTTCCTTACTTATTTTCTAAAGGCCTGTAGCTACAATGGAGTGGAGGCAATTCTTAGAGTTTGAAAGTCAGTTGAGTTCCATTATTAAAGGTGCTGCAATTCACATAGCTAGCTATACAGGGATGTTGAGTACCTAGGATCTCAGGCCACCCCAGTTCTTATGATTTAATGGAAAGACATAGGACCCAGTATTTGGCTGTATTTATTACAGCCATAGGATAGATCCTAAGCAGGATCACCAAAGGGAAGAGCTACACAGGTAAAGTGTGGGGCAACCTGGGAGCCTCTTTGCAGTAGAATTGTACAGGATGCACGTAATAACTTCCATCTGTGAGGTGTGGCTGCACAGCACGTGTTTCTCACCTGTGGAGCTCCTTAGAGACCCAGTGCCCAGAGTTATGGTTGAGTGTTCCTAGCATTCGCTGAATTCTAGGTGCCCAGGAGTAAAACCAGGTATTAAGCATAAATCAGTTCATTTACACAGCTGACTTGGGCAACTGGGCCTGAGTGTACTACTCTTCATATGTAGCAAGTAGGGCACTGTTTACCATCCAAGGGCCATTTTTACAAGGTGTTTCTGAAAATACTGGCCTCAGGACCACATTAACTGTTTTGAGGTCAACCTTCGAGTTCAGTTTAAATGGCATCCTCATATCTGGAAGTTTCCTGCTCCTCAGAACCAGTTTCTTCATTTAATAATTCTTTGCTCTTAGACTCAGGTATACAGACTCTAACTTTGAGTAGCAATTTTGTGTTATGTGAACACTGACGGTTTGTGTTTTACAAAGACTTTTTACATTTCATTGAGTATGAACTTAGATGATAGTGTGTGTCTTATGAAGATTTACAAAGAACTCCTTTAAATAATTTGATATTGATAACAACCCTTCAGAGGATTTATTTATCCAAAAGTCAACAGTTAGTAAAGGGCAAAATTGTAATTTCAAACTCTTTCTAGTTTGTTGAGACAAGGTTGCAGGTAGCATGGGCTAACCTTGAATTCCTGATCTCTTGCCTCCATGTCTCAAATGCAGGGATTGTAGGCATGCATCACCACTGCCTTGTTTAGATTCTATACTCTTTGTAACACAATATATATAAGGCAATATGACTGGGCAAAGAAGCAGCTAAGCTCCTGCCTATGTTATACATACATATCTACCCTAGAGTTCATGGGCCATGTGTGTCCAATGATAGATACTAGTGAGGCCCAACACATTTGTAGATGACAGTGGCAGATTGCAATACTAAAAGGTTGGACACTTCTAGTGTGCATTGTCACTGTTGCCCTTGGGGTATAATAGAATTTGGTTGTGAGTTTTTGTTAAATGATTCTCAGAGCCACTTACTAATTGTTGTGACTTGTTATTTGATTGGGGTTGTTGTTTGTTCTTTGTTTTTCTCTCATTAATGTAAGTGATTTGCTGGCTTCATATGTTGGATGTGACAGGTGGGTTCCTTCTCTTGATTTCTTCTAGTCACCTGTTTTTCTCAAATATATTCTTTTCTGGGCTCTCATGATTGAGACTTTTTTCTTTCTTTGTGTGTAGTGGTTTGTTTTTTTTTTTCAGATCACAATTTCCTACATTTATACTTCTGATCCTAATCACACCCTCATTACCTTCATTGGTCTCACTTCCCTACCGGGAATCCTATCTTCTCAGCTTGTACTCTTCCTGCCTCATGTCTATTGGATAGATTCCTTGTGCTTGTTTGATTCTTTCTCCTTCCCTGAGTTTTTAGGTTTGCCTCTGTCCTTTCCTTTTCTATTTTGTTTGTTTTTGTTTTTTCCAGACAAGGTTTTTCTTTTTGTGTGTGTGTGTGTGTATAGCCCAGGCTGTTCTGTAACTTGCTCTGTAGACCAGCCTGGTCTCAAACTCCCAGAGGCAAGACTTTCCCTCCTGAGTGCTGGGATTAAGGCATACACCACCATGCCTGGCTTACATTTACCCCCTTGATCATATCTTAATGCCTTAAAAAATTACGTGTATGTGTGTTTTGCCTGCATATATGTTCCATCTGCATGCCTGGTGTTCATGAGGGTCAGCAGAGACTGTCAGATCTTCTAAGAATTGGAGTTACTGATTGTAATGAGCCACCCATGTTGATGCTGAGAGCTGAACCCCAGTCCTCTGAAAGAGCAGCCAGTGCTTTTTACTGTTGAACCAGCTCTCTAGCCCCTGTATCTGAGGTGTTTTGTTTGTTTTGTTTTGTTTTAGATATTTTCTTTATTTGCATTTCAAATGTTATCTGGAAAGTTTCCTATACCCTCCCTCCGCCCTGTTCCCCTACCCACCCACTCCCACTTCTTGGCCCTGGCATTCCCCTGTACTGAGGCAGATAAAGTTTGCAATACCAAGGGGCCTCTCTTCCCAATGATGGCCATCTAGGCCATCTTCTGCTACATATGCAGCTAGAGACACAAGCTCTGGGGGTACTGATTAGTTCATATTGTTGTTCCACCACCTATAGGGTTGCAGACCCTTTTAGCTCCTTGGGTGCTTTCTCTAGCTTCTCCATTGAGGGCTCTGTGTTCCATCCTATAGATGACTGTGAGCATCCACTTTTGTATTTGCCAGGCACTGGCATAGCCTCATACAAGAGACAGCTATATCAGAATCCCTTCAGCAAAATCTTGCTGGCATATGCAATAGTGTCTGGGTTTGGTTATGGGATTTTATCTGAGTTCTTGAGTGTTCTTGTACTTATTTTTCTTCATTGGTGTTTGAATATAGTGTTTTGTCAGTCTTGTTCTCTATTCTTGATATTTTTTCACAGCATCTTATCATGTACCCATGGCTGGCCTGGAACTAACAATATCAGTCTGGCTTCAAACTCAAGGAGATCTGCCTGCCTCTGTCTCCTGCAGTTAAAGGCATGCTCTACTGTGCCTGGCTGGCTCTTTGATCAGTTTTTGCTTAGTAAGCTTCTGAAATCTCTTTCAGACTAGGGATGGCTTCCCCGTTTGGTATGTTGAGTTGAAGAGGCCTAGAGCAGCTGTCAGTCTTTCAGTCTGAGTCATGTTGCTGTCTTTCCTCATGGTCATACTTCTATGTTGTTATTTGTGCCTCTGTGCTGTGGATGTCTCTGCTAGTTTTATTTAGGGATTTTACTGAACAGCTTATTCTTGAGGACTTAGACTCTACCTAGTACCACTGAGAGAGAGAGGAGAAGCTAGCTGTTGTAATAGTTACACCAAACTGAAAAATGTAGAAGAATATTTAAAATGGATTGAAGACTACTGACAAATTCCCAATGACCATAAAATAGAAAATGTAGAGTGCTGTCAAATGTTAACAAATCAAAATAAAAACCAAAAAACCAGAAATTTCACAGTGATAAAAAATTTAAGGAAACGAAGTTAGGGATGACTCAGTGGGTAAAGTCCTTGCAAGAAACAAAGTTAGAGATGACATGGTAGGTAAAGTCTTTGCCATTCAAGTGTGAAGCCCAGAATTCAAATCCCCAGAGCCCATTCCAGACTCTGAGATGGGAAGTGGATGCAGGACAATCTGTGGTGTGAGAGCTTCTGTCTCCAACACAGTAGGAGGCGAGGACTGACACCGACCTCCATGCAAACTCTCACCTACACTCACACACACGAGCTTGAACATGTGCGTGTGTACACACAAATCTAGTTATGGGCAGTTTGGCCATGTTTGTGGAGCAGTGCTTTCATGTATGCCATAGTCAAGTGACCTCTGTTTTTTTTTTTTAAATCAAGATAGAATGAAAAAAATTGGGAAAGGATAAGTTCCTAGTTTTTGTAATTTAAGGCATTTTTTTGATCTCCTGCAGGTTCATCTTCCTTCCTGTACAGTATTTTCTAACTTTCCAGTTTTTAAAAAGAGTGCTCTTTCTCGTGTTCAAACCATGGATTTTTCTCCCAGAGGTGGATACTTTGCCTTAGGGAATGAACAGGGCAGGGCCCTGATGTATAGGTAAGTATTATTTATATTTAAAGTCAGATCTCTAATAAACTGCTCTTTAAAGTGTGAAGAGAATATTCTCAATTTTACAGTTTTATAAAGAATTTATTCTTTTAATTTATTGCATGTTCAAGCCTGTCTATCATTACCTAACTGCATAATTCTCCCACAAATGTGTGTGTGTTGTATAATAACTAGTGTTTTTCCCCAGTAAGCTTTGATTTTTTTTTTTTTCTTAGAATGCTAATCGAGGAAAAGTAGCCACTTTAACAATACTGTTATTTTTTTGGTAGTTTGAAAGATTGACTTTTGCTGAGTTGACAGTCACTTTTTAATCTACTGGATTTAAAGAATTTAAGTGAATTTAAAGAAAAAAAAAAAGATGTTTCTGTCCATGGAGCTGTAAGCTATAAATAAGGATGTTAGTCACAAAAAGATCCAAAAATTAGGTCATGTATCTGTTTCTCTTCTTTACCCAAATACTTGTCTTTAAAACAGGCATAAGCAAAATTTAATTGAAAGGTGAATCTTCAAGGAGAACTGAGACTTTGAGTAGGAGCCTGTCCTGAAATGACGGTCCCTTTCCCTTGTGTTGGGTGTGGCTGCTGCACAGAACCCTACGTTTCTGTGTGCATGCTCCGGGGAGTGCTGCAGGCTGAAGGAAAGGAGGAATGGACATTGGTTTAAAAGATAGTAATGAAATGAAAATACAGCAGACTGTGGGTTAAATTGCTACCTATTATGAAATGAGAATGAGTTATACCAGGGTAATTTTGTCAGATTAGTTTGGGAGCAAGCGCAGATTTTACTAAAAGAGCTCTGTGAGAGCTGCTTTGGTTTTCTTTAAGCCCCAGAGCATTGTGTTTTTCACATTGTGCTCTAGAGTGAAACTGTCTTGCTGTGCTAGGGATTTGGATTGACAGCAAGCACTAGGAGTTAGTGTGTGTGGCTGATGAGGTATTTTGTCAGTCCCAGTTTGATCCTTTGGAGCCATCATAGCAGTTTATGATGTAAGGATCTAAACACATCTGCTTGTTGAGAATAGCTGGAATTACCCCCCCACCCCCCCACCAACCCCTACCGTCATCTTTCTAAGTGCTGCTCCATGATCAGATTTAACTACTCTATGGCTAAACAGTTATCTTTTGCCTTTTCAGGTTGCATCATTACTCAGACTTCTGAAGATTTTTTTTTTGAAGTAAGAAAATTCTCTTTTAAAATAAATACCATGGGGTTTAGGGTGCACCCTTGATGTCATTTGGTTAGAGGTACCTTATTGACTTAGCCTGTCTCTTTGCCCCTAGGTCAGCTTTACATCTTCAATTTAGGGAAGTGGGGTGCAAATAGATCAGGAGCTGTCTAACTGACCTGTACCTTCCTTGGGAATTTCTAATCCCAGTCACAATGGTCTGCCTCCTTCTGAAGTCACATTTTTAATATTGTATTCAGTAATTGTCACCAAAACTGTAGTTATGAACATGTAACCCACAAAGAGAGAAGAATTGACAGCTTGTGTGAACTCAGACTCTTTCACTTGGTGATTATTAAGTAGCTTGCCCTGTTGCAGAGAGTACAAGAATAAAATAGATTTTTGCTGGCCATTGTTTAAAACAGGCTATGTTTCCTGTATGACTACAGCTTAGACAGGACACAGGGGTGATCCTGACACTGAACTTTGCAATTAATCTTTTTACCACAGCTGACTGTAGGCCTTCTTAGATTTATGAATGTTGAAGACCCTATAAGAGTACTCATAAGTTTTAATCAGAGAAAAGGGTTTTTAAAGAGAGAAGGATCTTGAGCAAAGTGAAGAAAGCATTCTAGTTTTCTTGCCTATCAAAAATATAGTGGTGGATGGAACCTGTTGCTTGTGATAACTAGCAGTTACAAGTGAGCTTATATAACTTTTCTATTCTTTTTCAGATCCAGTTGAAAAATCCCATCTCAGTACATCTTCCCAGAAGTTTCCAAGTGTGATAATATATGAATAATGATTTGTGGAATCTGCTTAAATTAGCAGCAGTGTCTTAATAAATTTATAACTTTGACAATAAGTGTACAATAAGTGTACATGATTCTTTTTAATCTTTGTGTACACACACACAGTTGAGAATGTGATTTCTATGCATTTTCTTTAAAACTAAATGTGAGAAATGGAAACCTGTCTGTAATAAAAAGTAATATAGGTAAATATTTTCATTAATATTCCTCCTGTGCACAGATCTGTCCAGGCTTCAGAGCAGGGCTTTTAAAACTATCCAGTCACCTTTTTTTTTTTTTTTTTTTTTGAGAGACAGGCTCTCAAAACTTGCTGTGTAGACCAGGCTGGCTTCACAGAGATCCCCTTCTGCCTCCAAAATGCTAATACTAAATAATAAACTGCTTAAGTTATAAATGCCACTCCATCTGACTCTAGCACCAATACTTAAGAATTTTTATCCAATTCTATGTATATAGGTGTATAAAATTGGTATATAAGCATTTTTGTATGTTTTACCACTTATTAAGTGTAAAAACAAGTTTGTATACTAAAGAGATGGATGTATATGTTTATTACATAAAGAATTGTTTCTTAGCTGAATATTTGATACTGCAAGACATAAATACATCTTCATTTTTTTTTTCAGGGTTGATATTTTGATTTTGTAATCACTGCTGAGAATGTTATGCCTTAATACATTATAGAAAATGGCAAAAGTATATTTAGGACTGTTTCAGAAATTAGAAATTCTGTTCTAATCCTAATTAAACTTTAATTATTAAAACTTTTTATTGTAAAGAAATTTACACATGCTTTGATCAAACTCAGCTTACCCAGACGCATCTCTCTACTCACTCAACTTGGTGTTGTCTTTTCTTTCTTCAAAACCAGAACCCACCAAGGCCAGTTGATGCTGCTCATGTGTGGCTTTTCACTGGAGTGTGGCTGACTGGTTACCAGGAGCTACACTTGTAATAAAATGATCTCTTCCTCCCCAGTAGCTTCCATTGCAAACAGCTCCACTAGGAGTGGGACTTGGTGCCCACCTCACTACAAGAAGGGATTTGATCTGACGTGAGCTTTTACAGGTGGTGTGCATGCTCTTTAACTGCTGTGAGGTCACAACATGCAGGTGCCCTTCTGTGTCCAGAAGGTAGGGTTTCTTTGTAATTGTTCACTGCCTCTGCTGACCAAGCCAGCTCAGTCAGCCAACAGGCTCTCAAGGGAAAGACAGACGACATTATAGTATAACTCCATGAAGCAGGTTTATTTTTCTCCCGTCTTTTATACCATTCCAAGTACATGCAAAGAATAAGGTCAAGAAACAAACAGCAATGAACAGAAATAGTCAAGGAGCAAAGTCCTGTGGTATTCAGGGACTTATCAAGATGATCAAGCTCTTGAGCCTACTTCCTTGTTCTAGCCCAGTGTCAAATTCCTGCCCAAGCCTACTTCCGTGTCCTGGCCCAATGTCAAATTCTTGCCAGGTTTCTAGAAGTGGCCCCAAAAGCTCTCCACACTACACTTTCTGCCCTTCAATCCCTGCAGTAGTCCTCATGCCTTTGGAGGGATATATATATATATATATATATGCCTTTGGAGGGATATATATATATATATATATATATATATATATATATATATATATATATATATATATATATATAGTATATATGTCCTGCTGCGGGAACATTCTGCATTCCCTTGTTCTCTGTACCTTGACTAGTTACAGGTTTTTGTAAATTGCCATCTACAATAAATAGATGCTTCTCTGATGTGGGTTGAAGCTTAACCTATGGGTATAATGAGTCATTAGGAGTCTGTTTAATACAAAGTTCATATATCGTGTAAGGCATTGAGAATGTGGTAAACATTTGAGAAAAGAGCCTCAACAGTTAAGGTCAAACTGGGTAGCTACACATAGAACAAAATGATCTTTCACCCTGCATAAAGTTCAGCTCCAAATGAATCAAGAACTAAGACCATCTAGCAATTGATTCTCAGTTTGTGGGTTGTAACCCTTTATGTGCATATCAGATATTATTCAAACTAACGATTACAGTTAGGAAGTAATAGAATTATTTTATGCTTGGGTTACCATAACACAATTGTATTAATGGGTTGCAGTATTAAGAAGGTTGAGAACCACTGCCTAGAGAATACATAGGCATTTATTGGCACAAGAAAGGGCTTTCTAAACAGGACCCACAGATAAGCACAGGCATCAAAACCAACAAGTGCATAAAACTCAACTCTAGGTAGATGAAGGATTTAAGACCTAATACTCTAGGGAATACATTTGGATTAATTGGTCAAGGAAAGGATTTTGAACAGTACCCCAATAGTGCAGGCATTAAGACCAACAATAAACTGACCTCATGAAACCTCCAGTACAGCAAGGGACAGTCCACAGAATAGGAAAACTACATACCAGCTATACATTTGATAGGGTTAGATTCTAGAATATACAAAGAGCTCAAGAAACTTAAGAAATTGTCAAGAAAACCCAATTAAAAAATAGAACATGGAACTAAATGAGTTTTCAAAAGGTGACACCCAACTCACTGAAAAACGTTTTAAAAGATGTTCAACATCCTATAGGTGGAACAACAATATGAACTAACCAGTACCCCAGAGCTCGTATCTCTAGCTGCATATGTAGGAGAAGATGGCCTAGTCGGCCATCACTGGGAAGAGAGGCCCCTTGGTATTACAAACTTTATATGCCCCAGTACAGGGGAACACCAGGGCCAAGAAGAGGGAGTGGGTGGGTAGGGGAGCAGGGCGGAGGGAGGGTATAGGGAACTTTTGGGATAGCATTTGAAATGTATATAAAGAGAATATCTAATAAAATATAAGTTAAATTAAAAAAAAGGATGTTCAACATCCTTAGCCAGAAGGAAAACACAAATTGTTGAATGGTTTCTTTATGAAATGAATCAGCAATTCAAGCAGGTTTTAAAGCACTCAATGTAAGTAGTACAATCCAAAGACAAACGACTCATACTGAAAAATAATAGTAGGAAAATGTTAGGTTTTTGTTTTCCCTAAGTAAGTCATTTTTCTTTAAGAGCAGAAAAATTTGTTATACAGTAAAAACACCAAATCGATTGAATCAGCATTTGGGCGACATTGCATGGGGTGACATGGTGACACTTTGCCAAGAGCACGTGTATTTGGGACTAAAGCTGTAGGGAAGTTGCATAATTCAATAGAAATGGACACTGCCAGAAACACTGCCTGATTTGCTGTACATTGAATTAAAAAATATTTTTTTGGTTGCTGTACATTCAGAAACCTTTTACTCTGGCCAAATATTTTGCAGCCTTCCTATAGTCAGATATACGACTCCATATGGGGTCCACATCCAGCTGAGATGTGTTTTAGGGTTTCTGCTGACAAGGAGAGGCTGGGGCTGTCAGGTGGCTTCATGGAGTCAGCTTTAAGTGTTCCTTTCTAGAGACTAGAGCTAGGGTTCTCATGCAGGTTAGATCAGCATTCTACCACTGAGCTCCAGGCTCAGCCTCTCTTGGTAGAATCTTGTCTGGTTTTAGCATCTTTCTTAAACTACGTGTTCTGTGAAGATGAGTTGTTGTTATCTGGTTGTGGCGAGCTTTCTCCCTACTCCCCGTTTAGCAAGGAATTTCATAGCGTGCTAGTACTTCAAATTCTTGAAACGGTGGCTTGTGAGTGGTTTTTCCAGCCGCCAGAGGGCAGCAGTGGATTCTGAGTTTGAAAGGCAAGGCATCTTGTAGCCTTTCACCATCACCTTGTTCCTAGCTTCAGTTATATTAAGGCTTGTCTTAGAAATGAACACCAAGCTATGTATGTGCTTACTTTGTGGTTTTTTTCAGGAACTAGGGGTTTTAAGATATATGAGAGCTTATTTTTATAGAGAAGAGGATGGAAGTAGAGTTTACATTTTAACTGTATTTCATTAAAACCTCTAGATTGATTTTATACAATACTAAGAGAGTTCAACAACACTGTTTTAACATCCAAGGCAGAGGTTACTCTGCAGACACATTACCGAACCTGTTTCTTGTTTTTCATTTTGTTTCCTTCAGTGGACATTAGGGATTTTGAGTTAGGCTCTCGTTCTTTTTCTTACCACCAGAGCTAAGCTAGTTGTTCAAGGAGATTGCAGACGCACGTAAGAATCCCTTCACACTAGTCTCTATTTGACGGTGCTATGCTAGCATGACTGCAAGCCAGTCCCTGTTTGGGACAATCATCTTTGGCTGTGAAGTGATGATTTGCCATGTAGAATTACTGGTCTTTTGAAGACATGTCCTGTCTTTAAATGATAGGTGGAAGTTGTGTGCCTTACTAGAAATCAGTGTGAATGTTGAATGTGCTTCTGGTGAGGGTACGTAACCCCTTCAAAGCTATGTAGAATGGATGGATGAGCTGCAGGTACTGTGCCGTGGTGCATTTCTGACCCCTTGTGAACAGAGGCAAACTCGGGACAGAGGCGATTGTAAATGCTTACACATACCTCTGAAGAACTTTCAGCTACTCGCAGTCACTCAAATGCATCTCTGTGTCTTCATCACACGAGCAAAACATTGTTACTCTGAATTGGAGGAAATGGATGCTGAACAGATGTAGGGAAAGGGTAGAACGTGCTGTGAAAACTCCCTGGAGCTGAGCCGACGGGCATCATTCTGGGTATTGGATTTCATGTAATTCTCAGTGCTGTAACAGACGAGGTACTCGGATTTTATAGGGCAGTTAAGAGGCGGTTTCCAGCAGTTGTACATCCAGTGCTACAGCCATGGTCTACACAGGTAGTGAGTAGTCCTCACAGCAGGGCATGGGTACCCTGAGTGTGAGCTATTGATGTAGTAGAGCTTATGTGTTCTGCTCAAGAGTTTTGTTTCACAATGTGTTTGTACTGTAAATGGCATAGGTAATTTATAAACATTTTATGTTTGCATTGAGGTTGTGTTTAATGTGCCTCACTTAAAAAAGCAACCCCTGATGGTGTATAGCCACACTAAACACGTTTCTGTGTGTGCCCTCTCCTCTCAAATTCTCTGTACCCTATAATGTTAACAGCTCTAGTGCCCCATTCACTTGAGCTAGGTAGACTTTAAATTGAGACTTCTCTCTGTCATGCCTTGTTAACTGAACTTTTCCCCCTTCTTAAAATATTCTCTCCAGTCTATGGGCACTTTCTCAGTTCTCATCCGCTCTCATGCATGTTTTCTTATTTTATACTCTTCCATCAGCTTTCCACATTGCTGCCAGAGATTTAAGAAAATGTGTATGTTAGAAAACTTGAGCCGGGCGGTGGTGGTACATGCCTTTCATCCCAGCACTTGGGAGGCAGAGGCAGACGGATTTCTGAGTTCGAGGCTAGCCTGGTCTACAGACTGAGTTCCAGGACAGCCAGGGCTACACAGAGAAACCCTGTCTCAAAAAACAAAACAAAACAACAACAACAACAACAACAAAAAACAGAAGAAGAAAAAGAAAAAAAGAAAAAGAAAACTTGAAACATACAAAAAAAAAAAAAGATAAGGGACATTTACCTTTGTTGCAGCTTCAGTAATTATCAGCTCATATCAACTGAACTAGTTATTTTGAAGCAAAGGGAAAATTATTTCATCAGCAAATACTTCTCAGTCTGTGAAGAAATGTGTTTTAACAATGTAGGTCTCAAGCTGGGTGTGGTGGGTGGTGCATGCCTGCAATCTCACATTCAGGAGGCTGAGGGAGGAGGATGGCCATTTAAGGGTCAATTTGGGTTGCATAGGGAGACTTTCAAGAAAAGAATATTTAGAAGAATAAAAGAATACATAGAAGCACAGTACTTTAGCTCAAAATCCTTCAACAGCTCATCTCTTCCATAGAGCCCTTAGTTTCCCTCTAGAAAGAAGAGACAGAACCACAGTTCACAAGTCCTGCAATGACTCTATGCTGTGTAAGCATTAGACCAGGACCTGGACCATAGGAACTCTCAGTGAATGTTAACCACCATCCCTAGAGAGATGTGGATGCAAGGCGATAGTCTGCTCCTAAGCCTGGGAGAAAGCCGCGTGACTCAGGCCTTTTCCCATCCAGCTTTCTGTCTGTGTGTGTGTACTTGAGCTACTTTGCAATCTCCCTGAAGAAACCTTGCTGGGCTTCCTCCTGTGCCTTTGTTGTGGTTCATCTATTCTGACATTCTCTTTCCCTGCTTTTAAAACACCCAAACCGAAAGACTCAGTAGGGACTCCTCACCTAAATCATTCTGTCCAAATGATAACCTAGATGGGAATCTACTGTATAATACCCTTACCTTTTATTGCGCTTGTTGGTTACCACGGGATATTACTGTTCATAATTGAATGAGTGGAAAAATGCTATCTAGTGCTCAACTCTGAGCTGTGATTTTGATTTTTTTTTCTACTGAAAAAAAAAAGGACAAAACTCTATGAAATTTATACCTAGGGCTGAAGAGATGGCTCAGCGGTTAAGAGCACCCACTGCTCTTGCAGAAAACCCAAATTCAGTTTCAACCACCCCTAACTAGCTTCTCCCCAAACCAGCTCCATGGATCTAACACCTCTAGCCTCCAAGGGCACCTGCATCCAGTCCTCCGCCACATAATTAAAATGAAAACAAAGGCATTTATATTTGTTCCTTAGGGAAGGCAGGAACTTGCCTCCCATGTTGATGTTATGGTTTTAACATGTCTCTCTGTTGCTAGAATTTTGCTCAACTTGGCTTCCTAAGAATCTAACATTACACTTGATCCATGTGTTAAATATTTATTTTTATGAGCTCAGAAATTGATTTTATTACACATAGAGTAAAAGACAGGCATGGGGCACATATGACTAAGGGCATATTTTCTAAATCTAAAATCAAGAGTTGGCTGACATCGGAGTTTTATTCTACTTCCAAATGTGAGTGCCATCTTGGAGATGTGTGTGTGGGAGCAACGAAGACTCTTGAGGTATTCCGACAGCAGGATAGAATGCTTGGAACCGGGATGATTTTAAGGGCTAAGTTGTAGAAAAGAGCTTAAGAAGGAATGTTGAGGCATCAGAAGAGATGGACTGTATTGTAGGTAGCTGGAGGCAAAACCAAAGTTGCTTTAAAAATAGATAAGTTGAAAATAAACTATGAAACTCTGAGTCAGCCAGCAGCTGGTAAATGCCTTTTCTTATTGACATGCAGGCAGCAATAAAATTCCCTCATTGTTGGACCTGTCTCCTTTTCAGAAAGCTTATATGGGTTTGGCATAGTGAAACCAAATTCCCAGAAATTCAATTGCGGTTGTTTGCTGTTATTTTTATACATGCCTGTGTTTTCTTTAATGCACTACCCTCCGTTTTGTGCTCTCATTTGGATATCAGACCATCTATGCACCCACCCATCCACCCACCACCCATCCATCCATCCATCCATCCACCCACTTATCCATCCATCCATCCATCCATCCATCCATCCATCCATCCACCCACTCATTCATCCATCCATCTGTCCATCTGTCCATCCATCCATCCATCCATGCATCCATCCACCCATCCACCCATCCATCCATCCACCCACTCATCCATCCACCCAGTGAGCATCTATTGAGCACCTGTTTATATCAAGCACTGTTTTCCTTGCCCGACCCCAAGCACTGTGGGAGGAAGGACTGCTGCTAGACAGTGTATAAGTTGGATGAATATGGGGAATGGTGAAGGGCAGAAGCCTCTGAGAACATGGAGTGAGAGAGCTTGGTGAGCCTGGGAGGGAGGTGTCAGAAAGATTCCTCCTCAAGCAAATGTTTAAGCCTGGCCCTCAAAAAATGCCATTTATTTCCAAAAGCACATTTTTAGATGCTCAATTGTAGCAATTCTCACTTATAAAACAAACAAACAAACAACAAACCTGGTTGGAGAGACGGGAGGGTCAGAACCTCAGAATCTCAAGATCATTCTCACTCTCTCTTCCTAGTGAGTTTGAAAGCAGCCTTGTCTATGTGAGGCCTTGTCTTGAAAACAAATTAAGCAAGCTGAGCATAGTGGTACACACTTGTGATTCCAGCATTAGGGAGATGAGGACAGGATGGGCAGGAGTTCAAGTCCAGCCTGGTCTATGTAGTGAGTTTAAAATCAGCCCGAACAGGGGGCTGGACAGAACATAGAGCCTCAAACATATCAAGTGAAACAAACAAACAAATAAACAAACAAACAAACAAACAAACACATTTCTTTACCTTTATAGGATAAGTTTGGAAGCACGAGTAGTATTGGTTTGCCGATGGAGGAGCGTTTAACCCTGTCTCTGTCACCTCTGTCTTCCCAGTGGCTTGCTCTATGTTGTGCTCTCTGGACTCCCCTTTGTACAGTGTGAGACTTCCACACATTTTATTGTTATTTTGCATTTTATTTTTATTGTTGCTCTTCATTTGGAGCCCAGGGTCTGCCCTGTATCTTCTGGATCTGCAAGGGACCTCTTTCATCTTTCATGGCTTCCCCACTCCACCGTAGTTTGATGACAGAGAATTCTACCTTGACTGGTTTACTTGGCTCTTGGGAATTAAGCAGAGAGAGTTGCCCACAGAAATGCGCTTTCACTGAGCTGCATCCCTAGCCCTCTCTGCACTTTTACACAGAACTGTAATAAGGCTTTGAAAGGGCATGGAATAAATAATTTCTTTCTTTCCAAGTCTGGGATAACTGTTCTCATTATAATGTTGCCACAGTTTTAAGGTGGTTAGCTCTAAGTTCAGCACCGAGTGAGATCTTTGTGTTTGTTTCATTGTTGGTGATGAATCAGAAAAGACTCTGGCAGCATATCACACATAATGTGTGCTGCATAAATGCTAGATCTCTTCCTCTGTGCCCCTTGCTCAGACAAGGCTAGTGCAATGCTGCTAAGAACTGTGAAGGTCCTCTGGCCTGACCATAGGGATGCTGGCCTGACCATAGGGATGCTGGCTTGACCATAGGGATGCATTCTTCAAGGCTACATGGCTTTTCAACAACAGAGATACGCTTGAGATCCAGGTTTTGATATTCAAACTTAAATGTCTTAAGTTGCATGTAGATCCTGTATAGCATCCAGTACCCTCTCCATTCTCTTTGGGGACCCTCTGTGAGGCTCACTAGCAGGTAACAAATGCCTTGGGCCTCAGCACTTAAACAGGTCTTCTTTTTTTCCCTACAAAAGTACACTGGCTCCCTCCATCTTAGGAGGTCCCAGCTCTCTCTTGTAAAGCTCTATTGCTGGTTGTCTGTTAGGGATGGGGTTGGGCAGAGCACCAGGCTTCTGGTCTTTCTCAGAGCCTGGCCTCTCCTGAGGGTTTGGACTATGTGATAACTAATATTGGTTGTCAAGTTGTTTATATTGAAAATCAACTAAAACACAAGCCATTGGGCACTCCTGTGAATACATGGATATAGACAGACATTTTCTGAAATTGTTCTTTCACTTTGTAAGGATATAGGAATTAAAACCAAAAAGTTTTTTTTAATGTAATAATCAAAATATCCTACATCTCTCAATCTTTGGAGGTGTTATTCAGGCATTCCGTTTACTTTGCATTCTTCAGGAGAATTAAATCATCTATGTCAAATTAATTTTTACTTCCTCCCAAATAAAATTCTTATCATGGTATATTATAGCTTTCCTCAGCCAGTAAAGAAAAAAGAAGAAAAAAGTAAACTTCTCATTAAAAAATATTTATCTAATGTATAACTCATAAAATTAAAGTCAGAAAAAGTTCCAGAATGCTTAAAAAGTATACAGGCCTAGATAGATATTTTGTAACCTTATGTCCCATAAGCGGAAATTGCTTATAATGTCCATGAAGTTACAGTTACTATTTAATTATTGCATTAGCAATAGTGTTTTTTGGTTACGAAACTTGGAGGATCATATTGTTGGTAAATACTCTTCTCAATTTCTTTCTTTTCTTTTTTTAATGTTTTATTGATTCTTTATGAATTGCACATCATGCGCCCCCCATCCCACTTATCCCCTGTCCTCCATATCTGCCCTCTGCCTTTGCAACCTCCTTTCCAAAGAAAACAAACAAACAAACAAACAAACAAACAAATCAAGATAACAACAAAAACCCAACATTCTCCCCTCCTCCCCACACAAACAAACATCTTGCCATTGAAGCTGTAGTGTGTCATGGTGTGTCACAGTGTCACCCTTTTGCCCAAACAGCTTTACTTGCAAATGTTCATTGCAGTGAGTCATTGGTGTGTTTGAGGACTCTAGCTTCTGCTATACTATCGACATACTATTCGTGGATCCTCACAGGGACTCCTCTTGATATTCTGTGGTTGCCTTGTGTCATGGAGACCCTGCAGCTTTGGATCTGCAGGACTGGCCCCTTTCTGAGCTCCAGCAGTTTATAGATGGGGTAGGTGTTGGGGTGGGCCAACTCAAAGCCCTGGGTCTAGGCGTAGGTGGTAGCTAAGTTGCTCAGACCTTGAGCTCCCCTGTGATATTGCCACCGGTGCCAGCTCTTCCACTCTCACACTCCCCTGCCACTCTCCCACGATGCCCAGGTGAGGAGTGGGGCCAATTCTGCACAGCCTTAGGACATCAACATGGCCCCAGGTGGTAGCCCAGACTAGGGACATCTGCTTGGCCTTTGGTGGTAACAAGGACCCCCACTGCTGCAGGGCCATACACCTGGCCATGGATCATGGCCTCAGGTGACAGCACAGGCTCTCACATCAGACTGTTCCTCACTACGCTCGTGTCTCCAGTTCCATCTCCCTTCATTGTGCACACACCATTCTGATTTTCTCTCTCCCATCTCTCCACCATTCACTTGCTCATCTGAGTGGCAGCCAGGTCTCTGGGTGCCATCTGCCCCACACATACTGTGTGATGGCAGGTGGGGGTCATCTTAGGCATTGAGTTTTGGGTTCTTTGAAGCAGGAAGATCCATCCTAAATATGGGTGGCCTCTTCTGTTGTCAGCCTAGATAAAAGGACATGGGAGAAACTGCTTTTTGCCTTAACTCTTGCTGACAAGCTCATTTATTCTGTTGTTGTAGTATTCTCTCACTGATATTAGAAGCAGCTTCTCCAGGCTTCCAACATCCACTGAAAATCAGCAGCCTCCAGGAATCCTTCAGGCCTTCAGGACCAGAGAGGGATCATTGAGACATCCAGCCTTGTAGACTCAGCAACTACCAGATTGCTCCTCTCTAGAATGAAATATCTACTGTTAGACTATGAGGCACACAAACACTTTTCCTATAAACACACACACACACACACACACACACACACACACACACACACAATCAGTTCTGGTCTTTTAGGAAACCCTGACTAATCTAGACCTATATCCTTGGGGTCTCTCTAAATCTCTCTTTCTTTGGAGGTATTCTTGAAGCATCCTATTTGCTCTGTGATGGGAGAATTATCCTCTTGGTATCAGTTGGTACCTATTGCACGTGTAATTTTTAGTACACAGGGTGATTCTACAGGAGGCAGACCAGAGCTGAGGACACAGAATCTGGAGACAGTTGATTTGGGTTTCCTATCAGCCTTAACTTGGGAAAACCACTTAATCTCTGCAAGCCCAGTTTCTCCCCTGGAGAATGGGAGAACAACAGGCCCTGCATAAAGCACACAGCCCACTGAATGGCACATCGCAAGCCTTTGGTGGCTGTCAGCTATTATTATTTGCTCCTCCAATACTTATTGCAGCCTTGGGAGTGGATGCTATTAACCCTTTTATACCCCTGGGAAGTACGGATTTCAGAAATGTTAAATGACTTGATCTGAGGTCACAAAGCCAGCAAATGGCAGTCAGGACCCCAGGTGGCCTCTGAGCCCAATGATCTTTTCCCTCTCTCTCCCTCTCTCTCTCTCTCTGCGGTCTCTGAAATGAATGATATTTCCCTTGGGAACCTGCTTGCCTGCCTTTCATGTTTCTGAGTTTGTTCTCCTTTTAGCTGCAGCTCCTTTTGTGAGACTGCTGCCTGGTCTTAGTCTATAGGAATCCTCTACCTGTTGCTGTGAGGCCAGGACATGAACAGACCTGCCAGCAAGGCTCAGGAGGGCCACTCGGCCATTATTAGCTCGGTGGGCTCCATTCATGCTGTTCTGAGCATTGGGAGTTAGCTTAGTTGTCTATTGAGCAGAGTTAACTTTGAATCCCTTCCACTTGAACTAAAACCAGTCAGATGTTTATGCATTTGAAAACTGGAGAATGATTTAATTTTATAAAAGGTATTATAATGTATACAATACTATTGAAAAGATATTAATGAGGTTTTGCACTGTTGAACCCAGTACAAAAGACAACTCCTCATGCATGGCCCCTGGGATTCTTGCTTTTATATGTTATCAAGAACAGTCCATTTTGTTCAACAAAAACACCAAGCTTCATTCTCTTTGCTGTCTAATGGATGGCAGGTAGTTGCTAGTTTCTTATTCTCTTTTCTCTGGAATATTAATTTCATAAGTGAAGGGATCTTTTGTATGGTTGGCTGGGTGACACTGGGTATACTTCTGAGTCTCCATCACTACATCTGATATGGTGATAATTATCTCATATGTATCACTGAGATGTGAAGGGACTTGCACAATATGGTTGCCCGACCTTTGGTAAATGCTTTGCCAGCTTGACTTTATCTATTTATTTTGAAGTTCTGGGGGTTGAAGCTTGGGCCTTGCATATGCTAAGCAAGAACTGCTAGGCCTTGAAAAAAATGTTTTTAAGTACTATATTTCTATCCAACCATCATCCTACTTATCCAACCTTCATTGTATTTCTTATTTTATCTGCTCTTTAATCTGTGTGTCATATGGATCTGGTATAACTTGAACTGTAGACAGATATGGTTAAATTGGCTGACAAAAAGTCTTACCAGTTTCTGCTTTCATCTACTCCCCGTGAAGTGCTCCAAAGTGCCATAGCACACTTAAGCATGCCTTTCAAAGAAACAGATAGAAAACCCCACACATGGCATGTATATAAGTTACTGAATTGTCCTAAGATGAGAAGCCAAACTGGTAGGCTGACTGTCATTCACCTTCAAAGCTGGCCACAAGCTCTGCCCCTGTCCAGTGCCTTTTAAAAAAGTCTCGTTGGATGTATTTATTGTACATGGCACCACATCCTAAGGACACTTGCAGACAAGTAGATGTTGCACACTGAGTGTGGTGCAATGCCTTTTATTTCCCTATAAGTGATCACTCTCCTGATTTATTGTGTTCTCTTTGTTCATCTTCAGAGTTTCTAAAAGCAGCTATGGTGGCTCGTTCTTATAATTCCAGTGATAGGGAGGTTGAGGCAGGAGAACTGTTGTAAGCTCAAGGCCAACCTGGACTATGTATGAGACTTTCTAAAAACCAAAACAACTAAACCAAACCAACAAAACAAAAACTCACTCACCCATCCACCTATCTAATTGACTAAACAAAACTCAGGTTTTCAAAAATCCAAACAGGTATCCCAAGCTACTATAGTTTAATTTTATCCATTTGAAAAGGAAGATGTATCTTTGTTTTTTTTTCAGACCTGGTCTCATGTAGCATAGGCTAGCCTCAAACTCACTATATAGCGACTGGTGATGTTGAACTTCTGATTCTTTTGCCTCCACCTCCCAGTTGCTGGTACTACGGGAGTAAGTCAGCATTGATCTCTTGGCCATTGTGGATCAATTGTCTTAGATATACATCTCTGCTTTCAGTATGGAAGTTTCAAATCTTTCTTCTCTTTTTGATTTCAGGGATTATTTATTTATTTATTTATTTACTATTTCATCATACATGTATAGCATGTGTTGTGATCTTGCTCATAACCTTCCTACTTGGCTGACTTCCTTCCTCCCATTGATTTTTCATCCTATCCTACCTCCATTCTTTTTTCTCTCTCCTCCTCCTCCTCCTCCTCCTCCTCCTCCTCCTCCTCTTCTTTTTCACACAGGTTTTAAGGCAGGGGAATTTTCTTGAATTGCTACTATTCTGTTTCATTGCTTTGGTTTCTCTTTGTAGTGCTAAAGCTTGCACCAAGGTCCTTGCCTGGGCCAGGCAAACACTCCTACTGAGCCACATCCCCAGCCTTGGCTTTCTTGAGGGATTTCATTATCACAGTACACTATCTTCTTTAACTTCACTATTTTGTCAGTTTCTATCAAATCTTTTGATTTTTCACTACATTTCTTTTTTTCTTGTCTCCCACCCTGGTTTTTTTACCTTTTATTTCTCCTAAGAAAGGTATTTAAACTTTTTCCTAGCTTAGTTCTTATTTCGTAAGTGTTTTCTTCTTTTCAGTTTTTTTTCTAGGTCATATCCCCCCACTTCTGAGTTTTTCTAATTTATGTTCTTTTAGGTTTTGTGGCTATAAGACTGTGTATCAGCTTGGTTTCCAACAGGTATCATTTTGTTGTATGGATATAAGTTTCTGGTATATTGTTCCTCTCCAGAGTGGGGCCAAATCCTAGATAGCAACCTTCAACCCTTTCCGTAGACCCACATAGGAGCCTGGTGCTGGCAAAGCCCAACACATTTAACAAGGGACCATCCTTTGTATGTTTCTTGATGTTTCAAGGCAAAAGTAATCTTGCAGTTATAGCTTCTAAGACTAAGAGATGAGACTGAACCAAGTTAAATGTCCTCAAAGCATGCCTCCCCCGTGTACATGGCTGGGTCCCCAGTAGTCTAGGCAGAAGAGCAATGCTTCCCTCCCCAGACCAGACAGCAGCAGACTTGCATCCATCTAGGACAACATCATTGTGCCATTGGGAAAAATGTGCTATTTCCTGTCATTGAGGATTAAATTCAAGTTCCTCTTTGGTGCCTGGAATGTCTGTGAAGGCTGGAGAAGAACCAAGCACTTAGATTTCCTCTTGTAATGTCACCAAATACAAAGACCTACCATACAGTCACTGCTGCATGCACACTTTGCATATCTCCACTCTATGCCCATTGGCCTATTCCCACTTGTGCAGAGGGCTTGCCTGCATGCTGTCATACATACCTATTTGCCTCTCTTGGAGCCAGGGAGTCTATTTAAAGGCCTCATTGTACCCCAGGGTCTTTCCATAATCTTTGGGACGTGTACAGCTGTTGACCATGTAAGCAGACTTTTATTGAGCACTTATTAATGGATGTGCTAGATACTGTGCTGTGTTTCAGGGGGTATTCCATTTATCTCCCACAGCACAGTGAGTTAGGCATTACTGCAGATGAGGCTGCTGAGGAGCAAAACGGTTGTTGTCTAGGTTACAGTAGTAGTAAGTAGCAATGCTAGGACCCACACTATGGGGTGTTACGCATGCCCAAATGTGTGTTCCCAGCAATCTTAATCGTGAGGGTTCCTGAAAGCAGACTCTGGGCTGGAGATCAGCACGCAGGTCTTGGAGCAGGCTGGAGAGCCGCACCCGTGGAAGGAATTAGCTGATGGAGCTTAATGAAAATCTCAGCCAGCCCTGGAGAAGCTGGAGGTGGGAAGGCCCTTCCCAATCATCCTTTATTGGAGTGTGGGAGCCAGAGGGAGGAGAAAAACCTAGGGTAGAGAAGCAGTTCTGGCTAGGTGGTGGCAGCACATGACTTTAACCCCAGCACTTGGGAGGCAGAGTCGGTGGATCTCTGCGTTTGAGGCCAGCCTGGACTAAAGAAGAGTTCATGGGTAGCCAAGGCTTTAACAGTGAAACCCTGTCACACACACACACACAAAAAAAAAACCCAAAATAAAACAAAAACAAAAAAAGTGCAATGACACACACACACACACACACACACACACACACACACAGAGAGAGAGAGAGAGAGAGAGAGAGAGAGAGAGAGGCTGACTTACTCTGTAGTTCAGGTATTATCTTTGAGGTAGTCCTTTTTAGTTTCAGCTCCCTGAGCATTGGGATTAAATATACCTCTTTTTTTTCTATTTTTTATTGGGTATTTATTTCATTTACATTTCCAATGCTATCCCAAAAGTTCCCCACACGCTCCCCCACCCACTCCCCCACCCACCCACTCCCACTTCTTGGCCCTATTGTTCCCCTGTACTGAGGCATATAAAGTTTGCATGACTAATGGGCCTCTCTTTCCACTGATGGCCGACTAGGCCATTTTCTGATTCATATGCATCTAGAGACACGAGCTCCAGGGGGGTACTGGTTAGTTCATATTGTTGTTCCACCTATAGGATTGCAGATCCCTTTAGCTCCTTGGGTACTTTCTCTAGCTCCTCCATTGGGGGCTCTGTGGTCCATCCAATAGCTGACTGTGAGCATCCACTTCTGTGTTTGCTAGGCCCCGGCATAGTCTCACAAGAGACAGCTCTATCTGGGTCCTTTCAGCAAAATCTTGCTAGTGTATGCAATGGTGTCAGCGTTTGGAAGCTGATTATGGGATGGATCCCCGGATATGGCAGTCTCTAGATGGTCCATCCTTTCATCACAGCTCCAAACTTTGTCTCTGTAACTCCTTCCATGGGTGTTTTGTTCCCAATTCTAAGAAGGGGCAAAGTGTCCACACTTTGGTCTTCATTCTTCTTGAGTTTCATGCGTTTAGCAAATTGTATCTTATATCTTGGGCATCCTAAGTTTCTGGGCTAATATCCACTTATCAGTACATATTGTGTGAGCTCTTTTGTGATTGGGTTACCTCACTCAGGATGATGCCCTCCAGGTTCATCCATTTGCCTAGGAATTTCATAAATTCATTCTTTTTAATAGCTGAGTAGTACTCCATTGTGTAAATGTACCACATTTTCTGTATCCATTCCTCTGTTAAGGGGCATCTGGGTTCTTTCTAGCTTCTGGCTATTATAAATAAGGCTGCTATGAACATAGTGGAGCATGTGTCCTTCTTACCGGTTGGAACATCTTCTGGATGTATGCCCAGGAGAGGTATTGCTGGATCCTCCGGTAGTACTATGTCCAATTTTCTGAGGAACTGCCAGACTGATTTCCAGAGTGGTTGTACAAGCTTGCAATCCCACCAACAATGGAGGAGTGTTCCTCTTTGTCCACAGCCACAGGGAAAGAAAGATGGTGTTTATGGAGCACTGGAAGTTTTCTTGAATTCAGTCAGTTTGGATTCTTCCAGAGTGTCTTAGCATGGATTCTGTGATTATCTTCATTTTTGAGGTGGGGAGGGGAGAAAGAGAGACCTGCTGAGGTTAAAGATCTTGCCCAGCTCTTGGGATTAAGCATTGTGAGAAGGTAAACTTTATGTTCTTTTTTATTCTTCTAATGTCTACCAAACACAGCTCTCAAAATCAGGGCTCAGTGACTTGTGATCTATAGGCTAAGTGCCTCGCCTCCTCCATGGCTTGCAAACTAGATTTGTTTTCTTTACTGATTTAGTGGTTTAAAGAATTATGGTGGGCTGGAGAGATGGTTCAATGGATAAGAGCACTGACTGCTTTCCCAGAAGTTCTGAGTTCAATTCTCAGCAACTACACTATGCCTCACAATCATCTGTCATGGAATCTGATGCCCTCCACTGGTGCATCTGAGTACAGCTACTCATAGACATAAAAGAAATCTTTAAAAAAAAAAGCATTATGGCAACAATTAGGTTTCTTGATGATATGAAACTCAAACTTTGTAGTCAATCAGTAGAGTCTGATCAGGACACACAGACCTGCCCACTCACTTGAAGGTTAACTAGAGTTGACTTTTGCCCATTGTGATGGAGCTGAATAGATGCAGCAGAGACACTGTAGCCAAGAAACCTAGACGTTTATTTCTAGGCTTTTAGAGAAAGACTTTGCCAAGCTTATTCAAGCTAACACCTGGTTATCCTGAATGATGGGAAAAGCTGGCCGAGTACAGACATGGATGCACATTTTATTGATAAACAACCTTGCTAGATATAATTAAGTATGCACAATTTTAGAAACATCAAATGCTGTTCCATCACCACTCAAGAATGGTCCCACAGGGTTCTGGCCTTTATAAGCATTTGCTCTGTGCTGCGGGGGGATTGCTCAGCCACATCAATGACTTGCCTCCCAGGTACTTAATATTTTCAAGAAAACACCAAGGATGGCATCTGGGATATTCTTGAATAGCCTGCTAATTTCTTTGTCTTCTGATTATCATATGCATAATTACTGTAAAAAGGAGAACAAAATGTTGACTGTCCCCAGGGTTGCTCAGCTCAGAATTTGTGGACGTTTGATTTATTGGTGGTGGAATAGATCGTGTTTGTTCATTTCAGGTAAACAGAGGCAAAGAAAGTTACATGTGTGGAAGTGGCTACACACACACACACACACACACACACACACACACACACACACACACACACAGAGCTGCATTAAAATTTCAATTAGAGAATATTTGATTGTGATGAAAGGTCTCTGACCTGACAGGAAACTACTCAGAGAATGGAAGAAGGGGAAGATTCTATTTCTCAGTGTTCTTTTAGGTTCATGAAAAAGTTCATTGTCTGCTATGTAGCCATTTCCTTTTGTCCATGGTGCTGTCTTGATATGTAATGTCTATACCCCCAGCATTGCCCTGCCTCACCTTTCAACTGCTGGGATTACAGGCAGATGACATCCCACTCATGGTTTATGTGACAATGAAGATCAAATCCAGAACCTCATGTATGCTAGGTAGTTCCTAGCCCTAAGGGCCTCTGTCTTGCTTTTTCATTCCTACATCCTCAGTATTCAAAACTATGCCTACCCCATAACTGATTCTTTCTAAATAGTTGAATGAATGGATGGATGATGGATAGATGCATAAGGCTATGGGGGAAACACCCCTTCCCTAGAGCTGAGAGCACCACTCCTTTCTCTTATGGATGAGTTAGAGGAGTGACAGTATCTTGGTGGCCCTTGGGGAAGTAGGCACAGCAAAGCCCTATAGGCAGAGAAACATGTCAGGAGAAAGTAAATGTGAGGGTTGGAGATATTTATGCATTTTAAATATTTTTATTTTTTGTTTACTGGTGTTTTGCCTGTAAGTATGTCACTGCAGCACATGTGTGCAGGGCCAGCAGAGGACAGAAGAAGGTGTTTGATCTCCTGGAACTGGAGTTACAGATGGTTGTGAGCTTCCATGTGGGTGCTAAGACTTGAACCCAGGTCCTTTTAAATGCCGAGCCACCTCATGTGCTGTGTCATCTCTCCAGCCTCTACTATTATATTTTTGAGACAAGCTCTACTGCAGCCCAGGGTGGCCTCATACTTGCAATGTAGCCAAGGATGGCCTTGAACTCACTATCCTCCTGCCTCACCTTCCAAATGCTGAGATTACAAGAGTGTGCCTTTATTATTCATGGTTCATACGTTGCTGAAGACCAAACCAGTGCCTCATGCATGGTAATCGGGCACTCTACCAACTGAGCTGCATCCCCAGCTGCAGGGCTCGAAGCTTCAAGAGGACTCAGAGAAGTGTGGTTCACACCTGTAAATCTATCACTTGGTAGATCTATTTCCAATTTTCTGAGGAATTTCCAGATTGATTTTCAGAGTGGTTATACCAGTTTGCAATTCTACAAGCAATAGAGGAGTGGTCCTCTTTCTCCACATCCTTTCTAACATGTGCTTTCACCTGAGTTTTTGATCTTAGCCATTCTGATTGGTATAAGGTGGAATCTCAGGGTTGTTTTGATTTGCATTTCCCTGATGACTAAGGACTTGGAACATTTCTTTAAGTGCTTCTCGGCCATTTGAGATTCCTGTTGTGAATTCTCTGTTTAGCTCTATACCCCATTTTTTTTGTTTGTTTGTTTGTTTGTTTGTTTTGCTTGGGTTGTTTGTTTTTTGGAGGTTAGCTTCTTGAGTTCTTTATATATTTTAGATATTAGCCCTCTATCGGATATGGGGTTAGTGAAGATTTTTTTTCTCAATCTGTAGGTTGCTGATTTGTCCCACTGACTATGTCCTTTGCCTTACAAAAGCTTTTCAGTTTCATAAGGTCCCATTTATCAATTCTTGATTGTAGAGCCTGAGCCATTGAAGTTCTGTTTAGGAAATCTACCCCTCTCATGCCAATGAGTTCAAGGCAGTGTCTCTGGTTTTATATTGAGGTCCTTGATCCACTTGGACTTGAGCTTTGTGCAAGGTGACAAATATGGATCTATTTTCATTTTTCTACATACTTACTGCCAGTACCATTTATTGAAGATGCTTTCTTCTTTTCCACTGTATATTTTTGCCTTCTTTGTCAAAGATCAAGTGTCCATAAGTTGTGGTTTTATTTCTGGGTCTTCAATTATATTCCATTGATCAACCTGTCTGTCTCTGTACCAATATCATGCAGTATTTATCACTATTGCTCTGTAGTCTAGCTTGAGGTCAGGGATGGTGATTCCCCCAGAAGTAATGGGATGAGGAACTGATGGAGGGTGGGCCAGGAGGGGAATAATGACTGGACTGTAAAAAAAGATTAAAGATAATTTAAAAAATTAAATCTTAACTTTTAAAAAATATCTATTACTTGGCGGGTGGAGGGAGGAGAATTGTAAGTTCAAAGCCAGCCTATTGAGATGTCAAGGGTAGTTTTCTGACTGGACTTGAGGTCCCTTCATAGGACAGCCTATGTCCAGTGTAAACCTGATCAAAATGTAATGGGTGGGAAGGTTATGTAGACCTTGGGGGGGTCTATTCTATTTGTATCCTTTTTTTGTTAAATGGATATATTCTAAATATTCATGTTAATACTCCCAGATTAGTGCTGTTATCATCCTTTGTCAGAGAAGCTTCTGGTAGCTGTGGTAATGATTAATGTGGAGCCTCTTCAATGGTCACTGTGCCAACAGTAGGCAATCGTTTCATGCAAGGACCTAAATGGGATGTCTATACTATCCTCTGCGAGGTTCAGGGAATGACACAGAAAAGGGGGTAGGAGGGATGGAAGAGCTGGAGTTAGGATGAGGAGGTGTGCTGATGGATGACACAATCTGGACACGAAATGACCTTTGAATTTAGAAACTCACTGTACCTGTGTTTACCTGTACAAGACCTGCACAAGATTGGGGAGATGGTACCATTTTCTTCAATGGTATAGCCCTGGCTCCAGTAAGTGACTACTCAAGTAGGCTTAGACAGGCAACTAAGGAAGGCAGTGTGCCACATGTACAAAGAGATATAAAAGTAGAAGGACGTCTTGGGAAGAAGGCTAACAGTGGAAGAGGGAGGGAGGAGAGGACAATGAAGGTAAAAGTGATGAAAATTCACTACATCATACATGTGTGTAACTCTTAAAATATTTAAAAATGGACCAGCCTGGGCTATATGCAACCCTTTCTCAAAATAATCAACTGATGAAATAAGATGTAGGCATACATTTTTTGCAGCCTACTTTTAATAAAGGTCCAACCTCTGTTCTAGCCCACCACCTTGCAGAGGTTGTGGAAGAGAAAAGTTATTAGGCTAATGGGGGAAGTGGACCTGTTTAGCAATAGTTCTTCAGGGTGACCTCGTTTTCTTTCTCAGCAGTTCAGTCCCGCAGCAAACACCAGATATGACTCAGCAGCTACAGGCCAGTCCTTTCAGCAGGCAGACACCAGGCACGAACCAGCAGCTGTAGTTCAATCCTGAAGAAACTGCCAGGGTCAGCAACAGCCTGAGTAGAGGCTATGGAAGGGGAAAGCTGCTGCAGGAACCTCACAAGCAGTTCTTGGGCGAGTTTCTCTCAATGGCTGCATTAACACACGTTGAGCTCAACAACGCTGAACCAATACATATGTGTCCTTTGCAAAGAATAGCGAGGTGGAGCAAACCAAACAAAGGCTCAGTGCTCATCTCCCACTGTCTGTGGGGTCATATTTATATTCCTTCATCATGGGTCCTTTCATGTGTTTGCTATATCAAAACATCCTTCCATCTGTGTCTGCTTCAGGAAAACATTCTTTCCCGTGTCTGCTCCAGCAAAATATCCTTTCACCTGGGTGCCCCAGCAAAACATCATTTGACATAACTGACTTTCCAAAGGAACTAGAAGTTTCCACTTCAATAAGAGGAGACACAGCTCTGCTGGTCATGATAAGGGCTATCTATGTATGTGGGGTCATGGGAGAGTGGCATGTGAGAAAGATGCCACTTCTGTCTATAGGGATAATAAAATGCATACAAGCTAACTTTATGATTCACTTGAATCAACAATGGAGCGGGGCTTCAAACCTGGCCTTTTATACATCACCTTCTAAATATTCTTCTAGGAGAAAACTCTACCTTTTTTTTGGTGGTAACCTCACAGGAAGTTCAGATACTTTTCATTTCTGTATTCTGGCAACTCAGACTGTCTAGGAAATTATCATATTCTCCCATGCTTTGCAATTCCTCTCAGCAAAACTAGGAACCAGCATACTCATGCTTTCTGTTATAGGGCTTTTGTTGATTTATTATTAATTATTATTATAATTATTATTATTTAGTGTGTGTGTGAGAGAGAGAGAGATCAAGCTAGTGCACGAGCGACTGTATGATGCGCTTGTGGAAGTCAAAGGTCAGCTTTGAGGCGATGGTTCTTGCCTTTACGTCTGTTCTTGGGATCGAACTCAAAGCCACCAGACCTGCATCTTTGGGTGCCAAGTGCCTTTACCTGAGGAGCCATCTCACTGGCCCTATTCTCTTATTTTAAAGTCTTTGTGGGACAGGAAGTTGAACCCAGGGTCTTGCAAATACTCAGGGAACTTCAATCTCAGTCCCCACAAACCCACCTTGCAGGATGGAAGAAATAGAGTTCTGACCTTAATGTATGCAAGGATTAACACTGGAAAGGGCTAAAGTGGTTCCCTAGGCCCAGACACAAGGTGTGGCCCAGATGAGGCCAAGTGTAGTACATGAGAAGCAATGGGGAAAGAATGAATCCCAAGAAAATCCCAAGACGGTGGATGAAAGTGGATCTGTGGATCAGGGTAGATCTTTGTTTGTGTAGGAGAGAAAGTTGGCCCCTCTACAACTGAATCTCGAGTGGGTAGCTATTTCTGGGCGTGGCACTCACTATAGTCAGTGTTTGGCACACATTCAGGGGAACAGCCATGACATCTGCATGACCTGAAGGATTGGGTGGGGCTTGTCTGAGACTGTAGAAGGTGGCTTTTGTCTGACATGGACGCAGGACATGAGAGGAACAAGAGCTCCCTCCCTCTGTGGCATGTCACAGGATGAAACACTGCCCTGTGCTGTGCACGCAGGAAGTGTCCAATTTAGTGAATGGCATCACCAGCCAGCCCCAGCCCCAAAGCCAAGAGTCAGTGTGGTACCTGCTTCTGCTCTCCCCGGGTCACCAAAGCTGTCAAGGATGCAACTGGACCAGCTCTGGGTTTGGTTCATTCTTCATAACCCTCCCCTGGACCAGCCTACCCTGGACCAGGACACCTCCTTTTCTGGCATCCTATAGCAGCCTCTTGTCTGCTCTCCCAGAATTCCCTGGAGTCCACACTTCTCCCACTGCTACCATGGCTGGCCTATTCTCCACCCTGTACCCAGAGACCTTTACAAATGGCAGATCCAGTATGTCCCCAAGCTCCAACTTCTGCCCCATTCTTTCAATTTCACCCAAAACATTTTCTCCCCAATCAGGTCAGGCCCTTCTGCTACGTCCTATCAAAGCATCATGCACTCTTCCTCCCAAGCAATTCCCGTGGTTTTAATCACGCAGTTCTTGCATGCGATTAATAGATTGTTTTCCTTCTGCTCACCGGGCTCTGAGTTCCATGAGAAAAAGGGCGGTGTCTATTTTTTGCTCCCCTATGACCATGTTTCCCAAGCAACCAAGACAGCGTCTAACTTGGTACCTGGCAAATGAGTAAATAAATAAATCAATCCATTTTAGTGAATGAAGGACTTGGGCAAATAAATGGCAGGGGATAACAAGTTACTGCTGGATTTGGATGGAAGGAAATATGGAACAAGAGAGAATGCCAGGTTGAGACCTCTTGCCTCCTGTAAGAGCATAGAGATTCAGTTTAGAAACATTTAACTTAGAAATAGTGGCTGGGAAGATGGCTCAGTGGGTATGCTGGCTACCCTTTTTTTTTTTTCCTTTTTTTTTGTCCTTTGTCAACTTAACACAGACTAGAGTCATCTGGGAAGAGGGAACCTCAGCCGAGAAAATGCCCCCATCTGGTTGTCTTGTGGATACATCTATGGGAGCTATTTTATTGATTAATGATTGATGTGTGTGTGTGGTGGGGGCAGACCATTGTGGGTGATGCTACACCTGGGAAGGTGGTCCTGAGTTGTATAAGAAAGCAGGATGAGCAAGCCGTGAAGAGAGAGCCAGTCTGAGTCCTTTCTCCGTGGCTTCTGCTGTACTTCTTATCTCCAGGCTCCTGCCTTGAGCCCCTGTTTTGACTCCACTAGCGATGAACTGTGTGATCAGGATGGGAAATAAACCCTTTGCTCTCCAAGTTGCTTCTGCAATGGTTAAGAGCACTTGTTCTGTAAGCATGAGGACCTGGGTTCGAATTTCCAGTGTACACACACAAAAGGAAATGCCCAAGTGTACCTGTAACTCCAGCATTGGTCAGGGGGAAAGACGGAGACAGACAGATCCCAAAAGCTAGCTGGGCTAGCCATCTTAGCTGAAATGGTGAGACTGTGGTTCATCCAGAGACCCCTCTCCAGGAAATAAGTGAAGACTGATCGAAGACACCTGGTATCCTCCTCTGGCCATCACACGTGTGCACAGCTGTGAGCTCTTACACTAACGTGCATGTCTCCACTCCTCACTTCCCCATGTTCTGTTATCCCAAAATGTTTCCTCAAGCAGGTGTATGGGCAAAACTGGGGTACACATGCGCGCGCACACACACACACACAGCGAGAGAGCGAGTGAGCGAGAGAGCACGAGAGCGAGAGTGAGAGAGAGAGAAAGGGGGCAGCATTTGGAAGGCAGGTGGAACTCTGTGACGTAGCCTGCTTGGTCCACTGTAAAAATAATCTTTTATTCACCTGATGTAATTGCTATCTCTGAGGCTTACTGCCTCCATCTGCTAACCTAGACCTAGTTCTAGCCTCCGTACAATTTTATCTAGGTCTTTAGTGTTCTCAGCTTCTGAGATTCACTGCTGAATAAGCTCACCCTTTCTAGCTCTTTCTGAACTCAGGCTGCCTGGTCAACTCAGCTGTTCTGGCTCAAACACCTCTCTAAGCTGACTGATTCCATCTGGCTTCTCTTTTATCCTCTCATTCTATCTTTGCCTGTGTCTAGCTTGTTTTCTCTCTGCAACCTATCTCCGTACAACTGTCTCAGTAAAACTGCCCTCTCTCTTCTTTTCTCCCTCTTTGATGCTCTCTCCTAAGTAGCCTCTTTTCTTTCCATTCTCCCGAGAGTTGGGCATATTCTATTCTGTCTTTCTCTGATTCATCTCTTTGTCTGCCACTCAATTAAACATCAGTTTCAAACATGCTTCCTCTACAAACTACCTTCATTTTTTGAGATTAAAGGTGTACACTAAGGGGGTATCTGTATTCCAGTTAAAGGGATTAAACGTATGTTTTAAGGCTGAGCCACACCACCAGTAGAAACAGGGTTTTTCAGTAAACAACACAATCTCCCAGTTCACAGTGTGATCAAATATCCTGCAACTGTCATAGCAGTAAGTTCCAGGCCAGCAATGGCTACATAGTGAGATGATTCCCCCCAACCCGCTTCCAATCCTCATGCCAAACAAAAGCAAACAAGAGCATCAACAAAAGCAAATTGGCTCCTTTCCAGGCAGAAAAAAGAACAAACTAGACACTGCAACATCTGGGGAGCTTTCAGAACAAAGAGGAGGGGAGCCACCCTGGGAACCGCAAGCATGTTGGGTGGGTCTGCACCACGGAATGGGAGCTTCTCTGGTCCATTCGGTACATTTGTGAGTTTGAACCAAAGGTACCTGCCTCCGGGTGCTTTCTCTGGAAACGTCTCCCTGTTACTGTGCATCTGTAGGGTGTGATGTCTTCCAGGCAATAGAATGGAGCCCACCTTATGGACCGGGCCAGTGAGGTAAGCACAGTAAGGAGGGAGCGATGACACACATGTCCTTGTATGGTGTACCATGTGCTTCCACCCAGCGCATGCATACTCCACACTCTGATTTTCTTAGGTGTTTGGATCTGCCCTCACCCCCCTATAAGCCACAACAGGATGAGACCCAGCATTTGGTTTCCATAGCCACTCGGTGTGCTCCTGTTCCTGCTCTTATGGCCCTGTCATTCTTTCCAGAGCACATTTGGGTAGAAGTGAAGGGGAAAGCTATGTCGCTTGGCACAGACTGGGCAGTGGAAGGACGCCAGGCTCTGAAGTCAAGCATACTTGGGTTCCGATCACAGCTGACTGTAGTAACGTACTCAGCTCTCAGCCATCACAGTCACATTTGGGAGGAAGGATAGTGGGAGATCCCTGGAAGTACTGCTAGAAAAACAGAACATGTGAGGTAGCCAGGACAGACAGACGCTGGACATCCTTGAGGACTCATATTGGCTTCTTTTTCTCTTCCGTCTCTCCTTTAGGGAGTAGCATGTATGGAAGGTAGGCCCGTAATTTCCAGCCAGACTGACCTGTGTCAGACCTCCCCAACACTCACCCCCCCCCCCCCGCCTCAGCCGTGGACCTGTGTGGCATCTATGACAAGTAGCTTAATCTCTCGGACCTTCTCTTTTGCCAACCATAAACTGGGGCTAGTGGCAGAGACTGGCCCAGCTCAAAAGTTGGTAATCACACAGGACAATGTTTGTACAATACCCAGGACAGAGTGGGTTGAATTCACGTAGGCAAGTTGTCTGTGTTGTCTCTGTTTGTGGCTTGATGGAGCTGTTCAGTTATTCGTGCCTCAACAAGGGATTGAGTTTTACAAAGCATAGTCGCCCCCCTCCCACCCCGCTTTCAGGAGAAAATGTGAGCTCAGGAGTAGCCCTGAAGAATATTAACTAAGACATCTGCTTTCACAGGCTGTCTGTACAGAGGGCTGCTTGGGCTCACGCCTGAGTTGGTATGCCAGTGGTGTGCCAAACTGCAGCTTTGTACAGGACAGAACCTTTCTTGCCAAAAGAATCTCTGGCTTTGTCTGAGCCACGCAGATCCCCAGACATCCTGCATGACAAAACATTCCCTCTGTTATGTCAGGCAGGTGTAGCTCCTGGTACTTCATTTATAAAGATGGCCATTAAAAGCCTAAGCCTCACATCCCGGGCTTCCCCGGAGGGTGTTTCTTATATTTGTCTACACACGAAGTAATGTGTTCCTGTTTAGCATTGCCCTTAGCGCATGGAGACATGGAAAGGCCGGGTGCTCCATGCGTGAACAGATGGAGTCCTCTCTGCACATCGCCTATAGTCCAGAAGTGCCCAACGGGCTCAACTTTCATCACCTCTGTGTGAAAGGTAGAGAGTGGGAAGGCTCCTATCACACTCCCTGTCTCCTCCAAATTGAATTTAAATGAATCCTGGGCATTGCAATCAGATGCACATGGCTTTGACATTTACTCACCTGGAAGAGACACCCTGGTCCTTTGAAATCTCTGTCCTAGTCATCTTCAGAGCAGGAGGAAAGTTGCTGCCTCAGAAGGCTGATAGAATGAGACGCTGTAGTGTTGGCTCAGCATCTGGCCTGGAACAGCATTGCCACTTGGCAATGTCCTTCCCTCCTTCCTATTGCTATTTTCTCGGGGAGGTCTGTTTAAAGGGTGAGTTAATTAGGCGTGATAATGCTAAGCTGTCTCAAACGGAATCATTGTGGATGGTCATCTGGAGTGACCACAGCAAGTCTCTAGGTCACTTGGAGGTAGGCAGCGCTTTAAGGGCTTGGCCACTGTCCGCATAAGCAAAGTAAGGCATAAAGGAAGGGGGTTTGCAAATGCCCTGGACCTGGTCTCAGGGTGGGCTTTCCCTAACTCACCTGGCTACACCTTGTGTCACTTCTCAGCTGGTATTTTTTGCAGTTGGTGGCTGTGTCAGGTAAGCCTTCCAGTGTGCATGTGACACAAGAGAGCCTCGGAGGGTAGAGTTGACTTCTTTCTGAGTGGCTGAGGCCTGAGCAGTGTCAGGTGATTTTTGACCTAATTTTCCAGGTCACTTTGTCTGCCCTTAGCCTGATTGTGGATAAATGGGAGAAATGTGGGGTATGGGTCACCCAGATAGGCCACAGCTTCAGGCTTAACACCTTCATGTGAGATGTTTCTATTTTGGGGGGCCGGAGCTTGAATGCAGGGCCTGTGTATGCTAGGCTAGAGCTCTTCCGGGAAGGTGCATGCCCAGAACTCCAGGTGTGATGACTTCGCTTCTTCTGGAAGTACTGGGAGTTGAACTCAGGGCCCTGTGTGTGTGTAGACATTTGCACTGTAGAAGAAGGAATCAGACCAACCTTTGCTTCCCAACCTGTCTTCTGTGGAGTCCTGGGTTATAGGAAGCCTCATGGACAGTTACATGATGATCAGATAAGGGTTGGCATCCATGGGTCCGGCAAGGAGAAAGATTAAAAATTATTTTAATTTTTGTTTAAAAAATGATGCTTCACCCCAATGTGTTCTCTCTCTCTCTCTCTCTCTCTCTCTCTCTCTCTCTCTCTGTGTGTGTGTGTGTACACACACCTATCTGTCTCTGTGTTCATGTGTAGGTTACAGAACACTTTGCAAGAGTCAGTTTTCTCCTTCCATTATGTGAGTCCTGGACTTAGGACTCAGGTCATCGGCTTGGCAGCATACCCACTCACTGAGCCATCTCAAATATCTTTTTACTACAGGGCTTTGCTTCTTACAACATGAATCTTTACCATTTCCAAACTCACAATACCTTATTTTTCTTCCCAGAGTACTCACTGAGATATGAAAGATGACGTCATCTAGTGGTTCAGGATATCGCTAGGATTTGGGAGTGGATGCCTTACATACAAGCACTGCTTTGCTGCTTAGTATTGTGTTAGGTAGAAATTGTTATCGCCACTTTCACTTAGAACACCACAAATTGTGTTGCATAGTAAATGGCCATATACACACTTGTGGTGGCTTGAATATATTTGGCCAAGGGAGTGGCACTATTAGGAGGTGTTGCCTTGTTGGAGTAGGTGGTGGCCTTGTTGGAGGAAGTGTGTCACCTTGGGGGTGGGCTTGGAGACCTTCCTCCGAGCTGCCTGGAAGCCAATCTTCTCCTGTCTGCCTTTCAATCAAGATATAGAACTCTTAGCTCTTTCTCCAGCGCCATGCCTGCCTGAGTGCTGCCATGCTTCCTGTTATAAGGATAATGAACTGAAAGCCTGCCCCAATGAATGTTGTCCTTTATAAGAGTTGCCTTGGTCATGGTGTCTCTTCACAGTAATGGAAAGCCTAGCCGAGACAATGGTGTTTGAGAGACAAGGGCTCTCTGGAAGCTCCTGTTGGTCTGGAATTGGGAGAGCTGATTTAGGTCATCATTGCAGTGTCTCTCAGAAGGCCTTATGACCACATGGCCAGGATTTGGTCTTATCTACATTTCTACTAAGTCAGGGGCTGCTCCTGAGCCTACTAGAGTGTCGGTGTAAAGCAGTTCCCTGGAGGGCTGTCGGCAGAATATTCTTTGTTTCTTGCTATGTGGGCCCCTCCAATTGCCCACTCCATTAAAGCCAGGAAGAGAGAATCTGCTAGCAAGAAGAAAGCCACACTATTATTTATTTATCTTTTTAATTAAAAGTAAATGTATTTATTATTATTAGCTTCTTGTTTCTGATGTGCTGTGTGCTCCTGAGCAATTCCTAAATATTCTCTTCATACTTCCTGTCTTGCTGTAGGAGTGCTGGCACTACAGATGTGCCTTTCTTGTGGGTGCTGGGACTTGATCTTGGGTCATCAGGCTTGCTTGACAAGTACTGTGACCCACTGAGCTCTTCTAAAAGCCAGCTCTTATGCAGCTTAATCACTGTGACACAATGACAGTGTGGCAGCCTGTCACTTATTCTACTGGCTGGGAGTGGTCACTTGGGCGAGCTCACACCCAAAGGGAAGAGACTAGGATGTAGCCACCAGGGCACAGGGATGAGCTGTGATGTGTGTATCACTTCACTTTTCTTATCTCTAACACTGTGATGACATCTTCTTATAAGGTTGTCATGATTAAATCAGTGTACATCAAACGGTATCTGGCAAATATTGGGCACTGTATACACATCTGCTCCTATTAATACCCGGGCCAGTGTCTGGCACATAGAGACAGCATGGCAGGTACTGGCTGAGGAAATGCCTTGAGGAGAGGGCTTGAGTTGTGGGACCCTGGCTCAGGGACAGCCTGCCATACTTGGGAATGCTGCAATGGCTCAATGCAGTCACCAGCGTGGCACCCGTGTGGCACTAACATGGCCCCCAGCACATGCCCAGTCCCTGGTCAAGGTCAGCGTTCTCCCAGTTCCAGATTCGGGAATAACGGGTGTGATGTAAAGCCTCAGAGTGGTCAGGGTGGGGGTGGGGGTGGGGTTGGGGTAGGGGTAGGGGGTTCTTACTTCTTTCCATTCAGCCTCTATCTCCTTGTGCTCTTTTCTTCCTGCCTTCCTTTTCTCCCCACAGTCATTTGCTCAGTACAATACCTGGGGTGGTGCCAGGAACAGTTAGATGCTTCGTAGCGATGCTAGATCAGGCTGATGATGACAAGTAATTATTCATTCATTCATTCATTCATTCATTCATTCATTCATGTGTGTGTGTGCGCGCGCATGAGTGTGTGTCTGTTTATGGGTATGTGCCCATGAGTGAAGATGCCCTTGAAGGCCAAAAGAAGGTATCAGATCTCTGGGAGCTGGCATTTCAGGCAGCTGTAAGCAGCTTGACATAGGTGCTTGGAATTTGGGTCCCGTGAAAGAGCAAAAGGTGCTCTTAAACACGGAGCTGTCTCTCCAGCCCCGTCCACTCCTGACATCTTAAAAACACTCTATTTCTTTTTTCTTTTTTCAACGTAACCCTTTCTTCATCACTGCACTCACGGCAGAGACTCTTCCCCAGTTTGCTTCTCTGCAAATGGGTTGCCTGGTGTCTTCTTTTAAGCAAATTAAAATTGATTTGCTTTTTGACTTTCATGATGCCTCTTGAGTTAATAAAAACAGCCGACAGCTGCCTACTGCTCTATCTATATTTGCAAAGTACTTTCACAGACATTCAATTTCTCATTTGAATCTTGCAACAACTTGGCGAACTGAGCAAGGAACTTCTCTTCATTTCCCGGTGGTCAGCTCACCAGGTCAGCTGAAGTGAAGTGACCAGATCAGAGCCAGTGTGAGGACCTTCTCACAGCATTGGCACCCCAAGCTGAACTCCCTCTGCTGTCACCCAGAGATGGCAGGTATCAAGGAAGACTATTCATGAATCCTAGCACTTGGATCCAGGCCCTTGCATGTCTGCACCCAGTGCTGGCTGTTACTGGGGAAACAGTGACCCTCTTCAGTTGGTGAAAGAGATCTCAAACTCTTCCTACTGGGACACTCTGAGCCTTGAATGATAGTTTCAGTTTCTTACTTGCCTTTTACAAAGAACATGGGAATGGCAGTAGTCAGACAGTGGAAAGGGGATGGCTTCCTGATGTTGGAGGGATGGTTTCTGATGTCTATTGATTCCTGTATCTTATGCTGGCTCCTCCACAGAGCAGGCTGTGGGATAGTTTGTCTGAGGGACTCAATTACGTTCTGATTCTATGATGTTCTGAAAAGACCAGTGACCCAAGCTTTTCAATACCTTGCCCCTGCTCCCTGAGAGAGCCCAGTCTCAAGCAGTTTTTTCTGGGAGACAGAATGGATCCAGAGATCTGATGGGCTATTCTCCCATGTCCATGTTGCTTTAGTTCAGGGATTCTCAGCCAGGGCTGATTCCCCACCTCTACTTCCCAGTGGCTGAGCATCTTCACCAATGTCTGGCAACAGTCTGAATTGTTATAACTTGGCAAGGAGGAAGGATTTCCATTGTCGTTCCAAAGGGTAGTAGACAGAGTTGCTGCTAACCGTCCTATAAGGAACAGGATATCCCCTTACCACAAAGATTTACTGGATATATGATGTCATTGTTGCTAGGCAATCCTGGGAAATCCTGGTGAGCCTTTATCTTTTAGGAGGTTGGATAGGTGTGGAGTCCAGATGGAAGAAGCCAGCTGGATAGTGTCACTGTTATTCCTTGCAGGTACTCTTTAGAGATGGGCTTCCATTGATAAATAGGTCCTTGTCTTGGAGCACTTCATCACTCTCCCCTGCCTCCCTCCGCCCCCATTCATCTAGCCTGTTTAATTCTATTTTAAGTGAGTGCAGAAACATCTTCCCCACAGGTCCTATGTCTGGCCTGCTCTTGGCCATGGTCTCATAGCTCTGGTCGGGAATCATGTGCCACTGTTTGGAGAAAGTCATATATTTTTTTACAGCAACATAACCCATTTTACCTTTATAGTAATTGTTTTGGAATAAGAAGTAATCATCCAGGACTGACCAACTTGCTTTACTAAGCGCCCCTTTCTCACTCCTGGCAAATTGCTTTGAGAATTGAACAAAGCTCGGCTCAATCATGCAGGATATCCATTCCAAAGGATGCCTGGGAAGTAAATCTCTGCTAAGCCAGCCCCAGTCATGCCTCCTTCACTTTTTTTTCTTAGGGATCAAATGGTGAGCGTGTGCTTCATTCCACCTGTTCCTTGTCTTGGGGGTGGTTGCCTTAACCCAGGGCTTAACCAGGGTCTTTGCGATGCTCCTGGGACTTCCAGGAACATGCCTAACGATAGACCGTCATATTAAAGAGCTTTCGCTCCCCGGGGTTGATGTTGGAGTTGGTGCTTGCCTCGTAGATACTGAGCTTAATTTATGGGAGCCTTTCCCTGATGTATATTCTGTTGAATGCTAAGTAGATGCTGATTGAAAAAGTGCTCGAAGAAGTTGGGCGACTCCTGCTCTGTACTGCAGGACTTTTCAAGGTTTTTACATTGTTCATGAGCTGTGTAAACTGCCAAGGAGAGGATATGGCATGGCTCAGGTTTGTTTTCAGGAAGCATCTCCGAGAGGGGTGGTGTTCTAGTGCAGAAGGCATTAGAATATCAGAAAACAGGAGTTAGATCTTTTCTCCCCTCCCACCTTCGCCCCTTTCCATCTTTTCTCCTCTGTTCCTTGCTTTCTCCTCTCTCTCCTTTCCCTCCCTCCTCTTGATTGAGGTGAACTTTCCATTGATGTGACCCTGTAGCACTGTTCCGTAGAGGTTCCACTTTCCATTCATGAAATGGGCTTTTGAGAGGCAGTAGGATTTGATGAGAAAACTGTGGATCTCTCATGTCAAGGACTTGGAAGTGTTGCCTTCTATCCCCGAAGGGGCTTCTGTCCACTCCTCTTCCCTGAACTAACTCTGCCTACTCATCTTTTAGAGCTCTATTTGAACCCCACATCTTTAAAGGGGCATTGCCCTTGTGCTTGGCCCCGAGGGGCCACATTTCAGCTCAGGAACTTATTTGTTGCATAAATCCATAGGTTCCATTTTCATCATGAGTCCGAGAGGGTGTTTATATGTGCCTTTGTGTGTACTCCTGACATTTGCATTAGGAGAGGTTAACAGAACCGTTCGCTCTGGCTGGAGCTGTGATCTTCATGGAGTCCCATGAAGAGTGGAGCTCTGCCTCCATGCAGCCCCTGCCTCTTTCTGTCATGGAGGGAAGTACTTCTGAATGAGGATCTGTAGCTCAGGTTACAAGTTAAATATATTCCCAGGGCCTGTAGTCTGTGATTATGCAGGATCGCAAGATGCTGATCTCTTGAGTAAGTCGTTTCTATTTCTATGACATATTACAAAGGCTATTATAGAAGCTGCCACCACCTTGGCTGTTAATTATGTGATTACAAGTCAAAATGAATGAGTATGACATGAGCTAACGTCCCTGAAGGTTTTTGAATCAAGGCTCACAGCAGCCCTGGTAGCCTGCTATCTCAGGGTAATGCTAAGCCACAGCCTTCTAGCCATCCTTGCATCCATTCAACAGATGTTGATGGAGTTTGGCCTTGAGCTGGGCTCCCATCTGTGGTGGGTGCCAGGCATACAGAGTGAATAAGACAGGGGCTGAATGCCAGGGAGCCAGCCTTTGTTCCTCAATTAGAAACTGTGCAGGTGCATATTAGAAACTGCAGAAATAGACTCACATTTTCTGAGTCTATTCCCTTTCTGTAGCTGTAGCCATTGCTTTTAGGGGAGTCCAACCATTTGGCATCATGACATCATCTTGTTGTCCATAAAGGCATTGGGTCTCATTCATAACTAACCTGGGATATGCAGAGACTGTGGGACATGGGGTGGACATGCCTGCTAGTTCTTCTGTGTCTCCTCCAGCTCTTTATTTAACAGGTGAAGGACTTTAGGGAGAATCGTTCTCTTCTTTTCTCCAGGGTCCCCCTTGGCTTGCAGAAGGGTTGCTCCAATGTTTCCCGCTCAGAGAAGTGCTGCGGTACACTTCAGCTCATCCTCCCTGCTTCCCACTCATTTTCTCCTCACCAGAGGACTGGTCTAGTTGTCTTGTTCTTGTGAGCTGTTGCTATGGGTGGGATAAATGTCTCCTAGAAAGCCCATGTGTTAAAGGCTTGTCACTGTTGAGAAGTGGTGGAGCCTTTAGAAAAATGCGGTCTAAGCAAAAGGAAGTCAGGACACTGTGGGTGTCCCCTCAAAGGAACGAGTGAGACCCTGGTTCCTCTTCCTCCTCTCTCTGTGTCCTGGCCATCATGAGGTATATAGCTTCCTCTTCCATGTGTGGCCACATGGTATACATTGCTGCCACAGGTTCTCTTTCTTTGCTTCCTAGCCACCATGAGGTAAATAGCTTCCTCTTCCACATGAGGCCACATGGTAGACTTTAGTGTCATAGGTTCCCAAAGCCACAGGCCAATGGCCTATGGTTTAAAACTTTTGAAACTGAGCCAAAATAAACAGTTCCTCCTTGTAGGTTGATTAGCTTAGCAACAGAAAGCTGACTAACACAGCAGGGTTCTTGATGCTTTGGTAGGATTCCTTCTCTTTCCCCACTCCCATCTATATGGGGATGCTACCTCATGTGTACACACACACACACACACACACACACACACACACAGACACAGACAGTATTTTGTTTACTCCTGGACTCAAAAGAACTGCCTTGCACACCATGCTTGACCATGTAGCATTTCAAGGTCCCGTGGGTTCTATGGGTTGGATTTGGTGAAGGGGTTAGACTTTAGGCATCTTTCTTCTTTTAGCTTTAGGTCAAACTCCGTTAGCAATTGCAGCTTTGTCAGGGGGTCCTACTTTCTGGGGACAATTGGGTATAAAACTGGCTGTTAATCAATACTGTCTTCGAATTTTCACTGTGTTTGCTGTGGGCTGATCAGCCAGAGCAGAAGGGCTTGGAGTGGGCTTGCTTCCATGATGGGCACTTGTGGGAGATGGGGAACTTTGAGTCTGGGCATCTTGCCTCTTGGTCTGGTACCCTTCTTCCTCATTGCTCTCTCTTCCTCAAGTGGGCAGAATTCACCAGTTAGAACAATGCCTGGTACAAGAAGATATGGCTGGATGAATGCCGTGATGAAGACACAGGGTTCTTGATTCAGGATGAAGAGAATGTTTACATGTGTGTGTGTGTGTGGTGGGGGACAGGGAGAGGTAGATGTCAGAAAACAACCTTAGGTTTTTAAATTTTTTTTCTTATTGATTCTTTGTGAACTTCACACTATGCACCCCAGCCCCACTAATTTCCCGGTCCCTCCATATCCACCCTCCACCCTTGCAACCTCCCTGCCCCCAAACCAAGACAAATAAACAAAATTATCCCAAAATAAATCTTGATGTGGAAGCTATAGTATGCCACAATATATCATTTTGGTCAATCATCTTTTTTTTTTTTAAGTTAACTATTTTATTACATCCCAAATATTGCCCCCACTTGTGATCCCCCTTGCAGAATTCTTCCCTTCGTCTCTGAGAGAGTGCCCTCCTCTCTTATCTTCCCACTCTAGGATATCAAGTCTCTACAGGATTAGGCACATCCTCTCCCACTGAGGCCAGACAAGGCAGTCCTCTGATACATTTGTGCCAGGGGCCTCAGACTGGTCTGTGTATGCCCTTTGGTTGGTAGCTCAGTCTCTTCTCCTGGCACTCCCAGGGGTCTGTGTTAGTTGACACTGTTGGTCTTCCTGTGGGGTTGCCATCCCATTCACTTCCTTTAATCCTTCCCCTAAGTCTACCATAGGCATTCCAGACTTCAGTACAACGCTTACCTGTGAGTATCTGCATCTGTCTCAGTCAGCTGCTAGGTAGAGTCTCTCAGAGGACAGCCATGGTAAGCTCCTGTCTGCAAGCACGACATAGCATCAGTAATAGTGTCAGGGATTGGTGCTTGCCCATGGGATGGATCCCAAATTAGGCTGGTCACTGGTCAGCCATTCCTTCACTCTCTGCTCCATTTTTATCCCTGCGATTGTTTTAGACAGGAGCAATTTTGGGTCGAAAGTTTTGTAGGTAGGTTGGTGTCTCCATCCCTCCATTCAGGGTCCTGTCTGGCTACGAGAGGTGGTCTCTTCAGGCTTTATATCTCCCCTGTTGGGCATTTTGGCTAAGGTCACCCACGTTGAGTCCTGGGAGCCTCCCCCATCCCAGGTTTCTGGTATTTCCTAGAGATCTCCCACACCCCTGGAAGCTACATATTTCCATTCATTCTCCTGGCCCTTTGGGCCTTTCTCCTGTCTCTCCCCATATCTGACCGGGCCCCTCTATTTCCTTCTTCCTCCCTTCTACCACCCAGGTCCCTCCCTCCCTCTGCCTCCCATGGTATTTTGTTTCCTCTTTTAAATAGGATTTAAGCATTCTCCTGACTTCAGCCTTTCTTCTTGTTTAACTTCTTTGCCCAAATAGCTTTACTTGCAGACGTTCATTGCAATGAGTCATGGTCTCATTGCGATGTGATGTCTGGTTTAAGACCCCTGGCTTCTGCTGCACCATCAATACTAGGTCCTCACCAGGCCTCCTCCCAGGTATCCTGTTGTTGCCCGGTGTCATGGAGATCCTGTGACTCTGGATCTGCAGGACTGGCCCCTTCACACACTCCAGCAGTTCATAGATGGGGTAGATGGTGTGGTGGGCCAACTCAGAGCCCTGGATCTGGGCCTGGATGGTAGCTGAACTGATTAGCCTGCCAGCTCTCCTGCCCTTACACCCTGGAGGCCAGCTCACCTTCATCCATATCACCACAGCCATCTCTACTGTGCTGCCCAGGCAAGGTTTGGGGTCTGTACTTCCTGGTGCTGCAGCTGGTGAGGGGTGGGGCATCTCTCCCTGGCCTTTTTAGTGTTGGTTCTGGTGATTGGATTCAGATCGCCACGAGTGCAAGGGAAGCATTTTACTGACTGAACCATCTTCTTAGCCTCTTCCCACACATAACTTCTCTTTACATCTCCCCACTTTGATCTGGAGAGAGGGCTGGCATGATGCTTCACTCACCGGGTAATTACTCTCTGAGTGTTACCTGTTTTTGCCTCATACCAAATGAAAACAAACAAAAAACCAAAGCCCCAAACTTCAAGCACAAAGAATCTGCCCCCTGGGGAGGACAACAGAATCCAACTGACACATGGCACTGGCACCCTGGCACCGGCACCGGCACTGGCGCCCGCCCAGGTCCTACGGGAGTACTGTGCCAGATTTTGAGACGTGGCAATTCCCATCTGGAGGACACCTGGTTATGGTAACTTTCCCCTGCCGACCACATAGCTCAGGCTGAATGCTCTCAATCCATACGTCTGGAACGCCACAGGCGCTGGCTGATATCTATAAATAGGAAGGAAGCCGTAAATGAGAGCTCATTAAGCTCTTACTGACTGCTGAAAAGTGAGTTAGAAAAAAAAATAAACAGAGCTGAACATTTGTGTAAACCTCAATCTTTTTGATGTTTTTTCAATTAGCAGAGTCATTTTTCATGAGAAAAATTAATGGCTGTCATGTGCCACCTGGCTAGAGAACCAAGTGACACATTTGTTTTAATGACCACTGTCACATCACTGGATTTAGTTGTAAGCCATCTGGGCTGGGAGGAGTCGGCAAAGAGACTGGGCTCTTTGGGGGGTAGAGGTGGGGCTCTGTTGTATGCCAGGCACTGTGCTAGGATCACAACACACTTTATCCCCCCCAAGATTCCTCTGTGGGGCTATGATTTCTCTCATTTCGTCAATGAGGCTCAGAGAGGTGATGAAGCTCCCCACCCCAAGTCATACAAGAGAGGCACAGGGAAGGCCTGTAATCTCTTTATTATGATTACTCCCCAACACCACACAACACAGAGGGAGAAAGACTTGTTGGGAAGGTGGGAGTTGTCTGAAAACCTCTGACAGGCAGCCTATAACTGAGGTGGGTCTGGAAGGACATTGTAGGGGTTCAAGTGGGCAGATTCCAGCAAGAGCCACCCTGGCCCAGTGTTGCTTGAAATTCTGTTGCTGGAGATCTTTCTTGGGATAACAGAACATCTGTCATCAAGGTAAAGTTTGGAGCTGGGCTTTGGTCTCAGAGACTACCAGCATAAGTAAGGACCCAAGCCACGGGGAGTCTCAATATAGAGGCAGTGGGTTATGAATAGCTCTGCCTCGGGCAGGCAGAGCAGGGGTTCCGTGACCTGAGCAGGATTTGTTGCAGCCCCGGGCTCCTTGAAAGAGTTTTGCTGATTGGTTTGAACTTTACCTTAAACCCAGGAGTCAACCGAGGTGCTGAGGTTTCTCGTAGGTCCCTCTTTTCATTTTATTTCCTCTCCTATTTCTCATTACTAAAGCTCATAATTATCCTCTTGGCCCTTTCAGACGCAGGTGACTGCTATGCTCAGTCTTCCAGTAGCTTGAACATTCTTCCCTGCACACCCCACTAGGGCTGACCTCACAGTTGACAGTTGAAACCAGTCTCTGTACCTGTCACTTCTCTCCTTACAGCATTCTTTGTTACCAGTTCATCCACCCACTGATTAGCCTGTTTATCTGACTACCCATCTATACCTTCATGAACAGCTCATCTCTGAGCTGGTAAAGATGCTTAGCTACGAGACGATCCCTGGAGGCCACCCCAGCTTTGCTGCAGTGATAGATAGTAGGGAGAGAGAAACAGAAGATGAAAATGCCATCAGTCTTAAACCTTGTTATCCTTTCTTCCTCTTCTTTGTGGGGGAGACAGAGCAGGAAAGTCAGGGTTAGGCGACGGACTTTGTATCTAGAGGTCAAGCTTCTACAAATGAAGGAAAGGTGGCCACCCAAGGTGATGTCTCCTGTCATTGCCCTCTCCTGATACCCACAAGGCAAGTCCCTGGGACTTGGGCTTTGGATGCCTGCAGCAGGGAAGATAAGTGACCCACTTTCTGCTCTAGAGCTGACTTCTCAGGGAGGGATGAGGGATGAACATCTTGGTGCCTTGTCTGAGTCTGTTTCCCTAGCTTTGTTCCCAGGCTAGCAATTCTTAATTCTGTTGGCTATTAGAATCACTTGGGAGGGTTTTTTTTTAAAAATTACATATATTTTTAGTTATTCACTTTACATCCCGATCACTGCCCCCCTCCTGGTCACCCTATCCCACAGTCCTTCCCCCATTCCTCTCCCCTTCTCCTCTGAGCATATGGGGGCCTCCCTGGATATTGCCCCCACCCTGGCACTTCATTTAAGTCTCTGTGAGGCTAGGTGCTTCCTCTTCCACTGTGGCCAGAAAAGACAGCGCAGCTAGTAGAACATATTCCATATACAGGCAACAGCTTTGGGGGTAATCCCTGCTCTAGTTGCTTGGGACCTATATGAAGGCCAAGCTGCACATCTGCTACATAAGATTGGGGAGGCTTAGGTCCAGCCTGTGTATGTTCCTTGGTCGGTGGAGACTTTGAGAGTCCTAAGGGTCTGGGTTAGTTGACTTTGTTGGTCTTCCTGTGGAGTTCCTATCCCCTTCGGAGTCTGCAATCCTTCCTCCTATTCTTCCATAAATGCCCCCAAGTTCCATCCACTGATTGGCTGTGGGTGTTTGTATCTGCCTGAGTCAGCTGCTGTGTGGAGCCTCTCAGAGGACAGCATGTTCCTGTTTGTAAGCATAGCAGAGTATCACTAATAGTGTCAGGGATTAGTGCTTGTCTATAGGATGGGTCTCAAGCTGTGTCAGTTACTGGTTGGCTATTCCCTCAGTCTCTGCTCCATCTCCACTGGGGAATTTTTAAAGACTCCCTGTCCTCCTGTCTCATTTTCCTGAATGTTAGGATTACAGGCCTGTGGCTTAAAAAACAATGTGCGTGTGTGTGTGTGTGTGTGTGTGTGTTTGAGCGTGCACATGTACACTGTGCCCTATGGAGGCCAAAGGTCAATATTAGATATCTTTCTCTATCACTTACTTTTTAGTTTGTTTGTTTGTTTTTCTGACAGGGTCTCTCACTTGGAGAAACTGGCTGGCCAATGAGCTCCAGGAATCCTCTTGCCACTCCGCCCTTCCTCCTAATCCCCAGTGTCTGAGTTTCAGATGTGTGCCACTGTGTTGACTTTTAAGTGGGTGTTGGGGATTTGAACTCTGGACCTCATGCTTCTATAGCAAGCACTTGACTTACTGAGCCATCTGCCTAGCATTATTTTTTTTTAAAGATTTGTTTTATTTTTAATTGTGTGCATATATGCATGAGTATGTTCATGTGAATGTTGTCCTTGTAGAGATGTGTGTGTGTGTGTGTGTGTGTGTGTGTGTGTGTGTATGATCCCCTGAAGCAGGAGTTACAGGAAGTTGTGAGCCTGTGTGTGACATATATGCTGGTAACCAAACTCTTTTAATCCATAAGCCATCTTTCCAGTCCTTCCATCCCTTTTCATTTTGTCTTGATATAGCATCTAACTCTATAAACCAGCTTGGCTTGAAATTTAGTATCTAGCCAAGGCTACTTTCCAATTTGTGGCAATCCTCCTGCCTTAGTCTCCAGAGTACCGAGATTACATGTGTGGGTCACTTTGCTAGGCCTCTCAACAAATTCTTGTCCTAATAAATAAAATAAAATAAAATAAAATAAAATAAAATAAAATAAAATAAAATAAAACAAAATAAGGGACCTTTAGGTAGAAGGAGCAGTTGACCAAAGGTGTGGGCTTATCCTGAGGAAGAGTGGTGGCCAGGCTCTTACATGCTATGCTAGGAGCCCTAGACTCCCTTCTTCTCAGAGTGCCTCAGGAGTGCGTGAGCGGAGAAACCAGCCAAGGCTGGCTTTGTTTTAGAGGGGTTAGTCACTTCAAAGAAAGACTTGAAGAAAATCAGATTGAATAGAAGTTATTTGATCAAAGAACTACTCGTGAATTGGACAGCACTCAGAACCAGAAGCAACTCAGAACTCTGCCCAACAGTGTGCGCGGAGAGCTTTCATAAGCTAATTGCCAAAGTACATTAGAGAGTGAGTCTGATTGGCTACGACAGGGCCTTGTCTGAGCAATTGGCTGTCCTCGACTGGGTAACGCTTGGCTGTTTGTAATTGACTGAAACTTGTCTATTTGTTGCAAACCAGGTACTCCCGAGCTAGGATTCATTCTGTTTATGTATGAGTGAAGGTTATGGCTTGTTACGTTAGAAGGATGCAGGCTAATGACCTGTGTAAGTTCAGGCTTTGGAGGATGCGCTGACCACAGCGTGTAGTGGGAGGGAACCACTCTCTCATCCACTCTTGCAGTGTGTGCTTCCTGGATGATCTGCAATGATGGGTTTGAAGCAAGGCTATTCTTTGGAAAAACTGGGTTGCCTTTTTAGAGTCAAAGGACCAATTGAGCAACTGGCTGACCCAACTACTATCCTACCTACTGACGCCCCCTCGGTTTTCTGAGGATTCTAGATGGACAAGGGTCTAATGCTACTTTCTGCTTATTATAGGATGTAGACATTCTAAAGCAAACTTCAGACTTCTTAATTTCTGTCTGGCACTTCTTGGCTAGAGTAAATGAAGGTTGGGGCTAGATGTGAGATTTTCTTGAAGGGTTTTGGAAGGAACAAACAAGTGGCTAAGTTGCCTCATGTTTGCTGTGAGTGCTCCAAGGAACTTTGGTCAGATTCCTGAAACTGGAGTCTAAACTCCAGCTCATATGCATACCAGCAGAATGCCTCTGGTTAAGTGTCTGACTTCCTAAGTCTCAGTTTACCTACCTGCAAAATGAGGATGATAGCACCTATGTAGAAGATGAGGTGACAAGTCCATTCGAGGTACTTCCTGTGAGCACGGACAAGGGAGGCAGTGCTTTCTTGTGGACCATAACGTCTGTTGGTAGCAAGAATTATTCCTGACTGGCTTCTCACTGTGGGCATTGGCTGGGAGTGGCTCTCTGGATCTGGCCTTTCCATTCTACCTACGACTGTTGACCATTTTGTTTGGTATGTGTCATTCAGTATCTACAGATGACAGAGGAGAAAGAGGAGCTGGGGTAGTGTGATGTGAAAGCCAACACTATTTCCCAGAGAGTGATCTGTCCTCAACCGGATGAGTTTTTCTTTTCATTCGACTCCTTTCTGGTTGGCAGTTAGCATCCTTGTTTCTCCTGAGTGGAGACTGTGAGAACTATCACAGCTGGAGGTGGGCTCCTTGGCAACGTGCTGGTGGCAAGGGAATAACAGAAAGTCAGAACTATTCAGGAGACACACTGCTGATCACCTGGGAATCCAGAAGATCCTCCCACTCAATCCTGTATCTCTACAACTATTGATTCCTTCTTCCTGCTCTCATGAATGCTAGTTATACATCCTCTAGCTAAACGTGCCTACTCACCCATTCATCATCATAGTGTGATGAACACACATGGGGATGTACATGGGGAACAAAGGGTTCCCATGTACCAGGCACTATGCAGTCTTTACAGATGAATTCATCTTCATGACATCACAAGAAGTGTGGTTTATTCTGTATTATCGTTGCCTGTATTTAGCCTGCATTATTTTTGTCTCTCTTCTCTCTCCCTATTTCCAAGAAAAAATTTTTAATTTTTCCATTAAAAAACCCCAGATACATGGAGTTTTACCTTGTTTCAGATGAAGTAGGAAGTGAAGAGCCTGAAGGAACCCTACTGTCACGCCACCAGAGCCAACATTGCTTCTCAGCTTGTGGGTAGCACAGAGAGACTTGTACCCTGCTATTGGAGTGACTAAGCACTCGGGCTGACTGGCTCAGAGTTCCCGTATTTGGGGGTGATTTGTGGCTGATTTAAAGGTTTCAATGGTGTTTTAATTTTTAAACAACTTACATGCATCATTTTTATAATGAAATAAAAGCGTGATTTGCACATAACCCCCGAAGCATATAATTTGCACCATGCAAAACAGTGAGCAGGAACTTTTAATTACTCAATTTTTTTGGCGGGCAAAGGAAAGAGCTCTGAGAAGCAGTGGAAGGAAGGAAGGGATTAGACTTTGGCCGCCATCGCCTGGCACGCTTCAAAGGCCAGTCGTTTGTTGGAGTTCTTCGGATATGTTCTCATAGTACTTCTGATGTGTTGTGGGGGTTCTAGTTTGCCGACTGGAGATGACTGATGCTTTGTCCCATCTCTGCCACAAGATGGCAGTCACACCACAATGATGAATCAGCCCCCACCCTCCAAGAGGAACGTTGAGCATCTTCCCTGAAGGAAGACACACAGAGACAAAACCGTGCAGCAGTTTCCAAGGAAAGATGAGTGCCACAGTGCAAGGGCAGTGGGTTATCTGTGATCTATGAAGTTCTTTATCCTCTGACTCGTGTAGGTTTGTTTTGCAGCATGGGGGGGAAATGATTTTGGCTTTTGAGGTACGGGCAACTGGTAGCTTTCCTTGGGGGTATTGCTGGGTAGGACAGCTTTAACTGAGGCCTGGTGTTTGTATTGAACTTCTAGGGAAGAAGGGCAATCAAGAATAAGGTGCACGCCTTTAATCCCAGCACTCAGGAAGCAGAGGCAGGCGGATTTCTGAGTTCAAGGCCAGCCTGGTCTATAGAGTGAGTTCCAGGACAGTCAGGGCTATACAGAGAAACCCTCCCTGCCTTGGGGGTTGGGGTGGGGAAGAAGAATAAGGCTTGGCCCCGGTTGGGCTGTTGTGATGAAACTAGATAGGGGAAGGGTGAATGGGGTGGAACACCAGGGTTTCTTGACTGCATTTCCAACCTCCAGGGTGCTCAGTTGTGGAGTAAGGGAGGGACTCCTGTGTCAGTTATCACTGTCTGCTGGAATAGATGAAGTGTCAACTGTCATTGGCGGAACACCCATAGTTCATTTGCTTCTTCTCTAATACTTGTACTGGAGGATCTGACACAGCAAGAAGGAAGCTCTTTTCCATAGGGCACTAACTCATGTACAACACTTTAAAGTCTCCTCTATTTTATTTTATTTTATTTTATTTTATTTTATTTTATTTTATTTTATTTTATTTTATTTTTTAACTCACAGATTGGGAGGACCCTGAGAGAGGACACAGAAATAGAAGCACACATGAGAGGTTTGCTGTGCAAGGCCCACTCTGTCCTACTGGCCAGACATGAGCAGCATGGTCTCACCTAACCCCACAGGAGGCTGGGAAATGTAGTTTAGTATGTGGCCAGGAGAGTAAGAAAATAGCCTTTGTGTAATGACTACATAGTCTCTGCTTCTAGACTCATCATTTCAGTCAACTATGGAGCTTGTCCTGAAGGAATAATCAGATTTGCGTGAACATCTGTGTGCCTGCACGAAGGTCTTCATCGCTGTTATTACAAAAGCCAGTATTTAGAATAAGATGTTTAGTGATCATGGATTAAAGACGGTATGGTCTATTTGCACAAAGGCATACTATACAGCTACCAAAAATTGTGTGGTAAAAGAGTGTTTGGCTCCACAGTCATCACGTGCCTTCATAAGTCACTAATGTTGCTTAATTAAGTCGTCACTGTACTTCATTAAGTCACCATGGTGTTTTATTAAGTCATCATGGTGCTCTATTGAGTCCTCTTTCTTGTTTTATTAAGTCATCATGCTCTATTAAGTCCCTGGGATGCTTTATGAAGTCACTACTGTGCTTTATTGAGTCATCATTGTCTTTTATTAAGTCATTGCGGTGCTTTAGTAAGTCAGTGTGACGCTTTATTAAGTTACCCTGGTGTTTTATTAAGTCACGATTGTACTTTATTAAGGCATCTAGTATTTTTATTATTTATTAAGGTGATATATTAATTGTAATCACAGGCACTTCCAGGGTTTATGTGAACCCAGAAAAAAAGAATACAGAGGCATTATCTATTTTCATTTAAAGATTCTACCACCTAGGATCATGCACAACACATTTATTTTGAATATAACCCCATGAAGTAGTCTCTCTGTATTTCTAGGAACACATTTCCCCAAAAGCAAAGTCTATGATTGAATTATACTGCAGGCTCTGTTGGTGACTGTTTAATTCATGTCTTATCTCCCTGGCTCAATGTCTGACTCCTACCCTGAACCACAGCATCACAGGGCAAGGGCTATGCTAGACATCTTTACCTGTTCCATACACAGTGTGGAATCCAGAGTGGGTACTTGGTAAATATTTATTAACTCAAGTTGAATTGAGTCCAATAATGTCAAATGTAAGAAGAAGAATGAGAAAAGCAAGCAAGCAAGCAAGCAAGCAAGCAAGCACACACACACACACACACACACACACACACACACACACACACACAGAGTCTATGTAAGAAGTTCACATAGGCCATTCAAAAGACTGTAAGAGAACACCTCAGCATGATAGGATCCTGTCATGCTCTTTTATTCAAAATTTCCCCAATCTTCCATTCCTTCTCCAGTGAATCATTTGCATAATCATTTGCAGTTATCATGTGCAGTCAAGATTAAAAGAAAAAGTCATACTTAAGTGAGGTTGCTGTAGGGACTAGAAAATGATCCTGATCCTGTGCCTTGGGGAATGAATTTGAGAAAAGGGTGGTCCCTGGTGGTGATGGACAGGATGGTACAACTGCTGCATTCGCCAGTGCTCAGACCCTTGTCTAAGAATGGGGACTGTGAGGGGCTCCGACAGGTGTCGGGTAGCCATTCCCTCTCAATGAAAACATTTCCTCTGAAGGAAGGAGGGTGGTTCAGAAGACACAGGAAGCTGGGTGGGTGTGGTGGTGTATACCTTTAATCCCAGCACTAGGGAGGCCAAGGCAGGCAAAGATCTCTATTAGATTGAGGATAGCCTAGTCTATACTAGCAAGGTCCAGGACATCTAAGGCTACATAGTAACACCCCATCTCAAAATACACACACACAACACACACACTCATGAACACCATTGCTACCACCACCACTACAACAACAACAACAACTCAAAAGAACAAAAAAGATACAAGAAGCTCAGAAAGTTACTAGCCTCATGAGCCTTTTCCCTAAGGCATAGCAGCAGTGAGCAATTGCTGTTTTCTCTAAACAGCACTGAGAGGGCCTTTGATCACAGGAGAGGAAGGGGTCCTGGTCTGTGGTGCACATGGCTTCTTAGTGGAGCTGCTCGCCAGCTGGGCTGGGGGTGGGGTGGGGTTCAGGGATATAGTTTTTTATTAGAAGGATTGAGTTTTTGGCTGCTACTGCAGCAGCAATCATTTCTGCTCCTGTGAATAACCCTTTCCCCAGGTTGACCAAGTTATACTTGGCTAGAGTAACTTCTTTGCCTAGTTGATGTTGGTGTCCTGTTTGGGGAGGCAGGATAGCTGAAGCACAGGCTGGGCAAGAGACTCTCGAATTCTTTTGGGAGCTTCTCCACCCTTCTCTAAGACTTGATAATCCTAAACTGTAAGACACTGGTTAAATTCAACTTTTAGATGAACAGCAGGTAATAATCTTAGGATAACTGGGCCACACAGCCTGCAGTGTTTGTAACACTAGCATAGGCAAGGGCTTGGCTTCGGTGAAGTACTTGGCGACTAATGGAGCTACGTAGTCTGAACCCTAGGGCTTAGACTCTGCTGCCAGCCTGACCACAGAGCTCTCCTACCCAGGGCTGTTCTGCTAGTCTTAGAATGGTTTCTGAAGAATGTTTCTCCTGAAGAAGCCTGCCCAGGGTGGATCAGACCCTTCAGATTCATGTAGGTGTCTTATCAGGGCCTTTCTATCCTGGATAGGATACTACTTTTCCTGGTTAACTCTGCTCTTGCTACGCTCTCCCCCAAGGCTTGTCCCGTCTTGTGCTGTTCTGTTTTTGAGATTGTATTTTACACTATTGGCCTAGACTTCGATATGTAGCCCAGCTGGCCTCAAACTCATGACAATCTTCCTGTCCCAGCCTCCTGAGTGATGGGACTACAGGCATGTGGCACCACACCTGACTTCTATCTAGGTTTGTCTCTCTCCTCAGGTCCTCAACAAGGTCACTGGTCTCCAGCCTCTTTCTGGTAATACATTTTCTAGACATTTAAAAAAAAAATGTGCGGAAGCTATTTTGCCTTGAGTTGGGGCATAGCAAGCGATCTAGGGAGAAAAGAGGATCATGGAGCAGGAAGGAAGAGACAATGGAGTCTGGGAAGCTAGGGCTGGAGGGGCAGGCTGAGCCTGGAGCCTTCGTGGTGGGAGGCAGAAGCGTTTAAGTCCACAGGCAAACAGAAGTGGAGAACAGGATTATCTTCCAGGGAATGAGGCAAACAGGTTCCGAATGGAACACAAAGGGCTGGCATTGGTTCCAGCAGATGACACCCTCGATAGTCACAGGGTGAGCCTGCCTGCAGGAGCTGCCAAGAGCCCGGTATAATCAGAGGGAGCCCCATTCTCCCAGCCTCTGCTGCTCCCGCTGAAATCCAAATGCTTCCTCTGTGCAGCGTGTTGGTTTTGAAAAGCGCGTTTTCACCGAAGGTTGCTGCATAAATTGTTCGTGAATGTGGAATTTCCTAGTTTTCAAAACACTAGGTCTAATCGAATGTTATGGCATGGCCAACGCCTCGCTGCTTTGAGCTTATAAAACAGGAATATGGCGCACACACACTGAGAGACAAGGTACACAAACACACAGTGCTATATGCAGACTCTGTTATAAGGGGCTGGAGACCTGCTCTACTGTGGCCAGCCTTGTCAAAGACAACAGATGGGGGCTGAACTGGTGTGAGAGCATCTTCTGGAATTTCTCTCAGAATTTTAAAAACCGAACTGAAGACGTTCCCACTGTCTCCTCCTTGCTTAGTACTTTATTCTAGAGTCTTCTCTATGCCTCTTTGCTCCAGAAGATTCCTCCCCAAGCCTCGGTGTCACTCTAAGCACCCTTGGCACACCCCAGAAAGCCAGGGCAGAGTCCTGCTGGGATCAAGTTCTCTTTGCTGCAAAATACAAATTAGTTCTGAAAACATCAGCCATACTGAATCAGTTTGAATAAATATTACCATTGTCATCTTATATAAAAGCTATAACCATTGATAGGACATGCAAACCTTCTGATTGTCAACAGCCCTCTTGGAGTCAATGCTTTTTTAACTATTGTTTGATGGTCAGGCCCCTGTGTCTTGTTTTCACTTCTGTTGCTGTGGTGAAATACCCAGATAAAAGCAACTTAGGGGGGAAGAGGGTTTATTTGGCTCGCAATTCTGAATTATAGTCCATCATGTGGGACAGTTAGGGCAGTAGGAAATTGAAGCAGTTAGTCACATTACATCCACAGGCAAGAGCAGAGAGTAATGAGCGCAAATGTGTGCTCACTTACTTGGTAGTGCTCACTCTGATTTTTTTTTCTTTCTCTTATGTAGTTAAGGACTTCTAGTCTAGGGAATGGTGCTGCCCATAGTAGGTTAGGGAGCTTCAATTAACTTAAGATAATCTCACCCATACATGCCCTTAAGCCAACCCAATGTTTCTCATTGAGACTCTCTTTCTAGGCAATTCTCGGTTTTTGTAAGTTGACAGTTAAGGTTAACCATCAAACCACGTGATTTCCTGAGATGGGAGATAACTAGGGTACACAAGAGTGTGGGCTCTGTGTAGAAGTCATATCTAGGAAGGTGAAACAGAGTCAGATCTCATACTAGTTAAAAACAGAAAGCAGGAGGCTGGGGAGATGGCTCAGTCTGTAGTGTTAGCTGGGCAAGCATGAGGATAGAAATTTAGATCCCAGCACATTTTCAAAAAGCTGGACACAGAAGTGTATGTCGGTAATCCCTGAACAGAGAAGGTAGAGACAGAGGATCTCAGAGAATCGGTGCCTAACCAGTCTAACTGAGTTGACAAGGTCTAGGTTCAGTGGGAGATTCTGTCTCAAAAGATAACATGGAGATTGAGAAAGATATCCACTGTCAACTTCTGGTCTCCCCATGCATGAAATCTCTCTCTGTCTCTGTCTCTGTTTCTCTTTCTGTCTCTCTCTGTGTGTCTCTGTCTTTCTCACTTTTTCTCTGCACAAAGTGTTACTGAACCTGAGACTAGGATGATCTGGTAAACTCCACAAACAGGAGTGTTCGATTTATGAATGTTTATGTGGACAGCAGTCTGATGGTTTAAGGAAAGTTTTCTTTTCTCTTTCTTTCTTTCTTTCTTTCTTTCTTTCTTTCTTTCTTTCTTTCTTTCTTTCTTTCTTTCTTTTTTTCATTTTCAGCTGTTTCACCATAGTTTTTTAATTCCCTAGCTATATGACTATAGACAAGTTTCCTAGACTTTTCTAACTTCAGTTCCCTCATCTATAAAATGAAGAGAATAATTCCTACCTCACAGGGCAGCACTGGCCATCTCACAGAACAAGGTTAAATGGTAGCATGTTTTAAACTATGCTCTCTATGAAAACACTATGTGTGGAGTGTGAGAACTCTCTTCCTGGTGAATGGTGAAGGAAGGAGAATCCAACCATCAGGGAGTGATCCTATAACCTAGGGAGGATGAATAGATAACATATCTGAGTGGGTGGATAGGATGGGAACAGAGTTGCTAGGGAACCAGCCATAGGACTGTAGGAATGAAGGATGTGATGCAGGATGCAAATGCACACAAGCAATCCAGGCTTAACTGAGTTGCAAACTACTGGGGGTGGGGCAGGGTGGGGTTCACCCACCCAAATACCACCACCGGGTACCAGCAATCTGCTCTTCCCTCTAGGGCTTTGGAAGTAGTGGCCACAGGAATATCTCCTGTGTATCCTATCCTCTCAGGGCTTTAAGACAGTGTGTTGTGTTGTAGTATTTTCTAAGCAATGACTATGACACATTTTAGAAATCATGATTCACAATATTCAGCAACAACAGTTTGGGTACAAATGTCCCATTGTCACTCAACATTGAGATTCCATGCTACACAATGAAGCTATATTACAGAATCTGCCATCTTCTAATAGATGTGCCCAATACAGACATCCATGGTACATGGCACTTGGTCCTTGAAGTGAAAGAATTTCATAATGCAGCAATAGAATGCATATCAGACTTCAAAGAAGCTGAAACAAAAGGGAGGGTGATTTCTTGGATTGAGCTCTGAGTGTTCTCTCTGCCCTTCTTCTCCCCTCCTGTCAAACTACCCTTCTTTCCTCTTTCTCTCCCTCTCCTCCCCTCCCCCCCCACTCTTTCTTCCTTCCCCTTTCATTTTCTTACCCCAAAATGGTACCACTAACCGCATCCTTTTGTTCAGCAACCTCATTGGTTTACCTTTTATCATGTGCTCATTTTTGGCCAATTAGGAGGATGAAAGTGTCCTGATTGACCTCTTGTGGGAGGGGGTAGGCTTGGCTTCCTCTCTGAACCACAGAGAGTATGGTCTTTGTTAGAAGATAGGAGTGGGTGTTGGCAGGTAACAGCAATTGACACTCATAGGACTTCAATGTTAACTATCCACAATGAGCTTTCTAAGTCAATAACTGTCTTTCTTGTTCACCATACTACCTTTAGCACAGCACCTGGGATGTGTGCGTATGCATGTGTGTGTTCCCACTGATGAACAAATACATTAGATACGTCCTCAGTCAGTTCACTGGCAATGTCTGCATCTCAACTGGAGCTCCCTGGTGTTTATGGGGGTTAAGTATTAATTTTTGTTTCAATTGAGGTACAATCTACATAACTAAAATGAATTATCTACAGGTACATGACTCAATAGTATCTGGTGTATTCACACTGCTTTGCAAATGGCACTTATTTCAATTCGTGAAACATCTTCAAAATCTCCAAGAAACGCCTCACCCTCTTAGGCAGTTGCCTTTTATTTCTCTCTTCCTGATCTCCTGGCAACCACCAGTATGCTTTCTGTCTTTATGATTTACTTTTATTTCCTATACCATACCATTCCTTAATGAAAGCAGTTAAATTCAGTGGATATTTTTTGTCTTGTATGTATCAACAAACAGAAACACACACACACACACACACACACACAGAGAGAGAGAGAGAGAGAGAGAGAGAGAGAGAGAGAACAATCCCCTCATATTTGATGGTAAACAGCACATACAAGCTTGAGAAAAGAAGTGTTAGGGATCTACCTGAGTTCTTTCTAGAAGCCATGCCCAGTTCGGTAATTGGGTACCACATTCTGCAAACTTACCAGAATTCAGTCTTCCATTTCTACTCATTTCTGCCTGCCCGCTGCTTCTTTCCCTGCTCAAGTGGGGTTTTCTGGTGTTTCAGAACATATGGTGGAAGTGTCGTCTCCCTCATCCCTTATGTTCTTCCCCATTCAGATGCTAAAGGGCCCTGGGCCCCACTTCCAACTTGTGGGAGAGTAAATCAATTGGTCCAGCTTGACTGGTACCTCTCCCTGCCTCACACTGTGGGCTCAGGGCAGTGCCCTCTGAAAGCTGATGAAGGAGCTTTGTGAACAACAGTAGAGGATGACATAGATCTAAGCCAGCAGGGAGCGGGACCAGCAACAACTCCAAGCCAGGGGCATCTCCTCTGGAGACCTGCCTGTTGCTCATAAGCCAGAGGGCTGCTCCGGTCTCCCCGAGCGTGGCCGTAATTGATTTTTGCTTTAGAGGATTTCATGGCCCTTCTTGAGATAATAAAAAGGACTACCATAAAATTCTTCCAAACAAAATCAATTGCTTTTCTCTCCCCCAGCACACAGAAGAAGTCAGCTGTTTCTCGGAGTGAACAGTCTCCTGAAGCAGTAGTGCCTGGGGTCTAGGGGAGGCAGGCGGTTTGGTTTTGGAAGGCGTTTGTGCCAGTTAGAGTCACACGGATTTGTGTCTCGTGCCCCTCGTAGATCTTTGCCCCATTTCCTGTCTTGGGAGATTTTTTTTTTCCCCCTCTACTTTCCAAACAGAAGTCTATGAAATTGGCAGGCCTCTAAAAGTAAAAAAGATGCTAAGGTATGGCAGTGGCAGGCTAATGGTGGAGACCCCCATGTACGCTATTTGAAAAAGCCACCTTCTTAGAAAGGCTCTGGAGAATGGCTTTAGCATCTTAGACTGTCTGCAGTATCTGCTGCAGGCTCTGTTGACGGCTAAGCAGAAGAGTTTTCCTGGAGAAGCATGGCCAGCCATTTTCCCCTGGGACCTCGGGCTTCCTGTGGGTCTCCGGGAGCGCACAGTGGCGTGGTTATAGAGTTGCTTGTATGCTGAGTTACATGTAGTTAACGCTGGGTGCTGAGAAGTTTGGCAATGTGCAGAGGGTAGAACAGTGGATCTAGAGATAGGAACTTCCAGGCTCAGTCCTGGTACATCTCACGTGGAGCTGTGTGGGTTTGGACTTCTTGTTTTGATCCCCGAGTGTCAACTTTCTGGTTTGTAACACAGGGAAGTATCCCCGTGTTCTTGCTCTTCTATGCAAGACTATCAGGAAGAGGGTTGATGGAATGTGAGTTTAAAATGTGTGTGAGCAGTCGAGCTGCCTCCCTGGATATGGGAAGTATTCTGGCCATTGCACCCAGGTTTGTTAGTTGAGTATTATAGTTAATAATAATCAATGATCAATGAAGATCCACATGCCATTAATGCTGGGCGGTACACTAAGGAATGGAGCTTTACTTTGTTCTACCTTTAGAAAAAGATTTATTTAAAAAATTAAGTCTATGTATATTTGTCTGCATGTAAGTATGTGTGCATGTCTGGATCCCTGGCATTGGGGATACAGATGATTGTGTGGGTGCTAACTATGTGGGTGCTGGTACCCAAACCTGGGTCCTCTTCAGGAGCAGTGAGTGCTCTGGACTGCTGAGCTGCCTCTCCAGCGCCTTCTTATACATTTTTATATGGACTCATCCTCTAGGAAGTGGAGGGGCAATCTTTAGCCCATCTATAGCTATCTAAGCACATTCCTCAATGACCTTGAACTTTCTCTACGGCCTTAGATTGTGGGAAGTAACTGGAGGGATTCTGCGGGTGCCCGATGAGCACTGTGAGGATGCTGGGGGTAAAGCAGTGGTGTCCTTACTTCACAGTCTTGTCCCACCTGGAGGAACTTGAATCACACCCACTTCTGGCTTAATGCTATCTTGGCTATTCCTGCACACAGGGATCTAGAAGTGTCCATAGCACCATGCTCAGGACCAGCTTCTAGTTCTCCCTCTTCTCCTTTTTTCAGAGTTTGGTGATCAGCAATGCAGGCTCCAGTTGCTTAGGCCGTGTAGAAAGGGCTTGCCCTCGCACAGTTTAAGAGTAAATAACATGGTGGAAAGAGAGCAATTTGGATTCCATCTTTGGAGTTCTGCCCCTTGTGACTACCTTGTAGTGGGAGGAAAATGACCCTTTAGGCTCACCATGGCATTTTCTTTTGAATAAATGACAAACATCCATCATGTAAAACATCCCAGCAACATTTCAGCCTGTCATTAATGACCTTATTGGAAAGAACATATGATTTAAGAGTTAAACCTTTCATGTCAACCTCTTTTAGCTTGGATACATACATCTGACATAAAATTAATATGGCTTTAGCCTGCGGTCAAGTAGTAAATCCATGACTTCTCTGTGCGTAAGAATCAGCCATCTCCATCCTCCCCTTATAAAACAGCAAATGTGCTTAATTCAACTCCTGATAAGTCCTGGATATATATTTGGATGCCTTCATTCATTTTGACCAACTGATGGAATGTTCTCTGAGATGTCAGAAGAATTATTGTTGTATTTCAGGGCTCAAGCTTGGAGCAGTGAGTGTCTGTTATTCTCTCTGATAGCTGTATGTCACATTGTGGACTTGTGGCTGAGGAAATGATTTAAGTCAGGAGGAAAGACAATGAATATCGAAGTGACACATGACAGCATGCAAAGCTTAGGCTGCTTTGCCTGCTCCTCTTTAGTACGTACACACTCACTTAGCCTGCAGTGGGAAAGATGTGGACTCTTGACAGTCACCTTGCCTTAGGATGCTCAAGTGTGTGCAGTGCCCTAGCTTGGTCTGGTTCAGGGGCATCAGACATGAGACTGTAGCTGCCTTTGAGTTCCCGCCAGTGGTTATTCAATGAGGTCCCTGGTGTGGGACAGCAGTGACTGCCAAAGGTATTTTCGCTGAGAAAAGAACTTGCTCCCCCCCCCCTTTTCCTTAGAGACAGGGTTTCTCTGTGTAGCCCTGGCTATTCTGGAACTCACTCTGTAGACCAGGTTGGCCTTGAAATTAGAGATCCACCTGCCTCTGCCTCCCAAGTGCTGTTGCTAAAGGTGTGCGCCACCACTGCTCAGCTTGAAGAAAGGTTTTATTTGAGATAGCTCAGGGGATAAAGAAGCATGATGCCGATCCTGACCATGTTTGATTGCTGAAACCTATACAGTAGGAGGAGAAAATTGATTCCTGTCCATTGTCTTCTGACTTTCACACACATGCTGTGGCATGAAAGTGTTTGACACACACATCTGCCTACAGAAATAAATGTAAATTGAAAAAAAAATTGAGACCAGATCTCATGTAGCCAGGCTAGCTTCAAATTTGCTATGGAGCAGTGATGACCTTGAATGTCTAATCATCTTACTCGCACCTCTTGAGTTTTTCTGGAATTAAATCATACCTGGTTGATGTTGTACTAAAGACCGAATCCAGGGCTTCCTGTGTCCTCTGCCAACTAACTACATCCTCATGATCCTTTATTGATCCTTTATTGACTAGACAAAGTCCCTATCCTTATATCATGATTTGGCAGGTCCACTGCAGGTTCTGGCTATGCAACAGTGGATGAGACAGGCATGGTCCCTGGTCTCATGGTGGCTCCATCCCAGTGGGGAGGCTGGTAACTAATAGGGAGTTGTTAGTGACTTCATAGGTGTGGAGAGAGGAAAGCACAGGGCCTTAAAGGAGATTTTACTTTGTCTGGGGTTCTGGGATTGCCTATGAGAAAGTGACAATTACGATGAGGCCTGTACTAGTTGGGTTTTGTGGGAAGCCGGGGATATAGTAAAGCAGGCAAGCTTTTGCTCATGCCACCTTGGGTGCTGTGTTCAAAGTGTTATTGTTAGGACACTGGAGCAGCTCTTCTAGCCTGCTCATCTTCCCAATACTGTAGCAGGGTTATTCTACCCTTGCTAATCTTTTACAAAAAAATCCTCTTACCAAATATTTATATATTCTACTTCTGCTTCCCATAGGCCAAGGTCTCGGTGCTCTGGGGGGGTAGTTCTGCTAACTTCAGGAGTTTTAAAATTCTAAGCCACTCAGATTAGAACATAGCTCCAGTTTCTAATAACAGTGTCCTGAACACAGTCTCCAAGGTGGTATGACTGGGTCTCCTTTCTAGGTGGAGACAGTATGTATACCCAAGAGATCCCACTGTTTGATAAGTTATAGGAAGAAGAAATGACCCATATAACTTCACCAGTGATTGAGGCTGGTCCTTCGTAGAGCCCTGGTCATTCTTTGCGGGGTGGGGGTGGGGGTGGTGGGGGTGGTGGTGGGGGTGGGGGTGGTGGTGATACCTGTTGATTGACTGGGCCTGAGAGATATAGTTGAGGATGGGTAGCCCTGGAGTTCCAAGCATGCTGAACTCATTCAGGGCTCAGATGCCAAGGGTATATTGACCATTGCAGAGAGGTTTGGGGACTGCAGTGTCTTTCTATACATACAACACGCCAACTTACAAGTTAACCAGGAGGGGTTTCTCTGAGGCTGTGCTAGGGTCTCTTTTTCAGCTCAGAACTCTATCTTCTGAGTCATGCACATTCCACGAACCAAGGAGTCTGCCCGAGGACCGCTCTCAAAGTGCCGCTGTACCTTAGCCTTAGTCAGGGTTTCTGTTTCTGCACAGAAAATCATGACCAAGAAGCAAGTTGGGGAGGAAAGGATTTATTCAGCTTCCGCTTCCACATTGCTGTTCATCACCAAAGGAAGTCAGGACTGGAACTCACACAGGGCAGGAACCTGGAGGCAGGAGCTGATGCAGAGGCCATGGAGGGATGTTCCTTACTGATTTGTTTCCCCCTGGCTTGCTCAGCTTGCTTTCTTATAGAACCTAGAACTACCAGCCCAGGGATGGCACCACCCACAATGGGCTGGGCCCTCTCCCCTTGATCACTAATTGAGAAAATGTCTTATAGCTGGATCTCCTGAAGGTATTTCCTCAAGGGAGGCTCCTTTCTCTGGGATAACTTCAGCTTGTGTCAAGTTGACACACAAAACCAGCCAGTACAGGCCTCCTTCTCACTCACTGGCACCTGACTTTCATTTCTACTCCTTTCTCTCTGTTATGGACTCCAGGTTGATGGCTGTTCTTCATGTATCCAGTCACCCTGTCATCCTAGACGCTGAGGTTCCCCCACTCTGAATTCAGCCCACTCTGGACCAATGCCTCAGTCTGAGCCTCCAACCCTGTTTTGAGCAAGGAGGCTCATGAAAGAAGAGATGAGATGTGAGTGGGTACCACTGCTGGCTATAAGGTATGGACCTGTGTGAAGATTGTGATTGGAGTTAGAACAGCAGCTCTGGGGTGGGGCGAGGAGAGAAAGCTGGGCCTCCTGAGATGCAGTGGTAGAGATTCCTTGTGGAGATCTCATGTGCAAAGTATGGAACAGGGGAGACCCTTGGGGAACCCATCAGGAGCTGAAAGAAATGAGCCCTGCCTGCATCTCTGGTTCCTTCCAGGACTGAATGGAGAATGGAGCCCAGTGATCAAGATTGTGTCCCTCACAGAGGATGTCCCTGGAGGGATCTTTCCTGTCACATGGTCCCCTCGGCATTTCCTTTGTCGTGCTTTCTGTTTGCTTCCATATTCCACCTACCACTCTGTTGATTGATTTCCCCCAAACAACTGGGATCCATTCACACACTTTGCCTCTGCTTCTTGTAGCTTGGTAAAAAATACACGTCAATATCTCATCCCGCTGTGGAAACGCCTGAAAATCCTCATCTCTTCACTCTGCTGCCTCTCTGTTGACACTGCACTGGATAGTGCAGAACATTTTCTCCGTTCCAGAAAGTTCTTTCTAAATATACATGCACATATAGATTTTTATTTTTTTGAGACAGAGTTTCTTTGTGTAGCCCTGGGTCTTCTGGAATTCACTTTGGTAGACCATATTGGCATTGAACTCTGAGATCTTTCTGCATTTGCCTCCCACATGCTGGGATTAAAGGCATGTGTCACCACGCTCAGCTTTTAAATATTTTTACTTGGTGTGTGTGTGTGTGTGTGTGTGTGTGTGTGTGTAATGGGTGTGGAAATCAGAGAACAACCTAGTGGTGGTGCTTCTCTCCTTCCACCGTGTGGGTCCTGAAGATCAAACTCGGGTCGTCAGGTTTGGTGGCATGCACCTTTATTCACTGTGCCACCCCACTAGCTAATTCCGGAAAGTTCCCAGCAGGTGTGACTCAGGTGGTCAAGAAGTATATTTTTCATTTTTAATATAGTATTTATTTCAGACTCTTATTACTCTAGGTGAGAGGTGCTTTATAATCTTGGGAACCTCCTTTCTCTTCTCCTGTGGTGGGACAGATTCTAGGAGTCTTACATTGTGCCCAGGTCTTTGGGTGGGAGGACTTGGTCCCATCCTTCCCATGGTTCCTGAGACACCCTTCTCCTCATTTGAGTATTGGTCCATGAAGGACAAATAGTACTTGAGGTCTTACAGTAAAAATGAGCAACCGGGCCACTCCCTCCCCCTCTTCCTCTCCTTCTCTTCTCAGAACCATCCCCTTCCATTTTTAAAAAGCCATTTCCCCAGGCTCATAAATAATGTGCCCACAGTTCTCTCTTGACTTCTTTGCCTCAGACAGTCTCTGTTTAACTCTTAGAATGGAAGATGAGAATTCCTTCCTTTTCTCCAGCTCTTTCCACTCTCATATCTTTCCCATCCAATTGTATCACAGGTTTTGGCCAATATAAAGAGTTTGTTCATTATCACAATTTCCTTACTCTTGGTCATTTTGAATACATTATATATTTTTTTTAGGTCAACTCCCCTAAAATGTTATTAGCTTTTCTGTTTCTTGTGTTTCTGGCTAAGTCTCCTCCTAACTGAGAGATGGTTTGTGGTTACAGATTTCCTTGTTAGGCAGAGGCAGGTCTTTCTTTTCCCACCCAGGACCTCTTTCATTTGGGACCCTGGTGTCCTGTCCATCTGTCCTGGTGCTTAACCTGCTGCATAGCCTCACCCAGAGATGCCCCCTATTCTCCTGTGTGTTGGAAACTTTGCCTTCTCAGTCTCTTAGTTTTATTCATTTTTTTTCCTCTTGTGACAAAGTTGACCATGTTAATGGAGTACGGCATCTGGCAGTCTCCTAAGACAAGGATGCCCACAGGTACTCTTCTTGAGTCTAAGACTGTGTGAAAATATCTCCCACCCCTTACCCTAGATTCATACATGATTGATAAGCTGCCCAGTGTAAAACTTTTAAACGACTGAGAGTAATTTTCAGTCAGAATTTTAATTTATTGCTTCATCACCTTTTAAAAAAGCTTCCAGTGTTGCTCATGAGAAGGGGTGTGTGTGTGTGTGTGTGTGTGTGGTGTGTGTGTGTGTTGTGTGTGTGTGTGTGTGTGTGTGTGTGTGTGTGTGAGAGAGAGAGAGAGAGAGAGAGAGAGAGAGAGAGAGAGAGAGAGAGAGAGTGCGTGCGTGCGTGCAGGTGAGCCCTAGGGCTCACTACCACTTCAATGCTGGGATTATAAGCATACTGCTTTCATTCTGGGGATCAAACTCATGTCTCCATGATGCTTCCTGACTAAGCTAACCCCTCAGCTTGAGAACTCCTTTTTGATAAAGCTTGTGATGAGAGAGTGAGAGGGGAAGGAGAGAAGGAGAAGGCAGAGAGAGGGAGAGGGAGAAGAAAGCTAGAAAGGGAGGGAGAACACAAACTAGATAGGAATTGCAGTGGCTTTTCTAACCTGATTCCAGCAGTAACTCCCCATTGATTCTTTTGTGTTCTGTTCACACAGCATGGCCCTGGTGTTATGAGGTAACTGTGCAAATGTGAAATCACTGGGACTTATTTTAGGGGCTGTCCATCAGGAAATCTTACGGGCTGTCCATCATCAGTCAAAGGTAGGTATTCTTTATTTTGTGACACTGGGGACTGAACCCAGGACCCTGCGTATGCTAGGCAAGTGCTCTTTCATTGAACTACATCTCCAGCCCCACCTCCTTGCTCTCAACACAGCCTTTCAACATTCTCAGATTCAGAGTTTGAGCTGGGAGAATCCATGTGACCTCTGCTCTATCTGCTTCTCCAGGCTCCGAGTTCACTTGCTTCTCAAGATGATCTTCTCTGGATGCCCGGCTCTGACCTTGCTCTACCATAGACCTTTTCATTCTACTTTTCTCTGTTTCTTTATGTGATGGTTTGCGTGAAAAGATAATTTGTAACCTTATTCATTTGGAGTTTCTGTTTCTGTACCTTGCTCTTTCTGTTATTTTGGGTTGGTTTATGAGGCAAGAATGGGGTGGGAGGAATTTGATGGTAACCATTTTGAATTACATGTCCGTCTGGGAACTGTCTGGTTAGTCCAGCCTTTGTCTTCTTTATTTATCTTCTTTTAATTTTTTAGAAATATATTTGGTGTGTGTGTGTGTGTGTGCGCGCACACATGCACAAGTATGTGTGGGTACCAGCAGGTGTGTAGAAGTCAGAGGTCAACTTTGTAGAGTTGGTTTTTGCTTTCTACTATGTGGGTACCAGGGATTGAACCCAGGTTACCATGCTTGAGCAACAAGAGCCTTTAACTGCGGAACTGTCTCTTTGCCCTTTCACGTATCTCTGTGCCCTAAATTTATCCACAGCTAAGATGTTCATCTAAAATGTGAAGAAATGACCCATTTCTGTAATTTGTTCTGTTTATTTTATATACACATATATGTATATATATTATATTTTATTTCTATATTTAGTTTCCCTGAGGTGGTTAGTGATGGAATTAACATTAAGATTTAAGGATGAAGAAGAACAAAAATGAAAGGAAATGTGTGGATGTGAGCACATTAGCCATTTATCAGAATGCCATCCATTGTAAGAGTAAAGTAAAATCATTAGGAACCTGGGACACTGGAAGCGTCAGGGAGGATCTGGTAATCGAGACAGGAGGTATGATTTGAGATTAAAAACAGGTAATGACAAGCAAACGCCAGCCTGACCCCTGGAAGCCAAGAGGAATCTTGGAGCTTAAGTAGGTCCTTGAGGAATCTTGCCATGTGAACATTTAATTACTCATAGAAAACTCAGACCGCTCCTTTTACAAATAGGGAAATAGAGGTCAGAACAGGAAGGGATGTGATCAAGGCCACCTGGCTGGTCTAGAGCAGGGATGGATCCAAAGTTGAGTTTCAGCATCGGAGTATTTATCATGTCATGAGTCTGTATATTTTTATAGCATGTTCCCCTTTTATGAATTGGTGAAGGCTTTGGGTAATTATCTATTCAACTCTTTATTTCTGGGGAGTGAGAACATGATTTTTCCTGATATTCAGATGGTCTGCTCTCTGTGCTCAGTCTTCAGACTGCCATCTCTGGACCAGGACTAGATGTAGAGCTCGGGATCGTAGCAGTCACCTATGCTGTGGGACTTCACAGAGCCATCCCCTTACTACTGTCATGGTGACACTTGGTAGAGTCATTATAGTTGGTGTGTGAGCCATATTGGGCAGCACCAACATTTGCCATTGGCCTGGGAAGTGGCTCAGTGGAGGAAGTGCTAACTCTGCAAGTCTGGGGACCAAGTTCAGATCCCTAAAACCCATATAAAAACCAAGTGGGTGTGGAAGCCTGCCTGTAGTCCCAACACGCAGGAGGTAGAGGCTGGGGTCTCTCAAGGCAAGCAGGCTAGCTGGATTAGCTGGACTGGTTAAACTCTGCATTCAGTAAGAGAGCATGACTAAGCAGATAAAGCAGAGAGTAACTGAGTGAGATGCCTCTCAACCGCTGACCACCATACACATGTGCCCACACATGCCCACACATGTGCCCATACATGCCCACACATCATATACATGAAAACATACTCACTTGTTTTACATACTCATTTATATACACATATATGTGAAAAAAAAGTTTCTATATACTAGATGGCTCAACTAACACAAATATATTTTCCTGTAGTTCTGGAGCCTGAAAGCATGAGACCAGGGTTCTATGTGTGTTGGCATTTACTGTGATCAGGTTGGCTCACAGATGGCTGTCTTCCTTCCATAATTGTGCATAAGCATTTATGGTGACTACCTGTATGTCCATATTTCTTCTTAAAAGGACACTAGTAAGGTTCCCAAATGACTCATTTTAACTTAACACATCTTAAAGGTCCTGTATCCAAGTATAATCACACTCAGCTCCAGGGAGTTAGGATTTCAGAGTATGAGTTACAGAGGGACATAATTTAGCCCATAAATAATAGTGTTTCCTCATCTTGGTGTTGGTGAGGCCCTTTAAAATATTGAGGAATTTGTGGTTTAAGAAATAGTGTTTGGCAAATAATATAAAAAGCTCACATCTCTGAAGAGATAATGACTTATCTCAAAGGGGATAGACTATCCATTACTATGGAGTGATGTCAAGATGGAAATATAAACTGCATGGTGGGACTCAGTCACTGTGTCTCTGTCTCTGTCTTCATCTCTTTGTTTAGTCTTTTTGTTTGTTTGTTTCATTTCCCATCAATCTGACTGTTTTTCTTTATGACCCCCAAAGCAAAAGAGGAAAGATGTATGGCTTAAGCTCACAGGAAGGCAAAGCTGTTGCAGAAGGGCAGGGTGTTCTAATATCCATGCCTTAGCTGTCCTTTTGTGTGGTGGTTAATCAAGTTTGGCTATGAGAGGAGCCACAGTAGAGGCTCAGAAAAGCTAATCTCATCCTAGAGCTAGAATGCATGGCCTGCTATGCAGGGCCACATGAGAAAACAAGAGTGGCTGACCAAAAGAGGCAGGCAGGCAGGCAGGCAGGCAGGCAGGAAGGAAGGGGTGACTAAGCCATGCCTTTATTGGCATTTCCATAGGCCAGGCAAGGCAAAGCAGGACAGGGGATGAATCTAGGAATTGGCTAGTTAGAACCTTTCATAATTATTCAAAGGTACAGGGTGGTCTCTGTTTATCTGGTACATAGCCCTGGAATGTCTAAGATAAATGACTGTGGCCTTTGGGGTGTGTGAACCAGATAGACTCAGTTTAGCTCTGGACTGGTAAATCTGCTTTCAGAGATTTAACATTGAGCATTGCTTAAGATTGAACATTGTGCTGTTTCTAAGAAATGACGGGCTCTAGGAGAAACAATCCCCATCTAGCCAGAAAGTTGTTTTAAGATGTCGAAGAGTTGCCAAACACAACAAATGAGAAACACAAGCAACATAGGGGCCCATTCAGAGACCCAAAGCCCTTGATGAAGTTGTAGGATTCAACCTCTCTTAATTGAACAAGTGGCTTTACCAGTGAGTTTGGCTATTTAATTTTGGGTTTAATATCACATGCTAGTGCTCGAAGTTCTTGGGCCAAGAAGTCAGGAGGAGAGACAAGAGAATGAGCTTGAAGTGTGTGTTGGGGGCATTAAAGTTGATCTGGAACCCATGAGTCTGCATTTGAACTCAGGACAGACTGGAACCCATTTTATCCCTCATGGCCTTCAACTTTGGTGATATGGGCATCACAGACCTAGACACATGCTGGCCAGGGGTAGGGGGATGTGATGGCGAATCCAGGCAAAGGTGAGGGCAGTCACAGATCCAAAGGCTGTTCCTATGCCAGGTAGGTGACAATCTGCTGAGATTAAAATAAATTAAAATAGAGTACAACTGGTGACTTTCTCAGCTTTCCAGGTATAGAGACACAGTATGATGGTTGCTTCTTTCACTCCATAACATTCATAAAAATCTCCCCTGGGATTTACTTTTGTCAGGGAACATGTGGAGAATGAGAGCTTGTGAATCCCATTCAGCTCAGGCAAGCTAAAGCCCAGAGCCAACAAATCACTTTTGTTCAGCTGGAGCTCTGGCTGGAAGGAACATCTAAGAATGGATTGCATGTGCAGGTGCACACGCGTGTGCTTGCACACTTGTACCACGGCAGCCATTGTGGAGAGTGTGGACACTGCAGACTGGAGAGCTGGGAAGGGGGCAGAGAGCTGTTCTGAGGGCTGAAATGTGGGGACTGTCATCCTCAGTTCACTTCCTCTGAGAGCCACTGAGAGCAGCCTCCAACCTCCCGTGGTGCAGTGGATGCCAACATTCTTTCCTTTGTGCAATTTTTTTTTTTGTATTTTAAAACCTGAACATGTTTTCCAAGGACTGGAATGCTGGTGTCCTAGCATCTGGGGCTCAGCCAGAAATACTTAAAATTGAAAGTCTAAAATGAATACTCACCACTACCTGCTTATGTTTCAATGGTAAAGTCAAGAATCTGTATTTTCAAATGTTTTTAATGGTGTAATCATCAACTGTAGTAATTGTATTATGGCTGGTATGTTTGAATGTAGTTGGTTTAGATATATCTTTTCTTTTCTTTTTGTTTTTTAACTCCTTTACTGATTGTGAATTTCACATCACATATCTGAATCCTATTTATCCCTTGTCTCTTCATATCTGTCCTCTGCCCTTGCATCCTCCCCCAAACAAAACAAAACAAAACAAAATAATGACAACAAAACCCCTGAAAAAGAATAAACAAAAAACCCTATCTTGCCCTAGAAGCTGCAGTGTGTCACAATGCACTCTTTTGTCCAAGCATTTTTACTTGCAGATGTTCATGTCACTGGTCATTGGTCTGGCTCGAGACCTCTGGTTTATGCTACACTGGATCCTCATCGGGACTCCTCTTGGATACCCTGTTGTTGCCTTGGTCATGTGCCATTCAGGTTCCCCTTTCCCCATAGCAGTGTGATCCACCCAAGGGGAATTGAGGCAGGATGGCTGGGAGGGAAAGACATCCAGGTGGTGGTGAGCACTATGAGAACAGACCCTCGGGAGGCAACTTCAGTGAGACAGTTCATTTTAATGAGGGAAACAAGGACTATTTAAACCTCGGGGGTGGGGGTAGGGTATTTTGGGGTGAGTGTACACATTGGCCTGGGCCATGCTGCTGGAGATGCCTCATTAGCATAAGGAGGAATTCCAGGTGCTGCTGGATATGACCTTCTAAGGGGAGAGGAAGTTTAACTTGGTTACTGGGCTACTTGATCTCTTCCAGTGGGTAAGGAATGGGGTTACAGGGCTACATGTGCTAAGGTATGCAGACCTGGGGCAGAGGGGCAGCAATCCTACTCCTGCCAATCTCAGGATGAGTTTATCTGGGCTTGGACACACCTCGACCCAACTCTTGCTTCCAGCTTGGTTTCCCCAGTCCTATCACTCCTTGGCCCCATAGCCATGGAGATCCCACAGCTTTGGATCTGCAGGACGGGCCCCTTCATGAGCGCCAGCAGTTCATAGTTGAGACTGATGTTGAAGTGAGCCAACTCAAAATGCTGGATCTGGACCAGCTCACCAGCACGGCTGTAGCTAGCTCATCCAATGCTGTGACTGGCAGGGGGTGGAGCCAGCTCTCCTGCTCTCCTGCTGTTGGTCCAGTTCACCTGTGTCCATGTCACCAGGACTAGCTCGACTGTGCTGCTCATGTGAGGTGAGGGGCTGCTCTCCCATGTGCTGTAGCCAGCAAGGGGCAGGGCCCTCTCTGTCCCTCCTTTGGACATCAACATTGTCCCAGATGGCAGTCCAGACCAGGAATGTTTGCATTGACTTTGGTGGTAATATGAGTCACAGACATTGATACAGACCCCTGTTGCTGCACAGCCTCGGACTCAGACATGGATCTCAGTAGTAGCATGGACAGGATCTCACCATGGCTTCCAGTGGCAGCAGAGACCAATCACGTCAGGCTGTTTCTCACCACACTCACATCTCCACTTCCACCTCTCTTCTCGGGACTCAAACTGCTTCCCTTTCTCTACCATCTCTCCACACACTCTTGTACATCCTAGTGGTGTCTGCAGTGGGCTGGCAGGCCACTGGGCATCTTCCATCTGCCCATGCTGTGAAGTGGTGAGCAGATCTCTAGATATATAATTTTGAGATGAGGGGCGAGGGTGGGCATCGGTAAAAGGGAAAGAAAGACTAAATGTCTTGATAGTTTGTCACAAAATCTTTATGTGTCAAATGATGCTGTATGATGGATTCATTGTGGAGCCAGTCAGCACTTCTGTCCTTAAGGGTTCTTGCCATCAGATATCCCCTAGATCCTGGGATAGTCCAGAGCTTCTGATGTAGAGAACACACAAACCTATTCTTTTTGCTAATTAAAGATGACCCTCAGCATTCACCTACTCTACCATTATCTGAGAGCAGATGATGTCCCATGCTGTGTTTCATATGAGACCTGGGAATATGATTCTAGACCTTGGGGGAGGGGATCATATGTATATCGAGGAGATGAGAGAAGACAAACAGATTGGGTTGGGTAGACAATTTATTAAGTCATGACATGATACAAAGCACCTGGGTAAATCCATCAATTTAGTAGTCTTGTCCCAGTGAGTGTAGCACAAAACTCTAGATTCCCTCTCAGAAACCCACTGCTGCTTTCAAAGCATTTCTTATCCATCCTCAGGAGGTTTAAGTCATCTGGGCAATAAGTACAATAGGCTATAAAAGGAAAGTGTCAGTTTGGCTGGGCTCTGAAGGCTGTGCAATTCTTCTATTCCAACTACAAAAGATGGGGCAGGGGGGACTAAAGGAAGGCATTTGAGGCAGTATGTGTTAGTAACAATTACTATTGCTATGATAAAACACCACGGACAAAAGAAAGTTAAGGATGAAAGGATCTATTTGGCTTATACTTCTACATCGTAGTCTGTTATTGAAGGAAGTCAGTACAGGAACTCAGGCAGGTCAGGAACAGGGAGGCAGGAACTACTGCAGAGACTATGGAGAAGTACTGCTTTCTGACTTTCTTACAGTTCCCTCAGCTTGCTTTCTTATAGAACCCAGAACACCAGCCCAGTGGTGGCCCCACTCACAATGGGCTGTGTCTTCCCACATTAATCACTAAATAAGAAAATGTCCTACAGCAATGGTTCTCAACCTTCCTAATGCTACAACCCTTTAATACAGTTCCTCATGTTATGGTGACCCTCAATTATAAATTTTATTTATTTCATAACTGTTATTTTTCTATGGTTATGAATTGCGATGTAAATATCCAATATGCAGGGTATCTTATATGGGACCCCTGAAAGGGTCTCAGCCTACAGGCAATGCCTACACCCCAATTGTATGGAGGCATTTTCTCAGTTGACATTCCCTCCTTTCAGATGACTGACTATCGCTTGTGGCAAGATGACATAAAACTAGCTAAGACACAGAGCAAGGAGGAGCTTAAATATATATCTTTAGCATGTTAGGCTTCTGAGCTTGGCTGTCAGTTTCTCTGTGTCCACTGAGACTCTCCACCCAGTCCAGCCCTGTGCCCTACTTCCCATCCCCTTTGAGATTCTATCTTCCGTAGCTTTCTCAGTCTATTTGGTGGAGCAGACTTTCCTAATGGCTCTGTTTATAGCAAATCTTGTCCTTGGAGGCAATAGAGAAAGACATCATTGAACTTCAGAGGTCCATTTAGCATTGAGTCTGATTTAAAATGGAAAAGGTACAGAGATAGATGTCTGTGTGCAAATGGCAATCTTTTCTGCAACCGAGTTTACATGAATGGCTCAGGGCCAGAGTTTGCTCTGCAGAAGGGGTTTATTTTTTGTTACCATTCCCAGAAGGAGTATAATTGACATGGAATTTGTAGATTCTCCCATCACTTTATCCAATTGGAGCTTTAAGAACAAAGCAGGGGCTGAGGTACATAAAGCTCAGTTGATAGAATACTTCCCCATCACATCAAAAGTTCTCTTGGCTTTGATACTCAGTGCCATATAAACTGGTGGCACATGCCTATAATTCCAGCATCCAGGAGGTGGGAGCAGGAGAATCAGAGCTCCAAGATTATCCTCCGCTCTATGGTGAGTTTGAGTTCAGCTTGCACTAGAGACCCTGTTTCAACCCTTGTAACCCAACAACAACAACAACAACAACAACAACACAGGATACATTTTTATGCTTCTTGAGCATGAAGCCTCGGGTTATTTCATATGGGCATCTCCAATTGAGCCAGAGATGGGATTGATAGCTGGCATTGGATTCTGCAGACTCAAACCAATTTGTCTCAAAAAGAAAGTTATCTCAATTTATTTTCTTTGTGTCTGCAAGTTAACAGGATTAAATCCTCATCAGCCATTCATCCCACACTTGTCAAATATGTACGCTTAGGCTTGGCTGAGTGTTAGGTCTCAAGTCCAAGTTGGGCATCAGGTGCCCTGATTTATAGGAAAGGAATCCATAAATTCAAAATATCTAAAACTGGCGGTTACTCACGGGGTTCTAGTATTTGAGTTTTGATGATCATTTTTGACTTCCATTGCAGTTTGGAGACATCATAGAATGAGTGTTTGGTGTCTTTTTGTTACCACGGAGAAGATTTTTTAAAAAAACTAACAATCATTTTCATGGTGGCCCAACTCCAGCGATAAACAAAGTCCTTTCCTAACCATCACCCGGGGCCGAGATGTCAGAGTCGATGAGTATTTAAGAGAGGAAATGAGACTTCATCAGCTCCCCTGTGGCCTCCAGAGCTCTGTCAGATGGTCTTATTGGATGGAAATAAAACTGCTTCTATTTTTTTGGCACGAGAATTTTGGCTAAGAGAAGACCATTAGGACTACTCTACTGAGGCTGACGGCAAAGAGAACCCCTGGGTAAGTATTGTGTACGGAGCTGGCTCACCATGCCTGAAGCTAGTGCTCTGTATTCATAACCTGTGACTGCCCTTAAGGGACAGATTAAAATTCAAAGTGTGCTGATCCTTGGCTGTTTGATTTCAGACACAAAATTGGAAATGGGCTGATAAACACATGCAGCACGGATCTCAATCCCATTCCCCCTGTGTTCTGTTCCCTGGGCTCCGCAGTAAGGTGGAACTCGCCAATCGTGACCTAGATGGATCCTCTCTCCCCTATCTGAGTCTTACTATCTGAGTGAAGACTCTTCTAAGCTACCACTTTTTCCATTGTATTTGATGGACGACATCTGGAGGGGCCCTGATGGGAGTTAAGCTCACATTCACTTGACTCCTTTTCCCTGGACCCTGGGGTAGAAAAGGCTTACCTACACAGGGACGACCTAACTTTTTAAAGAGGATAGCCAAGATATTGCGATGTCCACCAGATCTGAGTTATATGGACAGTTCTAGACCCTGATAACCTTGACCCCCATAATTCTAGGGTGTAGCAGAACTCTGTCATTGCTGGCTTCTTTTTCTGCCTGCCTTCTAAATCTTACATTTTGGGGGATTAAACTTTTCAGTAATCAGTGAAACAGGGTTTGTGTCACTTGCTTTGAATAGTCACTTGACTTAGACATCACAGCTAGAAATATACCTGAAAGTCTTGAGTCAGGTATTCTCATGCACACTCAAGGCTACCTGAACCCTTATAACAGACCCCAGACCTTAGCACAACTGACGCCATGCTAGAGGCACAAAGGCATCATTCTGACCTAAATGCCCAGTGTGTAGACCCCAACACCCACCAAAACAAAAACAAAGACCTAATCCATTATAATCCACAGTTGCTAAATGTACTAACCTTGCTTTTTGGCTTCTGTAGCTCGGCTTCCTGCTAACTGTTCTTGCCAATCGAAGTGTGTCAAGCAGGATATTGTTTTCATGCATTAAAGCAAAGAATGGCAGGGCTTGTGGCTACATGGTTTAGGTAACTTCCCTGTGTAGCCCATCGGCTGGGGAATAAAGGCTTTCTCTTGGCTTTAAGAGTTCATGTGTTCTCTGAAGGTGTTACCTTGCACCCTTAGAGGGAATGGACATCTTTGCCCCTGGAGGCACAGCAGCTGGTAACATTACATTCTAGATATGTCTGGTATCTTTTACCATATGATGTCTCTAGCTGTAGGACTTAGTAAGGCGTGCGTGATGACTACTATTCTTACAAAACCAGACCAAAGTGGGAATTCATGGTTATCAGTTCATGGGATTCTCATTCTTAATGGTCAGGTAGCTTGCTATTAATGACTGCAGGTCCCAGTAAAACTGATTATTACTTTTGAATATTAGTAGATCTCTGGGTCCCTTTTAAAGCTAGGTAGTTGAAAATCCACATTGAGTGACTGCCTACTTTAAGTTGCCTTTTTGGCTATTGCTCTTTTCCTCAGATGTGGACCTAAGAACCCAGGTCTATGCTATGATTGCTCAGCCCCTAAAACCCATACACAGCTGACTGAAGCAGATTGGATACCTAGATCAGGAGTATTTATGATGGGTTGAGTGAATTTATTCTATTTACTGATAAGTTAAACAAAAATATAAAGAGACTGGCTGACTGGGATGGGGTTAGACAGTAGACACTCATGAAATTTGAGGCTAGAATTGGTGCAGAGGGCAGCCAGCCACACAGGCAAACAGAAGGTGTGTGTAGACTAGATCCTTGCCCAGAAGTTGCACTTTGAGGCAATGGACAGAGAGAAGCAGAGGTGAAGGAGACATGGTGCAGAGAGAGGGTTGTAAGACTATACTCCATCTGTGACTGGGCTTCCTACTCTTGAATGCATTGTTGTTTGGTGTGTAATGACTCCATCTAGCCTGAGACAGCTTCTTTTCCTTGCAAACATTTCTGAACAAGAATACTGGCCTGTGAAGGCTGGAGATGATTCATCACAAAATGAAGAACAGGTCTAGGTAAGAAGATATTCAGAGCTAGGTTCAAATGAATCTTCCCTGAAGCCAGAGCATGCCACTACACCAGACAAGGCAAGCCATGCAAATAGTCCCTAAGGACACAAATATCCTGGAGGATTGAGGAACAAAGAAGGATGGACAATCATGACCAGATGATACTAAGGCCAGGTGGCATGCCTGACATGCACATCTCTCTGTCATTTGGTAATTCTGGTAGGTTGGGTGATGATCCTTCAAACATGGTCACATCTATGATGGTTAATCTCCACCGTCAGCTTGCTGGATTTGAAATCTCTAAGGAGACACTTCTAGAGTATGTGTGTGTGTGTGTGTGTGTGTGTGTGTGTGTGTGTGTGTGTGTACACGTGTATGGGAGGGGGAACATTCACCCTGAGGGATGTCGGGGGGGGGAGTTGAGGGTAGACACAATCAAGCTATACTGTATACTTATATTAAATTGCTCAAGAATGCATAAAAGACAAAAAGACCATCCCTGAATGTGGGTGGCATTGTACCATGGACTAGGGTTCAAAACAGACTAAGAAGGAGAGCAGAGGAAGCCAGCTGGGCATCAGTACTCATCTCTCTCTGCTTCCTGACTTTGGGCACAGTGATCAGCTACCTCACGAGGCTTACCTATAGCCATGCTTCTCTACCATGATGCCAAGAGCCTAAAGAAACCCTTCTTCCCTGAAGTTGCTTCTGTCAGATTTGCCACAGAGATGAGAAAAGTGATCCGGATTAAAACCTAATCTCTAGCATTTTAGAATGTCACTTTACATGACACTTTACATACCAAGATGAGGCCTTTCCAGGATGCCTTGGGTGGGCCAGGTGAAACCATGGGGGGTTCTTCTAGGAGAGTTGGGTTCAGGGGGAAAGCTAGCATGATGAAGCAGAAGTTAGGGTGATGTGCTTTGAGAATGGAAGTAGGGGCTATGAGGCACCCACTAAAAACAGAAGAAAGCAAGGAAATAGGCTCTTGGATTCTTCTCTCAGAATCTCAAGCAGAAAACATCTGTGATGTGTGGCTGGAACCATAAGAGAACAAATCCTGTTACATACTATTAAGCCAGTATCGTGTAGTGTTTGTTACAGCAGCAAATGGAAAGCAATACAATGTTATTTTATTTTCCATTTTTACCTAAGAGGATGCTCAGTGAGACTGAGTAGCTTGTCCAAGGACATACTGATAGATAAGAAGAGATGGACTAAAGATTTGGCCCAGCACTGTCAGATTCAGACCCTCTGCTTTTCCCATGATCCAATTGTGTCTGCCTAAGGCATCTGCTTCCGTAGCATATCTTTAAACACATCAAAGACTCTGTGTGAACCTAGTGGGTTATCTGGAGCCTCAAGAATAGGCATGGTGACCTTTCAATATCCTTTCTGTCAACAGCTATGTAGAAATGCATGTAACCCACCTTCCCCACCGAGGGCCGTAACAGCTGGCCTTTCCCAGCTAGCTCTGGCTTTAGGATCACTTAAGAGCCTGTGTATTTCAGTATGGAGAAGTGGGTCTGATTTATTATGGAGCATTCCCCAATTTCATGCCAAAATGATTCAATTACAGTCACCCTCAACACTCAAGAGAGGCTTCCCGCTGGCTCACAAAGATGAGACCAGGCGTGGCCTGGAGCCTGTGAGGAAATTTCACCTTATTATGTATTGGAGAGAGTGCAGCATTTCCCTTGCCTTCAAGTAGGTTATTTAATCATAATATATGGGAGAAGAGGGAGGAAAATGCTCCCTGTATCCAAAGCAGAGTCAGGCTTTAATGGGGAAATAGGGCGATGTTTGGACTGTGTTTTCCCTGGCTGCGCTGTGACTCTCAGCTTGGGGTTTCTCCCATGTTGATGAAGAAGTGCGAGCTGACTGATCTTTCTACTAGCATCAAACTACCAGCTTCTGTACAGAGAGCATGTACTTCATGCCACGCACTGTGCTAGGTGTCTTGCAAGTTACCCTCAGGCTTGAGTGGAGTTGGGCTTGTCTCACTGATCTGTTGGCTAACCCAGGCTCAGAGAAGTGATGGAAATAAACATAACCTCTGACCCAGGGATTTAAACCCAGGACTTTCTGACCTTGAATATTTTATTCCTTCCAGAAGTGGAATCAGTTATATTCTGTCTTTTCCTTTTCCCTTCAAGGTGTTGTGGATTAAACCCAAAACCTTGCACATGCTAAGTAAGTTCCCTACAGTTGAGCTCCAATTTCAGATATTATTATTATTAATTATTATTTTGAGATAAAGTCTTAATGTATAGCCTCGACTTGTGTCAAATTCGTGATTCTCCTGCCTCCTCTTCATGGATACTGGGATTACAAGTGCATCCCACCATACTTGATGATATCATTTGTGGTAGTTAATATTGATTGTCACCTTGACAGACTGAGAAGCACCCAAGAGACAGACCTCTCAGCATGTCTGTCTAGATTATTTGGATTAGGTTTATTGAGGTGCAAAGACATGTCCTGAATGTGAGTGGTCCTATCTCATGGACGGTGTTCTTGGGATGCAAAAGAAGGAGAACGCTAGCTCTAGCATTTATCTCTGTGTGCTAACTGTGGATATAATTTAACCAGCTGCCTCAAGCTCCTGTAGTCAGGATTCTTAGCCATAACAGACTATACCCGCAGCTTGCAAGCTAAAGTAAGTCTTTTCTTCCTTAGCTTGCTTTTGCTGGTCATTTTATCACAATGGTGAGAACAATGAGTACGAGAACATAGATTTTATTTGAGTGCTTGATATTCACACACCCTTTAGGTATCAGCTTTCTTATGTAGTCTTTTCCTACCTGTCTAGGTTCCTACCTGTCTAGGTTCTCTCTTATACTGGGTGCTTGTCCTCCTCAGAGCCAAGCATATATCACATGGTGCTATTATGACCTGCCTCTGTATGCCATGGTTTCTTGAGAGTGAACAGTGCATGATGAGTCTCCAGCAGCAAGCAAACCTCCATAATTGTTCATTGGATATGTAAATGAGTGAATGGCAAACACACAAATACTGTCATGAGAATTACTATCAACTTTTGATACCATTTGGGGAAAGCTCTATAAGTCAGAAGGAAAATCTAAATATTGTTTAAAAATCTGTAGAATATCAGGAAGTGAAGAGGCAGACTTCAAGGTTGTTCCTGCTCTGCTGCCACCATCCTTTCATCCATACCTCAAGAAACATCAAGAATGCTGTCTACCTCCAGGTATGGGGAGTTTAACCTTGAGACAGGGCAGTCCACAGTGTGCATGTCTGTGAGTCTCTGGGCATCTTTGTGCCTATGTGGTTTGCACAGTTGATTATGGAGGGATTGAGGAGCCTCAAGCCATCACATCTAACATGTATGTGTTGTGGTATCACCTTGTCATTTCTATTCCCTTCATCCCAAATGATGGACTTAATATAATCAATTTCACAGATAAAGGGTAATGGGAAAAATGTAGACTACATGAGGGATGGTACAAATGATTGATTATGACGAGTTTATTGGGACAAACTATTAGTGTTTAACAAAACTTAAAAAGACTCACTTTACTATACATAAGAAAATTCAAATGGGTTTCCTTGATGCTAACATCCCCTGCACACTAGCACAGAAGGGATGTATAATGTTGCCTGGTTTCTGGGTAATATTTGAGCTGTAGTTTCAAAACACATCTATAATGGGTTCACTTCTTCACTTACTCCCTTTCTTGTCCAAAAGTGATTCCTCTAGATCCATTTGGATGCAGGAAGATGAAGGGGATAGGGATGGTACCTTATCCCTGGCATACACCTGAGACAGTGAGTACCTTATAGGAGACCCTTGGTTAATATTCGGTGACCCATTGATGGGCTTCTCTTATTCATCATATGGGAGGGGAGAAGGGTACAGGTGGGAATGTGGGAACCTATAACATCTAACCCCAAGGAAGTGGGTTCTGTCTGCATGGTTTGTCTACCACTTTCAACCCATGTCAGGTAAAACCATCCATATTCCATGCTCCTTGCATGCATGTAGGTCCTGTGTTCAAGGGCAAGCATTAGAAAAACCAGGAATGTTAAACACACTGGGTTGTCTCTTCAAAGGGAGAGATGCATAACCTGCTTTATGCACAGAAAGCTGGGAGTGGACAAGGTTAACAGCCTGGTGACCTTTGCATTATCTGTGTGGCTAGGCCACGTGGTTTCTTTATCTTGAACTTGTTTGTTTCAGGCAATTTGTAGCACTATCCTCCTGGGATCTTATCTTGAGCCTTATTTACTCTGTTAATCTATAGAACTTACCTTTATGGAAGTTGTCACTTGTGCCTTTACAAAGAGTTTCGATATAGTCACAGCCTAAGCTTTGCTGTGCACGGGGATTGAGTTAATTTTCACTAGGATTTTTTTTTTTTTGACCAAATTGTGCTCTGCTTAAATGTACCTAAATTCAAGTACTCAGAGTTAGACTCTCAAAGTTTGAACCAACACCAGATACTAAGTCGTGTTGAAGCGAACTGTCTTCTTGCCTCTCATACATTGATGCCCTGCTGGCCATTTTTCTCTCAGAGACTCCCACACCCCATAGTTGGTTTTTTTTTTTTTTAATATCCGGCAGACAGAACCCTCAGACTGCTCAAGGATGTTCCAGAATCCTTATCACTCTCTGCATCACACCTGACTGCTCCCTTTTATCTTCTTTCCTGCTCCAATCAAGGTCCTTGACTTGACACAACCCCTCTTCCCATGCTTTAGCCATGGCCATGGTCTTTCTCCAATGCCAGATGCCTGGATGTGAATCCCAGTCTCATTCATATATGGATGGCTGACTCTATGATCTTTGGCAAATTCCATAACTTCTCATCAGCTTCTCCATTTGTAAAACGAGGGCAAGCGCTGGGTTTGTCAGAGGACCACCGAGGAGAGTAGAAGGATTAATAGAGCCTTTAGAGCAAGCTAAACACTTCTTTGCCACAGTTATGATGATAGATATGAGTGTGGTCATCCTGTCCTTGAGCTCTCAGGGACTCTCAGGAAAAAGGCAGACAGTCTCAGCACAGGACAGACCCTTGCAATGATGATGGCATTTTCAGTAGTGTGGTAACTTAGACTATTTCCAGAAAGCAAGTTAACCTCAGCCAACTGAGAGTACACTGAGGCCAGAGGGATCAAAGCATCTCTCTGCTGTTTCACCTAGCCACCCTTAGTGTGCAATGTACACTCCTTGCTGGGGAGACCCTGAATGACTGTCCTCTCCTCTGCCTATCTGGGAGCCCCTTGGTCTTTCGGAGGTTTTCTCTTCTGCCCCCTAGACATATGGCTCTAACCTGAAGGACTTCACCACACTTATTTTGGGCATTTAATGTTTGCCTAGTCTTTGGTGTAAAACCTCCATGATACCCCAACCTCACTTTGCTAGTACTATCAACCTCTTAAAAGCTAACAGGGGATGTTTGTATTCTCAGTGCCTCTCCTTCTGCCTTACCTAAGAACTTCACTTAGGAAAGGATGGGTGTGGGAAGAAGAGGGTGAGGGAGCAGGTAAGGCCATCTCTCCCATCTTGTTGAGCCCAGGAAGAGCAAGCCTATTGGCTGCTGTGATGTCAGTTGGAGCAAGCAAACAGCTTGGGGTCCAGCTGCACCGGCGAGTGTGATTTCAGACCGTGCAGCCAGAGCCTGACTCTGCTGCTAAAAACCACCTGCTCTCATCAGCATGTAGACCCCGATGAAAAGAGGCACTCATTTACAACAAAGGTGCCAAATAGCAGACATGTGTCAATACG